>NC_091787.1:3597500-4222500 GCF_029378745.1 Bos indicus
CCTTCACTTTCAGTCTGTATGTGTCCCTTGGCTTGAGATGGGGCTCTTGTAGACAGCATATATAGGAGTCTTGTTTTTTTATCCATTCAGCCAGTCTTTGTCTTTTGGTTGTGATATTCAACCCATTCACATTTAAGTTAATTATTGATAAGTATCATCTGTTCCCATTTACTTTGTTGTTTAGGGTTACAGTTTATAAACCTTTTCTGTGTTTCCTGTCTAGAGAAGATCCTTTAGCATTTGCTGAAGAGCTGGTTTGGTGGTGCTGAATTCTCTGTTTTTGTTTGTCTATAAAGCTTTTGGTTTCTCCTTTATATTGGAATGAGATTCTTGCTGGGTATAGTAATCTGGGTTGTAGGTTTTTCTCTTTAATCACTTTATGTCCTGCCATTCCCTTCTGGCCTGAAGAGTTTCTGTTGAACGATCAGCTGTTATCCTTATGGGGATCGCCTTGTGTGTTATTTGTTGTTATTTGTGTGTTATTTGTTGCTTTTCCTTTGCTGATTCTAATATGTGTTCTTTGTGTTTGATCTTTGTTAGTTTGATTAATATATGTCTTGGGGTATTTTGCCTTAGGTTTATCCTGTCTGAGACTCTCTAAGTTTCTTGGACTTCAGTGGCTGTTTCCTTCCAAATTTTAGGGAAGTTTTCAACGATTATCTCTTCAAGTATTTTCTCATACCCTTTCTTTTTGTCCTCTTCTGGGACTCCTATGATTCAAATGTTGGGATGTTTAACATTGTCCCAGAGGTCTCTGAGGTTGTCCTCATTTCTTTTAATTCTTTTTTCCTCTCTGCTTCATTTATTTCCACCTTATATCTTCCACTTCACTTATCCTCTCTTCTACCTTAGCTATTCTACTGTTGTTTTCCTCCAGAGTTCTTTTGATCTCAGTTATTGCATTATTCATAATTGACTGACTCTTCTTTATTTCTTCTAGGTCCTTGTTAAAATTTCTTGCATCTTCTCAATCCTTGTTTCTAGTCTGTTTATCTGTAGCTCCATTTTGTTTTCAAGATTTTGGATCATCTTTACTATTTTTATTCTGAATTCTTTTTCAGGTAGACTCCCTATCTCCTCTTTTGTTTGGTGTGGTGGGCATTTCTCACGTTCCTTTACCTGCTGAATATTTTCTGCCTTTTCATTTTGTTTAGATTACTGTGTTTGGGGTGGCCTTTCTGTACACTGGAAGTTTGTGATTCCTCTTTATTGTGGAGGTTGCTCCCTGTGAGTGGGATTGGACTAGTGGCTTGTCAAGGTTTCCTGGTTAGGGGAGCTTGTGTCTGTGCTCTGTGGGTGGAGCTGGATCTCTTCTCCCTGGAGTGCAATGGAGTGTCCAGTAGTGAGTTTTTGGGTGTCTATGGGTTTGGTATGGTTTTGGGCAGCCTGTCTTTTAGTGCTCAGGACTGTGTTCCTGGTTTGGTGGAGAATTAGCATGGTATGTCTTGCTCTGGAACTTGTTGGCTCTTGGATGGAGCTTGGTTTCAGTGTAGATATGGAGGCTTTTGTCTATTAATGTTCCCTGGAGTCAGGAGTTCTCTGATGTTCTCAAGTCTGGCTTTCAGTCTTATTCTACAGTAGCCTCAAGACTTCTCCATCCATACAGCACACATGATAAAACATCTAGGTTAATGGTGAAACAATTCTCCACAGTCAGGGATACCCAGAGAGGTTCGCAGAGTTACATGGAGAAGAGAAGAGGGAGAGGGAGATAGATGTGACCAGGAGGAGAAGAGGGGGAGTCAAAAGGGGGAGACCAATCTAGCCAGTAATCAATTCCCTAAGTGTTTTCCACAGTCTGGAACACCCAGAGAGATTCAGTGTGAAGTAAAGAAGGGAAAGGGTAGGGAGGAGATTGAGGTGACCTGGGGGAGAAAAGGGAGAATCAAGAGGGAAGAGAGCAATCAAGCCAGTAATCACACCCCTAAGTGATAATGGATACTGATGATTAGATTATTAAAGGTACAAAATTGATAACAAATACCAAAAAGCAAAGATTTAAAATCTAGGGTACGGGTTAGACTCTCAAAAAAAACAAACAAACAAAAAAAAAAAAATATTTAAAATACAAAACAAAATCAATCATAAAAATTATTAAAAATATAGACATGAAATTTTCTTTAAAAAATGGGGTCTTTTTTTGCAAGGTAATGGTAGGTTATAAAATGAAAATTAAAGGAATAATAACTGCAGTCCATGGGGTCGCTAGAGTTGGACACAACTGAGCGACTTCACTTTCAATTTTCACTCTCATGCATTGGAGAAGGAAATGGCAACCCACTCCAATGTTCTTGCCTGGAGAATCCCAGGGATGGGAAGTCTGGCGGGCTGCCATCTATGGGGTCGCACAGAGTCAGACACAACTGAAGTGACTTAGCAGCAGTAGCAGCAGCAAAGGACTTAAATTTTTTAAAAATTAAAAAATGATAATAGTAAAAATGTATCTAGGAATTTGTCTGGAGCTGTTGTGGGAAGTGTGGGATCAGTTCAGTTTCAGATAGTTCCTTGTTCTAGCTTGTACTTGTTCTTAAGGTCTATAGACCCCCCTCCAATGCATAGTCAATGTTAACTACAGGGTTTTAACCTGTTACACCTGTCATTTCCAGAGTGGTTCCTTCTTCTTTGTTTATTTTGGCTCCCTCTGTAAGTCTCTTCAGTGTCTAATTTCCACCCTGATGCAAGGGGATGAAGGTGGTCACCTATTTAGGCTCACTTGTTCAGTTGTGTTGTGAGGAGGGAGGAACACTGCAACCAAATATTGCTGGCATGCGTGGGGAGTGCTCACAGTGCACGGACCACACTGGGTTTGCCCCAGCTCAAGGTGGCATGTGCTATCCGGGTCTACACAGCTCAGGCTCCAGGGTGCTCTGTAGGGCACTGTCTCAATTGGGCCCTGCGCTTTGTGCACTTCGCAGGTCTAAGCTGCTCAGGTTCATGTTCTCGGGTACTCAGCAAGGGCACAGACTTGGTTGGGCATGCGTTTTGTGCCCTTCCCAGGTCCAAGCAACTCAGGCAACCAGATGTTTGGTGAGTTCGCTGCCCCAGATGTGCCCTGTGTGTCCCCTGGGGAGCTGATCTCAGGCTGCAAGCCTTCTGACAGATGTCAACCATCCAGGATCTCAGGAAGATGTGGTTAGCAACTGGGAGCCTGCTCACAGTTTGGTGGAGGATGCCAGTCTCTGGGGCTAAGATTGGGGCAGCCCCTTGCCTTCTGGCTCTGGCTGTCCCACGCCTGCCTCTCTGCCTCCAGCAGTGGGGACGGGCCTGTACGCAGCCGGCCAGCTCTCCTTTGGTATTTGCTCAATCCTTTGTTCTGTGAGAGGGCCAGGCTGTGAGTTAGAGCCTTTCGTGGCAAAGTTCTCTCTCTCTCTCTCTCTCTCTTTCTCTCTTTCTCTCTGGCAATCCCACAGTTTGGGTTGCTGTCTCAGGTTATCTCCTTCAGATTGTCCTCAGGGCATTCAGGCTGGGGTCCTTACCCTAAGGACCAAAGATGCAGTCCGTGCCTCCCTATCCAGACCCCGCTCACTGGTGGTGGTTGTGAGCATCTGGGCTACTTCTCCACTGGCAGTTGCGGTTAGGCGCCTATTCTGTGGGGCTTTTTTTTTTTTTTTTTTCCCTCCCAGTTATGTTGCCTTCCGAGATTCCAAAACTCCCCAAAAACCCGCATGTGAGAGGATTTCATACGGTTTGGAAACTTCTCCTTCACAACTCCTTCCCCAGGACGGGTCTCCATCCCTAAATCTTTCATCTCTCTTTTTGTCTTTTATATTTTGTCCTACCTCCTTTCAAATGGGCTGCCTTTCTGGGTGCCTGGTGTCCTCTGCCAGCATTCAGAAGTTGTTTTGTGAAAGTTGCTCAGCATTGAAATGATCTTTTGATGAATCTGTGGGGAGAAAGTGGTCTTCCCGTCCTATTCCTCCACCATCTTGGGAATGCCCCCCCAGAAGTGATTTCTTGTGAGAATGAGCTTGCATAGTTACAGATACTGAAGAGTCCCACAGTCTGTTCCCTGTAAGCTAGCAAAGAAGTAAGACCACTTTTATAACCAGGGGATTTAATAATGCAATCCATATCTGAGATCATATGCCTCAGAATCAGGTGACTACTGGTGAAAGCCCCAGAGTTTCAAGTCTCATGAGCCAGAAGCTGCTATGTCCATGGGCAAGAAGAGAAAGAGGGAGAAAAGATGCATTCTTGGTCTATCAGGCCCTCAAAGAATTGGATCATGCCCACAAACATTGATGACTGCATATCCCTTCACTCAGTTGATGAATTCAATTCTGATTTCTTCCAGAAACATCATCTCAGAAACACCCAGAATTAATGCCACATAAATTACATCACAGGGACCATAAACAAATGGTACCCAAGGAAGGTCCCCTGCTGAGGGTCAGGGGTTGGTGTATTTAGCTCAGGGAATGCAGTGTATATTGGGCTGGAGAGATCTTAGGCAAGAGGCACAGCTTCCTCAGAAAATGTTCATAATGATGCACATACAGCATATGGAGTTCCTGTAGGATTAATGAGATGATGCATGTTGAGATCTTGGCACTAGACCTAGCATACAGAAGGAGCTCTATAAATGAGTCATTTAATTATCTTTCCCTGCTAACAGACACCTCCAGGATTCTTCATTCCTCAAGCTTACCCTCTATTTCTGTAACAGGAAAGAAAGAAGAAAGGACTCAGAATTTACAAAGGCCAGCGATGAATCACAATTCACCCAAGCTGCTTTAGCCATCAGCACAGGGACAGACAGGGGAATGTAATAAGAAAGATTCCATTACTCTCCAGGGATAGACATTCTGAGCCTCAGGACTCCTAGGCCACCTGCTGGTAGATGAGACCAGATGATAAAAAGTAGTGTTGCAAGCAGGTCTCTGGTGTTCAGCATTCTAAACACAACCATTTTAAAAGCTCATCCAGAGGATCTTGCTGTGACTTATGTTGGAGAGTGTTTTGCCTATGTTCTCCTCTAGGAGTTTTATAGTTTCTGGTCTTGCACTTAGATCTTTAATCCATTTTGAGTTTATTTTTGTGTATGCTGTTAGAAAGTGTTCTAGTTTCATTCTTTTACAAGTGGTTGACTGGTTTTCCCAGCACCACTTGTTAAAGAGATTGTCTTTTCTCCATTGTATAGTCTTGCCTCCTTTGTCAAACAGAAGGTGTCCATAGGTGCATGGATTTATCTCTGGGCTTTCTATTTTGTTCCTTTGATCTATATTTCTGTCTTTGTGCCAGTACCATACTGTCTTGATGACTGTGGCTTTGTAGTAGAGCCTGAAGTCAGGCAGGTTGATTCCTCCAGTTCCATTCTTCTTTCTCAAGATTGCTTTGGCTATTCGAGGTTTTTTGTATTTCCATACAAATTGTGAAATTATTTGTTCTAGCTCTGTGAAAAATACCGTTGGTAGCTTGATAGGGATTGCATTGAATCTATAGATTGCTTTGGGTAGTATACTCATTTTCACTATATTGATTCTTCTGATCCATGAACACGGTATATTTCTCCATCTATTAGTGTCCTCTTTAATTTCTTTCACCAGTGTTTTATAGTTTTCTATATATAGGCCTTTTGTTTCTTTAGGTAGGTATACTCCTAAGTATTTTATTCTTTTCATTGCAGTGGTGAATGGAATTGTTTCCTTAATTTCTCTTTCTGTTTTCTCATTGTTAGCATATAGGTATGCAAGGGATTTCTGTGTGTTAATTTTATATCCTGCAACTTTACTATATTCATTGATTAGCTCTAGTAATTTTCTGGTGGATTCTTTAGAGTTTTCTATGTAGAGGATCATGTCATCTGCAAACAGTGAGAATTTTACTTCTTCTTTTCTATTTGGATTCCTTTTATTTCTTTTTCTGCTCTGATTGCTGTGGCCAAAACTTCCAAAACTATGTACGCCCTAGAATATTGGAAATAAAAGCAAAAATAAACAAATGGGACCTAATTAAACTTAAAAGCATTTGCACAACAAAGGAAACTATAAACAAGGTGAAAAGACAGCCTTTAGAATGGGAGAAAATAATAGCAAATGAAGCAACTGACAAAGAATTAATCTCAAAAATATATGAGCAACTCCTGCAGCTCAATTCCAGAAAAATAAATGACCGAATCAAAAAATGGGCCAAAGAACTAAACAGACATTTCTGCAAAGAAGATGTACAGATGACTAACAAACATGAAAAGATGCTCAACATCACTCATTATCAGAGAAATGCAAGTCAAAACCACAATGAGGTCCCATTTCATGCCAGTCAGAATGGCTGCTATCCAAAAGTCTACAAGCAATAAATGCTGGAGAGGGTGTGGAGAAAAGGGAACCCTCTTACACTGTTAGTGGGAATGCAATCTAGTACAGCCACTATGGAGAACAGTGTGGAGATTCCTTAAAAAACTGGAAATAGAACTGCCATATGACCCAGCAATCCCACTGCTGGGCATACACACCAAGGAAACCAGAATTGAAAGAGACACACGTACCCCAATGTTCATCGCAGCACTGTCTATAATAGCCAGGACATGGAAGCAACCTAGATGTCTATCAGCAGATGAATGGATAAGAAAGCTGTGGTACATATACACAATGGAGTATTACTTAGCCATTAAAAAGGATACATTTGAATCAGTTCTAATGAGGTGGATGAAACTGGAGCCTATTATACAGAGTGAAGTAAGCCAGAAAGAAAAACACCAATACAGTATGCTAATGCATATACATGGAATTTAGAATGATGGTAACAATAACCCTGTATGTGAGATAGCAAAAGAGACACAGATGTATAGAACAGTCTTTTGGACTTTATAGGAGAGGGAGAGGGTGGGATGATTTGGGAGAATGCCATTGAAACATTATATTATCATATGTGAAACGGATCACCAGTCTAGGTTCAATGCATGATACAGGATGCTCAGGGCTGGTGCAGTGGGATGACCCAGAGGGACGGTATGGGAAGGGAGGTGGGGGGGGGGGTTCAGAATGGGGAACACAAGTACACCCGTGGTGGATTCGTGTCGATGTATGGCAAAACCAATACAATATTGTAAAGTAATTAGCTCCAATTAAAATAAATAAATTTATATTAAAAAATAAAAGCTCATCTAGTATAAATATTTGTGCTGTGATTTATATAAATACAGAAGATATAAATTGTCCTTTAAAATTGTAAGGACAATTTTGTACTTTTAAATAATGCATGTGGATATTTTTTTTTGGGGGGGGGATGTTTATCTTGATTTGGAGCCTCAAAAGAAAAGTGTCTTTAAAACTGATTTGGGGGACTTCCCCAGTGGTCTAGCGGTGAAGAATCAGCCAGCCAATGCAGGGGACAGAGGTTTGATTCGTGGTCTGAGAAGATCTCACATGTCTCAGAGCAGCTAAGCTGGTGGGCTGTACTACTGAGCTTATGCTCTAGAGCCCAGGAACCTCAACTACTGAGCCTGTCCGCTGCAACTACTGAGGGCCCAGCACCTTGAGCCTGTGCTCCACAACAAAAGAACCCACCACAGCAAGGAGTCCACGCAGCACAACAAAGAGTAGCCCCTACTCATTGCAGCTAGAGAAAGCCCACCTAGCAATGAAGACCCAGCACAGTCAAAAATAAATATTTCTTTTAAAGAACTGATTTGGGGACTTCCCTGGAGTTACAATAGATAAGAATGCTCCTGCCAATGCAGGGTACACAGGTTCTATCCCTGGTCCATGAAGATTCCACACACTGTGGAGCAACTATTCCTATGTACCAAGACTCCTGAAGCTTGCTTGCCCTAGAGCCCATACTCCCCAACAAGAGAAGCCACTACTAAGAGATGCCTGTGCACTGCAATGAAGAGTTGTCTCCACTGGTGCAACTAAAGAAAGCCTGTGTGCAGCAATGAAGAACTAGTGCAGCCAAAAATTAAATAAGTCAGTTATTTTAAAAAAGAAAATGAGGCTCAAATTAAAAAATGATTTTGAAGATAATTTAAAAGGGTAATTTCCTCTTTAAAAAATATTTAGAATAATAAAATTTTAGAGCAGGAAGGATTGCAATTGTACTTTTTAAAGTAGACTTTATATTTTAATGAAGTTTTCTGTTCTAAGTAAAACTGAGCACAAGGTAAGAGAGTTTCCATTTAAATCCTGCCCCCACCACAGATGGGGCTTCCCTCATAGCTCAGTCGGTAAAGAATCTGCCTGCAATGCAGTAGAACCAGGTTCAATTCCTGGGTCAAGAAGAGCCCCTGGAAGAGGAAATGGCAACCCACTCCAGCATTCTTGCCTGGAGAATCCCATGGACAGAAGAGCCTTGCAGAGTACAGTCCATGGGGTTGAAAGAGTGGGAAATGACCTAGAGACTAAACCACCACCACCCACCACATGTACAGCCTCCCCAACTATCAACATTTCCCACTGGATTGGTATGTTTGTTATAATTGATGAACCTACATTGAGACATCATTATCACCCAAAGTAGATAGTTTATATTGGTGTTATGCATTCTATGAGTTTTGGAAAATGTATAACATCTGGGGCTTCACTTGTGGCACTAATGGTAAAGAACCTACCTGCCAGTGCAAGATATAAAGACATTCCATCCCTGGGTTGGGAAGATCTCCTGGAGGAGGTCATGGAAACTCACTCCAGTATTCTTGCCTGGAGAATCCCATGGACAGAGGAGCCTGGTGTAGTCCATAGGGTCACAAAGTGTCAGACACAACTGAAGTGACTTAGAATGCATGCATACATAGTAAGATGAATTCACCATTGCAGCATCAGAGTATTTTCATTGCCCAAAAAATCCTCTTCACTCTGCCTGTTTATCCCTCTTCCACTTCAATCCCTGGGAAAAACTGATTTTTGCACTGTTCTCAGAATTTGCCTTTTCCAAAATGTTATAGAGTTGGACTCAGATTGGTTCTTTATCTCAATAATAAACACTAAGGTTTCCTCCAAAGTGTTTTTGTTGTTTGAGAGCATTCCAATTTATTGATTCTTTCACATACTGACGGAAATCTTTGCAGCTTCCAAGTTTTAGCAATGATACATAAAGATGCTACAAGCTTCCATGTGCATGTTTTTTGTGCAGACATAATGTTTCAATTCATTTGGATAGATACAAGAAAGTGAGAGTGCTGTTCATTCCCTGAATGGGCCACCAAAAAAGCAAAAACAAACAAACAAAAACAAACAAACAAGAAGTGAGAGTGCTGGATTTTAGGATAACAGTATGTACTAAAATTATTTTTTTCTTGACAATCTCCCCTGTTAGACAAATATTGTCCCATAAAGGACAGGAATGGTGTCTCCATCACCCTGTGGTCATATAACTCTCCTGGAGCTTGACATGGCAGTAAACAATTATGACTAATGGTCCATGGAAAACTTTATCATCAATTTATAATCAAATATTATTTTTTACTAAAATGCCAATTTGGGGAAAATCAATGTTATATTATCGGCTGCCAATAATATAAATATGTAGGATATAGAAGAAATAGCACTTGTGGTCAATACATATATCCATGTAAAGTATCTATGAAAAAAACTTTGTTTTCCATGGTTTGGTTGGTTTTGCCTAAGTAATTCGCAGTGTAAAATATTCTGGTAATACAAATAGAAGGGGCATCTCATCTAAAGTTCCTCTTCCTATGTGTGTGTATGTATATTCATATATTATCATGCCATGAAAAGTAGGATATCTTACCGTATTCCAGAAAATTGAGTCATAAAATCAATAGAAGTCCTTTCGACATCACAAAGTAAATTATTTAAATTTAGGTAAATTATTTAGGTAATTTTAAGAAAATTATTTAAATTAGGTAATACAAAGAGCAATACACACTGCTATGTTTTAAAATAAAATGTCTCTCCATGAAAAATAAAAATGAATCAATTAATTTAAAAAATTAAATGATGACCCTACCACAGTAGAAATTTAGCCTTGTTTTAACTATGAATCAAAAAGAATTAATTATTCATCTACATTATATAGCTGCCAATAAAAAAAGAAAAAGAAAGACAAAAATAAAGCTTTTCTCTTCCTCTCAAAGAATTATTGCTCTTTGTATTATCTGAAACATGATTATTTTTCAAGAAGGCTGTAAGGCCTCTACATTACTGGAGCATCTCACCTTTTTTTAGTGTCTGGACAAAAGAAGTGAGAGTCAAATGCACTGGGCTTCTGTGACTGTCTTAAAGAGTGAGAGGTTGTGAGTTCCAAAAGAGGGAGATCTAAGATTTAGGACTAATAGCAGTGCTTTCAGGCAAGGCATTTGAAGGGTCTCTACAAATTTTGCCAATTATTTCTTAATAACGCTGTTAGTGTATTCAACTAAAGCAGAAAGCACAGTGAATATATTGTAAAATATGCACTTGTTGAAGAACCTGACCAGTGAAATGAGTTCCTCTATCCCTTTGATATCTGAAAGGAGCTCTCGGGGTTGGGATAATTTTTTCCAAAAGAAGCAGTGCGTGTGTGCTAAGTTGCTTCAGTTGTGTCCAACTCTTTGAGACTGTAAGAACTGTAGCCTTCCAGGCTCCTCTGTCCATGGGATTTTCCAGGAAAGAATACCGGAGGGGTAGCCCTTTCCTTCTCCAGGGGATTTTCACAACCCAGGGATCGAACCCACATCTCCTGTGGCTCCTGTATTGCAGGTGGATTCTTTAGCACTGAGCCACCTGGGAAGGTGTGAAAATATACAAACTATCACTAAAACATTTTTATATCCATGAGGTAGAGGAAGTAGTGTAAAATTCATTTGCCAGGCTTCAAGTGGTCCATTAGGCCATTCACAATATTTGGGAGCTTTATAAACAGGTTTCCTTGGATTGTATTTTGGAGAAGTGGCACAAATTAGACAATGAAACTTTTTCAGCCTTACTAAATGTTCTTCCACCAATACTGAACCATGAATGCTATCATTTCATCTGTAGACCAATGGTTTCATGGATGTTCAATGGTGAGGAGTGGGAATTATAGAGTCTTCAGTTAAGACTGGGTGTTTTGGTCTAAACCAGAATTTTCTTTTCTTCTGAAAAAAATAATTGTTGAATTTCAAATTTTGATTTTCCTTTTCAGAAGTGAAATAATAGGCTTCTCTTGCCAGATTTCCTAAATTATCATTTGGTTAAATATCCCTTTGTATTACAACAGAGGATAGGCTATTGTGATTCCTCTGTTAAGGACAGTCTTCCTTGTGGAAATATCAGCAATGCATTGTCCCTTAGCTTCCAGAGAATCCAGGTTAAAGTGCCATAGGGAATCTTAATGGCAAATATTACTAAAGCATTGCACATAATAATTTCTGAACATCGGGAACACGTGTATACCTGTGGCGGATTCATGTTGATGTATGGCAAAACCAATACAATATTGTAAAGTAATTAACCTCCAATTAAAATAAATAAATTTATATTAAAAAAAAATTTCTGAACATCAGTTCAGTTCAGTTGCTCAGTCGTGTCTGACTGTTTGTGTACACCATGGACTGCAGCACCCCAGCATTTCGCACGATGCACTCTGCATATAAGTTAAATAAGCAGGGTGACAACAGCCTTGACATACTCCTTTCCCAATTTGGAACCAATCTGTTGTTCCATGTCCAGTTCTAACTGTTGCTTCTTGACCTGCATATAGATTTCTCAGGAGGCAGGTCAGGTGGTCTGGTATTCCCATCTCTTGAAGAATTTTCCACAGTTTATTGTGATCCACACAGTCAAAGGCTTTGGCATAGTCGATAAAACAGAAGCAGATTTTTTTCTGGAACTCTCTTGCTTTTTCGATGGTCCAGTGGATGTTGGCAATTTGATCTCTGATTCTTCTGTCTTTTCTAAATCCAGCTTGAACATCTGAAAATTCACGGCTCATGTACTATTGATGTCTGGCTTGGAGAATTTTGAGCATTACTTTGCTAGCATGTGAGACGGGTGCAATTGTGTGGTAGTTTGAATATTCTTTGGCATTGCCTTTCTTTGGGATCAGAATGAAAACTGACTTTTTCCAGTCCTGTGGCCACTGCCAAGTTTTCCAAATTTGCTGGCATATTGACTGCAGCACTTTCACAGCATCATCTTTTAGGAGTTGAAATAGCTCAACTGGAATGCCATCACCTCCACTAGCTTTGCTCGTAGTGATGCTCCCTAAGGCCCACTTGGCTTTGCATTCCAGGTTGTCTGGCTTTAGGTGAGTGATCACAAGATCATGGTTATCTGGGTCATGAAGATCTTTTCTCTATAGTTCTTCTGTGTATCCTTGCCACCTCTTCTTAATATCTTCTGCTTCTGTTAAGCCCATACCATTTCTGTCCCTTATTGTGCCCATCTTTGCATGAAATATTCCCTTGGTATCTCTAATTTTCTTGAAGAAATTTCTAGTCTTTCCCATTCTATTGTTTTCCTCTATTTCTTTGCACTGATCACTGAGGAAGACTTTCTTATCTCTCCTTGCTATTCTTTGGAACTTTGCATTCAGATGGGTATATCTTTCCTTTCCTCCTTTGCCTTTAGCTTCTCTTCTTTTCTCTATTTGTAAGGCCTCCTCAGACAATCATTTTGGCTTTTTGCATTTCTTTTTCTTGGGGATGGTTTTGATCACTGCCTCCTGTACAATGCCATAAACCTCCATTCATAGTTCTTCAGGCACTCTGTCTATCAGATCTAATCCCTTGAATCTGTTTGTCACTTCCACTGTATAATGGTAAGGGATTTGATTTAGGTCATACCTGAAATGGCCTGGTAGTTTTTCCTACTTTCTTTGGTTTAAATCTGAATTTGGCAATAAGGAGTTCATGATCTGAGCCACAGTCAGCTTCCAGTCTTCTTTTTGCTAATCATATAGAGCTTCTCCATCTTTGGCTGCAAAGAATATAATCAGTCTGATTTTGGTATTGACCATCTGGTGATGTCCATGTGTAGAGTTGTCTCTTGTGTTGTTGGAAGAGGGTGTTTTTTATGACCAGTGTGTTCTTTTGGCAAAACTCTGTTAGCCTTTGACCTGCTTCCTTTTGTATTCCAAGGCCAAATTTGCCTGTTACTCCGGGTATCTCTTGATTTCCTATTTTGGTATTCCAGTTCCCTATAATGAAAAGGGCATCTTTTGGAGGTGTTAATTCTAGAAGGTCTTGTAGGTCTTCATAGAACCATTTGAACATAGCTTCTTCAGCATTGTTGGTTGGGCATAGACTTGGATTACTGTGATATTGAACAGTTTGCCTTGGAAACAAGCAGAGATTATTCTGTCGTTTTGGGGACTGCATCCAAGCACTGCTTTTCAGCCTCTTTTGTTGCCTCTGATGGCTACTCCATTTCTTCTAAGGGATCCTTGCCCACAGTAGTAGATATAATGGTCATCTGAGTTAAATTCACCCATTCCAGTCCATTTTAGTTCACTGATTCCTAAAATATTGACATTCACTCTTGCCATTTCCTTTTGACCACTTCCAATTTGCCTTGATTCATGAACCTAACATTCTAGGTTCCTATGCAAGATTTCTCTTTACAGCATCAAACTTTACTTCCGTCATCAGTCACATCCACAACTTGGTGTTGCTTTTGCTTTGGCTCTGTCTCTTCTTTCTTTCTGGAGTTATTTCTCCACCCATCTCCAGTAGCATATTGGGCACCTACTGATGTGGGGAGTTCGTATTTCAGTGTCCTATCTTTTTGCCTTTTCATATTGTTCATGGGGTCCTCAAGGCAAGAATACTGAAGTGGTTTGCCATTCCCTTCTCTGGTGGACCAGGTTTTGTCAGAACTCTCCATCATGACCCATCTGTCTTGGGTGGCCCTACATGGAAAGTGAAGTCGCTCAGTCGTGTCCGACTCTTTGTGACCCCATAGACTGTAGCCTATCAGGCTCCTCCATCCATGGGATTTTCCAGGCAAGACTGCCTGGGAAAAAAAAAAGAGTGGATTGCCATTTCCATCTCCAGGGGATCTTCCTGACCCAGGAATATGAACCCGGGTCTCCCGCATTGCAGGCAGACGCTTTACCGTCTGAGCCACCAGGGAAGCTCTTATGGCATGGCATTTAATTTTATGTCGCTGTAAATAATGAAAACATATTGTTTTCACAACATTCCAAAATCCTAAGCTTCTCTAAAATCATAACTCTTGGTATTGTTTCGTTGCTCAGTCATGTCTGACTCTTTGCAACTCCAAGGACTGTAGCTTGCCAGGTTCCTCTGTCCATGCGATTTCCCAGGCAAGAATACTAGAGTGGATTGCCATTTCCTCCTCCAGGGGATCTTCCCAAACCTGAGATCTAACCCGCATATCTTATGTCTCTTTGTTGCCTGGTGGATTTTTTACCACTAGAGCCACCTGGGAAGCCCCAAATCATAACTACTATCAGTATAAATACTGGCTGTTTTCTTTTGGCTTAATATTAACCTGTGTAACAGTGTATAATTCAGCTTGTTTGACTAAATTAGCTATGGACAATGATGCATAGCCTCAACAATATCAAATGAGTTGTAACAACATTCCTAGTACAATACTGTTGCCATCAAATCAGAACCATTCAGTGAACCATGAGAAAACCCAGAGTAGTTTCTTGTAGACCTCCATGAGGAGTCAGAAGTTTATCTGTCATGGTTACACAGCTGTAGGGATTTCCTCAGTGACAGGGGGGAGAAGAGTAGGAGGGTTAGGTTACTACAGCTTGAGAGTTGTGTAAGGATTGGCATCAGAGAGACTTCATGGGAGGTGAAGTGGCTGATTGAGGAATGGCAACTCTGGAAAGCTTCTACTGTGTGAGGTCCAAAAATGGTTAAATGGGATCCCACAATGATTTTCTCTGTGGTCCTAACCAAAAGGTCAATGTTGTAATGGCTCTAAGGCCAGATACCTTGTGCCACAGGGTCCCATTGCTAACTATAGTACCCTAGGCATCATGGTGATTTCATGTTTGGGGGTGAGTACCCCAAGGTCATTTTCTTTATTTCATATAGAGGAATTTTTAAATGAATCCAAATATTGGGATATCCAGGACCAGATGGATTCATCAAAATTTCCTTGAAGGCCTTAAAAGCTATGTTCCTGTTTTCCCATGAAATTGGGATGGAATTATTATTCTTTGTAAAACATACAAATATCTGGCCATAACAGAGTAATTGAGAATTCAGTTTCAACAATAACCAAGTAGCTCAACCAAACCTCAAATTGGTACTTAGGTGTTTTGTTTTGTTTTATTTTTTAATTTTGGTAAGGGTGGTGGGACACCATGAAGGTTGACAAGATCTAGGTAGCCCTCTTGCTTTTATATCAGATACTCTAATTATTGAAACTGGGATTGGGTACACTGCAATTTTTTTGGCTATTTTATGTCCCTTTAATATTAAAAATTTTAGCAAATGGATACTTCTTCCTGTGAGGTGTTTTGAGGAGAGTAAGGAACAGAGTCATCCCCATATTATTACAATATAGCATCCCTAGGGAACTTTATGTCATTGAGGTCAGTCTTCAGGATTTGTGACAAATAAGGACATTCATTAGAACCTGAGACTTTGCTGTCCAAGTGTATTGTTGTCTGTGTCAGGTGAAGGCAAGCAGGTATTGACTAACCACATTGACTGGAATAGGAAAGAATGTATTGCATAAATCCTGTACAGTAAAGACTTTATTCCCAGTGTGAATGGATGTCAGTAGTGTTGGGGAGGTAAGAAAGGCAGTGTTTTGAGTGATAACAATGTGTTTTAGAAAAATCCAAGAAAAACCTCCTTCTTTTGTCCTTAGTTTTCTCACTAGCAAACAGAAATACTACAAGGAAGGTGCAAGAGATGATGCCTAGAGAGTTGTAATCAATAATGGATGTTAAAATTTGAAGGGTTCCTTACTTATTGGGTATTGGACTAATTCTGGAAAGAGGTTTGAAGGCATCTGTTTTAATTTTCTTGAATATGTGCTATGCATTGTGCCAAAATCAGTTGGAGATTTTGCCTTTAAGAAAGGATGTATTAATAACTGATTCACTGGGGACAAATGAGCAGTGTTTCCAGAAGCAGTTCCAGTACTGGTAGAGACTGAGTAATTTAAAAGATGTCAAAGGGTCACTTAATTCATCTGGTTGGCTGCTTTGATGACTGCTGTTAAATTCTAGCTTTTTTATTCCTTTTGGGAGAAAGAAATGCAGGCATGATCCTTCTCTAAAATCTTGACCTCATAAAAAGAAAGTGGTAGAAGAACTGAGGAGTGTGTATCTCTCAAAGGGCCTAACCAAGAGGATATTGTTTCAGTGACTGGAACCTCTTTAGGTTTATCAGAGATCTCCACTATTCAAACTGTTTTAGTACCAGGGTAGGAATTCTGTAGTGGGGTTGAGCACTGATGTGTGGCCCCTTTGTGAGTTAGGACAACAAGAGATTCATTACAAGAAATGTTCTCAGAAGCCGAGACTTGGTAGATGAAGTCGACCTGGGGAACATGAGGATAGACCTCTGAAGACTCATGCTGCCTGATGAAAAAGCTCAGAAGATGAGGAAGAAGAAAGAAACGGAGTCAGGAATGGCTTTTTCTCAGGCACAGTTGACCTTCAAGGATGTGTTCATAGATTTCACTCCTGAGGAGTGGGAATGCCTGAACCCTGCTCAGAGGACCTTGTACAGGGACATGATGGTGGAGACCCTCAGGAACCTGCTCTCTGTGGGGAATTCCCTGACAGTCCAGTGAATATGATTCAGCACATATCTGAGATATGTCTCATATATGTATGATCAAGAAATTACAGGCAAAAGGAAACAGTGATGAAGGAGAAGTTTTTCAAAGAGTGACGTATGAAAGAGCCAAAACCCATGAAATCAAGGATTATTTCCTCAGGGAAATCCAGGAAAGCATGCATGATTCTGAGTGTTGACAGACAGATGATGAAAGAAATGACAAAGGAATGTCTATAACCCATAACAAAAATCTCACTGATGGAAGAGATCATCATAGTGGAAGTGATACAGAAAACAAGCCTCTTGAAAGGCGTGGATCAAGCTTTCATGATGAGTTGCACATACTTCAATCTGAAGGGACAATTTTTGAATATAGTCAAGTTGTGACGAATATCAACAGTAGTGCCTCAGGTTTATCGCCTCAGAGAACTCCTAGTGTCTGTAAAGGCATTTCTCATAAACATGAGAGTGTCTTATGCATCCATCAGAACTGGCACCAGACCAGGAAGCACACAAGAAAAAACCTTACAAATGTAATGAGTGTGACATAACCTTTCTTCAGGACTCGGAACTCACTAGATGTCAAAGAAGCCATACAGGAAGGAAAACATATAAAGGTAATGTATCTGGCAAGGCCTTTAATGCTAATGGGACCCATGAAGTTCATCAGAGAAAACATGCCAGAGAGAAACCATATAAATGTGATGTATGTGATCACTGCTTTAAAAAAAAATACAACCTTTCAAATTCATCAGAGAACTTGTACTAGAGAGAAGCCATATAAATGTGATGTGTGTGGAAAGGCCTTTAGTTGAAATGGAAACTGTTCAGTTCATCAGAGAAGTCACACTGGAAACAAACCACATAAATGTGATGTATGTTGCCAATGCTTTGCTCAAAACACACAGCTTGGAATTCATCAGAGAATTCATACTGGAGAGAAACTTTACAAATGTAACAATTGTGACAAATATTTTCAAGCACAGCAATCCTTAATTTGCCATCAGGAAATTCATAAAGGAGAGAAAGCATATAAATGTGATATATGTGGCCGGTGCTTTATTCAAAGTGACTACCTTAGAAAACATCAGATAATTCATACTGGAGAGGAACGTTACAAATATAACAATTGTGAGAAACATTTTAGTGTAAATATAATGAGTGTGACAAAACCTTTAGTCAGAGTTCAGGCCTTATAATTCATCAGAGAATTCAGACTGTATAGAAACCATACAAGTGAAATGAATGTGGCAAAGTTTCTAGTGAATGTTCAACCTTAGCAGACCATTAGGCAGTTCATACAGGAGAGAAACCACATATGGCGAAGTCTTCAGTCATAAGGAATGACTCTGAAGCAAAGTCTTCAGTCAAGGAATGACTTTGCAGATCATCTGAGAATCCATACTGTAGTGAATGCAATAAAGTATATAAACTTTAACCCTCAGAAAAGTCAAACTTCAGGAAAACCACACAAATGTGGTAGATGTGGCAAAGCTTTGATTCTGTGCTCAGACCTAACTAACCATCAGGAAATTCATTCTGAATTGAAATCTTACATAGTGAACGTGGTAAGTGTTTTACAAAACATGAGAAAATTCATACTGGAGAGAAGCCATGCGTCTAGAGCACAGTCAGTCCCTCCAGTCTTAAGATTAAGATTGGATGGAATCGTATAACTACGTGTGTGGCCAGGGCTTCAATAATGGGTGTCATCATTCACATCATCAGAGAATTCATAATACAGAGACGCCTTACAAATATAAGAGTGTGGCAAATCCTTCAGATGGCATTCAGGCCTAAAAAGACACCAGGTCATCCATATTCAAGAACCCTTCCAAATGTAATCAGTGTGGCCAGCTTTGTCAGGTGTTTACACCTTAGGCTTCTTGAGAATATTCACGCTGAATCGAAACTACAACATTGTAATGAGTGCATCAGGGTTTTTAGACGACAATCGGAAGTCAGGATTCAGTAAAGAAGTCATTCTGGAGAGAAAGCTTACAAGTGACGTGAGTGTGTAAACCTTTACTTAGGGCTCACATCTCACCGACCATCAGATGATCCATACTAGAGAGAACCTTGCCAGTGTACAGAATGTGGCAAGGCTTTTAGGTACCGCTTCAGACTCAGGCTTCACCAAATACTTTATGCTTAGAAATGCAATGACTATGGCAGTTTTCACAATTACTGCTCACTCTTTAGGTGTGTAAGAATATACATCCTGGAGTTAAAACATACAAATATAATTTTTGTGGAAAGGATTTTCCCCAAACATCAAAGTTGGGGAACATTCTGGAGCAATGCTTTATAAATGCAAGGAGAGTGGGAAAGTTTCAGCTTGAGTTGAAGTATTAGACAACAATAGTCCATAGTGAAGAGGAGTCTTGGAAATGGATGGAGAAGTGCTTTCTGGAAGCTTCTGAGTGCACTAGACTTCAGAATATATGTCTTTCAGAGACACCACACAAAAGCAATGAGCACAGAGAAGCTTTAACTCAAGATCAAAACTGTGCAACATGAAAGGATTTATGTGGAGAGCAAACTTGCACAGTTAATGAATATTGGACAGTTTTTTTATATCAAATATTCACATCTTGGGCATAATGAGGTGATTCATGCAGGCCAGAAACTGTACAAATATACCGAATGTGGAAACACATTAAAGAAAACCATATTTCCTCAAGATTCCCCCCAAAATTCATATTGGGCAGAATCCTTACAATTATAATGAATTTGGTAAAATTTTGGGACAGTTCTTACCATAGATCACAAAAGATAATTCATAGAAATAAATAAATCTTTAGTTCTCCAACATTCATCTATGGTATTACTGCAGAATAATTATGTTAAGTATATTGAAACTTAATGACATGAGTGAAAATGACCCATTATTTTTAGTGTGTATTTAATTACATGAGTTTTCTTGAGAAGGTGACATTATTATTCATTTTATGACATTTCCACAAAGTTTGAAAACTTTTATAGCTTTGTTACAGACTTTCTTTATGGTCTCTGCAAAGAAATCATGTAGAGGGGCTGACTTCATTAGGTGTGGTTCATTTATATCCATCTTTCATGGGTAAACAGGGACACTAAAATATCAAGTTCAATGGTGTGTGAATTAGGATCAGCAAGGGACAGAGAACCATGTAAAACCACGACATATGTATGCTCACTATGTTCAGGGTGCCCTTCCATACATAGGCCGCCAGGGTTATAGGACTGAATGCTGTTACCATCAAACCGTGAAAAGAGCAGGCTGGACATTAAGGGACTTAGGCTTTTCATGGGAGGTGAGTTGACAGGTTACTGGGGACTGCTTATGTGGGAGAAATTGTACCATGGAAATGCTGGTTATTTTCTCCCTTGACTGGCAATTGCTGTTGCATATAAATGATTAATGGAAACTTAGTTTTGAAAATTGAAGAGAGCAATTTTCTTAAAGAAAATTTAAGCAAACAAACAGAAAAGTATGTGCATGTTTGTGATACATAATTAATTGCTGCTGTTTATGAGTGCAACTATTTCATTCAAAATGTATCCTAAGTCTTGTGCTCTGATAAAATTTTAATTATTTTTTCCATTAAAAAAAAAAAAATGTTCTCCAGGCTGATTAAGTTGGTGGACTGGAAAAAGCCCCTGTAGTTCCTCAGAGTCCCACTATTAGAAGCAGGAGGACATTGGTAAGTTTTGTTAGAAGGCTGAAATTGCCAGAAGCACTGAAATTGGTAACAATCTCTTTTCCAATGTCTTGACTCTTTGCAATAATAGCAGAAACTAGGAGGAGTTTCTTTGCAATAATAGCAGAAAACTAGGAGGGGTTTGGGTTTATGTAGGCGACTTAGCAGCAGCAGCAGCAGCAGGGACCTTCGTTTGCTGGAGTTGAGGATTAAGAATTTTGTTGGTCTTCCTTTCAGTTGAGGCATCTAGAGTGAGAGAGAGTGGGTAATCAGGTACATCTGGAGTGGACAGTTTCTCTTTCTGTTCTGGCCCTTTTCCCAGAGAGAAAAGCCCCATTTCAGATCAATAATAAATATATGGTTAGTATCTATCCAGTTAGTATCAGCATCTGAAGGAAGATCTGACTTTTCTTTAAAAATTATCTTAGTTGACAATTATGGTCATGGACAGGGACATCAGATTTTTGTGAGTAATAGTAAATTTGGTTCCAACCCACAGGCTTTGGAAAAGTCATAGGAATTACACTGTGAATTTCCCCAGTGATTGCCTGAGCCTAATAGAGGATGAGATGGCTGGACGGCATCACCGACTCAATGGACATGAGTTTGGGTGAACTCCGGGAGTTGGTGATGGACAGAGAGGCCTGGTGTGCTGCAATTCACGGGGTCATAAAGAGTCAGACACGACTGAATGACTGAACTGAACTGAACTGAACTGAATAATATAAGTTCGTAACCTAGTCTTTTGATTGTAGTTCTAGACCTTCCAGGATGTTTGCGTTAGTGGTTTTCATCCAGTGGCTGGCCTGGTCTTCCCTGACAAGTATAGAAGCTGGATAATATAAGTCAGAGAAACCAGGTTGATAAGTTTGAATAATTATATTAAATTCCCCAGTGCATCTGTTAGAATCTTCGGTTACTTTGGAAAGTCTTAGACCATGGGTACAGTTTAGCTTGACTCCTGGAAGCATAAGGGTTCAGCCTCTGGATTCTTTGAAATCTTCATTTTAAACAGCAGGCTTGGATAAATTCAGTGGAATTGGGAGTGGGAAGAATTTCAGATAAGAATTGAAGTTTCGGAAGTGAGTCAGGGAAAACTGAAGATGTATAGAGGAGGTTTAGGCAACACAGAAAAGAAGATGGTGACAGAGATGGATCCTGAGACAAAGAAGCCAGGGAATAGAGCCTGAGGCTTCAGAAACCATTTATTTTTCTTTAATTGTGAGTTTCTCTCAGGTATCTTACAATTTTACTTTGCAGAGAGGCAAGTTTGGAATTTTCAAAATATCAACCTAAATACATGTTCCATTCTGTTTTAGAAATTTTAGAACTATGATAGTCCAACTTAATTTTAAGAAAATAAGTTTAGGGTATTTGGAAAGTTCCCCATAATGGCTGCTGCCTTTGGTTAGATTGGTCCATTTAGTTGGAAATGTTGATGTGAAATGTGGTGGTCATTAAACATTAAATTGCCTAGAGTATCTGTGGAGGTTATTTAGATAACTGTGATCCCATTACTCAGACTTTTTTTTTTTTCCAGAGTAAGAGAATAATTTTGAAACAGCTCAAATAGGCAAAACAGCTCACAACTCCAAAAGCTTAAATACTTTACATAACCGAAGACTTAAGTGCAATCAGTTCTAAGGGAACAACTTGTCGTGGAGTAAGCCCGGTTGTCATAGACCAGTCCCTATTCTAAAGGGATGTACCTAGGGCTGAACAAGCACAGTTCCAATGAAACAGCCCCTGCTCCCAGTGGAATGGGTCAAAGCCTAGCTTTTCTAGTGAGTCTGTTTGATTTCAAGATCAGATCAATGTGCCAATCAACTCCCATACAGAATTAGACATCATCTTAAAATAGGAACATGCCAGTTTCAAAACACAAAAAGGTCAGAAGCTAGAGTCCAAGAGAAAGACAAATCCTCCAACTCTAGAGTTTGTGAGAAAAGCAGAGTAACAGTGGGCTTAATGTGGGTACCTCACCAGTTTACCCAGAAGCTCTGGATTGGTCAAAGGTCTTCTCTGAATTCTTTACCAGCCACCAAAATATGAACTGAAAAATGAATCGGTTGCCAGTCGTTTCTTCAGCAAAAGTAGTTTTATTCAGTATCAGCAAAGAAGTGCAATGTAAAGTCTGCAACCAGACCAATTATGAGCAACATCTTCACACAGAAAGTAAGGGAGAAGTCTTTCACAGAAGGGAGAGGGAAGCTGGTAAAGCTATAGTAAGTAAATCCATGGTTTTTCATTGCCTGTGTTGTTACCAGGAAAGAGAAATTGTCTTTTTTTCCCTTCTATTGGGCTCTGCTATCCTCTCAGGGCATGAGGGCTCCCCCTCCTGGTCTCTTGCTTTCGGTTCAGTTCAGTTGCTCAGTCGTATCCGACTCTTTTTGACCCCATGGATTGCAGCAGCCAGGCCTCCCTGTCCATCACCAACTCCCAGAATTTACTCAAACTCATGTCCGTTGAGTCGGTGATGCCATCCAACCATCTCATTCTCTGTTGTCCCCTTCTCTTCCTGCCTTCAATCTTTCCCAGCCTCAGAGTCTTTTCAAATGAGTCAGTTCTTTGCAGCAGGTGGCCAAAGTATTGGAGTTTCAGCTTCAACATCAGTCCCTCCAATGAACACCCAGGACTGATCTCCTTTAGGATGGACTGGTTGGATCTCCTTGCAGTCCAAGGGACTCTTGAGAGTCTTCTCCAACACCACAGTTCAAAAGCATCAATTCTTCGGCGCTCAGCTTTCTTTATAGTCCAACTCTCACATCCATACATGACTACTGGGAAAACTATAGCCTTGACTAGATGGAGATTTGTTGACAAAGTAATGTCTCTGCTTTTTAATATGTTGTCTAGGTTTGTCATAACTTTTCTTCCAAGGAGCAAGCATCTTTTAATTTCATGGCTGCAGTCACCATCTGCAGTGATTTTGGAGCCCCAAAAAATAAAAATCCACCACTGTTTCCACTGTTTCCCCATCTATTTGCCATGAAGTGATGGAACTGGATGCCATAATCTTAGTTTTCTGAATGTTGCATTTTAAGCCGACTTTTTCATTCTCCTCTTTCACTTTCATCAAGAGGCTCTTTAGTTCTTCACTTTCTGCCATAAGGGTGGTGTCATTTGCATATCTGAGGTCTCTTGCTTTAGATCCAGCCTGAAAATAGTGCAGCTTTCCCCTGAATATTGCTAGGTGCTGGAAACTCCAAAGGCACTACCAGGGCAGTAACTGGTGTTAGTCCTCTCCAGGGCAGTAATTAGGGTATGCAGTTCATCTCATGCAGACCTCCCAGCATCCACAAGTTTATTCACGGAAGAACTCCGTGTGCTACATGTATCTCTTTTGGCTGCTCGGAAACTGCAGGTAAGTATGCTACGGGTCAACTTTAAAACTGGGGCCTATCATTTTGTCCTCTTTATGCCCTAGCCCTGCAATTAGCCATAGTTCCGAAGATCCCTAGTACCTTTTAGTAAAGAAACTATTTAGTGAACAAGGTGTGGGTCGTTGGTTTGCTACTGGGGTGTCATGGCTTTTAGGCTCTTTTGGCAGACACAGCCACATCAGTGCACTCGCATATATATTTGAAGGTCTCTGTGTGTGCGAAAATCTTAAATTCCAATCCAACATCACCGATTTGGAGAAAACTGACTTACATTACTGACAATACATTTATGAAGTTCGTCAATCTTTAAGAGAAACAAAGTAATTTCAGAACTACAAGTCCATAACACCTTTAAAAACAAACCTACTAATGAAAGTAACAATATATTTGTTTACAACTATTTTTTTGTTATTAGCCTGAGAATGTATGGTCAAATACTGAGTGCAAAAGTTTCTTGGAGAGCTGGCTTCACCATCAGTGTGGTTTAGTATCTATTTGAAATACAGCTAGACTCACTCTGTTTCTGTATTTATTCCACATTGGGTCTTGATGCTTTTTCTCTCACTTTATTTTTGAGTTGTGTAATATCAACATGATTATAAATGTCAAAGAAACACAGAAAGTCACACTCAGAGAAATTCTACTTGTTATCCTTCTGACCCATTCTCATCCTCAAATTCTTTCAACTCTGGTCCCAACCACCCCCATAGGTAACCAATCTCATTAGATTCTAGTTTACCCTTCCAATTTTCCTTTTTTGCTAAAATACACAGATACATATATACATTTTAATTTCACCTCCTTTATTAAACAACAGTAACATACTAAAAGTGTTCTTTTGTTTTTACAGCTTTGCTTAGGTATATTTTTTATGTCATAAAATTCACCCTCTGCAGGCGTAGGATCTGGAAAGTTTTAATAAAAGTATGTAATGTGCAACCATCACCACCATCCAATTTTAGAACACTTTTGCACCCCTAATCAAACCCTGCTCCCACCACTCTAGAAGATAGTTCAGTTCAGTTCATTCACTTGGTTGTGTCCGACTCTTTGCAACCCCATGAATTGCAGCACTCCAGGCCTCCCTGTCCATAACCAACTCCCGGAGTTCACCCAAACTCATGTCCATCGAGTCGGTGATGCCATCCAGCCATCTCATCCTCTGTTGTCCCCTTCTCCTCCTGCCCCCAATCTCTTCCAGAATCAGTCTTTTCCAATG
This sequence comes from Bos indicus, assembly GCF_029378745.1. Taxonomy (NCBI): domain Eukaryota; kingdom Metazoa; phylum Chordata; class Mammalia; order Artiodactyla; family Bovidae; genus Bos; species Bos indicus. Next base: position 3,622,419 of record NC_091787.1, read on the forward strand.
AATCAACTCTTTGCATGAGGTGGCCAAAGTTATTGGAGTTTCAGCTTTAGCATCCGTCCTTCCAAAGAACACCCAGGACTGATCTCCTTTAGAATGGACTGGTTCTTCTGCCCTCTAATTGTCATTTTTATATCTTAGAAGTCATCATTTGTCACTTCATAGTCATTCCCCTCGTTTGTTGTAGTTGTGTAATATACTCCATTGACTGTATTTACCAGTGGTCACTCAACCAGTCCACACCAAGTTTTGGAATCAGGTTACTTCCAGCAATTTGCAACTACAAATAATTCTGGAATGAGTGATCTTGTGCAGGAGTATTTTCATACTTTTAAGGTATATCTTCAAGGTTAATTCTTATCAGTGGAATCTGGTCAAAATGAAAACACACAGGTAGTTGTGATAAATATCACCAAATTTCCCCTCAAAACAGTTGTACCTACTTGCATTCCCAACAGCAATGTACATGAATGGCCAATAGGCTGAGTTATCAAGCTTAGTCAATTCTGCCAAATGACAGGTGAAACATGTCATCTCAGAGTCATTTTAATTTGCTTTTCTCTAATTAGACTGATACTGAACATGTTTTAATATGTTTAAAAGCCATTTGTTTATCTTACAGGTGAATTATCTTTTCATTTCTTCTGCCTATTTTTCTATTTGGTTTCCTTCTCCTCCAATTTCAATAGTGCTTTATATGTTAAGGATGCAAGCTCAGTCCCTTCAGTCATGTCCGACTCTTTGCAACCTTGTGGACTGTAGCTCACCAGGGTCCTTTGTCCATGGGATTTTCCGGGCAAGAACACGGGAGTGGGTTGCCGTTTTCTCCTCCAGGGGATCTTCCTGAGTCAGGGATGAAACCTGGGTCTCCTGCATTGCAGATATTCTTTATTGATGAGCCACTGGGAAAGCCCATATATTAAAGATGTTAATCCTTTATTTCTGAAGTATTTTGCAAATGTTTTCTCCCACTTTGTCATTTGTGTTTTGATTATGCTTAAGCTGGGGTCTTTTGTGGGTCTATTTGTTTGCCATGCCAACAGTGTTCATGTAAAAGTAATTAGTTTTATGTAATCAAAGGTATCAATCTTTTCTTTTACCACATCCGGATTTTGAGCCACAATTAGAAAACTTTTCCTCACACCTATGTTGCTGGAAAATTCATCCATGTTTTCCTCTAGTACTTTTATGATGTCATTTTTTTATAGTTAGGTCTCAGATTCATTTGGAGTTTATTCTTGTGCAGGTGAAGATGTACATCTAATTTCATCTTTTTTCAAAGGGCTACCTAGTTATTCCAACACAGTATATTAAAAAGTTTCTCTCTGCTCCAATGATATGAGCCACCACCTTTGTTGTTGTTCAGTTGCTAAGTCGTGTCCACCTCTTTGCAACCCCATGGACTGTAGCCTGCCAGGACTCTCTATCCATGGGATTTCCCAGGCAAGAACACTGGAATGGGTGGCCATTTATCATACACTAAGTTCCACATGTAATTGGCTCTGCTTCTGGACTTTGCATTCATTCCATTACTATTTGGTTTCTTCATGCACCAATAACACACTAGTTTAATTACAGAGGGTTTATCCTTCTTTTTAAAGTCTGGTAGAGCTGTTTCCCCTTGTAACTTTTATTTCTCAAGATTTTAATGGTTATTTTATGTCTGATTTTTCATATGGACTGACGTATCACTTGTCTCACTCCATAAAAAAGCTTATTTGCATTTTCACTGGGATCATGTTAAAGTCATAGATTAACTTTGAAGAAACTGGCTTTTTTTATGATGTTAAGTTAACCCATCCAAGATCAAGGGATTTCTATTTGCTTGAGACTACTTCTGTGTCTTGCAGAAGTGTTTTAAAGTTTTCTTCAGGTAGGATTTGCCTGTTTCTTGCTAAGTTTCTTTCTAAGTATTTTATCTTCATTGTTGCTGTTGTTCCCTCTAACTGGTTTTTATGTAGAAGAAAGCTATTGATTTCTGTACATCAAGTTTTTACCCTGCTGTCTTAAAATCTCTTTTCTTGTTTGATTTACTATTATCATAGATTTTCTATGGTTTTCCTATTTTATTATCATATCATGTGCAAATTGAGATGGTTTTGATTCTCTTTCTCTATAACTTAAGCTTCTAATTGATTTCCCTAATTGCTGATACCTCTAGTACAACTGTGGAACAGGAATGAAGATAGTGGTCACCTTGCCTTTGTGGAAATGCTTCTAGTGTTTTCCCATCACCTAAGATGTTGACTTTAGGATTCAAGCATACAAAATATTTTATCATAAGGAGAAGTAACCATCCACTCTTGTTTTCTTAACTGATATATCAGGCATGGGTGTTGATTTCTATGAAAGGTCTTTCAGAATCTGTGGAGATACTTACATGATTTTTTCCTTAAGTGTATTGTTATACAAGTGGATTTCCTCGTGTTGCACTAAGCTTGCATTTCTGGAAAAAATATAATTTGTTTAAGGTGCATTGGTTTATTAACGTTGCATTTGATTCAGTGTATGAATAATCTGTTTAGTACTTTTGCATCAATATTTATAAGTAATATTCTATAATTTCATTTTTGTAGTTACTTTGTCAGGTTGAGGAATCAATGTTATACTTACTTTCAAAAAACAATTAATATGTTCTCCTTTATTTTCAATGCTCTGAAATGATTAATAAAGACTGTAGCCTACCAGGCTCCTCCGTCCATGGGATTTTCCAGGCATGGATATTGGAGTGGGTTTTCATTTCCTTCTCCAGGGGAACTTCCTGACCCAGGGATCGAACCCAGGTCTCCTGTATTGTAGACAGAAGCTTTACCGTCTGAGCCACAAGGGAAGCCCCTTATAAAGACTAGAGGATAGCTAAAAATAAATAAATAAATAAAATTGAGACCTAATGGCAAGGGCAGTCAATCAAACCAGTCAATCCTAAAGGAAATCAGTCCTGAATACTCATTGGAAGAACTGATGTTGAAGCTGAAGCTCCAGTATTTTGGCCACCTGGTGTGAAGAACTGACTCATTGGAAAAGACCCTGATGCTGGGAAAGATTGAAGGCAGGAGGAGAAGGGGCAACAGAGGATAAGATGGTTGGATGGCATCACCGACTCTATGGACTTGAGTTTGAGCAAGCTCCAGGAGTTGCTGATGGACAGGGAAGCCTGGCGTGCTGTAAAGTCCATGGGGTCACAAAGAGTTGGACATGACTGAGCAACTGAACTGAACTGAACTGAATGGCAGAAGAAGCATTTTCCCCACTTGAAAGGTAGAGAGTTGGGACCTCAAAGCCTCCTGGAAATCACTGTTCTTGCCTGGATTCTCTTCAGTACAGGAATGCCTCTGCGAATACAAGTGACTTTTCTCCAAAGAAACAGGGTGCTTCCAACTCCTTGTTAGGAGCTCATCCCACAGAACTCTGTATCTAAACGTTACAAGAAGCCTCAAAGTAAGGTCCAGATTTTCCAGACAACAGAGTTATTCATAAAGTAGTTTCCAAGAAGCCTTACTCAATCTCGTGCAATAACTCTAGTATTCCTTTCAGGAATCCCAGGACTCTTGCATCCGCAATGTTTTCCCTGAAAGAACACTGTGCACCAAAAGTATTTTTCTTAGCCCCTGAGCAGCATCAAGTGCCAGAGGTCATTGGGATCAACACTTTGTGAGTGGAGAGAAGGGCAAAGCATTTTTTCTTCCTTGGATTCTTAGATTTCCAAAGCTTCCAAAGAGTCCCAGGACCACATGTCCAGCTGTGGTCTGTTGTACGTCTCTTGTGCAATGCCATTTTGCTTCAGTGAGTAAAGCCGAACTGCACCAGAAAAAAAAAAACAAACAACAAAAAAAACCTCTGTGTTTACAATTCATTCTGGGAACTCACACCGGATGCCTGTCTATCTCAAGCAGAAAACAGATTTTAGAAGCAGCCTGGAAACAGTGCAGGATTTCCCTGAACATTCCTAGGCCTTTGGAAGATCTGAAGGCAGCTAGGCCTAACCAGGGCAGTAAGTAGGATATGCAGTTCACCACATGCAGACATCCCTGCCTCCACAAGTTTATTCATGGCAGGGTTCCGTGTGTCCCAGATGTCACTTTTCGCTGGTCAGAAACTGCAGGTAGATATGCTGTGTGTCAACTTTGAAATTGGGGTCTGATGACAAAACCACAATTTTCTGCACTTGAAAGCTAGAGAGCTGCGGTTTTAAAGCTGCCTGGAAATCACTATTGTTGCTGTCTTCTCTTCAGTGCAGGAATGCCTCTGGGAGAACAAGTGAGTTTTCTCCTAAGAAACAGAGTTTACAATTCCTTGCTAGGAGCTCATCCCACAGCACTCTCTAGCTAAAGGGCAAACTGAACATGACCAGTAGCTTCAAAATAAGGTCTGGTTTCTATCATCAAAAAAGGTATTTATGCAACAGTTTCCAAGAAGCCTTTCTCAATCTATTGCAATAACTGTAATATGCCTTTCGAGATATTTAGGACTTTCACATCTGCACCATCTTCCCTGGAAACACACTGAACACTGAAAGTCTCTTCTGTTGGCTCCTGAGCAGTATCGAGTCTGAGAGGTCATTGGGATCAACTCTTTGTGTGCAAACTGAAGAGCAAAGCACTTCTTTCTTCCTTGGATAGCTAGATTAGCAAAGTTCTCAAACAGCCTCAGGAACACAGCTCTAGCTGCTCTTATGTGCAATGCTGGTCTGTCTCGGTGAGTAAACCTGAGCTACACTGAAAAAAGACGTTGTGTCTAAAACTCATTCTGGGAGCTCCTGTCTGATGGTAATTTATCTCACACAGAAACAAATTAGATCCAGCTTGAAAACGGTGCCGGGTTTCCCTGAACGTTCCTATGTATGTGTTAGTACTTCAGTCATGTCCAACTCTTTGCAAGTCCATGGACTATAGCTCACCAGGCTCCTCTGTCCACGGGATTTCCCAGGCAAGATTACTAGAGTGGGTTGCCATTTCCTCCTCCAGGGGATCTTCCCAACCCAGGAATTGAACCTGGGTCTCTTGTATTGCAGGCAGATTCTTTACCATCTGAGTCCCCAGGGAAGCACATTTCTAGGCCTTACCAGGGTAGTAACTATGGTCTGAAGTTCATTCCACTGCACTTCCTAGCTAAAGGGCAAACTATCTATACATGAACACTAGTCTCAAATTAAGGTCCAGTTTTTCCCTTCAACCAAATTAGGTGAATAGCAGTTTCCATGCAGCCTTACTGAATCTAGTGCAATAATTCTAGTATCCCTTTCAGGACTCCTAAGACTCTCAAATCTGCACTGTTTTTCCTAGAAGAACACTGTATACACAGTCTCTTCTATGGCTCTTGAGAATCATTAAGTGGCAATGGAGCAAATAAATGTGACTCATCCAAGTATGCTGTCAGAATGGTTGTGCCCAGTGTTCTTTCAATGATAGAAGTCAACCCATATGGATGGCACGCTTAGGGTTTCTGCCAGGGCCTTTGGACCTCAGTCTCCTCTAGGTTACTTTTATTCTTTCTTGGAGAAAGGAACCTCTCTGAGAATGAAGTAATGGCCTCGTGTGCGTGAACCCAAATGTCAGGAAGTCATTTCCTTCTTCAGGGGATATTCCCAACCCATCGAAATATGTCTCTTTTGTCTTCTCCATTGTCTCTTTACCACTAGCACCACCTTGGAAACCTCAGAAGAATCAACTTATTTTGCATTCCATGTTATCAGCACCAAGCACTTCAAACAGTCTTCTGTCTGGGAAGTGATGTTATCACTTCACTTGATATAGGTAAGGTTTTTTTTCCCCTAGATTTGAACACCAGTCTTCATTACTATGTGATATTGAGTTTAGGGAATCATGATCCTTGTGGTCAGAAGTGACAGACTTTCAGACGACCTGGGTAAAGAACGATGCTGCTCCCATTACACGTGTGCATGCATGCATGCTAAGTCACTTCAATTGTGTCCAACTCTGTGATCCTAAGGACTGTAGCCTACCAGGCTCCCCTGTCCATGGGATTCTCCAAGCAAGAATACTGGGGTGGGTTGTCATGCCCTCCTCCAGGGGATCTTCCCAACCAAGGGATTGAACCCATGTCTCCTATGTCTTCTGCATTCAGTTCAATTCAGCTCAATCACTCAGTTGTGTCTGACTCTTTGCAACCCCATGAATTGCAGCACGTCAAGCTTCCCTGTCCATCACCAACACCCAGAGCTTGCTCAAACTCATGTCCATTGAGTCAGTGATGCCATCCAACCATATCATCCCTTGTCATCCCCTTCTCCTCCTGCTTTCAGTCTTTCCCAGAATCAGGGTCTTTTCCAATGAGTCAAATCTTCACATCAGGTGGCCAAAGTGGGAGCTTCAGCTTTAGTATCAGTCCTTCCAATGACTATTCAGAACTGATTTCCTTTATGATTGTCTGGTTTGATCTCCTTGCAGTCCAAGGGACTCTCAAGAGTCTTCTCCAACACCACAGTTCAAAAGCATCAATTCTTTGGCACTCAGCTTTCTTTATATTCCAACTCTCACATCCATACATGACTACTGGAAAAACTATAGCTTTGACTAGACAGACCTTTGTCAGCAAAGTAATACCTCTGCTTTTTAATATGCTCTCTAGGTTTGTCATAGCTTTTCTTGAAGTATACATTGGCATGCAGGTTTTGTTACCATTAGTGCTACCTGGGAAGCCCAATTACATGTGTAGCCAGTGGTTTCTTGCCCTGGGAAAAAAAATTCCCAGGTCCCTGCTCTTTAACAGAGTGGAAGCCAGCCTGGAAGTGTAGGCCACTATTCTGTTGTCTAAGCACTGTATCATACTGCTCTTTGGAGAGTTTCATTAAGGCTGTGTTAAGTTTTGTGTTCTTTCAGGCAAGCTGAAGGGAATCCCTTTCACGCCACAGGAAAGGGCTACTTTCTAGTCTGACAATGTACATGTTGCTGGCAAGTTAGATGAACAAGCTATTACACACTGAATTCCTTCCAAGCACGAAACCTGTGCCAGTAACTTGGTGCAACTCCTGAATTATATAACAGACATGCAAAGCATCCCTGTCTAATGTTCCAGGGCAGGCTCGAGCACAAGCCTTGATGTTCCTCCACAGAGTAGGAGAGAAAGCGTTTAAAGAAGCAGTAAAGATCTTGGTGAACTCTTGTGTGAAGAAACGTTTGTCTCTCAAGCCATATGTCAGAATGGTTGCGCCCAGTGAGCTGTCAGAGCACGGAAGTGAACCCGGGTGCCTGACACCGGAAGGGTTTCTTTCACTATCTTGGGATCACCGTGCTTCTCTAGGCTACTTGGTGTAGACAGGTACCTGACCAGGAACTTAGGAAGGGCTGTGTGCCTCTGATTATCACAAGAAGTTTCTCAGAAGAACCAAAGATTCTGTTTCCAAAGCCACCGGTATCCTTGGTTTCCGTCAGTGTTCTAACTGAGATGGGACATAATCCCCTCTGTAGGATATGGGTAAGGATTTTGTGCCTCAACCTGAAAATGGAACATTCAACATTTTGACATAATGATGAGCTCAAAGAACAGTGCTCAGTGTGATTGGAACATAAAGCTTTTAAAATGGACAGCTTGAATAAAGATGTTTTTGCCCTGGGGCCTGTGACAGCTGCTTTCTGCATTTGAAAAGAACTATTCGGACCCTGTTGTTTCATGGAGCAGAAGCCAATCCAAATGGGTGATACTCTGTAAGCTATTGTTTGAGAGATGTGTCATAGCAGTCTTTTGCAAGGTTCATGAAGGCTGTGCTAAGCTCATCCATCCAGTAAAAGTGAAATTCTTTCAGGCCACAGGATGGGGTTAGTTTCCCTTTGGATAAAATACTTGTTACTGGGAAGTGACATGAAGGACCTCTTTCACACTGGGTTCCTTCACAATACAGAACCTGAAGTTCTGAAGACCTGTCCTGCCAGTTTTTTTCCTGACCACAGAATGTCTCATTTCTGCTCTCCACCCTGAACTACTTTCAGGGGGTGTTGGAGGTCAGCAGCTGCAGCAGCACATGATTTAATCCTTATAGAGGCAGATGGCAAGCACCCATGGCAAGTGCCAATTTGTGGTTGACAAGGGGATTCCCAGATTGTTCTCATAATGGAGGAATATTAAGGAGAAGGCACTCAAATCTGAACATCATCCTGCGGGATCCTCATGTTAGATTCACCATCTGGAGAACTTCAAAATACTAAAGCTAGGCCTTTATCCCAGATGGATTTTAACTTTTATCCTTGAAATTTTTGCTCATACACCTAAATATAAAGAATAGTAACTGATCCCCATGTGCCGTCCACTGGCGCCTCTCAAACCCTGCCCCATGGTGATCCTGGGAGAGCTTCCAAACCTATTAGTGCTCCTTCTTTGTAAAATCACTGCCCTGAGATGGTTGATGCCAGCACCTGTGTCTTACAGTTTCAGGCATCACCAGCAATTCCTCCCCCAACTTTTCCCACTACCTCCCATTATTCTTCAAAGCACAACTCAGTGCACAAACCCTGGCTTCCATGTAGCCTCGATCACTCTACTCAAACATCCTCTACAGGACAATGTTTTTGTAAACGTGTCTGTGGCTTGAGATGACAAGGAAAAGGTGTGAGGTCATAATTAAGCATTTTCTACGACAAAGACATGTTTATTATTGGGGAGAACATCAAGGAATTCTGGACATTTAGTGGTAAGAGTAGAACAACATGAAGATCTCTACCTCCTCCAAGAGCTGGTAACTAAGACAGCCTCTGTCCAATTCAGACATTCTTTGTGTCCAAAGCTTTTGGATCAGAAAAGCCAAATGTAATGCAATTTCTTCTGTGGGAGCCCAGATGCAGGTGAAATTTGATCTCTTTCACCTCCCTCATGATGAGGGAGGACAGAGTGAAGCTTTGCTCTTACTCTCCAACACTGAACTGGAAAATCTCACCAAATTGAAATAATGGAAATATCATGACAAGATGTTGGTTCAATAAATAATATGTCTCACTTTCTTTTTTAAAAAAACTCTTTATTGAATTTGTTACAATATTGCTTCTGTTTTATGTTTTTTGTTTGTTTGTTTGTTTTTTGGCCATGAGACATGTGGGATTTTAGCTCCCTGACCAGAGACTGAATCTGCACCCTCTGCGTTGGAAGGCAAAGTTTTAACTGCTGAACCATCAGGGAAGTCCCCCAGGTCTTATTTTCTTATTAATTCATTCATGGCAGATGAAGTGGAATGAAGAGGCATGCAGAAAAGAAAGGAGGCAGAGTGGTTGGGATGAAGATCCAGTTAGAATGGAGAACCCTTCATCAGAACTCTATCCCTGGTTAAAGAGGCCATGGCAACATATCTTCTCCCTCATCTACAACCCTTCTCTCAGTCACCCAGCAACGAATGGTGGAGAAGAGTGTTACGTAATAATCATGGTTTCCAGTTTCTGTACTTGATATTTGACATCTTGAGGTCTTGCTGACCCTGGAGGATTTGCCCCTCCCAAGGCTACTTAATTCTTAGGGGTAGTGAATAATTCAGCTGAGAGTGTGCCTTTCACATGCAAACTGACCAATCCAGAGCCTACACCCCAACTACCTCCTTTATCACGCTCTCACACTCTAGGCTATTCACCCTCCCTAATCACCCCACTGCCAGATACAACAACCAGGAACAGACTTCTGCCCTAGACCCAGCTGCAGCTTTTCAAACTAGTCAATCTTAAGCCTGCTTACCCTTCCTCATTTATTCCTTCCCATGGAAACCACAATAAAAATTCTCACCACATTTTTTTTCTCCACTCCTTCTGCCTCATGACTAATCCCAATGCTTCCCCATATGACCCTGCATGGCTTAGTGAACCCCACTCTTCTTGGGATCTGTGAGTATAACAAGTTATCATTTCAATGGCAATTGATAAGTTCAATTTGCAGGAAGAAATTAAGAGCACTGGAAATAGTATCTGGGGTCAAGAAGTAACAGAACCAGACATGGAACAATGGAAAGAAATACATCAAGGATGCATAATGTCACCCTGCTTATTTAATTTATATAAGTAGAGTACATCATGCAAAATGCAGGGCTGGATGAATCACAAGCTGGAATCAAGATTGCCAGGAGAAATATCAGCAATCTCATATATGCAGATGATACTACTCTAATGGAAGAAAGTGAAGAGGAACTAAAGAGCCTCTTGATGAATGTGAAAAAAGGAAAGTGAAAAATCTGGCTTAAAATTCAACATCCAAAAAATTAAGATCATGGCATCTGGTCCCATCACTTCAGGCAAATAGATGGGGGAAAAATGGAAACAGTGGCAGATTTCAGTTTTGGGGGCTCCAAAATAACTTCAGACAGTTACTGCAGGCTTGAAATTAAAAGACACTTGCTCCTTGGAAGAAAAGCCATGACAAACCTAGACAGCGTATTAGAAAGCAGAGACCTCACTTTGCCGACAAAGGTCTGTCTGGTCAAAGCTATGGTTTTTCCAGCAGTCATGTATGTATGTGAGAGTTGGACCATAAAGAAGGTTGAGCACCAAGAAATTGATGCTTTTGAACTGTGGTGCTGGAGAAAACTCTTGAGAGTCCCTTGGACAGAAAGGAGATCAAACCAGTCAATCCTAAAGGAAATAAGTCCTGAGTATTCACTGGAAGGACTGATGCTGAAGCTGAAGCTCCAATACTTTGGCCACCTGATGTGAAGAGCTGACTCATTGGAAAAGACCCTGATGCTGGGAAAGATTGAGAGCATAAGAAGAAGGGGGCAACAGAGGCTGAAATGGTTGGATGGCATCACCATGAGTTTGAGCAAACTCAGGGAAATAGTGAAGGACAGGAAGTCTGGTGTGCTGCAGTGCCTGGATCACAAAGAGTTGGACAGGACTTAGTGACTCAACGACAACAAATATAAAAGCTTGTGTAAATGTACTTTCTCTCTTTTCTCCTAATTTTGTTAAAAGACGTAAGATTATGTAAAGTAATAATGATAACAATATATTTTTGGATTAATAACATATATAGAGGTATATGATGATAATAGCACAAAGAAGAAGGGAAGAAATGAAGACATATTAGAGCACTATTGCTGTATTTTATGAGAATTAAGTCAGTATTAACCTGAAAAAGATGGTATAAGTTAGCATGCTTGTTGTAATTTGTAGAGCCATCACTGAGAAAATAACTCAAAGCTACAATAAAGCAACAGTTACCCTAAAAAAAAATTGTTTAGCACAAAAGCAGTAAATGGAGAACAGATTTTAAAAGTGAGATGTAGAAAACAAAGTGGCAACCTAAATCCAACCACATCAATAATTATATTAAATATAAATGGACTGAACACTATAATCAAAGGCAGTTAGACTGAATTTTAAAAAGCAAGATTCAATGAATACTGTTTGTAAGAGATGTATTTCACACACACACACACACACACACAAATAGGTTGGAAGTAAAATGATGAAACGGGTATACCATGCAAATGGTAGAAACAAGAGAGCCAGAGGTGACATACACTTACTATCAGACAAAATAGATCTTAAGAATTTAAAAGGATTATAAGTGAGCACTATGAACAACTTTATACCGACAAATCAGACAACTTAAATGAAATGAAAAAATTTTCTAGAAAGAAATTGCCAAAACTGACTTAAGGGGAAACTAGAAGTCCTGAATGGGCTTCCCAGGTGGCTCAATGATAAAGAATCCATCTTCCAATGCAGGAGATGCAGGAGACATAGGTTCAGTCTCTAGGTTGGGAAGATTCCTTGGAGTAGGAAATGGCAACCCACTCCTGTACTCTTGCCTGGAAAGTTTCATGGACAGAGGAGCCTGATGGGCTACAGTCCACGGGGTCACAAAGAGCAGACACAACTGATCACAGAGCACACATAAAAGTCCTGAATAGATCTGTAACAAGTTATGAAATTAAAATAATAACTTTAAAATCTTCTTGTAAAGAAAATCCCAGGCTTTTCTATCAGAATTCACTGGTAAATTCTATCTAATATTTAAAGAAGCAATAATACCAATCTTATACAACTCTTTTAGAGTACAGAGGAAGAGGGACAATTTCCCAACTCACTCTATAAGGCTGATATTACCAGAAAAAAGGCGAAAACAAAGACATCAAAGAAAAGAAAACTACAGACCAACATTCATATTGCAATATATCCAGTAGCCTATAAAAAGAGTTTAAACACCATGACCATGTAGGATTTATCCTAGAAGTTCAAGGTTGACTTAACATTAAAAAATCAATCCATGTGTTAGATAATTCTAACAGAATAAAGGACAAAACCTCATGATCACCTCAATAGATGCAAAAAAATTTCCAGCAATATCCAACACCATTCATGATTAAAATTCTTTAAAAACTAAGGATAAAAGAAACTTTCTTAACTTTATAAAAAGCATCTATAAATACCCTACAACTAATATACTTTATAGTAAAAGACTAAATCCTTTCTCCCAAAGATCAGGAATGAGGTAAAGATTTCAGTACTCACCACTTCTATTCAACTTCATATTGGAGGTTCTACCAAGTGAGATAGAGGCAAGAAAAAAGCAATTGAACACACACTGAGTGGAAACAAAGAGCTAAACCTGTTCACAGATGACGTGCATCTGCATGCAGAAAATCCTGACGATTCTACATAAAATCCACAGAAAGCACAAAATAAGACTACTTATGCCGCTTGATTTCAAAACTTACTTTAAAGCTATTGTAAACAAGAGAATGTGATTTTGGCTTAAGGGGGAAACATACAGATATATTGAATGGAAGAAAAATCCAGAAATGGACTCTTACATTTATGGTCAAACAATTTTTTACAAAGGTGCCAAGTCATCTCAGTGGAGGAAAGGATGACCTTTTCAGCAAATGATACATAAAGGATTAGATATCCATATGTGGTGTCCCTCAGTTATATCCGACTCTTTGCAACCCCATGGACTGCAGCCCACTAGGCTCCTCTGTCCATGGAATTCTTCAGGCAAGAATACTGAAGTGGGTTGCCATTCCTTTCTCCAAAGGATCTTCCCAACCCAGGGATTGAACCTGGGTCTCCTGCATTGCAGGCAGATTCTTCGCTGTTTGAGCCACCAGGGGATAACCATATATAAAATAAAAACAAAAACAAACAGGTTGGTATCTCACAACACAGTAAAAAAAAAAATCAGCTCAAAATATATCATACTTGAAATGTAAGAACTAAACCTGTCAGTCTTCTAGAATAAAATATGAGAGTAAGTCTTTGTGACCTTGGATTAGGCAAAGATTTCTGATATGACACCCAAAGTGCAACTCATTAAAAAAAAACAAAAAACAAAAAACACAACTTTGGTAAATTAGACTTCATTGAAATTAAAATATTTGCTTTTCAGAAAGCACCATTATATTAAGCCACAAACTGGAAGGAAATATTTGCAAATTGTATGCCTGATAAATGATTTGTATCCAGAATATATGAAGAAGTTTTACAACTCAATAAGGAAACACTCAGTTTTTAAAATGGGCAATATTTCAATAGACATTTCTCCAAAGAGGATACACAAATGGCTACTAAGCATGTGAAAAGATGTTCAACATCATTAGTCATTAGAGAAATGCACACACCTACCCATTAAGGCCGCAATGAAAGACCACACATACAATGGTGTTCATGAAAAAACCAAACTGGTATTATTAAGTATTTCTGAAGATGTACAAAAACTGAGCTTTCATCCCTTGGTTATAGGAATGGAAAATAGTATTGCCACTTTGAAAAACAGTTTGGTAGCTTCTTGAAAAGTTAAATATACTCTTACCATATAAAGAAACAATTCTAGTCCTAGGTATCTTCCAAAGAAAAATGAAAATATATGATGTATACAAAAAGGCTTCTGTGTGACCATTCATAAAACTATTATTTATAAAACCAAAAGATGAAAACAAGCCATGAATGGACAAGCAAAATTCTCTACAGTGGAATTTTTATAAATATTATAAAATAAACTGCTGAAAAATGCTTATTCCATTCCCATTTCTATAAAGTCAAATCTATAGTGACAAAAAGCAGACCGGCAGTTGCCTGGGGCTGGAAGTGGGAGTGGAAATTAACTGCAGACAGCATAAAGAAGTTTTCTGGGGTGATGGAAATCTTCTATGGATTGTAAGGATAGTTGCACAGCTCTGTAAATTTAAAAAGGATTTGCTTGTATACTTATAATGGGTGTATTTTGTGGTATGTAAATACACTTCCGTAAAGTTGGTAATAAAAAGTACATGATCTGTGAAATGAGAGACATAAACACAGATGTAAGAGAGAAATTACACCCAAGGGCAGGAGCGGCGGCTGAGAGGAGCTGCCCCACGCCCAAGGCAAGAAAAACCAAAGTAAATGGCAGGCGCTGAGTGCGGGCGTAAGAGGGCAGCAGACTGAAACCACAGTCACAGACAACTAGCCAATCTGATCACATGGACCACAGCCTTGTCTAACTCAATGAAACTAAGTCAGGCCCTATGGGGCCAACCAAGACAGACGGGTCATGGTGGAGAGGTCTGACAGAATGTGCTTCACTGGAGAAGGGAATGGCAATCCACTCCAGTATTCTTGCCTTGAGAACCCCATGAACAGTATGAAAAGGCAAAAAGATAGGACACTGGAAGATGAACTCCCCAGGTCGGTAGGTGCCCAATATGCTACTGGAGATCAGTGGAGAAATAACGCCAGAAAGAATGAAGGGATGGAGCCAAACAAAAACAACACCCAGTTGTGGATGGGATTGGTGATAGAAGCAAGGCCTGATGCTATAAAGAGCAATATTGCATAGGAACCTGGAACGTTAGGTCCATAAATCAAGGCAAATGGAAAGTGGTCCAACAGATGGCAAGAGTGAACGTTGACATTCTAGGAATCAGCGAACTCAAATGGACTGGAATGGGTGAATTTAACTCGGATGACCACTATATCTACTACTGTGGGCAGGAATCCCTTAGAAGAAATGGAGTAGCCATCATAGTCAACAAAAGAATCTGAAATGCAGTACTTGGATGCAATCTCAAAAATGACAGAATGATCTCCGTTCATTTCCAAGGCAAACCATTCAATATCATGGTAATCCAAGTCTGTGCCCCAACCAGTAACACTGAAGAAGCTGAAGTTGAAAGGTTCTATGAAAACCTATAAGATCTCTTAGAACTAACACTCAAAAAAGATGTCCTTTTCATTATAGGGAACTGGAATGCAAAAGTAGGAAGTCAAGAAACACCTGGAGTAACAGGCAAATTTGGCCTGGAGTACAGAATGAAGCAGCGCAAAGGCTAATACAGTTTTGCCAACAGAACGCACTGGTCATAGCAAACAACCACTTCCATCAACACAAGAGAAGACTCTACACATGGACATCACCAGATGGTCAACACTGAAATCAGATTGATTTTATTCTTTGCAGCTGAAGATGGAGAAGCTGTACAAAGTCAGCAAAAACAAGACTGGGAGCTGACTGTGGCTCAGATCATGACCTCCTTATTGCCAAATTCAGACTGAAATTGAAGAAAGTAGGGAAAACCACTAGACCATTCAGGTGTGACCTAAATCAAATCCTTTATGATTATTACAGTGGAAGTGAGAAATACATTTAAGGGACTAGATCTGATAGAGTGCCTGATGAACTATGGACAGAGGTTCATGGCATTGTACAGGAGGCAGGGGGCAGGACCATCCCCAAGAAAAAAGAAATGCAACAAAGCAAAATGGCTGCCTGAGGAGGCCTTACAAATAGCTGTGAAAAGAAGAGAAGCCAAAAGCAAAGGAGAAAAGGAAAGATATACCCATTTGAATGCAGAGTTCCAAAGAATAGCAAGAAAAGATAAGAAAGCCTTCCTCAGCGATCAATGCAAAGAAATAGAGGAAAACAACAGAATGGCAAAGACTAGAGATCTCTTCAAGAAAATTAGAGATACCAAGGGAACATTTCATGCAAAGATGGGCTCAATAAAGGACAGAAATGGTATGGACTTAACAGAAGCAAAAGATATTAAGAAAAGGTGGCAAGAATACACAGAAGAACTATACAAAAAGATCTTCATGACCCAGATAATCATGATGATGTGATCACTCACCTAGAGCCAGACATCCTGGAATGTGAAATCAAGTGGGCCTTAGGGAGCATTACTATGAAAAAAGCTAGTGGAGGTGATGGAATTCCAGTTGAGCTATTTCAACTCCTTAAAGATGATGCTGTGAAAGTGCTGCACTCAATATGCCAGCAAATTTGGAAAACAGCAGTGGCCACAGGACTGGAAAAGGTCAGTTTTCATTCTGATCCCAAAGAAAGGCAATGCCAAAGAATGCTCAAACTACTGCACAATTGCACTCATCTCACATGCTAGCAAAGTAATGCTCAAAATTCTCCAAGCCAGTTTTCAGCAATATGTGAACTGTGAACTTCCTGATGTTCAAGCTGGTTTTAGAAAAGGCAGAGGAACCAGAGATCAAATTGCCAACATCCGCTGGATCATAGAAAAAGCAAGAGAGTTCCAGAAAAGCATTTATTTCTGCTTTATTGACTATGCCAAAGCCTTTGACTGTGTGGATCAAAATAAACTGTGGAAAATTATGAAAGAGAAGGGAATACCAGACCACCTGACCTGCCTCTTGAGGAACTTGTATGCAGGTCAGGAAGCAACAGTTAGAACTGGACATGGAACAACAGGCTGGTTCCAAATAGGAAAAGGAGTACATCAAGGCTGTATATTGTCACCCTGCTTATTTAACTTCTATGCAGAGTACATCATGAGAAACGCTGGGCTGGAGGAAGCACAAGCTGGAATCAAGATTGCCGAGAGAAATATCAATAACCTCAGATATGCAGATGACACCACCCTTATGGCAGAAAGTGAAGAAGAACTAAAGAGCCTCTTGATGAAAGTGAAAGAGGAGTGAAAAAGTTGGCTTAAAGCTCAACATTCAGAAAACGAAGATCATGGCATCTGGTCCCATCACTTCATGGCAAATAGATGGGGAAACAGTAGAAACAGTAGCTGACTTTATTTTTCTGGGCTCTGAAATCACTGCAGATGGTGACTGCAGCCATGAAACTAAAAGACGTTTACTCCTTGGAAGGAAAGTTATGACCAACCTAGACAGCATATTAAAAAGCAGAACCATTACTTTGTCACAAAGGTCCATCTAGTCAAGGCTATGATTTTTCCAGTAGTCATGTATGGATGTGAGAGTTGGACTATAAAGAAAGCTGAGAGCCAAAGAATTGATGCTTTTGAACTGTGGTGTTGGAGAAGACTCTTGAGAGTCCTTTGGACTTCAAGGAGACCCAACCTGTCCATCCTAAAGGAAATTAGTCCTGGGTGTTCATTGGAAGGACTGACTTTGAAGCTGAAACTCCAATATTTTGGCCACCTGATGCAAAGAGCTGACTCATTTGAAAAGACCATGATGCTGGGAAAGATTGAGGGCAGGAGGAGAAGGGGATGACAGAGGATGAGATGGTTAGATGGCATCACCAACTCAATGGACATGAGTTTGGGTAAACTCCAGGAGTTGGTGATGGACGGGGAGGCCTGGCATGCTGCGGTTCATGGGGTTGCAAAGAGTCAGACACGACTGAATGATTGAAATGAACTGAACTGAAGAGAGAAATTAGGTAAGTAAATAATATTGAATTAATGTCTAGCTCAGCCACTGGTCTTTGTTAAATGAGTCAAATGATAATACATGTTTCTGTTTTGTCTTAGCTTCAAGAATAATTGTTGTTTTCATTCATCTTTTATGGGACAAGAAATCCTATTTAGGGTAGTGATGATCAGTTCAACAAGACACATTTGGAGGTGATATTGATCACATCTAAATAAGTTAACCTATTAATTTTTAAATTTTTAATAATAGAAGCTTCAGCTTGGTTGAGTGAAATATGTATATATCTAGATAAGTTGCAGCTCTTTCCTTCAATGTAGGATGATGTTGGGGTGATATTCAGGATATTTGGGGCTTCTCTGGTGGCTCAGATGGTAAAAAAGAATCTGCCTGCAATGCATGAGACCTGGATTCAATCCTTGTGTCGGGAAGATCCCCTGGAGAAGGTATGGCTACCCACTCCATTATCCTTGCCTGGAGAATTCCATGGATGGAGGAGCCTGGTGGGCTACAGTCCATGGAATCTCAAAGAGTCAGACATGACTGAGTGACTAATAATTTCACTTTTTTCAAAGTATTTGTGTGCATGTTAGTCACTCAGTCATGTCTGACTCTTTGCAACCCCATGAACTGTAACATGCCAGACTCCTCTGTCTGTGGGATTCTCCAGGCAAGAATACTGGAGTGGGTTGCCATTTCCTTCTCCAGGAGATCTTCCCAACCCAGGGATCAAACCCGGGTCACCTGCATTGCAGGCAAATTCTTTACCATCTGAGCCACTAAGGAAGTTTCTTTCTCTTTCAAAATATTTAACCACCACCTAAAACCTTTGATCAGACTACTGAGTCAGTGGATTCAGCCTCAATTGTCCGTACAGACCTTGGTTGAAACATTTTGAAATACTGACTTGAGACTGTGTTTCTTGATTTCCAGTGACCATGGGCCTGTCTGTTACCTTGGGAAGGGCAGTGAAGGCCTAAAGCCTGTCCATCTTCTCACCCAAGGCCTTGTCAATGAATTACAGAGAAAGGAACTCAGGTTGCTTCCTGAGTTCATCCTTACTTGTTCAAATTACAGTTATACTTTCTCATTAGCTCCATTAATATTCAGACAACTTTCAAGTTTGATTTTCTCATTCCCATAAAACAGATTTTAAAGCAACCCAAAGTAAAAAATAAATAAATAAATAAAGCAACCCAAAGTAAGGCTGAGAGGGGCTCAAGGAGCAGCCGAGAATCACTTTGAACTCCAAGATGACTGATTCTGGTTCCAACAGAAGTTGAACAAAGAGCTTTGACTGGAGGAAATGGTGTCCTTCTCAATGTTGAAATTCATACTTGCTGAAATCATAGCGTCCATCACGATGGTATAAAATAACCTGAAAATCACTCTTATAATAGTATCAGTGACTAATGACACTTTAAAAAAATCTCTTCTCCTACTTATATGTTGAAGGGTGATGAAAGCTTTAAGCTTTTAAGGAATACGTTTCCTCAGTGGGATTTCAGGTCTAGAGACAAAGGTAGATGTTATTTTGCCTATTACCAGAGCCAGCTTTATGCCCAAAAGATGGGATCATGACTGTCTATATATCTTAAGTTCCTTGTGATCTATTAATAACTTTCCTGAATGCAAACTGTACAGTGGATGATACATGGAAATTCACCTATGTGATAGCCATACACCGTAATACTGTAAGTCATCGGTAAAGAACAAAAAAAGGGAAAATTTCTCTAAACAAAGACCCCCATGGGCCCTGTAATAAAATGGCAGGAGATGCATCCTGGGGGCCACTCCTGAAGGTCCATTCCCTGAGGCCACAGAAATGACAGAATGCCCTACCTTTCCCCTCTGTCTCCCCAGAGGGCTTGTCCCTAGATCTGAAGTCAATGGCAGTGCTGTGTCACATCTAAAGAGTCCACACCCAACCCAGGAAATGGAAAATCTTTCCCCAAAAATCCTTAGACCGAATTCCTCAGACCCTACCAGAACTGTCACAGGCTGTATGTGCCTTGATCTGAAATCTGGAGCCCACCCAGCTCCTCTCCATCGTGCCCTAGCGGAGCCACACAGTGCCTCCAAGGGCCTGGCTACACAACGTACCAGAGCATGTGACCTGGCTGGCAGAGCGCAGAGGTCATTGGTGCCAGCTCAGTTCAGTGCCCTGAATCATCTGAGATAACAAAGCGCCATTCTACTGAGAGCCAAGTACCAGTGTGAAGGCTGTGTTGGCACCACAGCTGTGAATCAACAGTAGCCTGTGCTGCAACTGATGCCACCTGGGGCATTTTCCCAGACCCACAGCTCCACTGTGCCTTTCTGAAAGGCGGAAGAAGTCAGGGCAAAGACAGGTAGGGGAGGGGCAGAAGGACATCATCAGAGAGGGAGGGAGAAAAAGAGACGGAATTCAGCCCCAGCTAGCTGTGTGCCTTTAACCATATCACTTAACCTCTCTGGGCTGTCTTGCACTGTGCAGTTATATGATTCCGTCTCCAACTCTAGGACCTTGAAGATGAGTCAGATATGGCTCAGTCCAGGTCCAGCAGATGAAGAGAAAGTCAGGTAGCAGGCAGCAGAGGTGGGCATGGCAAACCTGAGAATACATTCATCTTATTCACTGACAGGGCCTGGGAAGAAGACCAGAGCAGTCTCTCCTGGCCTCATCAGGACCTGGCTTCTAGATAGTACTCTGTACTCTTCCTTCCTTTCAACATCTCAACAAGCTCAGCTCCTCCCTCCTCTAAACTCTTTCTTTCTTGTCTCTCAGTTTGCCTTCTGGGTCCTAAACAGACAGCTGGTCTCCTCTGTGGCCACTTCTCAACACTCTGCTGGAACTGGCTTCCTCACCATGTTGCTGACACCTCTTTTGGGACACTGCCAGCTCGCAGGACACCCATCAGTCTGCATCCTATGTGAGGTCTCTGCAATTCTGGGCATCTGGCCACACCCTTCAGTGTGAAGGACCCCTTTGCTCTGGGCCTTGTTACCTCTGGCTTCCCCTGCCTTCCTGGCCAGTCTCATTTCCATGCTCTCTTCACTGCTTAGACTTATGCACTGGTATCCTTTGCAAATTAACCTTCAGCTCCTCTCTATCTCACTGTGTACCTCCTATGTTTTGTGTACTCATTGCTTCAATCACCATTTCCCTGCCACTTGCTCCCAAATCCGAGTTTCCCTCCTCCCCTCTTGGGCTCCCAGGGTGAAGTGTATCCTCATTTGCCTCTCTGTGAGGCTTTCTATATTCTGCATTCTGCCAGCACTGTGATGGGTACTATGTCATCCTAACTGCTTAAAATATGGTCATTCCTCCTCACTACCCTTAGGAGAATACCCTGGGGTCTAGCATAGCATAGCCAGGCTGCTTACCTTGAAGTGCATTGCTGGCTGCATCTTACTTGTTTTCTTGGAATCAGCCCAGTGCCGGCCGCCTATCCTCCTATGTGGACCAGGCCCTTGGCCTCGCTGGATACCAGCGTTGCCTCTAATGTGCTCTCACTCCTGCCCACCTCAGTGACCCCTATAGATAAGGAGCAAATTGATGGCCTGAACAGGGTCAAGTCATACCCACCTCTGTGTGTCCCAAGAGCCCAGCATATCTTCTGGCCCATGTTAATGGTTGGGCCCTCTCTCTTCCTGGGGCTTCCCAGGTGGCTCAGATGGTAAACAGTCTGCCTGCAATGTGGGAGATCCAGGTTTGATCCCTATGTCAGGAAGATCACCTGGAAAAGGGAATGGCTACCCATCCCAGTATTATTGCCTGGAGAATTTCATGAACAGAGGAGCCTAGCAGGGAAGGAGGAGAAGGGGGCAACAGAGGATGGGATGGTTGAATGGCATCACCAACTCAATGGACATGAGTCTGAGCAAGTTCTGAGAGATCGTGAAGGGCAGGGAAGCCTGGCGTGCTACAGGGGTCTCAAAGAGTAGGACACAACTTAGCAACTGAGCAACAACAATCTCTTTCTTCTGCTCAGTTAATGTTTGAAAACCACAAGCGTAGAGGAAGGAAAATTGGATCCAGCATATGCATTCCTCTGCTCTTTGATCCATTTGAAGAGCCAGGATAGGCTTGGCTTTGTGGGTATTGGAAGGGCTGCTCACTGAATGATTTTTCTGGCCTGTGACACCGCCTCAGCTACAGCTAAAGACCTCTGGGGTGGTAGGCTCCAGAGACAGCATCACGCCCTGCAGATACTAAAGACTGCAAGCATGCTCAGCACTGAAGCAATGAGCACTGTGGTAAAAACCTTTGACAGAAAACAGGTGCAAGTCCCTTTCCCAAAACCAAAGAATCATGGTGCTGTTCACAGGAAATGCCTGAGTATTCAATACTTAGAATTTTTCAGTTCAGTTCAGTTGCTCAGTTGTGTCCAACAGTTTGTGACCCCATGGACTCCAGCATGCCTGGCTTCCCTGTCCATCACCAACTCTGGAGCTTGCTCAAACTCATGTCCATGGAATCGGGGATGCCATCCAACCATCTCATCCTCTGTCATCCCTGTCTCCTCCTGCCTTTAATCTTTCCCAGCATCAGGTCTTTTCCAGTGAGTCAGTTCTTCACAGCAGGTGGCCAAAGTATTAGAGCTTCAGCTTCAGCATCAGTCCTTCCAATGAATATTCAGAACTGATTTCCTTTAGGATTGACTGGTTTGATCTCCTTGCAGTCCAAGGGGCAATCAAGAGTCTTCTCCAACACCACAGTTCAAAAGCATCAATTCTTGGGCACTCAGCTTTCTTTATAGTCCAACTCTCATATCCATCATGACTACTGGAAAAATCATAGCTTTGACTAGATAGACCTTTGTTGGCAAAGTAATTTTGAATATTTATTTATTCATTTATTTTTGGCTGTGCTGGGTCTTTGTTGCTGGGCATGGGCTTTCTCCAGCTGTGGTATGCAGGCTTCTCATTGCATGGAGCATGGGCTCTAGGGTGCTTAGGCTTTTAGTAGTTGCAGCTCACACGCTCGAGTGTGGATTCATTAGTTGTGGTTCATGGGCTCAGTTGCCCCACAGGATGAGGGATCTTCCAAGACCAGGAATCAAATCTGGTGTCCCCTGCATTGCAAGGCAGATTCTCAGCCACTGGACCACCGGGGAAGCCCCAATAATTACCGTTTTTTTTTTTTAAGTCATCCTATCCAATCAGCATTCAGTTGGTCAAAATTCCCTGGAAAAGTCAGAGAACGTGGAATTCAGAGTCCCACAGAAATCCTACATCAATGTTTACCTTATCTGTTAACTGTATTTAGTAGAAATATATACAAATCTGATAATTTCTTTGCAATCGGTCACTGTATCTACAGAAACAGAGGCTTCCTTAGCTGAAATCACAGAGGTGTATAGGATAGGTGTATGGGGTCATATCACAGGCCACACACACAATAATAATTCAGGGTGTGTTGGAGAACACCTTCCAAGTCTGTTATAAGCCTGATATTTCTAAAAACAATCCAAACATTTTATATTTTTCTTATTATATATTCTGTAAAGAGTTGAAGTGATAAAAAAAATATGAGGAATGAAACTTATGTCAGTATCACACTGTTTGATTACAGTAGCTTTGTAGTTTATTTTGAAATTAGGAAGTGTGAGTCCTATAACTTCATTGTTCTTTCTCAGGATTGTTTTAGCTATTGCCCTTGAGATTCCATATAAATTTTAGGATGAGTTTTTCTATTTTTGCAAAAAATGCCATTGGGATTTTAATAGTGATTGTGTTGAATCTGTAGATTGCTTTGGATAGTGTTGACATCTGAATTATATCTTCTAATTAATAAACACGAAATACTTTTCCAGTTATGACTTGCATTTCTTTCAGCAACGTTTTATAGTTTTCAGTGTATAAGTTTTTGCCTCTGTTAAATTTATTCCTAAGTATTTTATTTTTTTAACACCATTATAAATGGAATTGTTTTCATTTCCTTTTGGGACCATTCATAGCTAGTGTATAGAGATGCAACAGAATTTTGTGTGTTGATTTTTATTGTTTCTTGCAGTTTTGGCAATTTATCTTATTTAACAGGGTTTTATGGAATCTTTGTTTCCTATGCACAAGATCATGGCATCTACAAACAGAAGTAATTTTACTTTATTGTTTTTATTCAGTCACTCTGTCATGTCTGACTCTTTGTGACCCCATGGACTGCAGCATGCCAGGCTTCCCTGTCCTTCACTAAAGTTTGCTCACAGTCATGCCCATTGAGTCAGTGATGCCATGCAACCATCTCATTCTCAGTCACCCAGTTCTCATCCTGCCCTCAATATTTCCCAGCCATCAGGGTCTTTTCCAATGATATGGTTCTTAACATCAGGTCATCAAGTGGCCAAAGTATTGGAGCTTCAGCATCAGTCCTTCCAATGAATATTCAGGGTTGATTTCCTTTAGGATTGACCAGTTTGATCTCCTTGATATCCAAGGGATTCTCAAGAGTCTTCTCTAGCAGCACAGTTTGAAAGCATCAATTCTTCAGTGCTCAGCCTTCTTTATGGTCCAATTCTCACTTATGTACATTACTATTGGAAAAACCATGGCTTTGACTATATGCACCTTTGTTGGCAAAGTGATGTCTCTGTTTTTTAATATGCTGTCTAGATTTGTCATAGCTTTTCTTCCAAGGAGCAAGCATCTTTAATTTCATGGCTGCAGTCACCAACTGCAATGATTTTGGAGCCCAAGAAAATAAAATCTGACACTGTTTCCATTTTCCCCCATCCATTTGCCATGAAGTGTTGGGACCAGACACCATGATCTTTGTTTTTCGAATGTTAAGTTTTAAACCAGCTTTTACATTCTCCTCTTTTACTTTCATCAACAGGCTCTCTAATTTCTCTTCACTTTCTGCCATCAGGGTGGTGTCATCTGCATATCTGAGGTTGTTGATATTTCTCCTGGCAATCTTGATTCCAGCTTGTGATTCATCCAGCACTGCATTTTGCATGATATACTCTGCAAAAAAGTTAAATAAGCAGGGTGACAATATAGAGCCCTGATATACTCCTTTCCCAATTTATTTCTTTCGATTTTGAATGCCTTTTATTTCTTTTTCTTATTTAATTGCTCTGGCTAGAACTTGTAGCACTATATTGAATAGAGTTAATGAAAATAGGTATTTTGTAATTTTCCTGATCTTAAGGAAAAAGCTCAGTATTTCAGTATTGAATATGATGTTACCAGTGGATTTTTCATATATGGTTTTATCCTGTTCAGGATGTTCCCTTCTATTCCTAGCATATTGAATATCTTATCACGAAATTGTGCTGAATTTGGTCAAATGCTTTTTCTGCAAC
Organism: Bos indicus; assembly: GCF_029378745.1. Taxonomy (NCBI): domain Eukaryota; kingdom Metazoa; phylum Chordata; class Mammalia; order Artiodactyla; family Bovidae; genus Bos; species Bos indicus. The sequence goes on from NC_091787.1 coordinate 3,647,272, forward strand.
TGAGATTATCATGTGGGGTTTTTCCCTTCATTCTATTTTTTTTTTTTTTTTGCCATACAGTGTGGCTTGTGGGATCTCAGTTCCCTGACCAGGAACAGAACCCAGGTCATGGTAGTGAAAGCTCTGTCATGTTAAATAATTCTTTTTATATGCTGTTGAATACAGTTTGCTAGTATTCTGTTGAAGATTTTTGCATCAGGAGCCATCTGGGATATTGGTTTGTCATTTTCTTTTTTTATATTGTCTTCTTATAATGTATTTGTCTGGCTTTTGTATCCAGTTATGCTGGTCTCATAGAATTATCTAGAAGTGTTTCCTCCCTTCAATTTTTTAGAAGAGTTTGAGAAGGATTAGAGCATTCTTTAAATGTTGGTACAATTTACCGATGAAGCCATCTACTCCTGGGCTTTCCTTTTGGTGAGATTTTTTATTACTGATTCAATTTCCCTTACTAATTAAAGTTCTCTTTAGATGTTCTATTTCTTCATGAGTCAGCTTTGATAGCTAGTATATTTCCAGGAATGTGCTTATTTTGCATAGGTTATTCAGTTTGTTGCCATTCATTGTATTCCACTTACAATCTTCTTTATTTTTGTGAGATTGGTTGTAATGTCTCTGCTTTCATTTCTGATTCTAGGAAGTTGACTTTTGCAATATTTCTGATGGGGAAGCTACTGTCATCTTTATTTTTGTCCTTTGGATATAATGTGTCTTTTTTTTCTGGCTTTTTAAAAAAAATTTCTCTTTCTTCCTGCTACCAAGCAATGTGATTATGACTGATCTGCCTTTTTAGCTTCTTTGTGTTTCTTGTACTTAGTGTCCACTGAGCCTTTTTTTTTTTTTTTCCTAATCAGTGAGTTTATCGCTTTTTTAAATTTGGAGAGTTTTCAGTCATTGTTTAAAAATATTTTTGTTTCCCCATCTACTTTCTGTGTCGAATACTTCCAGGCCACTTGAAGTTGCTCCATACCTTTGTCTATTTTATTTCAATGTTTTTTCTCTGTGGTTCATTGGGATAATTTCTTTAGGTACATCTTCAAGTTTACTATTTTTTCTTAAATGTCTACTCTGATATTAATCCCATCTTGTGTATTTTTTTAGTCTAAGCCACTGTGGCTTTCATCTCTAGAGATTCAATTTGAGTTTTTTAATACCTTTCATGACTCTGCTTAACATTAACAATTTTTCTTCTAGCTTCTTCTTTTTTTAATTATTTTTTTTGAAGAAAAATTTCTTTACAGAATTTTGCTGTTTTCTGTCAAACCTCCAACCTGAATCAGACATAGGAATGCATATATCCCCTCTCTTTTGAAACACCCTTCAATCTCCCTCCCCATACCACCCCTCTAGTTTGATACAGACCCCTTGTTTGAGCTTCCTGAGCCATAAAGCAAATTCCCGTTGGCTATCTAATTTACATATGGTAATGTAAGTTTCCATGTTACTCTTTACATACATCTTACCCTCTCTTCCCCTCTCCCCATGTCCATTAGCCTGTTCTCTATGTCTGTTTCTCCATTGTTGTCCTGTAAATAAATTCTTCAGTACCACTTTTCTAAATTCTGTATATATGCATTAGGATATGGTATTTATCCTTTTTCTGACTCACTTCACTCTGTATAATAGGTTCTAGGTTCATCCACCTCTTTAGAACTGATTCAAATGTGTTCCTTTTTGTGGCTGAGTAATATTCCCCCCAAAAGATGTCCTTTTCGTTATAGGGGACTGGAATGCAAAAGTAGGAAGTCAAGAAACACCTGGAGTAACAGGCAAATTTGGCCTTGGAATATGGAATGAAGCAGGGCAAAAACTAATAGAGTTTTGCCAAGAAAATGCACTGGTCATAACAAACACCCTCTTCCAACAACACAAGAGAAGACTCTATACATGGACATCACCAGATGGTCAACATCGAAATCAGATTGATTATATTCTTTGCAGCCAAAGATGGAGAAGCTCTATACAGTCAGCAAAAACAAGACCAGGAGCTGACTGTGGCTCAGACAATGAACTCCTTCTTGCCAAATTCAGACTTCAATTGAAGAAAGTAGGGAAAACCACTAGACCATTCAGGTATGACCTAAATCAAATCCCTTATGATTATACAGTGGAAGTGAGAAATAGATTTAAGGGCCTAGATCTGATAGAGTGCCTGATGAACTATGGAATGAGGTTCGTGACATTGTCCAGGAGACAGGGATCAAGACCATTCCCACAGAAAAGAAATGCAAAAAAGCAAAATGGCTTTCTGGGGAGGTCTTACAAATAGCTGTGAAAAGAAGAGAAGCGAAAGCAAAGGAGAAAAGGAAAGATATAAACATCTGAATGCAGAGTTCCAAAGAATAGCAAGAAGAGATAAGAAAGACTTCTTCAGTGATCAATGCAAAGAAATAGAGGAAAACAACAGAATGGGAAAGACTAGAGATCCCTCCAAGAAAATTAGAGATACCAAGGGAACATTTCATGAAAAGATGGGCTCAATAAAGGACAGAAATTGTATGGGCCTAACAGAAGCAGAAGATATTAAGAAGAGATGGCAAGAATACACAGAAGAACTGTACAAAAAAGATCTTCATGACCCAGATAATCACAATGGTGTGATCACTCACCTAGAGCCAGATATCCTGGAATGTGAAGTCAAATGGGCCTTAGAAAGCATTACTATGAACAAAGCTAGTGGAGGTGATGGAATTCCAGTTGAGCTATTCCAAATCCTGAAAGATGATGCTGTGAAAGTGCTGCACTCAATATGCCAGCAAATTTGGAAAACTCAGCAGTGGCCACAGGACTGGAAAAGGTCAGTTTTCATTCTGATCCCAAAGAAAGGCAATGCCAAAGAATGCTAAACTACTGCACAATTGCACTCATCTCACACGCTAGTAAAGTAATGCTCAAAATTCTCCAAGCCAGGCTTCAGCAATACGTGAACCGTGAACTTCCTGATATTCAAGCTGGTTTTAGAAAAGGCAGAGGAACCAGAGATCAAATTGCCAACATCTGCTGGATCATAGAAAAAGCAAGAGAGTTCCAGGAAAGCATCTATTTCTGCTTTATTGACTATGGCAAAGCCTTTGACTGTGTGGATCACAATAAATTGTGGAAAATTCTGAAAGAGATGGGAATACCAGACCACCTGATCTGCCTCTTGAGAAATTTGTATGCAGGTCAGGAAGCAACAGTTAGAACTGGACATGGAACAACAGACTGGTTCCAAATAAGAAAAGGAGTTCGTCAAGGCTGTATATTGTCACCCTGTTTATTTAACTTATATGCAGAGTACATATAATGTAGAGTACATCATGAGAAACCCTGGACTAGAAGAAACACAAGCTGGAATCAAGATTGCTGGGAGAAATATCAATAACCTCAGATATGCAGATGACACCACCCTTATGGCAGAAAGTGAAGAGGAACTCAAAAGCCTCTTGATGAAAGTAAAAGTGGAGAGTGAAAAAGTTGGCTTAAAGCTCAACATTCAGAAAATGAAGATCATGGCATCCGGTCCCATCACTTCATGGGAAATAGATGGGGAAACAGTGGAAACAGTGTCAGACTTTATTTTTCTGGGCTCCAAAATCACTACAGATAGTGACTGCAGCCATGAAATTAAAAGACGCTTACCCCTTGGAAGGAAAGTTATGACCAACCTAGATAGCATATTCAAAAGCAGAGACATTACTTTGCCAACAAAGGTCCATCTAGTCAAGGCTATGGTTTTTCCAGTGGTTATGTATGGATGTGAGAGTTGGACTGTGAAGAAGGCTGAGCGCCAAAGAATTGATGCTTTTGAACTGTGGTGTTGGAGAAGATTCTTGAGAGTCCCTTGGACTGCAAGCAGATCCAACCAGTCCATTCTGAAGGAGATTGGCCCTGGGATTTCTTTGGAAGGAATGATGCTAAAGCTGAAACTCCAGTACTTTGACCACCTCATGCAAAGAGTTGACTTATTGGAAAAGACTCTGATGCTGGGAGGGATTGGGGGCAGGAGGAGAAGGGGACGACAGAGGATGAGATGGCTGGATGGCATCACTGACTCGATGGATGTGAGTCTCAGTGAACTCCGCGAGTTGGTGATGGACAGGGAGGCCTGGCGTGCTGCGATTCATAGGGTTGCAAAGAGTCGGACACGACTGAGCGACTGATCTGATCTGATCTGAATATTCCCTTGTGTATATGTATCACAGCTTCTTTCTCCATTCATCTATCAATGGACATGTAGGTTGCTTCCATGTTCTGCTGCTGCTGCTGCTAAGTCGCTTCAGTCGTGTCCGACTCTGTGCGATCCCATAGACAGCAGCCCACCAGGCTCCCCCGTCCCTGGGATTCTCCAGGCAAGAACATTGGAGTGGGTTGCCATTTCCTTCTCCAGTGCATGAAAGTGAAAAGTGAAAGTGAAGTTGCTCAGTCGTGTCCGACCCTCAGCGACCCCATGGACTGTAGCCTTCCAGGCTCCTCTGTCCATGGGATTTTCCAGGCAAGAGTACTGGAGTGGGATGCCATTGCCTTCTCCGTTCCATGTTCTAGCTATTGTAAAAAGTGCTCTAGTGAACAATGGGATACATGTGTCTCTTTCAATTTTGGTTTCCTCAGGGTATATGCCTAGGAGTGGGATTGCTGGGTCATGTAGTGATTTTATTCCTAGTTTTTTAAGGAATCTTCATACCATCTCTCATAGTGGCTATATCAGTTTACATTCCCACCAACAGTGCAAGATCATTGCCTTTTCTCCACACCCTCTCCAGCATTTATTGTTTGTAGATATTTGATGATGGCCATTCTGACCAGTTTGAGGTAATATCTCATTGTGGTTTTGATTTGCATTTCTCTAATAATGAGCGATGTTGAGCATCTTTTCATGTGTTTATTAGCCATCTGTATGTCTTCTTTGGAGAAATGTCTGTTTAGGTCTTTTCCCCACTTTTTGATTGGGTTGTTTTTCTGGTATTGAGTTGTATGAGATGGTTGTATATTTTGGAAATTAACCCTTTGTCAGTTGTTTCATTTGCTATTATTTTCTCCCATTCTGAGGGTTGTCTTTTCACCTCGCTTATAGTTTCCTTTGCTGTGCAAGAGATTTTAAGTTTAATCAGGCCCCTCTTGTTTAATTGTGTTGCTATTTCCATTACTCTAGGAGGTGGGTCATAGAGGATCTTGCTTTAATTTATGTCATCGAGTGTTCTGCCTATGTTTTCCTCTAAGTTTTATAGTTTCTGCTCTTATGTTTAGGTCTTTAATCTATTTTCAGTTTGTCTTTGTATATGGTGTTAGGAAGTATTCTAATTTCACTCTTTTACATGTAGCTTTCCAGTTTTCCCAGCACCATTTATTGAAGAGGCTGTCTTTGCCCCATTGTATATTCTTGCCTCCTTTGTCAAAAATAAGGTACCCTAGGTGCACAGGTTTATTTCTGGGCTTTCTATCTTGTTCCATCGGTCTATATTTCTGTTTCCTGTGCCGGTTCCATACTGTCTTGATGACTGTAGCTTTGTAGTAAAATCTGAAGTCAGGAAAGTTGATTCACCCAGCTCCATTCTTCTTTCTCGAGATTGGCTATTCGGGGTTCTTTTTGTTTCCTTATGAATTGTTAAAATTTTTGTTCTAGTTCTGTGAAAAATGCCATTGGTCAGTTTATAGGGATCTCATGGAATCTGTAGATTGCATTTGGTAGTATAGTCATTTTCACAATATTCATTCTTCCTACCCAGGAACATAGAATATCTGTCCATCTGTTTATGTTGCCTTTGATTTCTTTCATCAGTGTCTTACAATTTTCTTTGTATAGTTCTTTTGTCTCCTTAGGTAAGTTTATTCCTAGATATTTAATTCTTTTTGTTGCAATGGTGAATGGAATTGATTCCTTAATTTTTCTTTCTGATTTTTCATTGTTAATATAGAAATGCAAGTGATTTCTGTGTATTGATTTTGTATCCTGAAACTTTGCTAAATTCACTGATTAGCTCTAATAATTTTCTGATACCATCTTTAGGGTTTTCTATGTACAGTATCATGTCATCTGCAAACAGTGAGAGCTTTAATTCTTCTTTTCTGATGTGGATTCCTTTTATTTCTTTTTCTTCTCTGATTGCTGTAGCTAGGATTTCCAGAACTATGTTGAATAATAGTGGCAAAAGTGGACACCCTTGTCTTGTTCCTGATCTTAGGGGGAATGCTTTCAGTTTTTCACCATTAAAAATAATGTTTGCTGTAAGCTTATCATATAAGATCTTTACTATGTTGAGGTGGGTTCCTTCTATGCCCATTGTTTTTGAAGACTTTTAATCATAAATGGGTGCTGAATTTTGTCAAAGGTTTTTTCTCCGTCTATTGAGATTATCATATGGCTTTTATCTTTCAATTTGTTAATATGGTGTATCACATTAATTGATTTGCATATATTGAAGAATCCTTGCATCCCTGGAATAAACCCTACTTGATCATGGTGTATGAGATTTTTGATGTGTTGCTGAATTCTGTTTGCTAAAATTTTGTTGAGGATTTTTGGATCTATGTTCATCTGTGGTATTGGCCTGTAGTTTTCTTTTTGTGTGTTGTCTTTGGTTTTGGTATCAGAGTGATGGTGGCCTCATAGAGTGAATTTGGAAGTGTTCCTTCCTCTGCAATTTTTTGAAAGAGTTTTAGAAGGATAGGCATAAGCTCTCTCTAAATGTTTGATAGAATTCTCCTGTGAAGCCATCTGGCCCTGGACTTTCGTTTTTTTGGAGATTTTTGATTACAGCTTCAATTTCAGTGCTTGTAATGGGGTTGATCATAATTTCTATTTCTTCGTGGTTCAGTCTTGGAAGATTGAACTTTTCTAAGCATCTGTCCATTTTTTCCAGGTTATCCATTTTATTGCCATCATAGTTGTTCATAATAGTCTCTTATAATCCTTTGTATTTCTGCATTGTCTGTTGTAACCTCTTTTTCATTTCTAATTTTGTTGATCTGATTCTTCTCTTTTTTTCTCAATGAGTCTGGCTAAAGGTTTGTCAATTTTGTTTATCTCCTCAAACAAACAGCTTTTAGTTTTATTAATCTTTACTATTGTTTCTTTCATTTCTTTTTCATTTATTTTTGCCCGAGTCTTTATGATTTCTTTCCTTTTACTAATTTTTTTTTCTTGTTTTTCCACTTGTTTTAGGTGTAAAGTTAAGTTGTCTACTCGATGTTTTTCTTGTTTCTTGAGGTTGTATTGCTATAAACTTCGCTCTTAGAACTGCTTTTGCTGCATCCCAGAGGTTTTGAGTTGTCGTGTTTTCATTGTCATTTGTTTATAGAAATTTTTTGATTTCCCTTTTGATTTCTTCAGTAACCTGTCGGTTATTTAGAAACGTGGATTTAGTCTCCATGTGTTTTTGTTTCTTACAGTTTTTTTCTTGTAATTGATACCTAGTCTCGTAGCATTGTGGTCGGAGAAGATGCTTGATACGATTTCAATTTTCTTAAATTTACTGAGGTTTGATTTGTGCCAAGATGTTGTCTATCCTGGAGAAAGTTCCATGTGCACTAGAGAAGAAGGTGTATTCTTCTGCATTTGAATGGAATGTCCTGAAGATATCAATGAGATCCATCTCGTCTAATGTACCATTTAAGACTTGTGTTCCTGTATTAATTTTCTGTTTTGATGATCTGTCCACTGGTGTGAGTAGGGTATTAAAATCTCCTACTATTATTGTGTTACTGTCAATTTCTCCTTTTATGTCTGTTAGTGTTTGTCTTATGTATTGAGGTGCTCCTATGTTGGATGCATAGATATTTACAATTGTTATGTCTTCCTCTTGGATTGTTCCCTTGATTATTATGTAGTGTCTTTCCTTATCTCTTGTAATATTCTTTATTTTAAGGTCTATTTTGTCTGATATGAGGATTGCTACTCCAGCTTTCTTTTGCTTCCCATTTACATGGAATATATTTTTCCATCCTCTCACTTTCAGTCTATATGTGTCTTGAGGTCTGAAGTGGGTTTCTTGTAGACAGCATATATATGGGTCTTGTTTTTGTATCCATTCAGCCAGTCTGTGCCTTTTGGTTGGAGCATTTAATCCATTTATATTTAAAGTAATTATTGATATGTATGTTCCTATTGCCATTTTATTAATTGTTTGGGTTGATTTTGTAGATCTTTTTTCTTCTCTTGTATTTATTAACTAGATAAGTCCCTTTAACATTTGTTGTAAAGTTGGTTTGGTGGTACTGAAATCTCTTAGCTTTTGCTTGTCTGAAAAGCTTTTAATTTCTCCATCAATTTTGAATGAGATCTTTGCCAGGTACAGTAATCTTGGTTGTAGATTTTCCCCCTTTCAGTACTTTAAATATATCCTGCCATTCCCTTTTGGCCTGCAGAGTTTCTGCTGAAAGATCAGCTGTTAGTGTATGGGGTTTCCCTTGTATGTTACTTGTTGCTTCTCCCTTAATGCCTTTAATATGCTTTCTTTGTGTTTAGTCTTTGTTAGTTTGATTAGTCGGAGAAGGCAATAGCACCCCACTCCAGTACTCTTGCCTGGAAAATCCCATGGACGGAGGACCCTGGTGGGCTGCAGTCCATGGGGTCTCTAAGAGTCGGACACGACTGAGCGACTTCACTTTCACTTTTCACTTTTATGCATCGGAGAAGGAAATGGCAACCCACTCCAGTGTTCTTGCCTGGAGAATCCCAGGGACGGGGGAGCCTGGTGGGCTGCTGTCTATGGGGTCGCACAGAGTCCAACACGACTGAAGCGACTTAGCAGCAGCAGCAGTTTGATTAGTATGTATCTTGGCATGTTTCTCCTTGGGTTTATCCTGTTTGGGACTCTGTGCCTCTTGGACTTGATTGACTATTTCCTTTTCCATGTTGGGAAATTTTCAACTATAAACTCTTCAAAAATTTTCTCATACCCTTTCTTTTTCTCTTCTTCTTCTGGGACCCCTATAACTTGAACGTTGGTGCATTTGATATTGTCCCTGAGGTCTCTGAGACTGTCCTCAGCTCTTTTCATTCTTTTTACTTTATTCTTTTCTTGAGAAGTTATTTCCACCATTTTATGTTCCAGGTCACTGATTCATTCTTCTGCTTCAAATATTCTGCTATTGATTCCTTCTAGAGTATTTTTAATTCCAGTAATTGTGTCATTTGTCTCTGTATGTTTATTCTTTAATTCTTCTAGGTCTTTGTTAATTGATTCTTGCATTTTCTCCATTTTGTTTACAAGGTTTTTGATCATCTTTACTATCATTATTCTCAATTCTTTTCCAGGTGATTTGCCTATTTCCTCTACATTTATTTGGACTTCTGTGTTTCTAGTTTGTTCCTTCATTTGTGCAGTATTTCTCTGCCTTTTCTTTCTTTTTTTTAACTTATTGTGTTTGAGGTCTCACTTTCCCAGGCTTCAAGGAAAGTTGAATTCTTTCCTTGAAGAAGGCTGACTTCTTTCTTCCTTTTGGTTTCTACCTTTCTAAGGTTGGTTCAGTGATTTGTTTGAGCTTCTGATAGGGTGAGCTTTGTGCTGAGTTTTTGTTTTTTTGTTTGTTTTTCCTCTGATGGGCTAGGCTGAGAGAGGTGGTAATCATGTCTGCTGATGATTGGGTTTGTATTTTTGTTTTGTTTGTTGTTTAGATGAGGCGTCCTGCACAGGGTGCTACTGGTGGTTGGGTGATGCCAGGTCTTATATTCAAGTGGTTTCCTTTGTCCGAGTTCTCACTATTTGATACTCCCTAGGGTTAGTTTTCAGAAATGGCAACGGCAACCCACTCCAGTACTCTTGCCTGGAAGATCCCATGGACAGGGGAGCCTGGTAGGCTGCAGTCCATGGGGTCGCTAGCAGTCGGACACGACTGAGCGACTTCGCTTTCACTTTTCACTTTTATGCATTGGAGAAGGAAATGGCAACCCACTCCAGTGTTCTTGCCTGGAGGATCCCAGGGACGGGGGAGCCTGGTAGGCTGCTGTCTATGGGGTCACACAGAGTCAGACATGACTGAAGCGATTTAGCAGCAGGGTTAGTTTTCTGGTAGTCTAGGGTCCTGGATTTGGTGCTCCCACTCCAAAGGCTCAGGGCTTGACCTCTGGTCAGGAATGAAGATTCCACAGTGGTTTTTATAGAATTAAGTGAGATTAAAACAAAGAAACCAAAGATGAACCCCAGATAAATGGCAGTTACAAAATCAGTCAAATAACAATTAAAATAATAGAATATATGCTTATACATATACACCCATGAGCAAAGTGAAAACAGTCCAACAAAAATAAAGTACAGTAGATTGACCTGGCAAATAAGCAAAATCAAAAATTATATTTACCAGTTAAGAACAAAACTAACTAAAGCAAAAACTGGAAAACAAAACTAAATCAAGGTGCTAAGTGGGATATAAAGCAGTGAAAACAAAACTAACAAACATCTTGAGAGGAAACGAAAGAAAGAAAAGAAAGAAAGAATAGATATGCAGAGTTAAATAGAGGTAGATAAAGAAGATTTATATACATTCAAGATTAACTGCAAAAGGAAAAGAACAGTAGGAAATGCAAACAAAGGAATAAATGTAAAAAAATAATAATAATAGGTTTAAAATTTTAAAAAGAGACCAAAAAAAAAGAGGGAAACTCAACAGAACTGCAAAAGCCCAGTGTAGAGGCAGAGGTTTATGACAACAATAAAAAAATGTGACTGAGGGGGAAAAAAGCTCAAAAACTTAATTGCATTTCTTAGTGCCAATAAATTTGACAACTACCACAGAGAGGGAAAAAAAGAAAAACAAATCCAAAAGAATCTACAGGACAAGTCAAAAAATAAGAATAATAAATGTTTTTCCTGAGTCACTGGTGTCAGAGTCCTTTCCCTTGCTGGGAATCACAGCCCACCTCACCTCCCTAGGATGCCTTCCAGCACTGTACTGGTCTCTGGACCTGCTGTGGGGGCAGCTCAGATTCTAGTCTGGTCCTACTCCTGTGTGTTCTTGCCTCCAATGTCCACAGCTATCAGAGCTAGTGTGTTTTCTTTTGTAGGAGCTCTGCCTAGTTGATCGTGTGGATTTAATATGCATCTTGTGCAGCTGGTGGGAAGGTTTGGGGTCTCTTTCCTCAGCCATACTGCCCCTGGGTTTCAATTGTGGTTTTATTTCCACCTGTACATGAGGGTCATCATCCACTGGGGTTTAGCTCCTGAGGCTGCCCTGGAGGACTTGTGTTTGCCCCTGAGAGGCCCAAGTGTGGAGCTTGGGTTGCATGGGTTCTGGCAGCACCAGTTATGCAAGGGATTTAGCGGCAAGGGCAGCAGGAAATACAGTGCTCTAGAAGGGTATGGCAACCAATATTGGCCAATAGGCTCCAGTATTCTTGCCTGGAGACCCCCTCTCTGACAGAGAAGCCTGGAAGGCCACAGTCTCAGTTCAGTTCAGTCGCTCAGTCATGTCCGACTCTTTGCGACCCAATGAACCACAGCATGCCAGGCCTCCCTGTCCATGACCAACTCCCGGAGTTCACCCAAACCCATGTCCATTGAGTCGGTGATGCCATCTATCTTATCCTCTATCGTCCCCTTCTCTTGCCTTCAATATTTCCCAGCATCAGGGTCTTTTCAAATAAGTCGGCTCTTTGCATCAGGCAGCCAATGTATTGTAGTTTCAGCTTCAACATCAGTCCTTCCAATGAACATCCAGGACTGATTTCCTTTAGGATGGACTGGTTGGATCTCCTTGCAGTCCAAGGGACTCTCAAGAGTCTTCTCCAACACCACAGTTCAACAGCATCAATTCTTCAGAGCTCAGCTTTCTTTATAGTCCAACTCTCACATCCACACATGACCACTGGAAAAACCATTGCCTTGACTAGATGGACCTTTGTTGACAAAGTAATGTCTCTGCTTTTTAATATGCTGTCTAGGTTGGTCATAACTTTCCCTCCAAGCAATAAGTGTCTTTTCATTTCATGGCTGCAGTCACCATCTGCAGTGATTTTGAAGCCCCAAAAAATAAAGTCTGACACTGTTTCCACTGTTTCCCCATCTATTTCCCATGAAGTGATGGGACCAGATGCCATAATCTTAGTTTTCTGAATGTTGAGCTTTAAGCCAACTTTTTCTATCTCCTCTTTCACTTTCATCAAGAAGCTCTTTAGTTCTTCTTCACTTTCTGCCATAGCGTGGTGTCATCTGCATATCTGAGGTTATTGATATCTCTCCCGGCAATCTTGATTCCAGGTTGTGCTTCTTCCAGTCCAGCATTTTTCATGATGTACTCTGCATATAAGCTAAATAAGCAGGGTGACAATATACAGCCTTGATGTACTCCTTTTCCTATTTGGAGCCAATCTGTTGTTCCATGTCCAGCTCTAACTGTGCTTTTTGACCTGCATACAAGTTTCTCAAGAGGCAGGTCAGGTGGTCTGGTATTCCCTTCTCTTTCAGAATTTCCCACAGTTTCTTGTGATCCACACAGTCAAAGGCTTTGGCATAGTCAATAAAGCAGAAATAGATGTTTTTCTGGAACTCTCTTGCTTTTTCCATGATCCAGCAGATGTTGGCAATTTGATCTCTGGTTCCTCTGCCTTTTCTAAAAGCAGCTTGAAAATCTGGAAGTTCACGGTTCACATATTGCTGAAGTCTGGCTTGGAGAATTTTGAGCATTACTTTGCTAGCATGTGAGATGAGTGCAATTGTGTGGTAGTTTGAGCATTCTTTGGCATTGCCTTTCTTTGGGATCAGAATGAAAACTGACCTTTTCCAGTCCTGTGGCCACTGCTGAGTTTTCCAAATTAGTTGGCATATTGAATGCAGTACTTTCACAGCATCATCTTTCAGGATTTGAAATAGCTCAACTGGAGTTCCATCACCTCCACTAGCTTTGTTAGTAGTGATGCTTCCTAAGGCCCCCTTGACTTCATATTCCAGGATGTCAGGCTCTAGGTGAGTGATCACATCATTGTGATTATCTTGGTCATGAAGATCTTTTTTCTACAGTTCTTCTGTGTATTCTTGCCACCTCTTCTTATTCTCTTCTTTTTTTTAATTTTTTATTTATTTTTTTAAATTTTATTTTATTTTTAAACTTTACAATATTGTATTAGTTTTGCCAAATATCAAAATGAATCCGCCACAGGTATACATGTGTTCCCCATCCTGAACCCTCCTCCCTCCTCCCTCCCCATACCATCCCTCTGGGTCGTCCCAGTGCACTAGCCCCAAGCATCCAGTATCGTGCATCGAACCTGGACTGGTAACTCATTTCATACATGACATTTTACATGTTTCAATGCCATTCTCCCAAATCTTCCCGCCCTCTCCCTCTCCCACAGAGTCCATAAGACTGTTCTATACATCAGTGTCTCTTTTGCTGTCTCGTACACAGGGTTATTGTTACCATCTTTCTAAATTCCATATATATGCGTTAGTATACTGTATTGGTGTTTTTCTTTCTGGCTAACTTCACTCTGTATAATAGGCTCCAGTTTCATCCACCTCATTAGAACTGATTCAAATGTATTCTTTTTAATGGCTGAGTAATACTCCCTTGTGTATATGTACCACAGCTTTCTTATCCATTCATCTGCTGATGGCTCTTCTGCTTCTGTTAGGTCCATATCATTTCTGTCCTTTATTGAGCCCATCTTTTCATGAAATGTTCCCTTGGTATCTCTAATTTTCTTGGAGGGATCTCTAGTCTTTCCCATTCTGTTGTTTTCCTCTATTTCTTTGCATTGATCGCTGAGGAAGGCTTTCTTATCTCTCCTTGGTATTCTTTGGAACTCTTCATTCAAATGGGTATATCTTTCCTTTTCTTCTTTGCTTTTCACTTCCCTTCTTTTCACAGCTATTTGTAAGGCCTTCTCAGACAGCCATTTTGCTTTTTTGCATTTCTTTTCCATGGGGATGGTCTTGTGCTGGGGTCCAGCCCCAGCAGGATCCAGGGGTACCCTCAGGATGACGGCCTAGGCGATAAGGAAAGTAAAAAGGGAAGAGAAAGAGGCTTGATCTTCCTTGGTTTACACAGAAAGCCAATAAAGCTCCTTTGTTCCAAGGAGTCATCCTGAAAGAAGAACAGAGAGAGAAACGGAGGGAAAAGGAAAGAAAAGAACGACACGGCGAGACCAAGCTTCGGTGAGTGAGGCCCATAACTTTATTTTCAAAAGGAACTTTTATACCTTGACTTGTACATAGAGGGAAATGAAAGATGCAGAGTCATACAGAGTCAGCCCAAACATTACATCTGTTTTGTCTTTATTGAAACCAGGATTTTTTCTGCATAGCTTTCCCATAAACAATGTTGTGTACAATATCTTCTGGCTTTGGAGGCCTGTGGACATTTTATGACCCTTTTTTGATAAAGGCTGATCAGCCAGAAAACTTGTTTTCCCTTAAAGTGTTTCTTCTTTATTTCTCCCAGCCTCAGAAAGTACTAAACAGAGTTACATTCTCACGGAGCAAAGGTGCAGTGGGTCACAACAAAGAAAGAACCAACTAGCTCAAAGGTCTGATGTGGTTAATTCCAAGGCTGCTGCTTGTTTTTCTCACATTCCAGCTATGTTAACCAATGCACTCCCAGGTGCACAATGGATAAGGGATATGGGCACTTGGCAGCAAGCATTGGCCCAATAATGAAGCCCTTTACCAGTACTATCTATTCTAATAATTTTTCACCCCTCTAAGGACCCTATGCTCATTAGGACTTTTAGGATGTTTTGGCTTCCCGTGCCTTTCAAGGTTGGGGAGTTGTGAACAATCATGTGTGTTAATTGCAAGAGTATGGATAAACCTGTCAGGCAAGCTAGAAAGCCATCAGAGGGGTTTGAATTGAAACACTCCTACCATGCCCAGGAGACTTATTAACTAAAGCCCTAAGTTGATTTTTTCCAGAGAAAGGTGGTCGGGGATAGCCCCTGTTAATGTCAGAAGAGTTGGTGAAAGGTGCAAAATAGTAAGACAGACAGATTTTGGCTTTGGGGTGGATGCTCGAGCAAATTCAGGGGGTCCCTTGAGGCCTGATCCGCCTTTGCCTGTCAGGTTCTCTCAGCATGACCTTTGTCATGGGTGGGATCTCCCGTGGCGGCTCCCAGCAGTCTTGATTCCTGTCTCCTGTACAATGTCACAAACCTCCATCCATAGTTCATCAAGCACTCTATCAGATCTAGTCCCTTAAATCTATTTCTCACTTCCACTGTATAGTCATAAAGGATTTGATTTAGGTCATACCTGAATGGTCTAGTGGTCTTCTCCATTTTCTTCAATTTCAGTCTGAATTTGGCAATAAGGAGTTCATGATCTGAGCCACAGCCAGCTCCCGGTCTTGTTTTTGCTCACTGTATAGAGCTTCTCCATCTTTGCCTCAAAGAATATAATCAATCTGATTTCGGTGTCAACCATCTGGTGATGTCCATGTGTAGAGTCTTCTCTTGTGTTGTTGGAAGAGGGTGTTTGCTATGACCAGTGCATTCTCTTGGTAGAACTCTATTAGCCTTTGCCCTGCTTCATTCTATACTCCAAGGCCAAATTTGCCTGTTACTCCAGGTGTTTCTTGACTTCCTACTTTTGCATTCCAGTTCCCTATAATGAAAAGGACATCTTCTTTGAGTGTTAGTTCTAGAAGGTCTTGTAGGTCTTCATAGAACTGTTCAACTTCAGCTTCTTCAGCATTACTGGTTGGGGCATAGACTTGGATTACCATGATATTGAATGGTTTGCCTTGGAAATGAACAGAGATTATTCTGTCGTTTTTGAGATTGCATCCAAGTACTGCATTTCGGGCTCTTTTGTTGACTATGATGGCCACTCCATTTCTTCTAAGGGATTCCTGCCCACAGTAGTAGATATAATGGTCATCTGAATTAAATTCACCCATTCCAGTCCATCTTAGTTCGCTGATTCCTAGAACGTCAATGTTCACTCTTGTCATCTCCTGTTGGACCCCTTCCGATTTGCCTTGATTTATGGACCTAACATTCCAGGTTCCTATGCAATATTGCTCTTTACAGCATCAGACCTTGATCCTATCACCAGTCCCATCCACAACTGGGTGTTGTTTTTTCTTTGGCTCCATCCCTTCATTCTTTCTAGAGTTATTTCTCCACTGATCTCCAATAGCACTGATCCAATAACAATAGGAGCTACCCCACGTCCAAGGTAAGAAGCAATAGCTGTGCTTTGCTGGAGCAGCCATGAAGAGATACCTCACATCCAAGGTAAGAGAACCCCAAGTAAGATGGTAGGCACTGAGAGTGGGCATCAGAGGGCAGAGAGACTGAAACCACAGCCTTGTCTAACTCAATGAAACAAGCCATGCCATGTTAGGACCACCAAAGATGGGCGGGTCATGGTGGAGAGGTCTGACAGAATGTGGTCCACTGGAGAAGAGAATGGCAAACCACTTCAGTATTCTTGCCTTGAGAACCCCATGAACAGTATGAAAAGGCAAAAAGATAGGACACTGAAAGATGACCTCCCTATGTCAGTAGGCCACAGTCTATAGGGTCACAAAGAGTCGGACATGACTGAAGTGACCCTGCAGGCATAGATGCAAGACTTTTTTTGCCAGTGGCAACTCTACCCCAGTGAGAGTTGAGCATGAAGGTGGTGAAGCTGCTTGGTTTGCAGGGACCCTTGTGGTGCCAAATGTGCAGGGACTGGACTGTCTCCACTGCAGGAGTTATGGCCCTATCAGAGTCTTTTTTCCAGCCTCTTATAGCTGACGATCAGGAGGCCTCTTTGGCCAGTCTTTCTCCATGGCTCCACCCATTCAGACAGTTAGAGGGCTACCTTGCCTGGGGTCCTTCTCTGTTGTTCTGGCATCAGGCATTTAAAGGAGCACCCTGGATGGGATCCTACTCTGTAGTTCAGTGCATCAAGAGTTTGATGGGCCAGCCTCTGTAGTGCTCAGGTGCCGATGCTGGCATGTGGGGAGACAGGCTATGGTGGTGGTCCACCTGGTACGCATGACTCAGCAGTTTCACCTTTCTTCAGTGGCTGCCTGGTTTTCCTCCACCAGCATTTCCCACCACGATCTCTTCCCTCACACCCCCTCGATCCATCTCTCTGCAGTCATCAGCAGCCCTCGCCCTGGGATTGCTCCACAATCCCTAAACTCAGCTCCCAGCTGCTGCCCCTTCCAGAAGACCATCGGCCCTGTCCAGGGTATGTATGGCTGTGGCAAGGACTGTGATTCTCACTCCATTTAGGCTGCCACAGACCAGCCGTTTCACTCTAGCCTTAAGTGTTTCTCCTCTGACTCAGACAATTGCCCTGCTGTGGGGATGGGACCCCTGCTTCAGTTCCCCATCCACTGAGGTCAGGTCCAGCCCTAATAACACTCCTGTTTTTCCATCTAGTTCCTTTGTCCTACCAAGTTTTACGTGGTTCTATATATTCTTTTCCACTTGTCAGGTACTCCTGTGTGCTCTCAGCTTGTGTTCTGCATGGACTTCTGTGTCTTAAGGTGTCTTCCTGATGTATCCATGGTGGAGGAGTAGGTAGATGTACTACCTACATCTACCTACTCTAGGAGAGATGTACTCCATGTCTACCTACTCCTCTGCCATCTTGTTCTCCATCTATTAATCTTCTTCTAGTATCTTCTTGAGAGTATGGAATCAGTTGTATTAACATTTTCATGTCCTCGTCTGTTAATTCCACTATCTGGGTCAGTTAGTCAGTGGGATCAATCACACTGATTGATTTTCTTTTCCCTCATTATAGTTTGTGTTTTCCTGCTTATTCACATGACTGGTAATTTTTGGTTGATTATCAAACATTATGACTTTTACCTTTGTTTCTGGATGTTTTTGTATTCCTATAAATATTCTTAAGCTTTGTTCAGGAACACAGTTATTCAAAATAATTTGATAACTCAGTCTTGTTTTTAAGCTTTTTTTAGGTGGGACAAAAGCAGCATTTAATCTGGGGTTAATTTTCCATACTACTAGGTTCTTGCAGAAAATCCAGTATAACCTGCCTATTTTTTTCCTGCTTTCATTTTTATTCTAATGTGGGGCCAAATAATATAATATTAATATATTGGATTTCATGGGTATGTCTACTAAATAAAAACTTGCCCACCCAGAAATTATGAAACAAAACACAGACAATTTCCTTTTACTGGTAAATACATATTAGATAAATTTTCCAATAAAATAATGTACTATCAGGATAACCTGTCTATTTTAAGGTCCATAACCTTAATTACGTTTACAGAATTCCTTTTTTCAGGTAACATAACCAGAGCTTTTTGGGATTTGAGCATAAACATCTTTGAGGGGCTGTTATTAGGCATAACACAGTTCTCCTTCTAGTACCCCCTCCTCCAAATTCATGTCTATTCTGCACAAAAGATACAGGAGCCCAGGAGCCTTCCCCATCCAAAACATCACAAAGATTGGAAATGCCAAAAAGGTGCCGCCTTTGCCCAGGTTTCCAGGGTCTAGACCAGCCTGACCTCTGCTCCAGCATCACCCGACTCTTGCTGCTCTTTTTAAAATTTATTTTTAAACTTATTTTATATTGGAGTGTAGCCAATAAACAATGTTATGACACTTTCAGGTGGACAGCAAAGAAACTCAGCCATATTTATACATATACAGACTTTCTCCCTCAAACTCCTCTCCCATCCAGGCTGCCACATAGCATTGAGCAGAGTTCCCTGTGCTATGCAATAAGTCCTTTTTGGTTATCGATTTTATTTATTTCGGTTGCACTGGGTCTTCATTGCTGCGCTTGGGTTTTCTCTAGTTCTGGTGAGTGGGAGCTACTTTCATCGTGGTACACAAGTTTCTCATTGCAGTGGCTTCCTTCTTGCCTAGCACAGGCTTAAGGGCAAGTGGGCTTCAGCAGTTGTGGAGCGCAGGTTTAGCTGCTTTGTGGCATGTGGAATCATCCCAGACCAGGGATTGAAGCCATGCCCCCTGCATTGGCAGGCCAATTCTTAACCACTGTACCACCAGGGAATCCTCTTGCTGCTTTTACAATAGCCAGCAGCTACTGCACTATGAAATCCAGAAATACAAATTCTCCCTTCTGTGTTCCGTTCTTCTCCCAGAGTCTCTCTCCTATTGGCAGCAGTCACCTCACACAGCAGGGTGCAGTACAAAAAGAGTGAGGCTTGGCAGTACGCAGTACAAAAAGAGTATTGGCTGCACTTATTACCTCTCCTGTCTTCTCCAGTTCTGATCAGTGGAACCAGTGCACAAAGAGCAATAGCCTGGGGGTGAACAAAAACCCAGATGTATTCATCAGTAGTCAAACTTCCCTGAAGCATTGCTAAAATCTGATTGCAGTAGGTGAGGCCTGAAGGTCATGTGGGTCTGAAGAGAGTGCCATTAGGCTGGCTCTGCAGGGCCGGGGAGACAGCAGACTGACAGCCCTGCTGCTGCTGCTGCTGCTGCTGCTGCTGCTGCTGCTGCTACGGGAGGTCCTACTGCCAGGGTAGAGAAGCACTGAGGGTGGCACTCACAGAAACAGCAAGTGAACAGGAAGCAGATAGGAAGGAAAGAGGCCCCTCTTCTTCCTCATATTCCCTTTAGGCTCCTACTGACAGAGTCCAACAGGGAGAAGGTGACAGAGCAGAAATGAGTTTCGCAGGGAACCAACCTCACCCCACAGAGTAAGGTATGATAGGGTTAAAGTGCAAGTCACTCAGTCGTGTCTGACTCTTTGCAACCTCATGGACTATACAGTCCTTGGAATTCTCCAAGCCAGAATACTGGAGTGGGTAGCCTTTCCCTTCTCCAGGATATCTTCCCAACCCAGGGATAGAACCCAGGTCTCCCTCATTGCAGGCGGATTCTTTACCAGCTGAGCCACAAGGGAAGTTTCTGAAAAGGTGAATGTGGAGCTAAATGTAAGACCTAATAACTGGCATACTTTGGACACCAGTGATGCTGAAAGTACACGGGAGATGCACAGGACCTCTCGATACAGAGATCCTCAAACACCAGCCTGAACATATCAGACTCAGTAATCCTACAGCCACTCTTCTAGGGAAGAGAGAGCCTGAGGATGCAGGGAGGGCAGAATATCCCTCTCTAGCATGCCTCCATGTGGGGAGAGGGCGTGGACATCCTCCACCCCCGAGTCACCACTGCAACATGAAAGGAGAGATTAAATCTTCTTCCCTTGCCCCAGAGCAGTCAGTTGAGGGCTAGTTACACAAGGGCCTTTCCGACTATGAGAAAGTAAAGATGCAATCTGTGTCATGAATATGGGATGAACTTGAACAAAGGGTGTTTTTAGTGAAAACATAAAAATTGGATTTTAATTTCCCATAGAATAGTACACATATGCATAGTGTACTAGTAGTACAAAATTGCTAATTTTCATAATGAAATTCTTTTTTTGTGTGTGGTATTTTTTTTAATTTAATTTAATTTTTTAACTTTACAATATTGTATTTGTTTTGCCATATATCAACATGAATCCACCACAGGTATACACGTGTTCCCCATCCTGAACCCTCTTCCCTCCTCCCTCCCCATACCATCCCTCTGGGTCGTCCCAGTGCACCAGCCCCAAGCATCCAGTATCGTGCATCGAACCTGGACTGGCAACTCATTTCATATATGATATTATACATGTTTCAATGCCATTCTCCCAAATCATCCCACCCTCTCCCTCTCCCACCGAGTCCAAAAGACTGTTCTATACATCAGTGTCTCTTTTGCTGTCTCATATACAGGGTTATTGTTACCATCTTTCTAAATTCCATATATATGCGTTAGTATACTGTATTGGTGTTTTTCTTTCTGGCTTACTTCACTCTGTATAATAGGCTCCAGTTTCATCCACCTCATTAGAACTGACTCAAATGTATTCTTTTTAATGGCTGAGTAATACTCCATTGTGTATATGTACCACAGCTTTCTTATCCATTCATCTGCTGATGGACATCTAGGTTGCTTCCATGTCCTGGCTATTATAGACAGTGCTGCGATGAACATTGGGGTACACGTTTCTCTTTCAATTTTGGTTTCCTCAGTGTGTATGCCCAATAGTGGGATTGCTGGGTCATAAGGCAGTTCTATTTCCAGTTTTTTAAGGAATCTCCACACTGTTCTCCATAGTGGCTGTACTAGTTTGCATTCCCACCAACAGTGTTAGAGGGTTCCCTTTAATAATACAACTACTATAGGAAAAACCAGAGACAATGCAAGTTTTATACCTAGACACTGTACAGAATAAATTTTTCTAAAGAAAAAGTATTAGTCGCTCAGTGGTATCTGACTCTTTGTGACGCCATGGACTGTATCCTGCCCAGCTCCTCTGTCCATGGGATTCTTCAGACTAGAATACTAGAATGGATTTCAGTGATTCTTACACTTATCATGATAGACCTGAAGGAATTCTGCCTTAGCCTCTTTGCCAAGTGGTAGGAATCATTTTTCTTGAACACCGTCTCCCACCTCAGCCCCTCCACCCTAACTCCACCTTGAAGGGGAGGTGCAGCCCCATCTGATGTACAGCCCTGCCTCTCAGCCCCTGCTCCTAAGTCACAGCACATTTCCTTACCAGACTAAAAATTTTCCTAAAACTACCAAAACCACCAGCACACATCACCCAATGTATTTTCATTGCCGCAGT
Organism: Bos indicus; assembly: GCF_029378745.1. NCBI lineage: Eukaryota > Metazoa > Chordata > Mammalia > Artiodactyla > Bovidae > Bos > Bos indicus. The sequence goes on from NC_091787.1 coordinate 3,668,802, forward strand.
GTTAAAAGAAATAAAGAAATTTATTGATACACATATATGCATTGGAATAATACATAAAATCACTATGTCTGAAATCAATTAGAAGGAAGCTGCAAGACATTATGTGTCTATTAAATAACGGAAAATGAAATGTGCACTTTAAAATGTGCACTTGCCTTTCACCAAAATAAATGGGTTCATTTTCTTGAAAAGAACTGGGCCAGGAGCGGAAGATGTCCTTCCCTCACACATCTGTCCACCCTCCTTAAAATGAGCACTTGCCTTTCACCAAGAAAAATGGGTTCATTTTCTTGGAAAGAACTGGGCCAGGAGAGGAAGATGTCCTTCCTTCACACATCTGTCCACCCTCCTTCACACATCTGTCCACCCTCCTTCACACATCTGTCCACCCTCCTTCACACATCTGTCCACCCTCCTTCACACATCTGAGAATATTAGAAGGCCTAGAGGCCAAGCCTTCTTATGTAATTCACCAAGGGTGTGGGATTAGTCCAGCTTTTCTTTCCCAGGGAGGAAAAGAAGTACAGAGAATTTCGTTCCTCAGTCACTCTCTCTCTCCCTTCCATCTTGACCATCCAGGCCCACAAGCCTGCAGCTGCTGCCGTTGCACACACAAAAACCAAATCATGCCTCATTTCCTTGGATTCCCACAAATCCGAGAATGGCAGTCTTTGGAAAAGGCTGGAAAGGGCTCAGAGATGGGCTTACTTATTAGTGTCTCCATGACCTTCTGGAGCAAATCGGTAGGCCAGTCTGAAGTTTGATGGCAGAGAGACAAGGTCAGAAGTCATCCCAGTAGAGAGGACATAGGTGGCTGACGTGAGATGGCCCTGCTGATGAAAACAGGCATGTTGAGACAAGAAGCCTGTTTCCATTTCATATTTGAGCCGATTGTGGAATATCAGTGTGAAAGGATCCTAACAGGAAATGGAAAGGTGGGAATGTGAAATTTTGGAGCTGATGATCAAATTTGGAAGATCTCAATTCAGATAAGCCATTGAAAAGTCAAGCTTCTTCCAAAAATGAGTGTAAAAATAAAATACCTAAGAACTAGGATCCTAAAAGAACCTGATGTTAGGACACAAAAGGAAGGAAAACTCTTCTAAGAAATGAGGTGATGAGAGAGAGAAATGAGACGTATTGCATGGTTGGAGGAGAGACGGGTTAAATCTGAAGCCTTTGTTTTTCCTACCACAACTTTCAGAACAAAAATGCAGCCCTGCCACCGAAGCCCTCCTTCTCCTGGAGCTCCAAAGTCTCCTGGAAGTGCAGAAAACCTCTGGATCTTCAGAACAGGAGTCTGACTCGGGCTGCAGGTGAAGAGTGGGAGCTGGCCACTCACTGAGGCTCAGAAGAAAGCAGACTCTCCTCTCCAGGGGTGAGAGTCTTGCTGCTGAAAGGTGTTAAGTCCAGGCTCAACATGGGTCTCTGAGGCTAAGGCCCAGGCTCTGTCCATAGTTCTGTGCTCCAAGGGGAGGATGTTTTACAGAAGAGATGACCACATATTGCTGAAACTTGAGAGAGGCTTTGAGATGCTGATGAGTGGTTTGAATGTGGTGAGAGGTGACCAGACATGAGCTGTCAGGGCATGGGGTGGAGAGATTATTCCAGACTGTACCATCTGTGACCAGACAGTGAGGACCAGAGTAGGCAGCCGGGACAAGGGATGGCATGTGAATAAATCTAAGAGAAGACATGTGTTTAAAAGAAGAGCATAATGAGTTCTTTGAGACTGAGATGGAGAGAGCAGACTTGTGGACATGGAAATGGTGGGATGAATGGGAGACTAGCATGGACATGTATACAGTACCATGTGTAAAACAGCTGGTGGAAAACTGCTATATAGCACAGGGAGCTCAGCTCCCTCACTCTATGATGATCTAGATGGATAGGATCAGGGGTGGGAGGGAGACCTAAGAGAGAGGGAATGTTAAATGTTAGTTCCTCAGTTGTGTCCAACTCTTTGCGACCCCATGGACTGTAGCTCCTTTGTTCATGGTATTCTCCAGGCTCCTCTGTCCATGGAATTCTCCAGACAAGAATACTGGAGTGGGTAGCCATTCCCTTCTCCAGGGGATCTTCCCGATCCAGGGATCAAATTCAAGTCTCCCACATTGAAGGCAGATTCTTTACTGTCTGAGACACCAGGGAAGCTCCAATGTATGGATGTGAGAGTTGGACTATAAAGAAAGCTGAGTGTCAGAGAATTGGTGCTTTTGAACTATGGTGTTGGAGAAGACTCTTGAGAGTCCCTTGGCCTGCAAGGAGATCAAACCAGTCAATCCTAAAGGAAATCAACCCTTAATATTCATTGGAAGGACTGATGCTGAAGCTGAAACTCCAATACTTTGGCCACCAGATGCGAAGAACTGACTCATTGGAAAAGACCCTGATGTTGGAAAAGATTGAATGCAGGAGGAGAAGGGGACGACAGAGGATGAGATGGTTGGATGGCATCACTGACTCCATGGACATGAGTTTGGACAAGCTCTGGGAGTTGGTGATGGACAGGGAAGCCTGGTGTGCTTCAGTCCATGGGGTCGCAAAGAGTTGGACATGACTGAGTGACTGAACTGAACTGGTAGCTGATTCTTATTGTACAGCAGAAACCAACACAACATTGTAAAGCAATTGTATTCCAATTAAAAAAAAAAGGGAGAGAACAAATTCAGTTCAGTCAACCACCAGCAAGGACCCTCTGTGGGCCAGCACTGTGCTAAGTGTGGGAGATACAAGGGTAAATAAGATGCAGTTCTCATCCCTACAGGAGCTGGAATGCAGGGCAGATGGGGAAGGGTAGCAGCGTAATCAAACCAGACACAGGCAAATGCTCTCCCGGCTGGGTGGAGGGACTGATTCCCAGCCCCACTCCTCCCAGTCCTGACCCAGGCCCTGTCACTGGAGTGCCTCCTGTTGACTCCGGGATGAGTCACAGGCTTTGAGTTGGCCAAGGGGACACAACCAGATGCTTGGAAGTCTGTGCATTTGGGCTTGTTCTCTGTCACCAGAACATTTGGGCTGGCCCAGGGGAGCCATGTGGCCTGGTCACCATGACATCCCCATGCCTTCCTGACTGAGAAGCTTGGATTTGTCTTGTGGGGATGAGGAGAAGCAGTCCTCGTGGATGGGAGGGATAAGCTTGCGAGACTAAGCAGAGGGCATGTTTTGAACAGACAGCCCCGTCTCCAAAGGTGCTGGAACAAAGCAGCTCTCGTTCACAGAGCTGGGACCGGGGGCCAGGCCCTTCCTGCTGCTGTTGACTCCTCACAGGAGCCCTGAGAGAGGCTCCTGTCACTATGTCCCCTCCATAGATCAGGGAGTCTGTCTTGTGAAACTGAACACCTCACCCACACCACTCAGCCCATGGCAGAAAGTGAGTGGAGGATCAGAAGGCCAAAGCCAGGCAGGGCCCTCCTAGCCAGGAGGGCAGAGGATGGTCAGTGGAGGGGGGCCTAGGAAGAGCCAGATTGTGACCCAGCTGCTGTAGGAAGGGAGGCCAGGTGTCCCTAAGAGGAGAAAAAGGGAGGATGGGGCTACTTTAGGTCTGCTCAGCAGCCCAGAAGTGGGAGCGAGTCACTGTGGGGAGATTCAGAGCCTTGCTTTTGCAGGGCCTCCTACAGCCAAGGAACCTAGAGTGGAAGAAAAGCTACCTGTGGCAGTGGGGGTGGAGGGTAGAAACCTGGCAGAGGGCAAGGACCCGACAACAGGAGGCTCCCACCCAGAGCTGAGGAGGTGAGGGTGAAGGGTCACGGGGTGTGGCCAGCAGGGGCTGCGGGGATCTGCCACAGAGAAGTCATATGCCTGCCACTGTCAGCTGTCAGGTCACAGGAGAAACAGCCCTGCAAACGTGAGGCCCTTGACCAACGTCGGGGTTGCTCACTCTCCCTGGGTCAGGGGACAACAGGCATCAGGACATTGGTGATTACCTTTTCAAGATCTTTTTTTTTATATAACTTAATTTATTTGTCTATTTTGGGCTGAACTGGGTCCTTGTTGCTTTGAGTGGACTTTCTCTAGTTGCAGAAAGTGGAGGCTGCCCTAATTGTGGTGCATGGGCTTCTCCCTGTGGTGCTTTCTCTTGTGGCGCACAGGCTCTAGGCCCGCAGGCTTCAGTTGCTGCGTTTTCCAGGCTCTAGAGCAGACTCAGTAGCTGTGGTGGGTTCCCAGGCTCTAGAGCACAGACTCAGCAGCTGTGACGCACAGTCTTAGTTGCTCCAGGCCATGTAGGATCTTCCTGGACCTGAGATAGAACCTGTGTCTCCTGCATTGGCAAGCTGATTCATTAACATTGAGCCATCAGGGAAGCCCTCTCTTCAAGATCTTGACACAATCTTTCAAAATGAGGGAGATGAGAAAACCCACCCAACAAGTCTGAGATGCCCATATGGTGGAGAGAATCCATTTTCTACATCCTGTCCTGTGAGGCTCTGCCAGGAGGCTAAGGGAGAGGCCTTTCATCAAATTGAGGTGGTTCATGGCACGGGGCTCAGGAGTCTGACTTCACTGGAAAAGGCCTGGCTCCTCTCATCCAGGGAAACCCTGCCTTCCTTACTCCAGGAGAATGAGTGCCATCTGGCTGGGGAGGCAGTCCAGCACCTGGCAGAGATGAGCCATGAGGCCCTTGGGTAGAAAATGGAACTCCTCACTTCTGCCAAAAGGCTACTCCAACCAGCAGGCCAGTTTTCAAAGGGCCTTGGAGTCAGGCAGGATAAAGCAAAATGTGTATGAAAAACAAGCTGTCCAGTAGCGTGAATTCCAAGGAGGAGCAACAGGTCCAGGGGAGCAGCAGCCAGGGGCTGAGGGCTGGTTTGGCCAGATTTCCAGAAACAGCCTGTGTGAGACCTGCCAGGGAACACCTTTGCTCCCCAAAGCCTGGGGAGAGTGAAAGTGTTAGCTGCTCAGTCATGTCCAACTCTTTGCAACCCCATGGACTGTAGCCCACCAGGCTCCTCTGGAGTGGATTGCCATTTCCTTCTCCAGGGGATCTTCCTGACCCAGGGATCTAACCCAGGACTCCCGCATTGCAGACAGATTCTTTACCAGCTGCGTCACCAGGGAAGCTCAAAGCCTGGGGAGCTCACATATCAAATCACTTTCCTCTGGAGATTCAAGTGTTTCTGATCCAGCATTGAGGCCTGGCCGAGGTCTTCCCTATAAGTTTCTCTACAAGTTTTGTAAAGAAAACTGACTATACTGTTTTTGTGCATCTAGAAACTGGAGCAGCTTAGGGGGCTATGAAACTCCACAGGGGGCGTCTTCTTCCTCCAGCGATGGCCCTGGGGCCCAGGTGGCAGCCACCCTCTGGTGTGGTGCAAAAGCCACACTAGAGCACATCCAGAAAATAGGACAATGAAGATGGGGCTGGGCCAGCAGTCTGTCCCAGGAGACGCCCTGGAGCCTGCAGATGAGGAACAAAAGGAAATGGTTCTAACAGGAACATCTGTATCTAATTACTCAGGAAGAAGACTCTACTATGGAGAGTGCATTTTCTTCCTTAGTGCAGGGCAGACTTTAAATGTGACCCACAGACTGCTCCATCCCTGCTTCCCCTCAGAGTCACAGAGTCAGATTCAGACAGCATTCCTATTAATGTTGGGAACCTGCCAATAGGACTCAGAGGCCTGTAATTTAGAAATCAAGAATATCCATGATGGAAAGGACCCCAGAGATCTCCCTGTATAGTAGTATTTATTTTTCTGGGTTGGGGATCCCTTTGAGAATCTGAAAAAAAAAAAAAACCAAAACAGTTCCTGGGCCTCCCTCTAGAAGGTGCACGCACACACACTAGTGTGCTCATCATTCTAGAGAGTTCTCCCATCTTCCGAAGCCTCTCAATGTGCTGTAGGCTAGTGCCCCTGCCCCCTGTTTCCCTGAAGTTGTAGATGGAGAAGGAGCAGCCTGACTGGCTATTTGCAGAGCAGGACTGCAGCCCAGACCATCTTCTCTTGCTGGCACCACAGCCATCCCCCTGATGAGTTTCAGAACTTCCTGAGGCCCAGGAGTCTTCCTCGGAGACTGGAAGCTTCCCTGGCTCTGTGGTGAGCTAGGCCTCATCCACAGCTGTCTTATGAGCTCCAGCAGGGCTCTACCTCCTTCCTCCCACCTTCATGGTTTCCAGTAATGCCTTGTGGGTGGCTCAGGGTCTGGCAGACTTCAGACACCAGCGGATCTTCTCAGGGGTAAGCTGCCTCCGTGCAGGTGTGGGGCTTGCTGAGCTGCAGTCTGGACAAGATCACAAGCTGAACAGTAAGGGTTATTCTCAGGGGTAAATAGTAGCCTGGGGGTACAATCCAGAAAAGCTAGTTTGGGGACTTCCATGGTGGTCCAGTGGTTAAGGTCCAGCTGCTAATGCAGAGGAAACAGCTTTGATCCCTAGTCTGGGAAGATTCCATGTGCCTTGGAGCAACTAAGCACAGGCACCACAATTACTGGGCCCACACTCTAGAGTCCACGAGCTGCAGCTACTGAAACCTGTGTGCCTACAGCCTGGGCTCCACCAGAGAAGCCACCGCAATGAGAAGCCCACACACCACAGTGAAGAGTAACCTCTGCTCACTGCAACTAGAGGAAACCCATGCAAAAAAATGAAGACCCAGCACAGCCAAAAATAAATAAGGAAATAATTTAAAAGAAAAGAAATGCTAGCGTTTCTGCAATGAGTGACTTCTGTACTGCCTCTGTCAGATCTCTCCTCTCTGCCTCGGACAATCTCCAGCACATCAGAAGGCCTTCTTAGGAGCAGCAACCCCCTTTCTGTCACTACCATCCATTGCAAGCAGAGCTCCCTTCTGAGAGCCCACTGGGCCCCAGGGAAGCCCCTTCACACTCCAGACAGTGGACATGCAGCCCACCATCGCTGAGACCACCCAGCCACCAGCCACCACAGGAGTTGATGGATGTGTCACAGGAAGAAGTGAAGAGCTGCAGTGACTTGTCTGCGGACAAGTGGCCAGAACTCACCCTGTCCTGGAAGCTGGCAGATGCGGCAAAACCGACAAGGGAGTCTCCTCCAGGGGATCTTCCCAACCCTGGGATCAAACCCGTATCTCTTACATCTTCTGCATCAGCAGGCGGGTACTTTACCACTTGGAGAAGGCAATGGCAACCCACTCCAGTATTCTTGCTTGGAGAATTCCATGGACAGAGAAGCCTGGCAGGTTACAGTCCATGGGGTCGCCAAGAGTCAGATATGACTGAGTGACTGTCACTCTTTACCATTAGCACCACCAAGGAAGCCCCATAGTCTAGGGGACACGCAAGTAAAGGATGTTTATAACTGGCAGATGGAAGGTGAATTTGCTTTGTAATAAGGAGATAGACTGGGACCTGGGACATTTTACTGCAGTGCTTGCACCTGGACAAACATCTCCTGAAATAACAGATACAAGAAACTATAAGGGACTAAAATTAACTGCATGCATAGGCAGTTGGGGCAAATCACAAACAACAAGATACAAAGATGTCAGAACCCACCTGCCACGTCTGAGGTGTCAGGAGCAAAAGCAGGGTCCTGAGCCTGATTCCTGCCCATTGTACCACCAAAGAGGTGGGTGGACCACCTAAGTCGCCCCTCCAGTCCAACCCACCCACCTGTCCCCACCCGCAGAGAGCGAGCAAGAACACCTGCTACTTGTTTTTGCTCCCTCCTGCTGCAGCACAAGTCCCAGTAAAACTTTGCCCAAACTCCTGGTCAGGCCTCATCAATTTCTATTGATTAAAGAGTCCAAGGTGGTGCTAGTGGTAAAGAACCTGTCTGTCAATGCAGGAGACTTAAGAGACGTGGGTTCGATCCCTGGGTGGGAAAGATCCCCTAGAAAAGGGCAAGGCAACACACTCCAGTATTCTTGCCTGGAGAATCCCATGGACAGAGGAGCCTGGCTGGCTACAGTTCATAGGGTTTCAGAGTCGGACACGACTGAAGGGACTTAGCATGCACTCAGAGTCCAAGGATCTAGGTTGGTAACAATATGACTCCGTTATTAAGACTGCAGAGAGCAGAGACTGTTATCCACATCGAGTCAAATGTCATTAAAATTGAATCCAAAAAATTTTAATAGGAGTCACCATGAGGACCTCGCAGCAGGGCAGTGGCAGCTGGCTGAGTGAAGAGCGGCCAGCTACGGGGAGGGAAGGACGCACTGAGGACCCAGGGCTGGACCGGACGAAACATCTAGCTATGTTTCTGCTCTGAGTTTCCTGCAGGAGATAAATATTGATACAATGAAAGTGTGAGCAATAATCTAAGCTATAGGAAATAGATGTCAACCTTTCAGGGTGAGAGAAAGCTTTCAGGAGTTGGTTTCAGGCAGCTTTCGTGATGGGCTCACTGATAAAGGTCGTACGTGGTAAGCATCTGCTGCAGACAGAGGCCCCCTGACTGTGCTTTACATCGTTCCTCACTTCATCCTCACGAACTATTACTTTACCTTCAGAGCAAGTGAGGAGCCTGGAGAACAAAACGGTTTGGTAACATGTCCTTTGTGCAGCTCAGGAGCTGCTGCCTGCCTCAGTGCCCGAGGACAGAGCAACCCCCAAGGAACCGGGGGGTGAGGCCAGGGGGGCAGAGCTGGTGCACAGCCTGGGAGGCAGAATCTACCCCTGGCCTGCAGCCCAGGCTGCCAGGCTTCTCACCACTGTCCCTGTCCCCCACCTCAGCCCTGGCACTACTGGGCACAGAACCTGGGCAGAACTGGACAGGCCAGGGCAGGAGGGTTGGAGATGGTGGTGTCTCGGGCACCTCAGTGTAGCCCAGAGCAAACGTCTGCTGCCCCTCAATGGAGGCAGCCTTTGGGAGTCAGGAAAGTGACATTGTGGGGCCACCAACTCCACTGCAGGGAGCCTGTCCAGCCAGAGGAAGTAGAAGAAGGCTCATCAGAGCAGCCTGAACATGAAACAAAGTCACAAAACAGCGTCCGGCCCTCTTGAGGGGCTGGGCATCACCTTGGAGGTGGTAGCCAGGAGAGAGAACCTTCAGCTGGCTAGCTGTGTGGAAGTCTCTTTCAGGACCAAGAGGGGAGCCTCTGCCTGCCCCTCTCCTTCCTTCCCTTCGCTGCCTTGCTGAGTCATCCCAGCACTGCCACTAGGATAATGCTGCCGTGGGAGCATCTACTACCTGCCGGGGGTGTTAACCAGGCTTTTCACCAACCCTCTCACAACCCCAAGAGGTCTGTACAACCTCTTGAAAATGGCCATGTAACCCTTCACAGCACACAGCTGAAAGGGAATCTCAGTTTATGTGACTCCAAAGTCCATTCTTAATTCCTCTACCTGCCTATGCATCCTTACCTGGGATTCCCCAAATTGAGACTGAAAGTGGGGTCCAGCAGGGCCCCCTAGTAACTGAGGATCAGAGACATGAGTGGTGTCAATCTTATGCAGAAGGAAGGGAAATTGGGGTGCTGTGGGCAAATTCTATATCCAAGTTCTCTGGGGCTTAGATCTAGGATTCAGGACCCCCAGGCTGCTGGGTCCCCATGTATCTTGTCTGCTCAACCCTTAGACCTCAGACACTTTTAGAAGCTGTGTTTTTGAGGATGTGGCTGCTCCCCGGGTTGTTGCACCCTGCTGTCTAACAACCATCAAACCCACAGAACGCCCTGGCAAGGCACAGGGGAGAGAACCTTCTGGCCCAGTGCTGGCACTCCCACATACGTGAGGCAAGGCACCAGGCCTGGAGGGGTCTCACCCAAGGAGAGAACCAGTGACCCTCCAAGACAGAGAATGTGTTCAGCCCCCTTCGTGGAACATGGGTGTCATGGCCACTCATCTGTTACCACCTTCCTGGGGGAGCAAGGGTTGGGTAAAGGGGTCATTATAAAGAGTGATCTGGTCAAGATTCAAAACCCACTAGTTATTTGCAAGAAAAGCTATTGCATGGAGAAGCCCCTTGACCCAGGACCCATTTTGTACAATTCTTTGAGGTCAGTTTTGTTAATTTTCCTGACTTCCCATCCTAAAAGGTAAGCCAACAGGCAGACGCAGGGGCCCTCTCCACTCAAATTAATCTGACAAGTCACTGGAAATGTGAAAGCCTTGAGGCTCATGGTAGACTCCCCACAGGAGAAAAGAAAAGGAGCTGGCTCAACAGGGACAGAAGTCACGTTCCCACATGGAAAAGCCTTCTCATTTCCTTATGAGGTGGATGACACCTATGCTCCAATTGTAGGTCTTGTACACTGTCTGGTCTGAGCTTTATAAGGACCACGTGGGGCTTTCAGAAATCCCATTTTACAGAGAAGGAAACAGACTTGACTGAAGTCACAGGCAGCATAAGCGGAAGGAGATCTCAGCCTTCCATCTACATGGCTCATGAGAATCTAGTACATACCTCAGTCCTACACAGAACTGTTGCCCAAGTGTGGAAGTGTGCACAGGAAGGCCCTCCAGAGGAGACAAAGTGCTACCCTGCGCTGCCCAATAGAAGTATAATGTGAGCCATGGAAGTTTTTCTAAATTCTGGGACTGAAAGTTTGTACGTTTTCACCATGTTCACCCACTTCTGCCTCTGCTCCAATCATTACTTCTGGCAGCCACCAGTCGGTTCTCTGAATCTGAGGGGTTTTTTTGTTTTCAGCTTTCACATAGAAATGAAATCATACAGTGTTTGTCTTTCTCTTATCTGACTTGTTTCAGTAAGCATATGCCCCCAGATTTTATCCATGTTGTCATAAAAGGTAGATTTTCTTCTTTTGATGACTTAGTTGTGTCCCATTGTATATAGGCCCATTTGTCTGCTGATGGACATTTGGGTTGCTTCCATATCTTGGCTGTTGCAAATAATGCTGCAGTGAGTATAAGAATACATACATCTTTTCAATTTAGTGTTTCCATTTTCTTCAGATAAATAACCAGAAGTAGAATTGCTGGTCAAATAATAGTTCTATTCTGAATTTTTGGAGGAAACTCCATATGTTTTCTACAGTGGCTACAACAATTTATATTCCTACCAAGAGTGCACAGTGCAGTGCAGTTCAATTCAGTCGCTCAGTCGTGTCCGACTCTTGGCAACCCCATGAACCACAGCATGCCAGGCCTCCCTGTCCATCACCAACTCCTGGAGTTTACCCAAACCCATGTCCATTGAGTCGGTGATGCCATCTAAACATCTCATCCTTTGTCATTCCCTTTCCTCCTGCCTTCAATCTTTCCCAACATCAGGGTCTTTTCAAATGAGTCAGCTCTTTGCATCAGGTGGCCAAAGTATGGGAGCTTCAGCTTCAACATCAGTCCTTCCAATGAACACCCAGGACTGATTTCCTTTAGGATGGACTGGTTGGATCTCCTTGCAGTCCAAGGGACTCTCAAGACTCTTCTCCAACACCACAGTTCAAAAGCATCAATTCTTCAGAGCTCAGCTTTCTTTATAGTCCAACTCTCACATCCATACATGACCATTGGAAAAACCATCGCCTTGACTAGATGGACCTTTGTTGACAAAGTAATGTCTCTGCTTTTTAATATGCTGTCTAGGTTGGTCATAACTTTCCTTCCAAGATGTAAGTGTCTTTTCATTTCATGGCTGCAGTCACCATCTGCAGGGACTTTAGAGCCCCAAAAAATAAAGTCAGCCACTGTTTCCCCATCTATTTGCCATGAAGTGATGGGACCAGATGCCATGATCTTCGTTTTCTGAATGTTGAGCTTTAAGCCAACTTTTTCATTCTCCTCTTTCACTTTCATCAAGACGCTCTTTAGTTCTTCTTCACTTTCTGCCATAAGGGTGGTGTCATCTGCATCTCTGAGGTTATTGATATTTCTCCCAGCAATCTTGATTCCAGCTGGTGCTTCTTCCAGCCCAGTGTTTCTCATGATGTACTCTGCATATAATTAAATAAGCAGGGTGATGATATACAGCCTTGATGTACTCCTTTTCCTATTTTGAACCAGTCTGTTGTTCCATGGCCAGTTCTAACTGTTGCTTCCTGACCTGCATACAAGTTTCTCAAGAGGCAGGTCAGGTGGTCTGGTGTTCCCTTCTCTTTTAGAATTTTCCACACTTTCTTGTGATCCACACAGTCAAAGGCTTTGCCATAGTCAATAAAGCAAAAATAGATGTTTTTCTGGAACTCTCTTGCTTTTTTGATGATCCAGCAGATGTTGGCAATTTGATCTCTGGTTCCTCTGCCTTTTCTAAAACCAGCTTGAACATCTGGAAGTTCATGGTTCACATACTGCTGAAGCCTGGCTTGGAGAATTTTGAGCATTACTTTAAGAGTTTCCTTTTCTCTACATCCTCACCAACACTTGTTTCTTATCTTTTTGATGAGAATTAATCTGAGGTGTGGTGATATCTCATGGTGGTTTTGCTTTACATTTCCCTGATGTTGAGTGACGTTGAGCAACTTTTCATGTACCTGTTAGTTATTTGCAATTCTTATGAAAAAGTTAAAATTTTTGGTAACTACATCTAAAAATGTAAAAAGAAACAAGTGAATGGGATTTTAATATTATATTTTATTTAACCACGAATATCTAAAATAGTATTTTAACATGTAAGCAATATAGCAAGATTATCAATGAAATATTTTACCCTTTTTTCATACAAAGCCTTCAAAATCTAATGTGTATATTGCATTTTCAATACATCTCGATTAGCATTTGCCCCATGTCAAGCAGTCAATAGTCACCTGTGGCTGGGACTGCTTTACAGGACAGCTCAACTTTATCCAACAGTGGGACAAGTAGCTCCTGTAAACCTCTTTCTAATCCAGGGCAGCTATGAACTTAAACCAGCCCAGCTCAGAGATCTTACAGAACTCCTTAGGCTCAGAGGAGAAACCAAAGCAATCCAGCACTGACACCACCCAGTGGATTCCAGTCTTGATTTTTCCACCTGATGTTTTTTCACAACAAAGATCTCATGTAAACTTCAACATAGAAGAGATTAAATCAGAGATCCCCAATGAAGAGGGCAGTTGTTCAGTCACTGAGCCTTGTCCGACTCTTTGCAACCCCATGGACTGCAGCACGCCAGGCCTCTCTGTCCCTCACCATCTCCCAAAGTTTGCCTTCAATCTTTCCAAGCATCAGAGTCTTTTCCAATGAGTCTGCTGTTTGCATCAAGTGACCAAAATACCAGAGCTTCAGCTTCCACATCAGTCTGAGTATTCTGGGTTGATTTCCCTTAAGATTGGCTTGTTTGATCTCCTTGCTGTCCAGGAGACTCTCGGGAGTCTTCTCTAGCACCACAGTTTTAAGGCATCAGTTCTTTGGCGCTCTGCCTTCTTTACAGTCTGGCTCTCACAACCATACATGACCACTGGGAAGACCATAGCCTTGACTGTATGGACCTTTGTCAGCAGAGCAATGTGTCTTCTTTCCAACACACTGTCTAGGCTTGTCATAGCTTTCCTGCCAAGAAGCAACTGTCTTCTGGTTTCATGGCTGTAATCAACATCCGCAGTGATTTTAGAGCCAAGAAGAGGAAATCTGTGACTACTCCCACCTGTTTCCCTTCTATTTGTCACGCAGTAATGGGACTGGATGCCATGATCTTAGTTTTTTCAATATTTAGTTTTAAGCCAGGTCTTTCACTCTCCTCCATCAAGCCTCCATCAAGAGGCTGTTTAGTTCCTCTTTGCTTCTTTTAGTCCTGCCATTAGAGTGGTATCATCCGTACATCTGAGGTTGCTGTTATTTCTCCTGCCTATCTTGATTCCAGCCTGTAACATCCAACATGGCATTTCTCACAATGTGCTCAGCATATAGCTTAAATAAACAGAGTGACAGCTGACAGCCCTGTCGTATTCCTTTCACAAGCCTGAAACAATCAGTTGTTCCATACAGGATTCTAACCGTTGCTTCTTGACCCACATACAGGTTTCTCAGGAGACAGGTAAGATGGTCTGGTATTCCCATATCTTTAAGAGCTTTCCACAGTTTGTTATGATCTCCATACAGTCAAAGGCTAGGCTAAGTATAGTCAATGAAACAGAGATGGATGTTTTTCTGGAATTCCCTTGCTTTCTCTATGATCCAGCAAATGTTGGCAACTTGATCTCTGGTTCCTCTGCTTTTTCTAAACCTAGGTTGGACATCTGGAAGTTCTTGGTTCATGTAATGATTGATGAAGCCTAGCATGCTAGATCTTAAGCATGAACTTACTAGCATGGGAGATGAGTGCAATTGTCTGATGGAACTGGGATGGGTACCAATCTTTTCCAGTCCTTTGGCCACTCCTGGGTCTTCCAGATTTGCTGACATATTGAGTTCAACACTTTGATAGCATCATCCTTTAGGGTTTTTAATAGCTTTACTGGAACTCCATCACATCCACTAGCTTTATTGACAGCAGTGTTTCCTAAGGCCCACTTGACTTCACACCCCAGAATTTCTGGCTATGGATGACTGACCACACCACTGTAGTTACCTGGTTCATTAAGCTCTTTTTTGTACAGTTCTTTCATGTATTTTTTCCATCTCTTCTTGAGCTCTTCTGCATCTACTAGGTCTCTACCATTTCTGTCCTTTATTGTGCCCATCTTTAAGCAAAATATTCCCTTTGTATTTCCAAGTTTCCTGAAGAGATCTCTCGTCTTTTCCCTTCTGTTGTTTTCCTCTAGTTTTATGCACTGTTCATTGAAGAAGGCCGCTTGTGTCTCCTTGCTAGTCTTTGGAACTCTGTGTTTAGTTGGATGTACCTTTCCCTTTTCCCTTGCTTTTCACTTCTCTTCTTTCTTCTTTGTAAAGCCTCCTCAGATAACCACTTTGCCTTCTTGTTTTTCCTTTCATTTGGGATGGTTTTGTTCACTGTCTCTTGTGCAATATTACATACCTCTGTCCATAGTTCTTCAGGCACACTGTTTACTAGATTTAATCCCTTGAATCTATTTGTCACCTCTACATCATAGGGATTTGATTTAAGTCATACCTGGCTGGTCTAGTGGTTTTCCTCACTTTCTTTAGTCTAAGTGTGAATTTTTCTATGAGAAGCTGATGAGCTGAGCCACAGTCAGCTCCAGGTCTTGTTTCTGCTGACTGTATACAGCTTCTCCATCTTCAGCTACAAATAATGTAATCATTTTGATTTAAGTATTGACCATTTGGTGATGTCCATGTGTAAAGTTGTCTATTGTGTTGTTGGAAAAGGGTGCTTGCTATGACCAGTGCATTCTCTTGGCAGAATTTAGTTAGCCTTTGCTCTGCTTCATTTTGTACTCTGGGGTCAAACTTGCCTGTTACTCCAGGTATCTCTTGGCTTCCTACTTTTGCATTCCAGTCCCTTATGAGGAATAGAACATCTTTTTTGGTGTTAGTTCTAGGTCTTCTAGGTTTTCATAGAACTGATCAACTTCTGCATATTCTGCATTGGTGGTAGGGGCACAGACTTGAATTACCGTGATGTTGAATGGTTTGCCTTGGAAATGAACTGAGATCATTCTGTCACTTTTGAGGTTGCACCCAAGTACTGCATTTCAGACTCTTTTGTTGATTATGAGGGCTACTCTGTATCTTCCATGAGATTGTTGTCCACAGTAGTAGATACAATGGTTATCTGAATTAAATTCACCCATTCCTGTACATTTTAGTTCACTGATTCCTAAGATGTTGCTATTTATTCTTACCATATCCTGCTTGACCATGTCCAATTTACCTTGACTCATAGACCTAACATTCCAAGTTCCTATGTAACACTGTTCTTTGCAGCATTGGATTCTACTTTTATCACCAGATACATCCACAATTGAATGTCATTTCCATTTTGGCCCAGAAGCTTCATTCTTTCTGGGAATATTGTAGTTCTCCTCTGCTCTTCCCCAATAGCATATTGAACACCTTTCAACCTGGGGGACTCATCTTTTGGTGTCATATCTTTTTCTTTTTATATAGTTCATGAGATTCTCATGGCAAGTACACTGGGGTGGTTTGCCATTCCCTCCTCCAGTGGATCATGTTTTGTCAGAAGAGAGCAGACCAGCCACCAAGTCTCTCAAAAATGTCGCCCTAAGCAGGTCATCAATGTTTTAAGACCTGTACTCAGAAAATGATAAAATACTGTTGAAAGAAATCAAAGATAACATAAACAGGTAGAGAGATAGGCCATGTTCTTGGATTAGAAGAATTAATATTATCAAAATGACTATACTACCCAAAGTAATCTATGTTTTCAATGCAATTCCTATCAAATTACCAATACTTTTCTCCACTGAATTAGAACAAAAACTTTTCCAATTTGTATGGAAACAAAAATGCCTGAAAATAGCTAAAGCAATTCTGAGAAAGAAAAATGGAGCTGGAGGAATCAGGCTCCCTGATTCAATCTATACTACAAAGCTACAGTAATCAAAACAGTATGGTTTGGGGCACAAAACCAGATATATAGATCAATGGAACAGGATAGTCCATTGGAACAGAAAGTCCATGGATAAATCCACACACCTATGGTCCTCTAATCTATGACACAGGAGGCAAAAATATACTATGGAGAAAAGACAGTTTCTTCAATAAGTGGTCCTGGAAAAACTGGACATCTACATGTAAAAGAATGAAATTAGAACATTCTCTAACACCATACACAAAAATAAACTCAAATGGATAAAAGAAATCTAAATGTAAGACCAGACACTGTAAAATTCTTAGAGGAGAACATAGGCAGAACACTCTTTGACATAAATCATAGCATGATCTTTTTTGATCCACCTCTGAGAGTAATGAAACTAAAAACAGTGAGAGTTTTACTTCTTCTTTTCCAATTTTGATTCCTTTTATTTCTTTTTCTGCTCTGATTGCTGTGGCCAAAAGTTTGCAGATGACATGATCCTCTACATAGAAAACCCTAAAGACACCACCAGAAAATTACTAGAGCTAATCAATGAATAGAGTAAAGTTGCAGGATATAAAATCAACACACAGAAATCCCTTGCATTCCTATATACTAATAATGAGAAAATAGAGAAATTAAGGAAACAATTCCATTCACCATTGCAACGAAAAGAACAAAATACTTAGGAATATATCTACCTAAAGAAACTAAATGGAGAAGGCAATGGCACCCCACTCCAGTACTCTTGCCTGGAAAATCCCATGGGCAGAGGAGCCTGGTAGGCTGCAGTCCATGGGGTCGCGAAGAGTCAGACACGACTGAGCAACTTCACTTTCACTTTTCACTTTCATGCATTGGAGAAGGAAATGGCAACCCACTCCAGTGTTCTTGCCTGGAAAATCCCAGGGACAGGGGAGCCTGGTGAGCTGCCGTTTACAGGGTCGCACAGAGTCGGCACGACTGAAGCAACTTAGCAGCAGCAATGAAACTAAAGACCTGTAAAAAGAAAACTATAAAACACTGGTGAAAGAAATCAAAGAGGACACTAATAGAAGGAGAAATATACCATGTTCATGATTCAGAAGAATCAATATAGTGAAAATGAGTATACTACCCAAAGCAATCTATAGATTCAATGTAATCCCTATCAAGCTACCAACGGTATTTTTCACAGAGCTAGAACAAATAATTTCACAATTTGTATGGAAATACAAAATACATCAAATAGCCAAAGCAATCTTGAGAAAGAAAAATGGAACTGGAGGAATCAACCTGCCTGACTTCAGGCTCCACTACAAAGCCACAGTCATCAAGACAGTATGGTACTGGCACAAAGACAGAAATATAGACCAATGGAACAAAATAGAAAGCCCAGAGATAAATCCATGCACCTATGGACACCTTATCTTTGACAAAGGAGGCAAGACTATACAATGGAGAAAAGACAATCTCTTTAACAAGTGGTGCTGGGAAAACCAGTCAACCACTTGTAAAAGAATGAAAGTAGAACACTTTCTAACACCATACACAAAAATAAACTCAAAATGGATTAAAGATCTAAATGCAAGACCAGAAACTATAAAACTCCTAGAGGAGAACATAGGCAAAACACTCTCCGACATAAATCACAGCAGGATCCTCTATGACCCACCTCCCAGAATATTAGAAATAAAAGCAAAAATAAATAAATGGAACCTACTTAAAATTAAAAGCTTCTGCACAACAAAGGAAACTATAAGCAAGGTGAAAAGACAGCCTTCAGAATGGGAGAAAATAATAGCAAATGAAGCAACTGACAAAGAACTAATCTTAAAAATATACAAGCAACTCCTGCAGCTCAATTCCAGGAAAATAAACGACCCAATCAAAAAATGGGCCAAAGAACTAAACAGACATTTCTGCAAAGAAGACACACAAATGGCTAACAAACACATGAAAAGATGCTCAACATCACTCATTATCAGAGAAATGCAAATCAAAACCACTATGAGGTACCATTTCACACCAGTCAGAATGCCTGCTATCCAAACGTCTACAAGCAATAAATGCTGGAGAAGGTATGGAGAAAAGGGAACCCTCTTACACTGTTAGTGGGAATGCAAACTAGTACAGCCACTATGGAGAACAGTGTGGAGATTCCTTAAAAAACTGGAAATAGAACTGCCTTATGACCCAGCAATCCCACCACTGGGCATACACACTGAGGAAACCAGAAGGGAAAGAGACACGTGCACCCCAGTGTTCATCGCAGTACTGTTTATAATACCCAGGACATGGAAGCAACCTAGATGTCCATCAGCAGATGAATGGATAAGAAAGCTGTGGCACATATACACAATGGAATATTACTCAGCCATTAAAAAGAATACATTTGAATCAGTTCTAATGGGGTGGATGAAACTGGAGCCTATTATACAGAGTGAAGTAAGCCAGAAAGAAAAACACCAATACAGTATACTAATGCATATATGTGGAATTTAGAAAGATGGTAACGATAACCCTGTATGCGAGACAGCAAAAGAGACACAGATGTATAAAGCAGTCTTTTGGACTCTGTGGGAGAGGGAGAGGGTGGGATGTTTTGGGAGAATGGCATTGAAACATGTATAATATCATATATGAAACAAATCACCAGTCCAGGTTCGATGCAGGATACAGGATGCTTGGGGCTGGAGCACTGGGATGACCCAGAGGGATGGTACAGGGAGGGAGATGGGAGGGGGGTTCAGGATGGGGAACACATGTACACCCGTGGTGGATTCATGTTGATGTATGGCAAAACGAATACAATATCGTAAAGTAATTAGCCTCCAATTAAAATAAATAAATTTATAGTTTAAGAAAAAGAAAATAAAAACAAAAATTAATAAATGTGACCTAATTCAATTTAAAAGCTTTTGTACAGCAAAGGAAACTATAAACAAAATGAAAACACAACCTACAGAATGGGATATGTTTTTCATATTTGCAAACAAAGAGACTGACTAGGGATTAAGCTCCAAAATAAATAAACAGCTCATGCAGTTCAATATTAAAAAAAAAAAAAAAACCCAGCTCGTTGACTCTAGGGTACTGGCTCTATAGTAATGGCACTTGGGATTAGTTGCCCCAGGCCATGTGGGATCTCCCCAGATCAGGGATCGAACCTATGCCTCCTGCATTGGCGGGTGGGTTCCTAACCACTAGATCACCAGTACTGTGCTTAGTTGCTCAGTGGTGTTCAGCTCTTTGGAACCCCATTGGGCTATTGCCCACCAGGCTCCTCTGTCCATGGAATTTTCCAGGCAAGAATACTGGAGTAGGTTGCCATTTTCTTCTCCAGGGGATCTTTCCAACCCAGGGATAGAACCCATGTCTCTTGCGTCTCCTGCATTGGTAGGCGGATTCTTTACCACCGTGCCACTGGAAAGCCACGTGGTTTCAGACCACCAGCAAAACCCCTAAAATATTAATTGAAAATGTCTCACATGTGTAGATATATTTTGTGAGGGACATAAGTTAAATGTACCTCCAGCCTAACACCAAGCTATGAAGGAGTGTGGGTTCATTTAATGCTTACTGAGTGGCTATTTTGTGCCAGAAATTTCAAGAATGTCATACCAGGCTGGATGTTAATTTGGAGAGAACTGTAATGAAGCTCAGAGAGGGGAAGTACTGGACAAAGTCTGAAACCCAGGAAGAGAGTGGGCCAGGCCCGTCATTCCTGCTGCAGCTTCTGCTATTTGTTTTGAAGGTGACTTTTCCTCCTATATTGGGTTGCTTATCCCTGAAAGGAGATGCTGTTTTCCCCTCCCAGACATATGTTCTTCAGATACAGGTCCCCTCTCCCAGTGACAGGCACTGCCACAGCATGACTCTGTTGGGGGCACTCAGAGACTCACCCCAAATGGGAATGGCATTGCAAAACTGAAGGCCACTGGGGGACAAGGGAACAACAGCTTTTATTTAAAAAAAAGAAAAAAGAAAAAGAAATCAAGAACATTATTCATGTAAGACTGGGTGTTAAAGAGACCGAACTGATGTTTTTCACTCTGCACCAAATAAGCATATGAAAAGAAGGACCCATGTGAAGCTCAGGAAAATGGACTCTTTGTAGTTTTTGTGCTCTAAGGACACAAAGGTTTTGGGTTTGATGCTGTGAAAGAGGAAGCATAAAGATGTTTCAGAGTAAATAGTTTTCTCTTTCAGGAAACAACCACTTCGTTGAAAATGAAGGATAGTATGGCCTCTGCAAAATAACTGTACATGTGCTTGGAAGTCAGGTAAATGGGGATTAGATTCCCACTTTGATCACTTACTAGCTGAAACACCTCAGAAAATTTACTCAGAACCTCAGTTTCATAATCTGTAAAATGAAATTAATAATACTGCTTACTAAAGTAAAGCACATATGGCTGACATATTTTAAGTGTTTAATAAGTGATAACTCTTATTATAATAATTCAAAGGTACCAGAGAGCTCTTGCTGTCTTCACGAACAAGATGAGACCAACCCACAGGCACAGGGAAAATGGCAACTTGCCTCCCACAGCCATTCCATCTGAGAGATGGCAGGTAAAGTCTCATAAAAGGCAAAATCCTACTTCTTTCACTGCACTTTCCCCACTGGCTTGCTCCACACCCCTGTTCTCTGTTCTGCTACCTTCTTTAAAGTCCTGACAGGTTAGTAAATTACAGTGATTTACAATCCAACATAGATGAACAGTGAACAGTTTTTCAACTGTAGCTCACTCTGCTTCCCCAGCTGCACTTCCTGGGAGCAGCAGTGGTGCCATTATATGTCTTCATGTCTGAACCATGTTCCAGCTCTGGGGGCGGTGCACACCCTCTGCACTAACCCTCTCGGCCTGAAGGATGGGTGCTGGGCATCACGGGAGAGGCTATCTTTAGTTCCTGTCCCCAGAGCTCCCTCCAGCCTCCAGGAACCCTGTCAGGAGGCTTTATCATCATCCCAGGGCTCCTCGTTCCCCTTGCAGCCCAGGTGGCTGCCATGAGCTGTCTCAGTAATGGAGAGAGAATGAAGGGAAGTGCTATATAGATGAACAAGGACTGCAAAGGTAGGGCAGCTGTGTACCTATCTATTTACATCACCAAATGAAGAACACAATACAATTGTCACTGGGTGCTTCTACTCCACAATGCATTATCTGCTGGGCAAGGTTTCTTTTGGTCTTGATTTTTAAATTTATTTTAATTTTTTAAATAAATTATAGTTGATGTACAATAGTATATGTTACAGGTGTACAATATAGTAATTCACAATTTTTAAAAGTTACACTACATTCATAGTCATTCTAAAATATTGGTTATATTTCCTATGTTGTACAGTATATCCTTGTAGCTTATTTTATACATAATAGTTTGTGTCTCTTAATCCCCTACCCTTATGTTGTCCCTCTGTCTCCCTCTTCCCACTGGTAACACTAGTTTGTTCTCTATGTCTGTGGGTCTCTTTTTTGTTGTATTCCTTATATTATATTATATTCACTTTGCTCTTCTGCTCTCTTCACAATAGAAATCCAGGGTAGACTTTTGGCTAGAGTCCAGCAGGAAAGGCATATCAGTTATCTTGCTGTCCATCAAACCAACTGAAAATTCCATGCTTACAGTAGCAACCTGGTATTTGCTCACAGCTCTGTGGAGTGGTGTTAGGGCAGGGCTTCATTGGGAGGCTCCTCTTGGCTCCTCATGTGGTCAGCTGGGCTTCCTCGTGTTTGTTCTCAGTTGGTACTGTGAACTGCATGTTTATATACTCCCCAAACTCATATGTTGAAACCCTAACTACCCAGAGGATGGTATTGGGAAGTGGAGTGATTGGCATGTCATTAGATCATGAGGGTGGAGCCCCCATGATGGATTAGTGTCCTCATAAGATGGGAAAGGGAACTAGCCTTCTGTCATTCATGTGAAGACTATGTGAGCTCACCAGAACCTGACCATGCTGGCACCCTGATCTTTCATCTCCAGTCTCCAGGACTGTGAGAAATAAAATTTGTTGTTTATCTACCCAATACATGGCAGCTTGTGACAGCAGCCTGTATTGACTAAGACAGTAAAGAAGCATGGGACTGGCTGGTTCAAGATGGTCTTGGTCTTGTGTCCAGTAGTTGGCTGGGCCTATTGACTGAGTTGACTCTGTCTCTTCCACATGGCTGCCCATCCTCCCCAAGAGGCCAGACCATGCTCTCTGCATGAAGATGAAGCATTTCAAGAGAACAGGAGTAGAGGGTGCCCAGCTTCTTGAGGCTGAGGCTCAGAAATCAACAAAATGTGAACTTCCACCACACATTACATTCTTTTGGTCAAAGCAAGTTGTAGGACCAGTTCAGACCACGAGGAAGGAAAATGGGTTTCACCTCTTGCCTTGAGTGAAGTGTGGATCAGGGATAGAAGGAATTGTTGGAGGACATCTCTGCAAACAATCCATCGACTGAGTTTGTCTGAGAGACAATGTAAACAATTAAAACTGGCATTGACACTCAGCTTAATAAAAGCTCAGGCTGATAAAACGGCAGAACAATTTTCATTTCTTGTTGGGCCTTGTTTCTAAAGGATCAAACTTTCTCTGCTGCTGCTGCTGCTGCTAAGTCGCTTCACTCATGTCCGACTCTGTGCGACCCCATACACAGCAGCCCACCAGGCTCCCCCATCCCTGGGATTCTCCAGGCAAGAACACTGGAGTGGGTTGCCATTTCCTTCTCCAATGCATGAAAGTGAAAAGTGAAAGTGAAGTCGCTCAGTCGTGTCTGACTCCTAGCGACCCCATGGACTGCAGCCCACCAGGCCCCTCCGTCCATGGGATTTTCCAGGCAAGAGTACTGGAGTGGGAAACTTTCTCTAGTTCTTTTTTAATCCAGACTTTCTCTCTTCCCAATCAAAATGCCCCTCTCACCTGTGCTTATGCTAGATAATAATAGATTTCAACTCCCTGGAGTGGCACACACTCTGCCTTCCAAGTGACTCTTCCAAGTCTTCTCTCTATCCCCATTGCTGCTCATCTGGGACAAATCATCATTACTTCTTTCCTGAGATTGCAATGATTTTCTAACTGTTATGGTTTATATGTCCCTTCATCAAGGATGTTTGGCTGATTTTATAACATAATTTAAAACTTGTCCTGTGGTTTGCAGACTAATGACTCCTCAACAAGTCTCCCTCAACGAGTCTCTGGAATCTGTGTCTATTTTACATGACAAAGGAGAATCAATGTTGCAGGTGGAATTAAGGTTGCTAATCCACTGACCTTAAGATGGGGAACCTTATCCTGAATTATCCACTGAATCCATAGATCAATTTGGAAAGAATTAGTATCTTAACAATATTGAATCTTCCAAAGCATGAACATCATATATTCTCCATGTATTTAGCTATTTTTAAATTTCAGCAATGTTTTGTAGTTTTTAGAATATACATCAGATCAGATCAGATCAGATCAGCCGCTCAGTCGTGTCCGACTCTTTGCGACCCCATGAATCACAGCACGCCAGGCCTCCCTGTCCATCACCAACTCCCGGAGTTCACTCAGACTCACGTCCATCGAGTCAGTGATGCCATCCAGCCATCTCATCCTCTGTCATCCCCTTCTCCTCTTGCCCCCAATCCCTCCCAGCATCAGAGTCTTTTCCAATGAGTCAACTCTTCTCATGAGGTGGCCAAAATACTGGAGTTTCAGCTTTAGCATCATTCCTTCCAAAGAAATCCCAGGGCTGATTTCCTTTAGAATGGACTGGTTGGATCTCCTTGCATAGTATACATTTTGTTATAATTTCATGTTTTTGATAATCTTGTAAATGCAATTATTTTTTTCCAACTTATTGCTAGTATGTAGAAACACAGCTGATTTTTGTATATTGACCTTCTGTAGTGTTTCTAATTTGATATTACTTCTATGGATTCTTCAGGGATCCGCATGTATGTCATATGTGTATGATCATGTCAACTGCAAATAAAGAGAGCCTTATTTTTTCAGTTTTATGACATTTATTTCTATCACTTGTTTTATTAAGCTGTCTAGGACTGCCAACACAATGTTAAATAGAATGGCAAGTGTGGAATTCCTTGCTCATTCCTAATCTGAAAAGAAAAGGATTTAATCTTTCATCATTAAATATGACATTAGATGTATAACTTTCAAAAGTGCCCTTTATCAGGTTGAGGAAGTTCCTTCCTATTTCAAGTCTGCTGAGAATTTTTATCATGATTGGGTGTTGGATTTTGCGTAATACTTTTTCAGCATCTGTTGAGACTATCAAATGATTCTTCTTCTTAATTCTGCTAGTATGATAGCTCAGATTGTAAAGAATCTGCCTGCAGTGTGGAAGAACTGGGTTCAGTCCCTGGGTCAGGAAGAACCCCTGGAGAAGGGAATGGCTACCTACTCCAGTATTCTTGCCTGGAGAATACCATGGACAGAGTAGCCTAACAAGCTACACTCCATGGGGGTTGCAAAGGGTCAGACACTACTGAGTGACTAACACTTTCACTTCACTTTCACAATGAATTACATTAACTGAATTTCAAATGTTCAGCAAATTTTATCTATCAGTCAGGGTTCTCCAGAGAAATAGAAGCAATAGGGAATGTGTGTGTGTGTTTGTGTGTGTGTGTGTGTGAATGACTTATTTTATAGACTTGGCTCATGTGATTGTGGGGACTGGCAAATCCAAAATCTGAAGGGCAGACTCAGCCAGGATTTGAATTTCTTCTCTGTAAAACCTCAGTTTTTGCTCTTGAAAGGCCTTTCAAGTGATTGGATGAGGTCCACAAATATTATCAAGGGTAATCTTCTTTACTAAGTCAACTGATTGTGGATCTTAACCATATCTATAAAATACCTCTCCACATACTTAGAATCAGTTTAGTTCAGTCGTTCAGTTGTGTCCGACTCTTTGCGAACCCATGAATTGCAGCACGCCAGGCCTCCCTGTCCATCACCAATTCCCAGAGTTCACTCAGACTCACATCCATCAAGTCAGTGATGCCATCCAGCCATCTCATCCTCTGTCATCCCCTTCTCCTCCTGCCCCCAATCCCTCTCAGCATCAGAGTCTTTTCCAATGAGTCAACTCTTCACATGAGGTGGCCAAAGTACTGGCGTTTCAGCTTTAGTATCATTCCCTCCAAAGAAATCCCAGGGCTGATCTCCTTCAGAATTGACTGGTTGGATCTCCTAGCAGTCCAGGGGACTCTCAAGAGTCTTCTCCAACACCGCAGTTCAAAAGCATCGATTCTTTGGTGCTCAGCTTTCTTCACAGTCCAACTCTCACATCCATACATAACCACTGGAAAAACCATAGCCTTGACTAGACGGACCTTTGTTGGTAAAGTAATGTCTCTGCTTTTGAATATGCTATCTAGTTTGGTCATAACTTTTCTTCCAAGGAGTAAGCATCTTTTAATTTCATGGCTGCAGTCACCATCTGCAGTGAATTTGGAGCCCAAAAAAATAGTCTGACACTGTTTCCCCTGTTTCCCTGTCTATTTCCCATGAAGTGATGGGACCGGATGCCATGATTTTTGTTTTCTGAATGTTGAGCTTTAAGACAACTTTTTCACTCTCCACTTTCACTTTCATCAAGAGGCTTTTGAGTTCCTCTTCACTTTCTGCCATAAGGGTGGTGTCATATGCATATCTGAGATTATTGATATTTCTGCCAGCAATCTTGATTCCAGCTTCTGCTTCTTCCAGCCCAGCGTTTCTCATGATGTACTCTGCATATAAGTTAAATAAGCAGGGTGACAATATACAGCCTTGACGTACTCCTTTTCCTATTTGGAACCAGCCTGTTGTTCCATGTCCAGTTCTAACTGTTGCTTCCTGACCTGCATACAGATTTCTCAAGAGTCAGGTCAGGTGGTCTGGTATTCCCATCTCTTGAAGAATTGTCCACAGTTTATTGTGATCCACACAGTCAAAGGCTTTGGCATAGTCAATAAAGCAGAAATAGATGTTTTTCTGGAACTCTCTTGCTTTTTCAATGATTCAGTGGATGTTGGCAATTTGATCTCTGGTTCCTCTGCCTTTTCTAAAACCAGCTTGAAAATCTGGAAGTTTACGGTTCATGTATTGCTGAAGCCTGGCTTGGAGAATTTTGAGCATTACTTTACTAGCGTGTGAGATGAGTGCAATTGTGCGGTAGTTTGAACATTCTTTGGCATTGCCTTTCTTTGGGATTGGAATGAAAACTGACCTTTTCCAGTCCTGTGGCCACTGCTGAGTTTTCCAAATTTGCTGGCATGAGTGCAGCACTTTCACAGCATCATCTTTTAGGATTTGAAATAGCTCAACTGGAATTCCATCACCTCCACTAGCTTTCATAGTGATGCTTTCTAAGGCCCACTTGACTTCACATTCCAGGATGTCTGGCTCTAGGTGAGTGATTAGACCGTCATGGATATCTGGGTCATGAAGATCTCTTTTGTACAGTTCTCCTGTGTATTCTTGCCACCTCTTCTTAATATTTTCTGCTTCTGTTAGGTCCATACCATTTCTGTCCTTTATCGAACCCATCTTTGCATGAAATGTTCCCTTGGTATCTCTAATTTTCTTGAAGAGATCTCTTGTCTTTCCCATTCTGTTGTTTTCCTCTATTTCTTTGCATTGATCACTGAGGAAGGCTTTCTTATCTCTTCTTGCTATTCTTTGGAACTCTGCATTCAGATGTTTATATCTTTCCTTTTCTCCTTTGCTTTTCACTTCTCTTCTTTTCACAGCTATTTGTAAGGCCTCCTCAGACAGCCATTTTGCTTTTTTGCATTTCCTTTCCATGGGGATGGTCTTGATCCCTGTTTGCTGTACAATGTCACGAACCTCCGTCCATAGTTCATCAGGCACTTTATCTATCATATCTCGTCTCTTAAATCTATTTCTCACTTTCACTATATAATCATAAGGGATTTGATTTAGGTCATACCTGAATGGTCTAGTGGTTTTCCCTACTTTCTTCAATTTCAGTCTGAATTTGGCAATAAGGAGTTCATGATCTGAGCCACAGTCAGCTCCCAGTCTTGTTTTTGCTGACTGTATAGAGCTTCTCCATCTGTGGCTGCAAATAATATAATCAATCTGATTTCGGTATTGACCATCTGGTGATGTCCATGTGTAGAGTCTTCTCTTGTGTTGTTGGAAAAGGGTGTTTGCTATGACCAGTGCATTTTCTTGGCAAAATTCTATTAGTCTTTGCCCTGCTTCATTCCATATTCCAAGGCCAAATTTGCCTGTTATTCCAGGTGTTTCTTGACTTCCTACTTTTGCATTCCAGTCCCCTATAATGAAAAGGACTTCTTTTTTGGGTGTAGATTATATCACTGGGTAATACCTATAGCCTACCTAGTCAAACCTAGTCAGGTTTATTCCTGACATAAACCCCACTTGGTTATGATACGTTATTATTTTAAAATACTACCAGATTTGATTTCCCAATATTTTGTTAGATATTTTTATATCTGTATTCATGATATGAATATTGATCTGTAGGTTTTTTCTTTTCTGTTTTTGTCATGTCTGTGTCTAAGTATGGTGCCAGGGTAATGCAGCCCTCATAACATGAGATGGGTAGAATTCTTCCTTTCTCTTGTTTCAAAAGTTCATGTAAGATTGGTATCCATTTAGTAGAACTCACCAGTGAGATCATCTGAACCTAGAGTTTGAGGGGAGGAAGAATTCAAATAATGATAAATTTGTATGGAAATTCAGGATTTCCATTTATTTTGAGTCACTTTTAGTAGGCTTTATCTTTCAATGAAGTTGGTTCATTCTATCTAATTTATACTATTTGGAGTAAAATTGCTTATAATAATCTTTTATTATCATTTTTATATATGAAATATCTGTAGTTATGTCCCTATTTCATTCCTTGTATTAGTAATTTGTGTTTCTTTGTGTGTGTGTGTGTGCGTGTGTGTGTGTAAATGATGTATCGTTGTTTTTCATTAGCCTAGCTAGCAAGTTATCAATTTTGTTGATCTTTTCAAAGTTCTAACTTTTAAAACATCATCTATTTTACTATTGTTGACCCATTTTCTGTTTAATTGATTTCCACTATTTATTATTTCCTTCCTTCTGCTTAATTTGTTCTTCTAGTTTCTTATGGTGGAAGTTTAGATAAGTGGTTTTTTCAGATCTCTTTTCTTTTCTAATATAAACATTTAAAGCTATCAATGCCCGTCTAAACACTGCTTTACTTGCATATCAATAATTTTGATATGCTGTATTTTCAGTTCAAAGTAACTTCCAATTTTTCTTGTGAACCTTTTCTGACCAATAAGCTACTTTTAAATGTAATTTTAATATTTAAATATGTTAGGATTTTCCAGATATCTTCCATTATTAATCCTTGATTTAATTGCATTGCAATCATACTCTTGGAGGCAGCCATCCTCACCACCATTCCAACAGTGACTGGTATCAGACCACACTCTGGTTGATTTCAGTTCTTCTCATTTTACTGGGACTTCCCCTATGGCCCAGCACATATTGTATCTTGGTGAATTTTTCATGTACACTTGAAAAAGTCATGTATTATGTGGCTATTATATATGTGTCTCATGTGTGTGTTTTAATTTTTGCTTTTGATTTTGAATGATTTTTTTATTGTTGTATATTACATTTTAGCTTGATAGTTCTATTTTTAAAAGATGTGGTTCCATTTACTTCAATCTGGCATATTTTGGGATGATAATTCTGTAGTAATTCTTTCTTATTCCCTTATCTGTACTTAAAATGTCTCTTTTCCTCTGGCTGTTTTGTAGTTTCCTCTCTATTACTGATTTTCAGCCATCTGCAGCATGGTTTAGGACATCTCTGAGTTGTATGTTTACCCTCCTTGGAATTCACTGAACTCTTGTATCTGTGGGTCTATAATTTTTATAAAACTTGGGGAAATTTGGCCATTATTTCTTCAAATACTTTTTTCCATCCCTCTATTTTTGCTCTTTAGGATTTTAATTACTGAAGCAGTTAATATTTTCCCACACAACACTGAGGCTCTGTTCTTCTTTTTTTCCCCTGATCTTTTTGCTTCACGTTGGATAGATTCTATTGCTACCTTCACACTCACTTATTTCTGTAGTGTATCATTTAATTTTAATCTCTGATAAAAATTTTAAGATGTTTTATCTCTATAAGTTCCCTTTCTCTGTTTCCATTTTACTTTACATCTTTGAGCATATGTACCTTATTTATAATAGCTGCTTTAAAATTCCTATCTTCCAACTCTTTTCTGTCGCTTCTAAATTAGTTTATTTTCTCTCATCTAAGTCACATTTCTTTCCTCATGTGTATGTCTAATAATTTTTGATTGGTTGCTGAACATTTTGACTTTCATGTTTAATGTTTGATTGTGTAGTATTTCTATAAAGAATGTTGGACATATTCTGGCAGGCAGCAAAGTTATTTGTGAATTGGTTTGATCTTTTCATGTCTTGCTTAAAAACTATTTTAGGGCAGATCTAGAGTTCTCTTTGTTTCTAGACTAATTAAACTCCACATCTAGTGCATGGCCCATCTATAGTCTCTGATGAAAGCCCATATATTCAACATTCACCCTTACTGGAAAGAATTTGAACGATTCCTGCCTTGTGTGAACTCTGAGAATAATCTTACAGTTCTCTGACAACTGCTATTTCCTTGGAGGTTTCTTTTGCCCAACCCATTATGAGTTCACCCAACACATGTACAGACTGATCTTTGGCCAAAGATATAAAGAATCCCTATGCAAGTTTCTAGAGATCTTCATTTCTGGAACTCTGCTATTTTAATTCTAGTCCCTTTTGCCTCCCCAACTCCAAATTCATTCTCTTCACCTCAGGAAGACTGCTGGGTTCTGTTTGGATTCCATGCCCCCCTCCCCCATGCTGCAGTCTAGAAACTGTCCCCAATGTACTCAAGGGGAAGCTTGTGCATATTTCTGAAGCTCTTTCTCCACCCAACCCCCATCCCTTGCAAATTCCAAGTATCTTTTCATTCCAAAGCTCATTCTCCTCAACTCAGTGAAACTTTCTGCAACACAGTCTAAAAAATGCCTTAAGTCAGAAAACCAAAATAATTATAAGACTTACTTCACTTACTTCCCTTCTCTTGGGATCACAGTCTTGCATTGACTGTTGTCCAAATTTTATATAAGTTGCTGTTACCTATATTTTCTCCAATTTTCTAGTTGTTTATGGCAAGAGGGTTGGATCCAGTCCTTATTAGTCTATCATTGCCAGAAGCAGAAATCTTGTTTACTTTGAAATTTCCAGCTATAAAATTGTTTGTGTGGTCGTATCTATAGTCTACATCTTCTACTAGAATTTAAGCTGCATGAGGGTAGCTACTCTGTCCATATGATACACTATGAACTTCCCAGTGCCCAGTGCCAGGCTGCAACACAGTAAAAAGCTATGAAGAAAATACATGTTATTGCAGTCCTGGGGCTAGATGTTGCAACGAATCCATGGGGGGAGGCAAGATAAGGGGATGGAGCAAGAGAAATGGAGAATATGGCACAAAGGGAAAAACCAGGACCAACGTGGTTGCCAAACCTGCATTTGGACCTCATTTCCAGTCTGGGAAGTCCCTTTGACACATCCGTTCCATGCTTGGGCTTGGACCCGTTCACAATAAAAGGCTGGCAGTAGGGACTTCCCTGGTGGTTCAGTGGTTAAGAATCCACCGTACAGTGCAGGGGACACAGGTTTGATTTCGGGTCAGGGAACTAAGATCCCACATGCTGTGAGGCAACTAAGCCCACACGCCACAACGAAGAACCCAGGTATACAACTAAGACCCACTGCAGCAAAATTAAAAAAAAAAAAAAAAAGGCAGTGAATGCTTCAAGATGCTAGTATTGTGTTAAAGCAGTGAAGTATGTTTTCCACACTTTCTGTACTGTAGTTAGGACACTTAGAATAAATTTTAAAGATCCTCACACATATCACTGTGTATGATTTTATTGCAAATTCTTAGGGTAACTGCAGGCTGCATTGGTAAGGCACTGGCCAGCCGATGAAATCATCTGCTCCTCTGCACAGTGCCCTGCCCAATTTCACACAGTGTGTCATTTCTGTCCCCAAGGCACATGGCATCAGCTGTCAATAATTCCTCCCTCATTCTCTTCCCAATGTGCATAGTTGTCCCACCAGCTATTACAGAAGTGCCTGGATTGACTCAGGCTTTACAGATGTTGGCCGCTGTGCAACTATAGAGTCACACAAATTAAGATGAAACAGAGCGAGGCCACAAAAGACCTAACCATTGCTGGCCAGGGGGCACCTCCAACATAACACACCAATTAAAGTGTCCTGTTTAATGTGACAGATTAATAACAGACCTAGATGACAAGAGATGGCAAGCCTCTTTGCCAATAGGCATCCAATGAAATATGCTGCTAAGTCGCTTCAGTCGTGTCCGACTCTGTGCGACCCCAGAGACGGCAGCCCACCAGGCTCCCCCATCCCTGGGATTCTCCAGGCAAGAACACTGGAGTGGGTAGCCATTTCCTTCTCCAATGAAACATGAGCATCAGTCTATTCTAGAGCTCTCTGCCATATTTCTTCCTTGCTACCCTTATCAATAACCTCAGATATGCAGATGACACCACCCTAATGGCAGAAAGCATAGAGGAACTGAAGAGCCTCTTGATGAAAGTGAAAGAAGAGACTGAAAAAGCTGGGTTAAAACTCAACATTCAAAAAACTAAGATCATGGCATCTGATCCTATCACTTCATGGCAAATAGATGGGCAAACAATGAGAGACTTTATTTTCTTGGACTCCAAAATTGCTGCAGATGGTGACTGCAGCCATGAAATTAAACGACATTTGCTCCTTGGAAGAAAAGTTATTACCTACCTAGACAGCACGTTAAAAAGCAGAGACATTAATTTGCAGGCAAAGATCCATCTAGTCAAAGCTATGGTTTTTCCAGCAGTCATGTATGGATGTAAGAGTTGGACCATAAAGAAAGCTGAGCACTAAAGAATCGATGCTTTAGAACTGTGGTGTTGGAGAAGACTCTTGAGACTCCCTTGGACTGCAAGGAGATCAAACCAGTCAATCCTAAAGGAAATCAACCCTGAATATTCATTGGAAAGATTGATGCTGAAGCTGAAGCTCCAATACTTTGGCCGCCAGATGCAAAGAACTGACTCATTTGAAAAGACCCTGATGCTGGGAAAGATTAAGGGCAGAAGGAGGAGGGGATGAAAGAGGATGAGATGGTTGGATGGCATCACTGACTCAATGGACATGAGTTTGACTAATCTCCGGGAGTTGGTGATGGACAGGGAATCCTGACGTGCAGCAGTCCATGGGGTCGCAAAGTCGGACACGACTGAGTGACTGAACTGAACTGAACCCTTATTTCTTCCTCTCCTCCTCCCATAGGCAATCATTCTATTGTCAAATATCTTACTTTTTTAATTTATACAAATGGTATTATTTTGTATCCCATTGTTCTTGCTTTGTTTCAGTAACATAGTTATTCAGATCCATCCATGTAGCCATGTGTACATCTAATTTGTTGCTTTTAAGTGCTACATAATAATCCATGGTATGGGTCCATCAAATTTTTTAAAATTTTATTTATTTTTCAATTGAAGGATAATCCCTTTACAGAATTTTGTTGTTTTCTGTCAAACCTCAACATGAATCAGCCCTAGGTAACCTCCCTCCCATCTCCTGCCCCATCCCATGCCGCTAGGTTGATACAGAGCCCCTACTTGAGTTTCCTGAGCCATTGGCTCAGGAAATTCCCATTGGCTATCTATTGTGAATATGGTAATGTAAGTTTCCATGCTACTCTCTCCATACATCTCAACCTCTGCTCCCCTCTCCCATGAGTCTATTCTCTAATGTTTGTTTCTCCATTGCTGCCCTGTATATAAATTCTTCAGTACCTTTTTTCTAGGTTCCATATATATGTGTTAGAATACAATATTTATCTTTCTCTTTTTGACTTACTTCACTTTGTATAATATGCTCCAGGTTCATCCACCTCATTAGAACTGACTCAAATGTGTTCCTTTAAATGGCTGAATAATATTCCATTGTGCATATGTACCACAGCTTCTTTATCCATTCATCTGTCAATGGACATCTAGGTTGTCTCCATGTTCTAGCTATTGTAAATAGTGCCAAAATGAACAATGGGGTGCATGTGTCTTTTTCAATTTTGGTTGCCTCAGGGTATATGCCTAGGAGCAGGATTGCTGGGTCATATGGTGCTATGGTGCTTTTATTCCTAGTTTTTTAAGGAATCTCCATACCGTCTTCCATAGGGGCTGTATCAATTTACATTCCTACCAACAGTGCAAGAGCGTTCCCTTTTCTCCACACCCTCTCCAGCATTTACTGTTTGTAGACTCTTTGATTGTGTCCATTCTGACTGGTGTGAGGTGTTGTAGTTTTGGTTTGCATTTCTCTGATAATGAGCGATGTTGAGTATCTTTTCATGTGTTTATTAGCTATCTATATGTCTTCTTTGGAGAAATGTCTGTTTAGGTCTTTTTCCCAGTTTTTCACTGGGTTGTATGAGCTGCTTTTATATTTTGGAAAGTAATCCTTTGTCAGTTGTTTCATTTGCTATTATTTTCTCCCATCCTGAGGGTTGTCTTTTCACCTTTCTTATAGTTTCCTTTGCTCTGCAAAAGTTTTTAAGTTTAATCAGGTACCACTTGTTTACTTTCGCTTTTATTTCCATTATTCTAGGAGGTGGGTCATAGAGGATCTACCTTTAATTTATGTCATCAATTTATTGATGTCATAATTTGATGTCATTTGGTTTATGTCATAGGCATTTATGTTCTGCCTATGTTTTCCTCTGAGAGTTTTATAGTTTTCAGTCTTACATTTAGGCCTTTAATCCATTTTGAGTTTATCTTTGTATATGGTGCTAGGAAGTGTTCTAATTTCATTCTTTTACATGTAGCTGTCTAGTTTTCCCAGCACCATTTATTGAAGAGCCTGTCTTTGCACCATTATGTATTCTTCCCTCCTTTGTCAAAAATAAGGTACCCATAGGTGAACGGGTTTATTTCTGGGCTTTCTATCTTGTTCCATTGGTCTATATTACTGTTTTTGTGCCAGTACCATACTGTCTTGATGACTGTAGCTTTGTAGTATAATCTGAAGTCAGGAAGGTTGATTCCTCCAGTTCCATTCTTCTTTCTCAAGACTGCATTGGCTATTCTGGGTCTTTTGTGCTTCCATGTGAATTGTGAAAATTTTTGTTCTAGTTCTGTGAAAAATGCCATTGGTAATTTGATAGGGATTACATTGAATACGTAGATTGCATTTGGTAGTATAGTCATTTTCACAACATTGATTCTCCCTACCCAGAAACATGGAATATCTCCCCATCTGTTTATGTTATCTTTGATTTTTTTCATCAGTGTCTTATAATTTTCTGTGTACAGTTATTTTGTCTCCTTAGGTAAGTTTATTCCTAGATATTTAATTCTTTTTGCTGCAATGGTGAATGGGATTGATGCTTTTATTTCTCTTTCTGATTTTTCATTGTTAGAATATAGAAATA
Source organism: Bos indicus (assembly GCF_029378745.1). Lineage (NCBI taxonomy): Eukaryota > Metazoa > Chordata > Mammalia > Artiodactyla > Bovidae > Bos > Bos indicus. The sequence goes on from NC_091787.1 coordinate 3,703,577, forward strand.
CAAGTGATTTCTGTGTATTGATTTTGTATCCTGCAACTTTGCTAAACTCACTGGTTAGCTCTAGTAATTTTCTGATACTATCTTTAGGGTTTTTTATGTACAGTATCACGTCACCTGCAAACAGTGAGAGTTTTACTTCTTTTCTGATCTAGATTCCTTTTATTTCTTTTTCTTCTCTGATTGCTGTAGCTAGGATTTCCAGAACTATGTTGAATAATAGTGGTGAAAGTGGACACCCTTGTCTTGTTCCTGATCTTAGGGGGAGTGCTTTCAGTTTTTCATCATTGAGAATAATGTTTGTTGTAGGCTTATCATATATGACCTTTACTATGTTGAGGTAGGTTCCTTCTATGCCCGTTTTTTGAAGAGTTTTAATCATAAATGGGTGCTGAATTTTGTCAAAGGCTTTTTCTGCATCTATTGAGATTATCATATGGCTTTTATCTTTCACTTTTTTAATATGGTGTATCACATTGATTGACTTCCATATATCAAAGAATCTTTGCATCCCTGGAATAAACTCTATTGATCATGGTGTATGAGCTTTTTGATGTGTTGCTGAATTCTGTTTGCTAAAATTTTGTTGAGGATTTTTGCATCTATGTTCATCAGTGATATTGGCCTGTAATCTTCTTTTTGTGTTGTCTTTGTCTGGTTTTTGTATCAGGGTGATGGTGGCCTCGTAGAATGAATTTGCAAGTGTTCCTTTCTCTGCAATTTTTTGAAAGTTTTAGAACGGTAGACATTAGCTCTTCTCTAAATGTTTGATAGAATTTTCCTGTGAAGCCATCTGGTCCTGGGCTTTTGTTTTGGGGGAGATTTTTGATTACAGCTTCAATTTCAGTGCTTGTAATTGAGTTGTTCATAATTTCTGTCTTCCTGGTTCAGTCTTGGAAGATTGAACTTTTCTAAGCATCTGTCCATTTCTTCCAGGTTATTTATTTTATTGCCATATAGTTGTTCATAATACTCTCTTATAATCCTTTGTATTTCTGCATTGTCTGTTGTAACCTCTCCTGTTTCACTTCTAATTTTGTTGATTTGATACTTCTTTTTTTCTTGATGAGTCTGGCTAAAGGTTTGTCAATTTTGTTTATCTCCTCAAAGAACCAGCTTTTAGTTTTATTAATCTTTACTATTGTTCTTTCATTTCTTTTCCATTTATTTCTGCTTGGATCTTTATGATACCTTTCCTTCTGCTAATTTGGCGAGGGTGGGGGGAGGTGTTCTTGTTTTTCCAGTTGTATTAGGTGTAAAGTTAGTTGTCTATTCAATGTTTTTCTTGTTTCTTTAGGATTGTATTGCTATAAACTTCCCTCTTAAATCTGCTTTTGCTGCATCCCATAGGAGATCCAACCAGTCCATTCTGAAGGAGATCAGCCCTGGGATTTCTTTGGAAGGAATGATGCTAAAGCTGAAACTCCAGTACTTTGGCCACCTCGTGTGAAGAGTTGACTCATTGGAAAAGACTCTGATGCTGGGAGGGATTGGTGGCAGGAGAAGGGGATGACAGAGGATGAGATGGCTGGATGGCATCATTGACTCAATGGACGTGAGTTTGAGTGAACTCCGGGAGTTGGTGATGGACAGGGAGGCCTGGCGTGCTGCAATTCATGGGGTCGCAAAGAGTCGGACACGACTGGGCGACTGAACTGAACTGATAGGTTTTGAGTTGTGTTTTTATTGTCATTTGTTTCTAGAAAATTTTTTATTTCCCTTTTGATTTCTTCAGTAATTAATCTGTTGGTTATCTAGAAATGTATTGTTCAATCTCCATGTGTCTGTGTTTTTTAAAAGGTTTTTTTCTTATAATTGATATCTAGTCTTATAGCATTGTGGTCGGAGAAGATGCTTGATATGATTTCAATTTTCTTAAATTTACTGAGGTTTGATTTGTGACCCAAGATGTGGTCTACCCTGGAGAATGTTCCATGTGCCTTTGAGAAGGTGTATTCTTCTACATTTGGATGGAATGTCCTGAAGATATCAATGAGATCCAGCTCATCTAATGTATCTTTTAAGACATGTGTTTCCTTATTAATTTTGTTTTGATGGTCCATCACATTTTATCTAATCATCTTCACAATGACATCTAGCTTGCCTCTGTCTCCCACATACAGCACTGTAATGAATACCCCTGTACATATTTCCTTAAGTACCCGATTGAGAATTTCCTTAAGACATGTTCTGGAGGGGAACAGCAGAGTCCCAGAATAGGGGACACTCGGTTTGGTGGAATAGTACCAGATTATTCTTGACAAATGTCTGTACAGTTCCTCTATCTTAGGCTTTCTCAGCCTCAGCAGTACTGACATTTTGGACTAGCTTATCCTTTGTTTTAGGCTTCCAAAGGTGGCCCTAGTAAAGAATATGCCTGCCAACGCAGGCGACTTAAGGGATGCAGGTTCAGTGCCTGGGTGGGGAAGATCCCCTGGAGGAGGGCATGGTAACCCAGTCCAGTGTTCTTGCCTAGAGAATCCCACGCACAGAGGAGCCTGGCAAGCTACAGTCCATAGGGTTGCACAGAGTCAGACTTGACTGAAGCAACTTAGCATGGCACAGCATGGTATCCTTTGTCATGGGGCTGTCCTGTGCACTCTGGGATGTCTGGCAGCATCTCTGGCTTCTACCAACTAGATGCCAACAGTAGCCTCACCCTCAGTTGTGGTGATGAAAAAAATGTCTTCCCACACTACCAAAGGTCCCCAGGGAGCGCAAAATCACCCAAGGTTGAGAACCAGCGCTCTATCCCATTTCTGCCAACACTTGGCATTATGGAGCAGTTTTCTCCCTCTGATTATCAACTATTTTAAGCAACTTCTCATATGCTTGACAGTTTTTAAGGATTTTCTGTAATGTTAATTCTGTTAAGGTTGCTGGACTCTTTTTGTTGATTTGCAAGAGTCCCTTCTGTATTTTGTCTATTTTTGGCTGCACGGCATCTTCACTGCTGCATATGGGTTTCTCTGGCTGCAGCAAGTGGGGGCTACTCTCTACTTGCAGTGCTCAGGGTTCTCATCGCGGTGGCCTCTCTCTTTGTGGAGCACAGGCTCTAGGTGTGTGGACTTTAGTAGTTGTGGAACATGGGTTTAGTTGCTCTGCAGCATGTGGGATCTCCTTGGACCAGGGATCGAACCTATGTCCCTTGCTTTGGCAGGCGGATTCTTAACCACTGGACCACCAGGGAAGTCCCCTATGTATTCTTAGTACTTGTCCTTAGTACTTTGTACAATTCCAATAGTACTTAGTACTATTGGCATTGACATAGCACATTATCTTCTCCCATCCTTTCCACTAACTCTACTGAAATAGTACTTCATTGACAGAAATCCTTAATTTTCATGTATGAGATTCATTAGTATTTTGCTTTATGGTCTGTGCTTTTGAACTTTTACTGAAGAAGTCCTTCCTTGCTCTTGCCCTAGGTCACAAAACACTTTGCTCTATTAGCTTTACCCATTTATCTTTTATAAATTGGTCTTTAATCTTTATGGAGTCTACCTTCTATGTAGAATTGTGTAAGAATCCATGTTGAGATCTCCTATAATGAATCCTCCTTTCCCCTGCCAATTTCTGGTGTCACTTTAATTGTAAATTAAGTTTCCTTTAACGGCTGCATTTGTCCCCAAGCTCTGCATTGATCTAATAATCTATTCCTGCACCAAGACCCATAAACATGTTTCATAACTGACAGACAAGGCTTCTCTCATTTTTCAGTGAACTATTATTTTTCACCTACAGTCTAATGTAAATCTATCCAATTTCCTCAAATGCCCAACTGCAATTTTTGTTGAGGTTACACTAACTTTATAAAATGACTGGAAGAAAATGAAGTTTTATAATATTGTTATTCCACCTAGGATTATTCAGCTCTTCTTCTACACCTTCTATTTTCCTTTTATAGTTTTCTTTGTTAAAAAAAAAAAGTCTATGTACAGTGTTAAAGTCGATTCCTGGATACCTTATATTTTCAATTCTCATTATGAGTTGATTTTCTTTTATTTGTGTTTCTAGTTGGTATTGCTGCTGTTAACTTTTAATTTTATATTCAGAATTGCTCACTTGCTTTCTACCTGAGTTTTGGTGGGATTCAGAATCACTGACTCCCTCCTATGGTGCCCCCCCACCTTTGGGATCAAGGAACCTGTAAGTTTATTAGATTACATATAAGCATATGATCAGACCAATGAAAATTTCTAGACAAGCCCCTATGAATACCCCCACCCGACAACCGAGAGCATTCTTGTCCCCCAGATTCAACATCTTTCCTCCAGGCTGCAAAGTGTTGAATATACCCAGATATATTTTGTGTCTATGCTGATGGCTCCCTCTTGCATAGAAACACTTTTATTTCTTTTGGTAGCTATGTGGTTTCCACATACTGAGCTACCATAAAGGTTGCCAAACCTAGGGGAAACCTACTTTGCCTCTTCTCATACATATACATACACTTGCTGGTCCACACACTTCATCAAATCACTGTAATACCAAAGAGCCAGCAAGTACAATCACTTGCTCTCCCAAAAATCTGTGGTCAGCAAGGCCCCACCGTGCATGCTACCTTAGAAGTCTGACACCTGGAACCCCCATTTTCTTGAGGGGGTATTAGCTTTTTTTATTTTTAATTGGAGAATACTTGTTTTACAATGTTGTGTTGGTTTCTGCCATACAGGAATGTGAGTCAGCCATAAGTACATATATGTCCCCTCCCTTTTGAAGGTCCCTCCCACCCCACACACCATCTCACCCCTCTAGGCTGTTACAGAGGACTGGGTTGAGATCCCTATGATATACAACAACTTCCCACTAGCTATCTACTTTACATATGGTAATGTATATGTTTCAATGCTACTCAGTCAATTCGTTCCACCCTCTCCTTAGCCTGCAATGTCCACAAATCTGTTCTCTATGTCTGCTTCTCTACTCCTGCCCTGCAAATAGGAGGTGGATGAACTTATAGCCTGTTATACAGAGTTAGTCAAGAGAAAAACAAATATCATACATTAACACATATATATGGTATCTAGCAGAGAAGGCAATGGCACCCCACTCCAGTACTTTTGCCTAGAAAATCCCATGGACAGAGGAGCCTGGTTGGCTGCAGTCCATGGGGTCACTAGAATCGGACATGACTGAGAGAATTCACTTTCACGCATTGGATAAGGAAATGGAAACCTACTCCAGTGTTCTTGCCTGGAGAATCCCAGGGATGGGGGAGCCTGGTGGGCTGCCGTCTATGGGGTCGCACAGAGTCGGACACAACTGAAGTGACTTAGCAGCAGCAGCACGGTATCTAGAAAAATGGTACTAATCAAGAGGGTATTAGTTTTAAAAACTGACATCTAAGCATTCTGTCAATCTACAACTGGTAACCTACCACCTGCACCTTAACAAACAAAATAGAATTCATGAGCCAAGTTTATATTTCTTTCAAGAAAAATCAGGTTCAATCACATTCAAGGTGAAAGCTTTTGGGGAGATGGCATCTTCCCTTCTGACTCACCCACTTGATGCCATCAGCTTGTCTTAGAAAGACATGCCCTGGGTTCCATGTCACTGGAGGGCTGTATGAGAGCTCTCTGGGGTACAGCCCATCTCTTCTGCTGGGGGCTGTGCACCTTGGCTACTGCTTCCCACTAACCTGCAGGGCCAAGGCAGGACTGTGCAAAGGGGGCCTGCTGAAGCAAGGTTTCAAGCTGGTTTTAACTAGTATGAATCCTTTTATTCACCTCTGGGTTCAACAGCAATCATCCTAGCAGGCTTTCTAACTCCAGCAGAGGTCCCAAAGAGACACATTGAACAAATTTTAAATGGCTTTATTAAAGGCTGTTAATACAAAATACAACCAAGTTACAAGTAGTCAGTAAGAATTTTTCGTTTTTGAAAATGTGTATCAAAGAAGAGGCTGTTCTGACACCCACGGGGGTGCAATGGGGCTGGGGGCCATGCCCCACTGTTCCCAAAGCAGGTGGCACCCCTAAACCTAAAGGGTAGAAGTAGGAAGGGATCCCAAGTGAAAGAACTGAGACTGGTTTCTAACTTCCTGGTGGAGAATTTGCAGTTACAGTCACCCAAAGCAAGACACTGAATCCTTGAGCTAAAACTCAGGAGCAGACAACAGAGTGGCCAGGATAAAGGAGGAAGAATGCAAAACCACATTAGGCTTCAACTGAAAAGTGTGAATTTTAAAAATAATATAAACGTCTGGTTTTAGAAATGCCATCTTGATATGTGGCAAAAAAAAAAAAAAAAAAGGTGGCAAACGTGAGTTTAATTTTCCCTTACTTGGACATACCAAACATAGAGTTCCAGGAGGGTGGTGAAAGGCATCATCTTAACATGGATTGCCCAGGGTTAAGGGGAGAATCACAGTTCAGGCAGGACAGTGACACATGCACATGCGTCTTCCAGGCCATCAACGCTCCCTCTCAAGTTTTATTACTTTGCAAAGCAATACAATTGCAGAACTCCCTCTAGGATTTCCCAAACTGTGATTTTACATTTAATCTCAGGAGGCTGTACATTTATGAAACTTTAGATATTGTTACAGAGACCTGAATACCATCTGAATACCCAGATGATGATAAAAGAGGCAGAACCTTTCAATAATCCCCAAATCCCCTCAGCTACCAGGAGAATTGGATGGGAATATTGGGTTTTATGAGAAAGTGGAAAAGAAATTAAGAGTTCTCTCTTAAAAGAACAGATAGATCACCTTGGCTAACTGTCCCAGGACACAGATCCTTCTTTCTTGATATGCCAACACTAAGGAATGTAACTTCTCGACATCTTTTTTCCTTAAGCAGACCCTGCTTTCAAGCATGGGTTCTAAGACAGTCCACTGTGCTCAAAGATGGAAGTGGAGACAGCTGGCAAGCCCAGCTCTGAAGCTCAGTGGCTGACCTGCGGAGCTGGTACCCAGCTGTGCAATTCCATCTGGGATTTCTATGATTCTTTCCCCCTCATCACCATGCTAGGAATCTTTTTCCCTTGAATGTTTCAACTCTACTTAAACAGGGCAGAAAGAACTTGTGTTCACCACAGTACAGTCAGTCACCAGAGGAGGAAGGTCAAACTCAAGACCCCAAGGAGCCAAATGAGGTTTAGGGACATAATGCAATTGGCAGAAACCAAACCAAAAGCTGGCTAGGCCACAGTTTTGGCAGAAACTTTCTGGAGAAGGAAATGGCAACCCACTCCAGTATTCATGCCTGGAAAATCCCATGGACTGAGGAGCCTGGTAGGCTACAATCCATGGGGTCGCAAAGAGTCAGACACAACTGAGCGACTTCTGTGTTCTGTGTTCTGGGAAAAAAACAAATTGCCACGTGCTTTACCTTGGAGCCAGATAAAATATTCTAGAAATCATTTCAGAATGTCATATGAAACAGAAAGGCATTTTAAAAAGACACACTTTGATACTGAAACCAGGTGCTCACTGGCAGGATTTGCAGGGATTAAGGCATCAGGTGAGAACACAGTGAGAGGCAACGTGGAGATCACGCCAGGGCATGGATCACAGGCTCACACCACTTGGGGGTCACTGGGCAGGGGCTCTCCTCTGACCTTACGCCATCCCATCTTGGGTGGAGGACACCTTGCCCTTCTGCGTAGGCTCAGAGCTGCCCTAACCCGCCCCCCTCTCTACCTCCCCAGCAGCAGAGACCACAGCAGGCAGCCAAGTCCACCTCCAGGAGATGCTGTTGCCATGACCACGAAGGCCTCCAGGGGGCGCCGCTGGGGCCATGCACAAACGACTCCACTTCCGTCGGTGGTCAGGATTGAGGGAGGGTCCATCGTGACACAGCTTGACCCGTTCTTGGGATGAAGGACATACGCTACCCCTGCCAGCTTCACACCAGAAGGTTCCAACGCAACTAATCAGAATAGCCTGGTCTTCCAGCAATGCCTGTCATCTGCCCTGACTCCTGCAGATGCCCAGGACAGAAAACACCTAAAAGGTCGGGAAAGTAGCAAAGAACTTCCAAGGGGAAACTGGTACAAACCCAAGAAAAGCGGCAGCCCTATAACTGCTAAATCTAGATACAAAATCATGTAAAGTTAATACAAAACTTTAAAACATGCAACTTGTTAAACAAAGATGAAGAGTCTGAGTAAGTAGCATGGCAGGCAGTTTAAAGATGACTTCTGCCACGTGCCCATGATCTGTCTCCTGGAAGTGATGTGAAGGAAGGGTGGCACGTGATACAGAGGCGTGGCTTCCGCAGAGGAAGAGGCCTGGCTTCCGCACGCGGAAGCCGGACAGCTGGGCTGCGGGTGTGGACTTCAGGGGCAGGCAGGTCTCCCCGTGGTCACAGTGGGCGCCGAGCGCCATGACTACTGAGGACATCCTCAACAGCCACTCGTCAAAAGGAGCCCCGTGCATTTTTAAAAGGGTGGGGACAGAGAGGAGGTGGGAATCACTCTCTGACTTTTGTGACATGGTTGAGAAAACTTTCTCGAACGAGGGGGGAAATTGGGTAGAGCTAGAGCACAGATTTTATTTTTAAGATTTACTGAATTCCTATGAGTTTTTAAAAATTCCAGATGTAAAACTGTTATCAAATTGTTGAAAATAGCACAGATATCTGGTCTTACCAAAAAGGGAAAAATCTGGAGAGCTGGCCAAGGCAACATTAACCAGCTTCCAAATGATTCTGGAAAGAGTGGGAATGCTGCCCTTTTAATCTCCCCCTTCACCACACCACTTTGGAAAAGACTTGGGGATTCTTGGTTTGTTTATTCTGTCTAATCCACTTTACCAGTTGTCCAGAAAATCAAATCCTGTCTTCAAGATGACATTACTTGAGCTGACCTGTAGAAGGGATAAAAACACCAAAGTAAGGCATGAGGCTTTTTTAAAGTCAGCACAATCTAAAAACAGCATCTCATTTAAAATGACCCAAATGAAATACAGTGCTTGGTCTCAGAGGCTCCCTGACCTCAATTTGCCTCATTGCTGGGAACCAGAAAATTAAATAAAGCTCAGTGCAAGCCAAACTCTGCCAGGATCCAACACATATCCCTTTCTGTCCCCAGGCACGCCTGAGGGCAGCCTGTAGTCCCCACCTGGAGAGAAAAGGAGAAAATGTATCTTTTCTATTTCTGAATGAGGAGCATGTTTAATTTAGTCACCCGTGGAGTAAGAGAACAAGTTAGGAAGATAGTCTTTCTAATATGAAACACACATACATGGTGACAGACAAAGCAAATCGCCAAGTTGAGGGAGTGAAAAATACAGAGAAAGGATATAAAACTTCTTTCTTTCAGATTATGTGGCAGGTTCTGGAGTGATTTTCCCCGACCCAGGACCATTCCTCAGGTCACAGACTGCCCACTTACAGGACATGGGGTTGGTTTAAAGGGCCATCTGTGAGCTGACTCAGACACACTTCCACAGCCTTCCGCCAGCCACCTGAGAGGCCCTCCTGCTGGGTCTAACACAAGTACATGTTTACCTGGTGGCTGCAGCCTTCCTGGGCAAGGGAGCCTTGAGTCTGTGCCCTCCACATGCTGCCGATGGAAGGCCCCGCCACAGAGGCAACGAAGACAATGGGCTAAGCAGCCCCCCTGAGGCACATCTCAGGCCTTTGCTGCCCCTCAGACTGAGCCAGAGCTTGAAAAGCCAAAGGGGCTCAGGCATACGTTCCTTTTCCTGGTTTCCTACCAGTGTTCTCAGTGCAGCAGCATTTCACTCTGCTCTGCACTCACAAATCAGTTCTTTCAGAGGATTTCATGGGCTCTGTCCCACATTCCACCCCAGCCCCTACACAAACACTTTCCTGCATCTCTTTACAATTAAGATTCTCACATATCTTATATAAATGCTTCCCTCAGAGGAAGACCCCACTGCAGACTCAAGAGAGCAGTGGGCTGCCTGAGTCTGTGAGAGGGAGCCACTGGGCAGGAAGCCAGCCTCAGGGCCAGCATCACAAGGCGGTGCTCCTCAGGGACCCGGGGGCCCACATCACCCCATGGCTGTCCTCCCTGCGCCTCCCTAGAGCTAAGCAAGCACTGCAGCGCATCCAGAAAAGCTCTGAAAGTCAGGAAGCAGTAAAGCTCTGGGAAGTGCCATCCATCTCCATGAACAAAGCCTTGCTCATCGCCTCACCCAGGTCCACGAGTAGGCCACCATCTTCCCCCAGACATGGTTCTCAGACATGCCTTGTCCAAGTATCTCTTTGTTCATTATAAAACAATGTCTCAAAACCACAGCCTCCTTCTGAAATACCACTACCTGTTTATTTGGGCTTCCCTGGTGGCTCAGCAGTAAAGAATCCGCCTGCAATGCAGGAGCCACAGGAGACGTGGGTTCAGTCCTTGGGTCGGAAAGATCCCCTGGAGGAGGGCATGGCAACCCACTCCAGTATTCTTGCCTGGAGAATCCCATGGACAGAGGAGCCTGGCGGGCTACAGTCCATGAGGTTGCAAAGAGTCAGACACGACTGAAGCGACTTACCGTGCGCACATGGGCACGCGTGCGCACACACACACTTATTTATTTTGGATTTTAGTGTGATCCTTCAGCACTAGCTCTGTTTAAAGTCCTAACCAAATATTTCCTTTTCTCTTTGCTGAATTTTCTCAAGTAATGAAGAGCAGCTTAGACGTCTGTGCTCCACAACACTGGGAAAACATGGAGAAGCCACTGGCACTGCCTGTTCTCTTGCACGGCCCTTTCTTCACAACTCACTGCACCTCGGCAGTGAGCCTCTCAGATCTTTCTTTTCCTTCTCCTGCATCCCCAGAAAGAAGTCCTTTCCTTAGGACTCCATTTGGGACACCTAACTCTGTTTTGCTTGGAAACGAGAAGCTGCCCATCACTACCGAAGCCAGTCTCCTGTGATCTGCAAACAAGCACAGCTGCTCCTGGTGGAGGTTTGGGGGTCCTGCCTGCTTCCCCATGTGCCCTCAGGACACCTGCAGCTCCCTTCCTCACCCACAGAGCAGCCCAGCCTCCCAGGCCCCTGCGTGGAGCTGGCATTCAAACCCCACCCACATTGCCAGCTTCCCCCTTGAGTCCTCTGCTCACTGCCCCCATGATCTTTCATCACCTGCCCTCACACAAGCAGGGAAGGGCAGGGGGCATCTCAGACACAACCACACAGCAGGCAGACAAGTCACGGCACCCAGACAGGCTCACTGAACACGTTTCCTGCATGTCTGTTGATTGCAGAGCTGAGTGAGGGATGGCAGAGGAAGGAGGAGGTATGGACATCTGTGGCCCACCCGCCCACCCCTGTGAGGCAGCCCTCATCCCTTCAGCAAGGAGACCCTGGCTGAAGCCAGACACCCACCTGTACAGGCACGGGTTCCAGGAACAGAGCATCCTCCATGTCCTCCACAGCCTCCATGACCTCGGGAGAGACGGGCTTTCCCATGGGCCCAGAGGGGCCGGCTTCGCTTGGGGGGCTGGCGCAGGCCTGGGCGGGCTGGGGCCTCTCGCACTCCGTGCTGACACTGGGAGCTGCCCGCTGCTCCTGGCGGAGGGGGCTAGGCTTCTCCGCCTTCGCCTCCCTGGCCCTTGGCGCGGGCTCCTGCCGGTAACAGCCTGGCAGGACCTTCTCCCCTTTCTCCATAGATTTGATCTGGCTGGGGGTCAGCGACTGGAACTCGGCCTCAGGGCCCTCCCCGCGGGACCGCTCTGCGTTGATCTTCCAGAAGGACGCCTCCTCTTCCTTCCAGGCAGGACCCAGGGCATCCAGGCTGGAGGACTTGCCGCCCTGTGGGGCCCTGAGGGCCTGCGAACCCTGAGGAGCTTTGGATGGTGGCCTGGGCTCACCGGCGGTGCTGCAGCTCGGCTCTTGGATGGATAAGGAGGAGATGCTGAACTCCATCTGACTCTAGAGGGATGGGGGGAGGGGAGAAGTACAGCAACACCTTCAGTCAACAGAACGGATGTGCCAGCCCAAACATCTCTCCAGGAGCAACCGACCATCTGCTGTCCCTCTGCTGGAACCGTCTGTCTGTCCTCAGTAGTGATTTCCAGGACTGCTATCACATCCCTGAGACACGGCAGAAGCTTTGAGAGCAAGGCCCTTCACTCTGGATGCTACAAACATCTGAGACTCCTGCCTCTGACTGACGACTAAGGCCTCTGCTTGGTGAGCGCATCACCCACCTGGCTCGTCAAGAGAGATTCCCACACCTTCCTGAGGAGGGTGACTGTCCCCTTGGCAACAAGGAAGGGCACACTGTCAGCATAAGAGCACTGCAGTGAGGATCCAGACCCAAAACCAAGTCCCCACCTCACAGGCCTCTTCCTTCCTGATCGATGACAGCCGGCAAGGGTGAAAAAAAATCCAGCAGTCAGACCCTGCTTTCCTGGACTAAACCAAGAAAGTCAAAGGCAGGCCTCAGCACAGCTACAAAGATTTCACCACCCCCCACGCCCCTCCGTCCCACACTCTGCCTTCATGCCTGCTAAGGACTGCATGTTTGTGTGCCTCAAATTCCTAAGTTGAAGGCCTAACTTTCAAAGTTAGTATTTGGAGACAAAGCCTTTAAGAGGTTTCAGTGAGGTCATGAGGGTAGAGCCCTCATGACAGGATTAGTGCCCTTATAAGAAGAGACAGAGATGCTCGTTCTCTACCGCCTAAGGACACAGCGAGAAGACAGCCGTCTGCAAATCAGGAAGAGGAGTCTCTCCAGGACCAACCTGCTGGCACTGTGACCTTGGACCCCTAGCCCCAGAACTGTGGGGAGTGAACATCTGTTACTGGAGGCCCCCAGCCTGCGGCATCTGCTGACAAGACAGGTGTGCTCTCCTCAGCGTTGCCCTGCTGCTCTCAGCCGATCCTGGTCCTGTTAGGTGGGGAACGCCCGAGGGCAAGGCCATACCCCACATCCAAGTGCCCCCCAGACACTGCCTTATTCTGATATTGCTAACCACTAAAAGCAGTAGGACTGAGCTGGGCATAATTAGTTGCGTCCAGCTCTTTGCAACCCCATGGACTCTAGCCCACCAGGCTCCTCTGTCTGTGGGATTTCCCAGGCAAGAATACTGGAGTGGGTTGCCATTTCCTCCTCCAGGGGATCTTCCCAACCCAGGGACAGAACCCACATCTCTTGAGTTTCCTGCATTGGCAGGTGGATTCTTTACCACCACACCACCTGGGAAGGCCAAGGTTGAGCTGTATGACCAACAAATCACTGGGTGGAAACCTTACCCCTCTGACAGTAGTGCACCCTGGAGGCTGTTCCCAAGTCCTACAGAGCAAGCAATCTGCTGCCTCAATGGCTCTAAAATCCATCTGGAACATTCCCCCCTTCCTCTCTACTGCTACTCTCGAATACATTCCCTTCTTCTTCTTCTTTTTAAAATAAAGGTATCAGGACTTCCCTGACGGTCTAGTGGCCAGGACACCAAGTTCCCAGTGTCTGGATTCAATCCCTGGTCAGGGAACTAGATCCCACAGGCTACAACTAAAAAGACTCCACATGCCGCAACTAAGACCCGTCTCAGCCAAATAAATAAAAGAAAAATAATAAAAGTATTAAAACTATACGCTAAAATTTGGGGAGTTAGAAAAAAACATTCATAAACTTTCCCTCTTCCCATAATCTCTATTTCTTTTCGTATTTTCATGTAATCTTCTTCAGATATGTGTTTCATGACATTGCAGTTCTGCTATGCATATAATTTGGGTATTGTTTTTTCACTTAGCACCATCATCAATGGTGGGGTGTGGGCTTTGTAACCATTCGTTTTAAAGGGCATAAGATATTTCATTCAGTGGCTGTCCCACCATCTACTTTCCCACTTTCTTCTTATCAGACAATTGGCTACTTCTAATTTTTGTTGTTATAATTAAGGCTGCCATGAACATCTTCTTGTATATAGCGCTCCCCATTTGGAGTTCATTTAGTCAGACAGATTTCCAGAAGTGAAATATCAGACTACAGCAGGTTTAAACCTTTCTTCTATCATGATTTTGGGTGCATACCAAATGTTTGCCAGGGGCTGCCCCAATTTTTAATGCTGTTCACTATATATCAGGGTAGCTATTGCAGCCACCAGTTCCCTATTCAAACATGGTTCTCTGTTACTTTAATACATACACCTTCACTTAATAAATGGTGATTCCAATCTAGTTTTTATAAACAGCACTCTCCCAGGAGTCTCACCACTGCAACATGTTTGTCAGGACAAGGATGGAAATACTGCTTTTCCCACAGAAGCTGGAGACCTGAGCCCAGGGAGCTGCATATGTTCTATTTGGCTGAGACTTTTCCTCAAACCCCAGATTCTGATAGCTAGAGGGACACCCTTTGAGATGATGAGGCCACAAGGAACTCTAGCTACAAGCACAGGCTGCACTGAAGCTCAGGGTTATAAGATATAAAACCCAAGAAACGACATCAAAGCTCAGGTACTGGGGCTCCGAACAAATGCAGATTCTGAGTGCACTCAGCGCACCAGACAGTTTCCTTTCTTGATGGGTTTTTCATCTAAAAAGTTTTTATTCTACAAAGGAGAAAAATGGAGGTTTGGAGCAAACGAGTGAATTGTCCTAGGTCACATAAGAGATTAAGAGATAGTCCATTAAGAGATTGTGTGGCTGGGTTTCCAATCTGGAGCAAGTGATTCTAGGCTTGCAGCTATGCTGGGCATCACATCATGTATAAAAAGCCAGTGGCTGCCATGGACAATGTCTTTATAAACACCAGAGATCCTCATATACAGCAGGATTTCTGTATGTCAGCAACCTAATCTGATTTTTAGGTTTCTGAGGGAATCATTCTCAAATACTCCACATTTCCATGTGTGCGTGCTCAGTTGCTCAGTCATGTCCAACTTTTTGAGACCCCATGGACTGTAGCCCACCAGGCTCCTCTGTTCATGGGATTTTCCAGGCAAGAATACTGGAGTGGGTTGTCATTTCCTTCTCCAGGGAATCTTCTCAACCCAGGGAGTGAACGTGCGTCTCCTACATCGCAGGCAGATTCTTTACCGCTGAACCACTTGGGAAGCCCACATATTTCCAAATTCCACAATAAAATATAGGGAGAATGTGGACATAGAGATGATGAGTTCTTTAAATATGCAAAGTGCTAAAAAAAAAAAAAAAATTTGCTTGGAATTGAGACTGAGAGAACTGAGTTGAGATTGATCTGGAAATTGTTGGGTAAGAAAAGTACTTACACTGAGCAGTTCATCAAACTTTAGGCTTTTTTAGGATCAACATTTCTCCAGTGGGAAGAAGCCCCCAGAATCCTGGGCTGAACACAAGTCTATACAGAGGGCAGCAGTAGGCCAAGGCAAGGACCCTGGGGAGGGAAGCCAAGGACCCTGGGGAGAGTTGCAGTGGCTCTAGGGCCGCTTCAGGCCCTCCATCAGGACAACCAAGCAGCACTGAGCTCAAAGTGACAAACTGCAACACAACCACGGAGGCTTTCATGGCTCCTTGGGCCACCAGAGCCCTCGTGACAGCTCCTCTGGGGAGGGTGACATCTGGGTAGAAGAGGGGGCCATGCTGAATTGGGGTGGCTACCTGGTTTGGGGCACTCTAAGGTAAAAATGGGAAAAATAAGAACTTACAGAAGAAATAAAGTTCTAATATAATTCAGCTTCTAAGTCTTTTTTTTTTTAACCAGGCATTTGTTGTTTTCCATTCTGCAAAGAGAATTATGATTCTATAGCCCCCTTTTAAGAAACAGTCTTCCTCGATCAGCTACACTGGTAAGGGTCTCTTTCTTTCCTACTTCTCGCCCCAGAAGGCAAAGGTTTGTGGTTTGTGTTGAAAACACATGCCTGGGGACTTCCTGGTGGTGTAGTCGATAAGAATCCACCTGCCAATGCAGGGAACATGGGTTCAATCCCTGGTCGGGGAAGATTCCACATGCCACAGGGCAACTGAGCCTGTGCACCACAACTACTCAAGTCCAGGTGCCTCGAGCCTGTGCTCCACGAGAGAAGCCACTGCCATGCAGGCTGGCACACCACAACAAAGGGTAGCCCACCACCCGCCACAGCTAGAGAAAGCCGGTGCAGAAAAGAGCACTCAGCGCAGACAAAAGTAACAGTAAGATAAAAAAGAAAGTAACACGTGCCTGTTGGGAAGGGGCGGGGAAGGAAAAAGAAGAGGGACGGAGGGCCTTTTTTTCCCTAACTACAGTTCATCTTGCTAGGCTCCAAGACCCCAGAATACCAGCAAAACTGGACCAGGACACAGTGAAAAATGGCTCCTGGTCATTTTCAAAGACACTGTTGTCCGGGTCACACAGAAGCAGCATCTGCACTGCAGCTCCCTTTGTGCTTTAGAGGAGGCGTCCTTGCTTTTGCTCCATGACTCCAGCGCCCTGGGCAGTCCTTCCCTCCCAGACCAGGACTCAGCCTGGCCTGTCTCCTGCGCTTTCTCCTGGGACGAGCCCCAGGCCCTGGGTCCACTTTAGAAGAGCCTTCTGCTCACCGGCTCAAAACCAGAGCCACAACCACCTTCTTCCCGGAACCTGCTCCTCTCAGTAAAGGGCAAACACACAAATGACCCAACCCAAAACTGGGCTCTTTTCTTCTCCAGTAAAAACGGAGTAATGATTATCCTTACCTCCCTAGACTGTTGTTTTAGAACCAGACTTGGCACATAGTAAGTGCTCAATAAATGCAGGCTACTGGGCTCTGCTCCTCTTCTGCCTGGTCAGAGGTATCTCAGCTCCCTGGGGGAGGTCAGTATCGCCCTCTGGGCACTGGCGCCCCCCCGCCTTCCTCTGGCCACCAGGGGCATAAACCAAGTGCCTGCAGCTGGGACACGCAGGCAGTGTCTGTGCCCAGAAGTGAGTGAGACTCTGGAGCCCCATCCTGGCCCACTATCAGGCGTGCAGTCTGAGTATAACACTCCCTGCAGGGACATGGTGTAGCCACTGTGCTGTCCCGTAGGCTCCCCGCGAGATCTCTGACCTCATCTTTCCCCACACCCCTGAGGCTAGGAAAGGGGGTCTTCTGACACTGGAGCCGATCAGTGAGAAGGAGGGGACAGCCCAGCCTCGGACCTGGCAGGCCAGCAGGGGGACCACCTCCAGGGCCTGGGATGAATACTAGAAAGTCAGGGAGCTCTCGTGCGATGTTCTCCATCCTGGAAAAAAGTCAGTTTCTCCAGGTGCAGAGGAAGAGCTCTCAGGAACCCGGTAGCCACATTGAACTGGGTCCAGCAATGGGGTGCCTCATGTAAAAAGCAGCCCAAGGTCAACAGATCCCGACTCAGACAGCAAGTACCCCATGGGGGTACTCAAGCCCACAGTCTCACACAGAGGGCTGAGACGGGAGAGGTGGGAGTACCCAGGAAGCCCCCTCCCCTCACACTGATGCTGAGGACCCCACCTGCAACCGCCCAGGTGATGGCGAGAGCCCAGGGCTGTGCACCCGGGGGGCTCAGGCCAGCTGGGCCAAGCCTGGGTGTCAGCCGCCCATGGGGGACCTGGGTCTCAGCTGGCCACGTCTATTCTAAAAACAGAAAGACCACAACCGAGCCCAGGCTCTATTTTTACGTCCCACTCACTGGAGAGGAATGTGTAATATTTCAGTAAAGGAGGATGCAGGCAGCCAAAACTAACTGTTTGGCTTGGCAGCCTGCAGCAGATCTAAACTGTTGAGACAAAGGCTGTAGAAACATTGTTAGAAAATATAATAGTTTACTAGAGCAAATCCTCATAAATTCACAAACCATTTAACATTTATCCTCCCTACCTCCCCCTCCAAAGAAGGAAGAGGAAGAAGAGGGGAAGATACTAAAAACTTAGAATCTCAAAATTAGCAGAATGACAACCTGGAGAAGAGACAGCAAGGCCTAGCCACTGAGACTGGGGGTGTCAGACCCTTCAGGCAAGTGGGGCCTGGCGGATAGAGCCTGGGACCACTCACCCCTGATCCCGAGACCCTGGGTGTTTTCCCCAGGGAGCCAGGCAGACAATAGGGAGTTCAGCTCCATTCCACCCAGCTGTTGGGCTCCATGGCAACGAGAGCTTGGAGAAAACCCCACAGATGCCCAAGAGGAGGCGAGCGTGAGGAGCTGTAGTCATCAGGTCATGGGAAGAGCAGCCTCTGCCCTCCAGGCCTTGTCGCCTCACAGGGATAAGATGCCCCAGCAAAGACCAGTACCAACAGCACGAATGTGTGCCCGTCCAGTGCGGTGCTCCTCAGAGGGGACAAAGGAGGGGGATGGCCACAGCTCAGGGTGAGGGGTACGGTCTGGGCTCGGACGTCCAGCCCACACACCTCACTCAGCCTTCAGTTTCCTCATCGGTAAAAGGGTGCATTGTAGGGATTTGTCAAGGAAATGCCTCCAAGGTGCTCACCACAGATCAGGGGCCTGTGGGAGATGCCAGGCTGCTGAGATGACTGGGCAAACCATAAGGAACAGGATCTGCTCTGGGCCTGCGGGCGGGTTGGACCTGCATGGGGAAGGCAGTGGGGCTGGGCAGGCTGAGGGCAGAGGCGTGGTGGACCAGGCAAGGAGGCAGGAGACATCGGGTCTGTGGAGCGGGGCTCAGGGCTGCAGGAGAGACCAGCAGGAAGGACCCTTGGGATCAAAGAAGCAGGCTGGGCCCTGGGTTGAAGGGGCTGACAGGTTACTGCACCCATGAGAGAATGGAAAGGTCAAGAGCAGGGGACCACAGGTCCGCTCTGGATCTTAGGAAGGTAAGTGAGAGGCAGGGACATCAGGGAAGGAGACTTCACTGCAGGGAAGAGACGGGGGTCTCAGAAAGGGGCTGCAAGCAGGAGTGTTGCTGTTATGGGGGGATGGTACGGCTCCATGGCCCCCTGTTTCTCAGAAACTTAGGGCTGGCAGTGAAAAGGGAGAGCCAGGCAGAGTCATAACTGGGAATCCAGGGAACCGTCCATGTACGGATAACCTGATGGAACACCCTTCTGTCCCCCGTGGGGAGGAGATGCCTGCAAGCCACAGGCAGATCCAAGCTCCAATCTCTCTTCATTGATTCCCCCTGCCTGCCAGTTACGGCCTTCTCTGAGCCCCACTGTCCTGGCCCACACCAGGAGCAGTGACACTGACCTCCCGGGGTGGAAGACTTGAACGTGCCTGCAATTCCCCGACCTCGGTGTATGGAGATGCTTTTGTGCCCGGACATTTACTTCTCCTCCTGAAGAGGGGCTAGGAGGCCTCCCTACTGTGGGCATGGTCTGTGCTGACTGTTAGAGATCAAGGAGCTGATTCCCACCCAGCTTACTTACTGTCCCCAGTGAGGCAGCTGAACCTCAGGGGAAGAACTCGGGCAGACAGAGGAAAATTCCAGACAGCCTGGGGGAGGAAAGCACGGTGGGGGTGGGGTCCCCAGAGTCCAGCTCCCCAGCGCCAGGGCCTGACCTGCTGCTGTAGGAGTCTCCTCTAAACTCCCCAGCCCAGAGGGACTAGGAATGCCAAGAATCCTCTCCTCCCCTCTGTGGAACATTCCAAGGCTGAGTGTTTTCCTCTTGAAACCTCAGGAGCATGAGACAGGAATCCACCGTGAGGCCCTCCAGGCCCCCTCTGCGCCACCACACCTGCGAGGCTGACAGATGAGGGGGAACATGACGACCAAGAGCACCTCACCGGCTGCGACAGGCACTTCTGCCTCTGAGCCTCTCCTTTCCATGGGGAAGATGTCAGAGCAACAGAGACCCCAGGCCTGGCACAGTCTATGAAGGAAGCGACCCAGGAGGGGAGGGCTGGCTAGAAGACTGAGCAGGAGCCAAGGAAGTGAGAGAGTCATTTCCCAGGCAGGTTGATAAGAAGTCTAGGGGTCCCCAAGGAGACAGGGGTCTGGAATTCTCAAGGAGGAAGAAAGGACAAACTTTTTTGTCCCTCTATATTCCTTAGGATTATATAACAATAATGTATCCTGTTTGAGGACAGTCTCTGGAAAAAACCTTCTGGCTAATCCTGTTATCTTAAGGTGTAAATTGTGGGAGTAGGTCTAGTGAGGTCTTTATAACCTCCAGACATTCTTTTGATATACTGTAATAACTATTAGAGAGGATATAACTCCATGGCTAACACTAGCAAGGGGGTACTCTTTCTGCCCCCTTCTGATGCCTATGTCAGAAGCTTTCTCCATCTCCTTTATACTTTAATAAAACTTCATTACACAAAAGCTCTGAGTGATCAAGCCTCATCTCTGGCCCCGGATTGAATTCTTCTCCTCCGGAGGCCAAGAATCCAGTGTCTTTTCTGTGGTTCAGCAACAACCTTTCAGAAGATCAACTGTGCTTGCCCAGCATTAAGGCCTCTCCTGACCAGAGCTGCCTCTCAGGGACAGATGACACTAGCTTGTCCATCCTCGGCAGGTCTCTGCAGAGTCCTCTGCCACAAGCTGGCCTCAAGGAAGGAGCCTAGGCAGAGGTGCAAAAATTGGGAAGAAATCCCAAATCCCTGATATTAACTCTGTGCCGGACAGTCATGACCTCGGGTCAGGCGGACCCCAGTCTCAGCTAATCTCTTGGTGGCTGCTGACCAGGGATCCAACCTGTGCCCCCTGAATTGAAAGTAGAGTCTTAGACACTGGGCCACCAGGGAAGTCCCCCTTTCTGCAGTCAGAGCCGAGAAAGAGCTAGGCCCTGAGTGGCAGTCACTAAATGTCTGCAGAAGTGGCGATCTAATGGTTAAGACTTTGCGCTTTCAATGCAGGGGGCATGGGTTGGACCCCTGGTCAGGGAGTTAAGATCCCACATGCCGTGTGGCATGGCCAAAAAAAGAAAATGGGGAAAAAACGTCTGCTGAAGTGAACAGCTGCAGAAGGCATGAGATCATATCTACCAATGTGCATGTAGATATGTGTTAACTGCATGAGGGAAAATAACTGAAGGAGTGATTGTGTGCCTAAAGCTGTCCTCCTGTCCCCAAATGCACTCATCCCCTCACTGGGCTGTTTTCTGAGAGCAAGTGATTACTCATCTCTGAGTTTAAGCATAATGTCTGACCCAAAGTAGATGTATAATCAATGTCTACTGAATTTTTGAAAAATCAATGAATGGTGTCATAGAGACAGGAAGTAGAAGGATGGTTACCAGGCGCTGGAGGAGGGGGAAGGGGGTTTCTCTTTATAGGGAATAGAGTTTCAGTTTAAGAAGATGACAGACTTCTGGAGACGGACTGTGGCAATGGCTGCACAACAGTGCACACTCACAAATGGTTAAGATGGTACGTTTCATGTTAGGTGTATTTTTTTTTTAATTAATAGCAACAACAGCAGTAACCATTTATTGAGTGCTTATTACTTCAAGGCACAAATGTTCACTGATATAGCTAATATTAACATGCTTGTTTTATAAATGAGGCCTCAGGAGGTTAAGTGTATGCTCAGGTCACATAGCTAGTGGGTTACAGAGGCTGGGTTCAAACCTGGACCCCCATCTCCAAAGCCAACATATTTAAGCACCACGTCACATGTGTTCAGAGCTCACGACTCCCATCTGAGCCCCACTTTATTTTTTATTTTTTAATTTTATTTTATTTTTAAACTTTACAACATTGTATTGGTTTTGCCAAATATCGAAATGAATCCGCCACAGGTATACATGTGTTCCCCATCCTGAACCCTCCTCCCTCCCCATACCATCCCTCTGGGTCGTCCCAGTGCACCAGCCCCAAGCATCCAGTATCGTGCATCAAACCTGGACTGGCAACTCGTTTCATACATGATATTATACATGTTTCAATGCCATTGTCCCAAATCTTCCCACCCTCTCCCTCTCCCAGAGTCCATAAGATTGTTCTATACATCAATGTCTCTTTTGCTGTCTCGTATGCAGGGTTATTGTTACCATCTTTCTAAATTCCATATATATGTGTTAGTATATACTGTATTGGTGTTTTTCTTTCTGGCTTTCTTCACTCTGTATAATAGGCTCCAGTTTCATCCATCTCATTAGAACTGATTCAAATGAATTCTTTTTAATGGCTGAGTAATACTCCATTGTGTATATGGTATATTTTATAACAATTAAAATTTAAAAATAAAAATTTTAAAAATCAGTGGATGATTGACAATCAAATGAAATGATCTAGTGTTAGGGCTGTCAGAACATGGAGTCTTAGATTCAAAACGACACAAATTCTCTGCAACTCTCCATCAGAAGCTGCAATATATGTCCTCCAACCCCAAACCTGAGTTGGACTAGGCCTCAATTAGACCAGCAGAACAAAGCAGGGGGGACACTTTGATACACTTTCGATACCTAAGCCTAAACCTAGGAGGGCCTTGTCGGCTTGCACTCTCACCCAGGGGAACTCTTCAGCTATCATGTAGCTCACTGGATACATGTGGCCCCAACCGAAAATGGAAGAGAGGCTATCCTCAAGCAGCAGGTTCCCAGCTGCTGTCTGGTAACAGGTCCATGGAAAGGCCAGCAGAAAAACAGTTTGGCTGAGCCCTGCCCAGACCACTGGCCCACAGAATCAGGAGCAAAGAAATAAACGTTTCAAGCCATGAAACAGTGGGGTGTCTGTCATGTATCAAAGATTTCAAATGACGAAGGGCCACCAGCCCTGCAGTTGGAGGTCAGGGCCACCCTGCCCTGGCTAACCTGCCTCCTGCAAGCAGCTCTCTAAAGAAGGTCTCATGAGTCCTTAAGTCCTAAGGAAGAGTGTGACAACTCAGGGAGGCAGGCACTTGACTTTTGGCTGGGGAGAGGTGAATGTGGAATGCTGACTGGTAAGGACAGGGTAGGGGTGTGGTCCTTTGCTCCTTGGAACACTTTCTGGAACACTTGGAACACTTACTTCTACAAAGTCCTGACTTTAAACCACATAAGTTTGATTTTGAGAGCTCAAACAGACAGGTAAGGACACAGATAGCCTACCAGTTCATGAAATAAGCTGGTTCTCTCATTGGAAGGGAACATGAAATGGAATTCTGAGCCACAAAGACTATACCTTTTACTGAAAAGATACAAGTTAAAATGAGCAAAACAAATCAACGTGATTCTACCAAGCCTTCTCAATTTATGCAGGTTCCCAGGAGACCTGGATGCCATCTGTGACAATTACCACCAGCACAAGTGTAACCCATGCTGGATTATGTCAGCACACTTTGTTCTAGAGACCTTTTCCAGGCACCTGTTTCCACACTGAGCCTCATTCACAGCAGCTGCCCTAGGCGCTGCCTACTCCTTGTCCCAGAACGTCATCTGCATTGTGTTAGTAACATAAGAAACAGCCCATCCCACAAAGGGCTGACTCAGGAACATTTAACAAGCTAAATTCTTATGAGAGCAGATATCCTCAGGGGAGCACAATGCACGTAAGGCTTGGGGCATTTTAACTAATTAGATTTCTCGGTTTTCATCACTGAGTCATCATGAAACCTATGGCCCAGTCCTGGAACATCTGTGCTGCCTTCTGTGCCCCTGTCCACTCCGACCTGCAGACTGCCCATCTGCCTGTTACTACACGTCATCTACAGGATTAGTGCTTCTCAGGTCCCCATCTGGGGACCCACAGAAAAGGAACAGCGGTGGCCCTGATGAATGCCAATGCAGTGACGTACTTTCCACCCGTCTCCAACTTCCTCTGCCATTACCGGACAAGGGATTTGTTGTTGGATTTCAGAGCTCCGAAACTGCAATTCCAGGCTATTCCTCCATATCCCTGGCTCCCTCTCACCCGCCCTCAGCCACGCCTTAACCAGTGTCCATATCCTGAAGGATTCAGCTTCCAGGCACAACTCTGTTGCTCGCCCTGCCCTCTGTTTAGACTTAGGCTATTCATCTGCCTCAGAAATTAAAAAAAAATAAAAAGACACACAGGATGCAGATGTTTGCATCTTTATTTTTAGGACATTTAGGACCCATCGTTCTGGTTCCCTGAAGGCAGGAGTCTGTGCTTGCTGAATGAACATGTTCATCTGCATTAATGCTAAGTATTCTCAAAAGCCGCCTCCTAACTCTCACATGAGAGCCACCTTGGCTTTCGCAGGCTTCCTCATCCTGGGGCATCGCATCACTTGGGCCAGTCAGTGCTGGTTACCATGCCACCTGTGGGCAAGGACGCCAGCTGTCCGGGTCCGCTGAGGCCCTTGTCAAGTCCGTCATTTATTCTTAGACACAGACCCCCATGTGAGGGCCGCTCAGACTTGAGTCACTTGTAGGCCCTCTCGTTGCTTCATCCCACTCTGACCCACCCTTCCTACAGCCCCGTGGAGGCCACTGAACACTGGGATGAGCAACTGTAGGGGCAAGAACAAGCCCCTTCATGGTCACCTCCATCGTGCAAAGGACCCTCCAATACACAGCAGCAAGTGTTCTAGAATTCAGAGAATCCTGGTCTTTTTCCTTGGATTTGAAAAAGCTACCTTTTGGTCATTTTGCTACTTATTAATGCACTTGTTCTGGGACAACTAGGGAGAATGGGGAAATGGATCAACCCAGTGAAGCTTGATACTCTTAAGCAACTTCGGCAGCAATAACACTGATAGCAATGAATGAATGACTGAACACCAGCATTCAGGGGTCCAGGCTGGGTTGTCCATGTGTATCCACTGGCTATTCCAGCTTCACAAGGTACAAAGAACAGTCTCTCCGTCCTCTCTTCCACACTCAGGAGTCTCTGCCTTAGAGCTGATTCTTCTAGGCAATTCTGATGGATCTGCACTCTTGCCCCCACATCCACCCAACTTGCTGTCTCTGTTGCCCTTCTGATTTCATTTTAATAAAAGCTGCTTTTATCCCACCCCCACCAAAAGCTTCCCTCAAGGCCTTGTCAATATGGACCCTTGTGCCACCAACCCCCTCACTTTAAATCCATCACCAAACCTAGCACCTAACCTAGCACAGGCCCCACCCCACCTCCTCTCCTTTCCTACCAGCAGGGGGTGCATCTGATCTCCTAAGTGCTGAAAGGAAAATACCTAACCACATCACTTTTTACAAAAGATAAACAAATCTAAATTTAATCCAACTTACCCTTGTTTCCCAGGAGAAAGGGGCAGAGTGCTCATCTTGCCAAGTTATGTCCTGAAATAAAAATTCAAGAATAAATCTGAAGTCCAAACCCAAACATACCCTGTGCAAACAACCACCCAAGGCCATAGGGGAACAAAAATTTAGGAAGAATCCCAACTCCTGGCTCTGAACAAGCCTGACATCATCACACTCTGCAGAGAATGTGTTGACCTTCTGGGTCTGGCTTCCCCTCACTCTTCAGACCGAGGCTGCCAGGCATGCCTGTCCCCTGCCAAGCGATATTAGATGGATGCCTGGGAGTCCCAGGACAAACTTGGTGACAGGGAAGCTGAGCAGAAAGGGAACACAGCTTCTGGGCTCAGGTCTCAGCCCTACCAGCGATTAGCCATGTGGCCAGGGCATGATGACTTAGCCTTTTGAGCCTCAGTTTCCTCATCTGTAAAAGGAGAATCACACTTGCCTTGCTGGGTTGTTGTGAGGATTAAATGAGGTCATATACGAAAGGAATGCTTTCGAACACATTGGAATAGACCCTGATACTGGGAAAGATTGAGGGCAGGAGAAGGGGACAACAGAGGATGAGAAAGTTGGATGGCATCATTGACTCAATGGACATGAGTTTAAGCAAATTCTGGGAGATGGTGAAGGACAGGGAAGCCTGGCCCTGCTGCAGTCCCTGAGGTCTCAAAGACATGACTTTGTAGCTGAACAACAGTGAAAAGAATGTCAGAAAATTATTTGCAGTCAATACCAGTACCCAATTTTTAAATTGAACCCCACCCCCACTCCTAATATGTGCCTCCCAGAAATATGAAAGGCAATAATCAGCAAATCAATGAAGAAAATGCAATTATAATGAAAACTCAGAATCATTCTGACCCTCACAAGCAGAACAGGATA
The DNA here is from genome assembly GCF_029378745.1 of Bos indicus. Classification (NCBI taxonomy): domain Eukaryota; kingdom Metazoa; phylum Chordata; class Mammalia; order Artiodactyla; family Bovidae; genus Bos; species Bos indicus. The sequence goes on from NC_091787.1 coordinate 3,729,369, forward strand.
AAAGGAGCCCTTCAAAATAGTCACAAGAATTTGACCTTGCATCCACCAGCCTGAACAAAAATCTCCTTCCCTCGGCTACTTCTCCACCCTTCCACCTGTATTCCTATACTAGCAAATGTCTCATCTGCGTCCAGCTTCTATTGGGGATCATATTTTCTGAACCAAAAACTGGGATATCTTGGGTGATCCAGACTGAAAATGGGATTAGATAATTGAATTGACTGTTCTTCATAAAGCACCCCAGGTACATAGTGTCTTACCACCCAGAAGCACTCCTTGCCCCTAGAGGTAGGTCACCCGGCTTCCCCTCCTCCAGGAGGCGGCCCAGTTCTGCAAAGGGCCCACTTTTTTTTAGTACAAACTCCATCCCCAGGCTCAATCTCTAAGCCATGTCTCCTATCACTCCTGACTCTCAGGCAAAACTTCTAAAACGTGAGGCAGCATGGGCCACTGTGCTCCCATTGTGCAGTTAAGCCCAGTTTACGCCTCAATTTACAAACTGTGTCCCTCCAAAAGTAGAAACGTGAGCTAACAAGTCTCAGCTAAGGGGGCCCTGAGTCCAGGTATGTGTGGTCAGGAAGTGGGAGAAAAGTGTAGTTGAGCTAAATGACCTGAGAGTCCTTAAAATTCTATGATCTCAGGACCCTCTAAGTTCCTCTTAGAAGCAATACAAGAGTTTGTCAGATGGGAAAAATAAAGGAGGCTGATGGGATGTAAGTCCCCTTTATTCTAGATTTGGACCAGTGAAAAAAGGACAAAGGGAAACCAACTGGCAAGTGTGTTCCCTCTGTCCGGGGGAAGGACAACCCAGTGGCCACCCCAGGGGACAGAGGAGGTGCGTGGAGATTCAGTGGGCAGGCAGAGACAGAGCAGGGAGCAGGATCACTGGTAAAAGCAGGACACACTCCTTCTCATGTGATATGATCAATCCTCTGCATATTAATTATGCAGCTTGAGTCCCTTTGAAATCTACAAAGAACAGAGTAAGAAGGTTTGGGGGTTTGGAAGGTGAATGAGTGCAAGACTCTTAGGAACAATGTTCTTTTCTATTTTTCCAGCTTTTTTCTACAGGAATCCTGGCCTATCTTCTTCCCTACCAATATACATATACAAGTTATAAATGTATTCCTCCTTCGGCAATTTTGTGAATGAAAGAAAAAATGAAGATGAAAAAACAATATTACATGAAATAAAAAACTGAACAGGAGTAAAAGAGGGAACCAATGAAATACGCTTTCTATAACAATGCTTCATTTGAGCTATATTTGATCATTCTCGTTCATATTGTATACTTTTAAAAGAATTATTCCTCATAATTCCTTGGTGAAGAATTTGGTAAACAGTAAATATATTTTATAAAACCTGATAAACAAACATGAAAGGAAAGTGTTATTGGTAGTCATCTCTGATTGACATGGATAATATGTCTAAAATTTGTACATGTACTCATTGAGTAATAAAGAATTAGTTATTGTTTAAAAAAAGAAAAAGACTCTTAAGAGCAAAGACGTAGCCTGGAGCACGGTAAGCCAGCAGGCTCCAGTGGCTGCAGCCCATATTGGCTGAAATTCCAAAAGGGCTGCAGACAGACGGGCATCCTGTGATTTCTCCACAACTTGATGTCAAGTCAATAATCTTTTGTTTGCTCCAGCAAGAAACTGAGTCAAGGGGCAAATTCCTTAGATTTCTGCAGTTCCAAGCTCATAAAAAAATAATAAAGCACTTAACAAAAATAAACACGCCAAACAAAAATGCGATTGAAGCTCTGACGTCAGCCCCTGGCCGGCTGCAGACCCCAGCCACAAGCAGCACTGGCAGCGGGCGCGGCTCTCCGGTTGCTGGGCGCACAGCAGCGTCAGAACCGCAAGGTTCTAGAAATGGACAGTGGTGGTGGCAGCTGTACAACATCGTGAGTGTAGCAACTGTACACTGAAAACAATGGTGAGAATGGTCAACTTTATGTTATGAATATTTTACCACAATAAAAAAAACTGAATGTATTATATGACTCTGACTATACGACATTCTGGAACAGGTAAAATTATAGAGACAGTAAGAAGATCAGTGGTTGCCAGGGTTAAATGGAAGGAGGGATGAGAAAGCACAGAAGATTTTTAGGACAGTGAAACTACTCTGAACATACTGTAATGGTGGATACTTTTCTCAAAACCCAGAAGCTACAGCAGCAAGAGTAAACTGCAGTGTAGACTATGGACTTAGGGCAATAATGATATGTAGGTTCATCCACTGTGACAAATGTCCCACTCTGGTGGGGCACATTGGTATTGGAAGAGGCTGCACATGTGTGTGATGGTAGGGAGTGTGTCAGAAATCTATACTTTCTACTCACTTTTGCTGGGAACCGTACAATGCTCTGAAAATTAATTTATTTTTCAAAAACAAAGTGACCCCTCCCTATTCCAAAAAAAAAAAAAAAAACCTGACAAGGGTAACAAATACTAAAAACATCATTTCCTAATTACTTTAGTCTGTCTTCCTATTATCTATGCTCCTGACATTACTTATATCCCTTGTACCTGCAAGATAGAAAGTGCATCTGTAACAACACAGTGGGGTTGCTGCACCTCCCTGACTGGCTCTGATTCCGTGAGCCACCTTGGGGCTTAGACAGCACCTAGGGGAGCATCTCCATGGCAACCAGTGGGTGCTCCACAGCTGGGCTGCTCCCCTCACTGCCCTGACGCCAGATGCTGAACATTTCCCAACACAGCACAAGCTGCAACCAATACCAGACATCCCGAAATTCACTACATTCTACACTAAATGCAATTTTCACTATTAAAATTTTTAAGGATTTTGGTCATCTTAACTTTGAAATTATTTGGCGACAGTAACTCATCTAGAATGGGTTGGTTTCTCTGTAAAAGTCATGACTATTCCAAAACTATTCTAAAGTGAGAAATTCTGGACTTAAAATTCACTTCAAAGGTGAAATGTTATAAATATTAGCCTTTCCTCTATGACTGGATACTAATGAGTCATTTCTTCTTTTGTAACTTCCTTCCCCACTTCAGAGCCAGTGAACTTCATCTCATCTCCAGTGTTGGGGGGACAGCACCTGTGGGTGGCCGCATCCACAGTGGATGACCCTTGGCTGGGCCTAGAGGCCAGCCTGAGGAAGCGGGGTCAGGAGCGCGGGCATTACAAACCAACTCTGAGCTTCCCCTCCACAAAACCAGGTCACTAGCAGCTGGCAGACAGGGAGACATGCCTTTCCTACAACAGTCAAAAGAAGCGCTTCAGAGACCCCTGAAGCACTCTGAGAGTCTTGCTTCCTCTCCAGGCCTCACTGAGGGACAGGCTGGGGACCACTCTATAACCTGAAAAAACCGCACCTTCCTGCAGATGCCCTCTTTCTGGCACACCTGTCCCAGGCAGCCTGAGGGGATGGCCACTTCCTAGGTCCTTGTCGGTCTTGGGGCCATGCTTGTGCCATTCACAGACACCAGATTCAAGGCTCTCTAAAGAGCACTCTTAGCTTAAAGTTTTCAGATCTAGCTGTAAATCAGAATCACCCAGGGTGCTGTTTGAACAGGCAGAAGCTGTGGGTCCCACCCGACATAGTTATAGAAAAACCAACAGCTCCCTGTGTGTGTGTGCTCAGTCATGTCCGACTCTCTGCAACCTCATGGACTGTAGCCCGCCAGGCTCCTCTGTCCATGGGGATTCTCCAGGCAAGAATACTGGAGTGGGTTGCCATGCCCTCCTCCAGGGTTATCTTCCCGACCCAGGGACTGAACTTGTATTTCCTGCATCTTCTGCATTGGCAAGCGGATTCTTGACCACTGGTGCCACCTGGCTATGATCCAACAACTCCCTAAGTCATTCTAATGCAGCTGTTCCCATGGGCAGCTCACCTACTTCAGTCCTCCACAGGACACCTGACTCCCGCTTCTCATAGAGGCACCTGGCACACAGGCTGCAAGTGCTGACCTCCAAGGCTCAGGCGCCCACCTCTCTGCCCAGGCCACTCCACCTGTAGAGGTGGCCTCAATCAATACTGCTACATGGCTCTCACCATTCCCAAAAGGATTTTTAGTAAACCAACCTGGATGCCGGCTGCTCTCACAAGAGGCCTGCAGTTTTCTGGGCTGGCTCTCACCTACCCCACTTTGAAGCAGGCAAAACCATGCTCTGTGTCATCAGTATACTAACCAAAGCCAACAGTCTCCTAAACACTGCAAGGCCTCAGCAAATCACGTCTAAACGCTGCTAAAGAAATATCAATAACCTCAGATATGCAGATGACACCACCCTTATGGCAGAAAGCAAATCACCTCTAAAGGCCTCAGCAAATCATGTCTAAAGGCTGCTTTAGAGATAAGAAAGCCTCCCTCAATGATCAATGCAAAGAAATAGAGGAAAGCAATAGAATGGGAAAGTCTAGAGATCTCTTCAAGAAAATCAGAGATACCAAACAAACATTTCATGCAAAGATGGGCACAATAAAGGACATAAATGGTATGGACCTAACAGAAGCAAAAGACATTAAGAAGAGGTGGCAACAATACACAGAAGAACTGTACAAAAGAGATCTTCATGACCCAGATATCCATGACGGTGTAGTCACTCACCTAGAGCCAGACCTCCTGGAATGCAAAGTCAAGTGGGCCTTAGGAAGCATCGCTACAAACAAAGCTAGAGGGGGTGATGGAATTCAAGCTGAGCTATTTCAAATTCTAAAAGATGATGCTGTTGAAGTACTCCACTCAATATGCCAGCAAATTTGGAAAATTCAACAATGGCCACAGGACTGGAAAAGGTCAGTTTTCCATCCAATCCCTAAGAAAGGCAATGCCAAAGAATGTTCAAACTACCGCACAATTGCACTCATCTCACATGCTAGCAGTATAATGCTCAAAAATTCTCCAAGCCAGGCTTCAACAGTACATGAACTTCCAGATGTATGAACTGAATTTAGAAAAGGCAGAGGAACCAGAGATCAAATTGCCAACATCTGCTGGATCATCAAAAAAGCAAGAGAGTTCCAGTAAAACATCTACTTCTGTGTTATTGACTATGCCAAAGCCTCTGACTATGTGAATCACAACAAACTGGAAAATTCTTAAAGAAATGGGAATACCAGACCACCTTACCTGTCTCCTGAGAAATCTGTATGCAGGTCAAGAAGCAACAGTTAGAGCCAGACACGGAACAATAGATTAGTTCCATATAGGGAAAGGAGTACGTCAAAGCTGTATATTGTCACCCAGCTTATTTAACTTATATGCAGAGTACATCATGAGAAATGCTGGGCTAGATAAAATACAAGCTGGAATCAAGATTGCTGGAAGAAATATCAATAACCTCAGATACACAGATGACACTACCCTTATGGCAGAAAGCGAAGAGGAGCTCAAGAGCCTCTTGATGAAAGTGAAAGAGGAGAGTGAAAAAGCTGGCTTACAACCCAACATTCAGAAGACTAAGATCACACATCCGGTCCCATCACTTCATGGCAAATAGATGGAGAAACAGTGGAAACAGTGGCTGACTTTATTTTGGGGGGGCTCCAAAATCACTGCAGATGGTGACTGCAGCCATGAAATTAAAAGACACTTGCTCCTTGGAAGAAAAGCTATGACCAACCTAGACAGCATAGTAAAGAGCAGAGACATTACTTTGCCAAGAAAGTTCCATCTGCTGCTGCTGCTGCTGCTGCTGCTAAGTCGCTTCAGTCATGTCTGACTCTGTGCGACCCCATAGACGGCAGCCCACCAGCCTCCCCCGTCCCTGGGATTCTCCAGGCAAGAACACTGGAGTGGGCTGCCATTTCCTTCTCCAATGCATGAAAGTGAAAAGTGAAAATGAAGTCGCTCAGTCGTGTCTGACCTTTAGCGACCCCATGGACTGCAGCCCACCAGGCTCCTCCATCCATGGGAGTTTCCAGGCAAGAGTACCGGAGTGGGGTGCCATTGCCTTCCCCAAAAGTTCCATCTATGCAATGCTATAGTTTTTCCAGTGGTCATGTATGGATGTGAGAGCTAGACTATAAAGAAAGCTGAGCACCGAGGAACTGATGCTTTTGAACTGTGGTGTTGAAGAGTCTTGAGTCCCTTGGACTGCAAGGAGATCCAACCAGTCCATCCTAAAGGAAATCAGTCCTGGGTGTTCATTGGAAGGACTGATGTTGAAGCTGAAACTCCAATACTTTGGCCACCTGATGCAAAGAACTGACTCACTGATGCTGGGAAAAATTGAAGGCGAGAGAAGAAGAGGACGACAGAGGATGAGATGGTTGGATGGCATCACTGACTTGATGCACATGAGTTTGAGCAAGCTCCAGGAGCTGGTGATGGATAGGGAAGCCTGGTGTGCTGCAGTCCATGGGGTCGCAAAGAATTAGACACGACCGAGCAACTGAACTGAACTGAACTAAAAGGCCGCTTTCATTTCATTCTTTCCAGAGTTCAAAGGTTACATACAACTACTGCAACAGCATTTCTAATAATGCCTCTGCATAACTACAGTAAGTATGTAATCATAAATACTCTGATGTCATAGAGTCAAAATATGGTGTGCTGTTTGTTAAATTTCTCCTGCCACCTAGATGGCTCTCTTAAAGTTAGAATCCCCAACCATTAAGCTCCCCAGAAATACATCTAATTTTTCTTGAGTGGTTCAGAAGTAGTGCTCACTGGAACCATACATTAGCATTGTCCTCCTAAGTCCATAAATTGGGGGAGTTTCCAGTTGATTGATAGACGGTTGCATTTTGGCTTAAAGTTAAGAAGTTTAAACTGTGAAATACTCCAAACTAGAGAAATGACGCTCAGATGGTAGAGCCTGCAGGAGTGGGAAAGACACTCCCTGTGTTTCTGTCTCATCCCTTCAGGGATGTTGGCTGCCCTGGGCCTCTTGGTACATCCTTCACCAAGCACCTTCTTCCTGATGATCTGCTTAGTGTTAGTCTGTACCTCATATTCACAGGAGCATGTTAAAAACAGAAGGGAGGTAATCATACTCCCTGGTATTTAGCCAAATGGATCGAAAACTTCAGTTCAGTTGCTCAGTTGTGTCGAACTCTTTGTGATCCCATGGACTGCAGCACACCAGGCTTCCCTGTCCATCACCAACTCCCAGAGCTTGCTTAGACTCATGTTCATCAAGTCCGTGATGCCATCCAAGCATCTCATCCTCTGTCGTCTCCTTCTCCGGCCTTCAATCTTTCCCAGCATCAGGGTCTTTTCAAATGAGTCAGTTTTCAAATGAGTCGCATCAGTCAGGATGCGACTGACAGATCAGGCAAAGTATTGGAGCTTCAGCTTCAGCATCAGTCCTTCCAATGAATATTCAAGACTGATTTCCTTTAGGATGGACTGGTTTGATCTCCTTAGGTCCCCAGAAACACCTACACATGGCCGCTTATAGCAGCTTCAGTCAGAAATGCTAATACTTAGAAACAAGTAAGATGTCCTTTCATGGGTGAATGGCTATGAATGGCTAAGAAAACTGTGGTACATTCAGGCTGTAGACTATTATTCAGTGCTAGGAAGAATGGGCTATCAAGCCATCAAAAGACACAGAGGAAACTTAATGCATATTACTAAGTGACAGAAGTCAATCAGAAAAGGCTGCATACTCCATGATTCCAACCATATGTCATCTGGAAAGGGCACAACTATGGTGATAGTAAAAAGATAAGCAGTTGCTAGGGACTGGAGGGGAGGAACGGAGGAGCAGGAAAAGCATCCAGGGTTTTTAGGACAGTGAAATACTCTGTATGGTACTATCTATATAATGATGGAATTGTGTCCTCAAACATTAGTCCAAACTACTGAATGTCCAATATCAAGAGTGAACTATAGGGCTTCCCTGGTGGCGCAACGGATAAGAATCCGCCTGCCAATGCAGGAGACACGGGTTCGATCCCTGATCCGGGAAGATCCCACATGCTGCGGAGCAACTAAGCCCGTGCACCACAACTAGGGAAGCCCAGCGCCTACAGCCTGTGCTCTGCAACGAGAGAGGGCACGGCGATGAGAAGCCCACACGCCACAGCAAAGAATCCCCCAGCTCTGCGCACTGCAACGAGAAAGCCCGTGCCCAGCAACCAAAATCCAGCACAGCCAAAAATTAATTAAACAGATTATTAAAAAATAGTGGAAAATACAAATTTTAAAAAAAGAGTGAACTGAATGTAAACTATGAACTGGGTGACGGCGCGTAGGTTCACTGATTATAGTAAATGCACCGCTGTGATGGGGCTGTGGATTCCGTGAGGGGGAGGGGCTGTGCGTGTACAGGAGGTGGACATATGGAAACCTCTGTACTTTCTGCTCAGTTCTGCTGTGAACCTAACAATGCTCTGACAAATAAAGTCCACACACACACAAAAAAAGGGAAGGAGTAAGGGAGAAGAATATGGTCTTTTTTTTAACCAACTGCTTATTCTTAGGGACTATTGTTTATATATTTATGGAATCTATGCTTTCCCCTTTGACCTGCAAGCTGAAACTCCAATACTTTGGCCACCTCATGCGAAGAGTTGACTCATTGGAAAAGACTCTGATGCTGGGAGGGATTGGGGGCAGGAGAAGGGGACAACAGAGGATGAGATGGCTGGATGGCATCACGGACTCGATGGACGTGAGTCTGAGTGAACTCCGGGAGTTGGTGATGGACAGGGAGGCTTGGTGTGCTGCAATTCATGGGGTCGCAAAGAGTCAGACATGACTGAGCGACTGAACTGAACTGAACTGATTGCATACATTTAATTCTGCTGAAGTAAGATGGTTTCCATCAGTGGAAGTAGGAAATTGCAGTTCTGACAACAGAAAAAGAGCTACAATTTAACTACTGGGCAGGTTCCATCATAAACACAAGTACAGAAACTCAGGCCTTCCCAGACCTTACCAAAAACAAAAACTCGAGGCCAAGGTGGTGACGGGAAGGTGGGTGGGGGAGAGGTCAAAGGAAACAAACAGGAGAACGGAGTCGGAAGTTGAAGACAGGTCTGGCCTTGATTTATTTTTCTGAGAAATGGATTTTTTTTTCTTCCTTTAGAATGTCAAAGTAACTCCCGTCAATTACAAGATGACTTCAGATGTGCCAGGAGGCTTCCCAGCTCTGCCCCTCACCCTGGGAGACAAGGAGCAAGTTATTTCACTTTTTTGCAAAACCTGTTCCCTGGTAATTACTGGGCCACACACGCACGCTGGGGGGCGGGGGGCGCCAGGGGGAGCCAGTGTGGCTGCCTCGGCTCCCAGGGTGAAGCTTTCAATGCCCTTCCTCCTCCAGAGGCACCAGCTATGCAGGGTCCCAGGCCAAGTGCTTCTCTAGACAGAGAACTATCTGTCCGCAAAGGGAAGCCTGTGGAAGAGACCCAGAGCCTCCTCCTCACAGCCTGTGGAGGTGGACACGGACCCACGGCCACGTTCTCAACTCCTGCTCGGAGCCGGGGCACAGGCACCAGGACATGGTAAAGCACATCCACCCTGTCGTCTTTTCTAAAGAACTATATGCATCTGCCAGACAGAAGTGTGGGATTCATAATTACACATTCCACCCTTCTTAAAAAAAAAAGTCCAAACGCTGAAAAAGTCACTCTCAAATGTCTCATTTGGGGGCCAGAGGCTGAAAAATAAAAAGCCAAGCTGCTGAAGCGAAAGGGGAGGAGGTGATCTCACACATCACAAGTCCTGCATCAGGAAGCCACAGAGCCAACCAAACTCACACCTGATGAAGATTTAATCACTGAGCAGCATTCTGGAAGGACTACCACATGCTTCATAATGCTGCTTCTGCACTGTTTGAAACTCTTAACAGTAACATACAGGTACACTGGGCTTCCCTGGTGGGGAAGCGGTAAAGAATCCACCTGAAATGCAGGAGATGCAGGGGACGCGGGTTCGATCCCTGGGTCGGGAAGATCCCCTGGAGGAGGTCATGGCAACCCACTCCAGTATTCTTGCCTGTAGAATCCCACAGACAGAGAAGCGTGGCGGGCCACAGTACATGGTGTCACAAATAGATGGACACGAGTGAAGCAGCTTAGCACGCACGCACACACAGGTATGTCAGTTTAGAAATTGTACTTATTTAATTAGTTTATTTGAAAACACAAACATCTAGGCTGTCCAGCCTAGACCCTAAGGAGAGAGGGCCTGGATGCCAGCAGCTCATCAAAGTCTGCTGACTGGGGGCTCCATACTGACCCCCTCCTCCCGAGCATTTCAGGGAAGGGTGCTTCACCAGCCATGGGGGAGCAGGAGCTGGACAGGCAGCAGGGCCGTGGAAAACTGAGGGGCCTTCAGAGGCCTGCAGGAGTCAGGAAGCCCCAGGAAAGGAGGTGAAGGCCAAGTGGGGTGAAGAGCAGCCAGCCAGTCCTCCGGTTCCTGCAGGAATGGGAGGGACACACGGGCCGGGGGAACACCTCCTTCCGACAGCAGCTGGTCACTAAGCTGCTGAACAGGAGGTGGAGCTGTCTGGCTCCAGGGCTTACAACCCACATTCTCCAGCACTCAAAATCCAGATCCAGGTCCCTGGGGTTGGCACATGGAAACACCCTTCCTGCCCAGCCCCACTTACTTTATAAAGAGGTAAAACAGGCAAGTAGGTCCATGAGAAGCAACACTCCGGCTGCCCAAATTTCTGAGTTCACCTGCTTATGGCTTATCTGGAGCCTAGCTGTGGCACAGAGCTCAGAACCCTGAATTCTCAGATCCTGCTAGACTGGTGGCAAGAATCTGGGAGTAAGGGCAGGGAGCAGAGAGCTAAGCATGCCTAGAAAGTCAGGGTTTTGTTTTCTGTTTTTGCTATTTGATAACAGGAAGCTATGGAGGCAGACTGGAGTGATACCTAAATCTCCCTAGATGAAAGCTCTTCATCTCCCAAAATAAGCCGTTCCCCAGACTTTTACTGCTATAGGAAGAAGGCAGGAATTGAGAAGCACAGGGCAAGTCAAACTGCTGAAAGCACCTATTTGCAAACATGCCTTAACGTTCAGACCAAACATGTGATGCAAAGGGCAAGCCCAATGTCCCTGTCTGCTCCAAGCAAGGCCTATAAGCCCGAAAGGTCCGGTGAGCTGGGGATGCTCAGTCACTTAGTCATGTCCAATTCTTTGCGACCCCATGGACTGCAGCCCTCCAGGCTCCTCTGTCCATGGAATTTTCCAGGCAAGAATGTTGGAGCAGGTTGCCATTTCCTCCTCCAGGGGATCTTCCCGTCCCAGGGATTGAACCTGCATCTCTTGCGTCTCCTGCACTGGCAGGCAGATTGTTTACCACTGAGCCACCTAGGAAGGCTAAGCATCCCTAAAGCATGAATGGCTCTAGGGTCTAACATACTAGGCTTAGGGAAATAGTCACTCAGTTGACTGCCAAGGTAGTAAGAACCAAAAAACTGATAGAACCCTTCACAGCTTCCATGCTCAAAGGCAGGCAGCCAGCCTCCCTCTCAGCGTCAGGCTCGTCCTCCCAGCAAGGGTGGATCTGGGCCTGGACACTGGTCCTCTTGCTTTACAGACAGCAAACGTAAAAATGAACACACAGATGGCATGCTGCCACACCTGTCCTACACAGAGCAGCCCCACGTGTGCCAACTGGACGTGTGAGTCGAGCCCTGTCCACACTCCCTGCCACCAAGATCCATGACCATCAATACACAAGCAAGTTCCACTTGCTTGTTCCTGCAACACATAACAATGACTGGATGACCGTCACAGTTGAAGGCTGTATTCGCATGATCTGACGTAAAATGTGGCTGACTGGGATGCAAAAATGTAACTGGCGACAGGGTAGAGGGTATTCAAAGAAATTGGCGATGTCCTGGTCCTTCACGATAGCTGAAAGGGGGGCACAATCTGAGGCTGGAATGATGGCTGATCAGGAGTCCACACCGTGGACAGAGCAAGCCCAGCTTTCGATATGTGCCCCAAGGTGAATCCCCAGAGCTCATCAGAGCAGAGCTCCTTCTCATGTGGGACTCTACACAGCCAACTCTAAGCTTAGCAATGGAAGGAATTTATTTCATGACAGTGATTTTCAAAAGTGGACACAGACAGACTACAGCTAACAACCTTAATGTTGACGTTTTCGCCACTGGCAGCAGCAGCCATTTTTAATCCCATAGGCCTTCCCTACATATAAGCTCCACCATCATCCTGTTACTGTTCTTCCCACTGTAGGAGTTCAGAGACATTAATGAATTACCACAGTCAAAAAGTTAACTGATGCGGAGCCAAAGCAAACCCAAGACTCACAACCAAGCCCAGGTGCCTCCTATTATAGCCTTAGAAAAGGCCCTGGGAACCCAGTATCCCAGATGGTCTTTCCCAAGTATCTACGAGGCCCACCCTGCCTGTCGTCCAAGATCAGACACTGGCTAAAGCAAGAGCTGGGGCTCACCTGAGCACCTGTCCTTCAATGAGCCAACTGGGGATGCTGGCAGTGGCGGAGTCCAAGGAGTATTCTCTGTTTCAAGACTGGCTGTGGAGGCCACAGACACTACATCTGAAGGCAGATCAAACAGGAAGGGACAGAGCGGCTGACTCAGTCTGGTTCAGGGCCCTTTTGGGTAAGCCTGGGGCCACCTATTCAGGCTACTCCGTCCAGCAGCCTACAGAGGGGGCACCCCACCCTGTCCCCATCATCACCCCTTGTGCCCAGGAGCCAACTCTCCTCCAAGAACAACTGTACTCCTGGGCATGAGAACACCAACTCTACTCTGGTGCCAAGTCGATGTAACACACTTTAAACTCCCTAGTGGGATTAAATCACTGTAGCCAAAAAGACAAAAAAGCTCTGGGCAATGTTCCTCTGTATCTTTCTTCAAACTCACTGTGTCTCTGCCATTCTTGCTGGGAGCCTGGCAGGAGGTTTGCAGATCATGCTCCTAGGCAGCTTTTGCAAAGCTGAGTTCAGTTCTGAAAAACAGGGCTCTTGTGCTCCTGGAAGAATATGAAAGTACCACAACAAAAAGTTCTATTGGCTGTTAAATTGCTTTGGGTTTACAAATTCACAAATGGCTCAGTCCGGTACCCAGTTAAGGAATCAGAGTACACAATTCACTTGGTCACATCTTATCAGCAATATGGCACAGGCCTTTTGATGATGAACAGGCATGTGGATATTCTTAGCCAGGCAGAAAGGGAAAATGACAGTGACTCTCCAACATCTGTAAGTACTTGCAGGTTTATTTCCTCTCAGTTTATTTACTCATGACGTTTCCAAAAGGGGCTGCCTGCTTTTCCATCACCCAAATCTGAGCACCAACACTGCAAACATCTTTAGAGATGCTTATTTTCACATTAAACATGTTTCAGCTCTGGGATTACACTTTAAACGTATATTCTCATCCCTTCCGTTACCACACCCTCGTTTTTCCTGGCAAAGCCTTTAGAGTTTAAAATCCAATGAAGACTTTTCATCCTGTCAGAATAAAGCCATGTGGGCAGCATATTTCTGCCTCTCACACATCCCTCACATTAAAGTGGGTTTATGACCACAAACATTTTGTATTAATCAACGTTTCGCACACCCATGCCTGAAAATCAGATTAAAACCTCATTCTCCACTTCCTTCCGCAGTCCACAACTTCCTCAGAAAATCTCTCCAAGCTTGGCCCCTCATCCTTGCAGCCTCAAAGCATGCGGATTTCATTGTATACTGCTTGCTGTTTTCGACTTAGACCAAAAGTTGAGTTTGAAAAGCCCAAGAGACACAAATTTGGCACCAAACAGGTTCTAGTTAAACACATTTCCAGGAAAAAGCCAACTTTCTGAGCAGCACAGAACACTCAGGCCTTTGTGACTTTCCATGGGTCATCCCTGAGTTTTTTCTAGCTTCAGGGTTTCTTCCTCCAGTGACTACCCCTCTAGAAGCCCCAGCAGAGTGTCTAGGTCAGAGGCCCAGACATGCCCTTATATGTACCAAAGGTTTGCAACGGCTCATTTAAACGTATCCAGTGGTTTTCAATGGAAAAGAGGGGCCACCACTCTCACTCCCAAAACAAAGCTGCTCATGGGGCTCACTCGGAAACTTCTAGGCTTTGGGAAATCCTGGAAGGCACCTCTTTATTCTTGTTATCTTGCTTGACAATTTCAGTCTCCCCGCACAACTCATTACAAATATTAATAATATTATTACATATAAAATGCTGACTACCTTCCCTAGCAGGGTTGGGGTGGGTATTATTATTCTTGGGGGTACCTGAGGCTCTAAAATGTTAGGTCACCCACGGCCAGACAGCTAAATGCCAGAATAGATTAGAACCTAGGCTGGCCTGGCTTAAAATCCCCTGCTGCTGCCAATTTGGTCTGCCTCGCTACCAGCAACTGCCTCCAGCTCTGGGAGAAGTCTCAGGTCCCGTGCTGCCCTCCGGGGCAGGTCTAGATGGAGGGGTCTTGAATGACCTCTTTCCTTCTCTCGGCGGTTCTCCACAGACTCCCCCGGGGAGCCCCACAGACTCCCCCGGGGAGCCCCCCAGCCCCCGACCTCCGGCTCCAGGCCGCCCCTTTCACCCACCCGGCTTCCTGCGCCTTCTCTCCAGCCCCTGCCCGCGCGTCTGGAGGGGACGGCTGCTAGCCGGCAGGTGTCTGCCCGGCCGCGGGCGCCTCGTGTAGCCGGGGAGGGGTGGAGGGGACGCCGGCCCGTCTGCACCTACCTCGTCCCCGAAGCGCACCACCTTCTGGCCCGTGGGCCCGCGCAAGCCGGGGAAGCGGGCGAGCTCCTCGGGGTCGCCGGGCGCCGAGGCGCTCGGCCCCACCAGGCACCGGTCGATGATCTCGTCCTGCTGCGCCGGCGGCAGCCGCGCCCACTCGGGCCCGTACTTCTCCCGGATCTTCTCCTTGTCCTGCATGATCTTCCTAGCCATGGGGCTTAGCGACGAGAAGTACGTGAAGCGCTTCCGCTCCCGGTCGTCCAGAGGCCGGTTCGCGCTCATGACGGCCGTGCGCGAGGCCGCAATCGCCGCCGCCATGGACGCCATGCCCTGCCTGCCCGCAGCTCTCCGCCCCCGCCCCGGCCCGGCCCCCGGCCCCGGCCCCAGCCGGGAGGCCCGAGCGCCGCCCCCACCCCGCCCCGCCCCCCGAACAGCGCCCTTCCGCCCCCAGGAGCCCGGGCCCCGCCGCCCCAGGAACCCCGCCTCCGAGCCCGCCCAGCTCCCGAAGCCCCGCCCCTCCCCCCCGACTCCCGGGGCTCCGCCCTCCGCGCCCCCACCCTGGGAAGGCCGCGGTCTGTACCCCACTGCTTCCGGAACCTGCCCTCCGCACTCCCGCCGCGGCACTCCTGTCTTGGCGCCCCCACCCCGGGAACCCCGCGTCCGGCATCCCGCATCCACCCACCGCCGGGAACCCCGCCCTAAGCGCAGCTCCCCGAGCTACCCTCTTACGCCTCGTTGCGTCCTCCAGATCGGCTCTCTCGTGTGTTCCCGCGGTGCCCCCACTTTTCGGGGCTCCCCTTGACCAGCGCAGGAGGTGACTGGCACGTCCCCAGGTCCGCGCCTGGCAGTCTGATGGGATTGCTGCTGGTGACCGCCATAGCGCCACGTGGTCACTAGTTTGACAAAGGAAACTTTTCTCCCTCCCAAAAGACAAACCGGCATTTCTGGACCGAGCCACAGGCCACCTTATTCTTATCCCTTTCCCAGCTGAGCCATCTTTTTCCTCTTTCTTTGAACTGTCCCCAAACCTGGACCAGGGTCTTGGCGCGGTGAGCTGTCAGAAGGGTTGGGCTCGGGGCAGCGAGGACCCTGAAGATACGAGCTGGGGAGACTGGACTAGTGTCTAGAGTGTTGAAAGAATATCAGTTTCCGCGGCTCCAAAAGAGAGGAGTTAAGTGAAGTGTCAGGTAGCTCATAATGCCTTTCGCTAAAAAGGAGTTAGGAACTGCCGGGTAGGCATCTGGGGCCCGCGGGCTAGTGCACACCTGTACTTCGTTTTGCTTTTGCAGGTGAAGACTTCTTCCCCAAATCTGTCGTTTGGTCTTTGCTTTCTCCAAGATTTCGTTTTGGAGTCTCACAAATCACAAGAACTCTAGGCAGCTTGATGTTTGCAAACAAACTGAAGAGCAGCAGGAAGTTTTCATAGGCAGAGAAGCGACATCCCAATAGTGTTTGGGGGGGTGGGGAGGCGGGGGTCAGGTGTGCCATTTTGAAGTATGTCTCAGAGCACAGCCATTAAAATTATACAGAGTCCTCATCTGCTTTACTGTCTGGCTGGTTTGAACAAGACTGTAATAGGGCTCAGATGAGAATTAAATGTCCATGTTTTAAAAAAAAAAACCTGAATTTCAGCTGTTACTTAGGGTCATGCCTCTGAAGTAACACTTGGATAATTCTGAAACTTACATAGTGTTATAAATATCAATGTTACCTCAAATAATAATAATAAAACTCTTGGATAATTCTGAACACAGTTGTAGCAATAAATTGCAAAGTTCTATTTTAAACATGTGATAGCTTTATCTTCTGGCTCAAAATTCCTTAGAAAATATTTTTAGAATGTCATGAATGTGACAAGCTCTACAGTAAAAGATATTGCTATCAAGTGTTATTAGCATACCATGTTGAAAAGCAGTGGAAAAAACTACCAAATAATAGCTGGGGTTGCCCAGTATTTGAAGGACTACTTATCAAGCCAGGAGGTTGAGTTTTTTGGTACTAGTCTATTTCTAGATAAGTCTATGCTATATAGGTCCAATCTGAATCCTTCTTTCTCAACTCGAACACTTATTTAATAAGGTGGGTGATGTTTAAAGATGTATTCTTGAAATTAACACCTTCAAAGTTGCTTTGAAATTCATATAGAAAGAGTTCAGTGCTGTTAGAAACTTGGTCCCACGTGGTTTTCACAGCAGTTGCAAAAATAAATGGTCTTTGCAAAAAAGCATAACCCAATTAAGTGTTTAGATCAAATATAATTTATTACCAGAGAAGTCATAATATAAATGCAATGTGAAACGAATCAGGGACATCAGCCAAGCTATGTAAAATCCATGATCTGGGTAATACTGCTGCTGCTGCTAAGTCGCTTCAGTCGTGTCCGACTCTGTGCGACCCCATAGATGGCAGCCCAATAGGCTCCCCCGTCCCTGGGATTCTCCAGGCAAGAACACTGGAGTAGGTTGCCATTTCTTTCTCCAATGCGTGAAAGTGAAAAGTGAAAGTGAAGTCGCTCAGTCAAGTCCAACTCTTCGCAACCCCATGGACTGCAGCCTACCAGGCTCCTCTGTCCATGGGATTTTCCAGGCAAGAGTACTGGAGTGGGGTGCCATCTCCTTCTCCAAGATAAATAGATTCAGAGAAGTAAAGATAGCTAAACTCCAAATATGTAATAAAGTAAAATAGTGGGATGATTCTAGTACTAAGCGTCTTTCTTAGGCAAGAATTTGGATAGAGGCAGCCTGCCTTGTTCTTTGTGGATTTCACTTAGCCAGTGGGCTCTTTACAAAATGAAGAGACTATCATGTGGTCACTGACCCTCTGAAATGCTTTAAAACCTTGCGCTGTTCCAAACAGCATTTCTTTATTCATCATCTTATTGAGGTATTTGCTGTTTCTTCCCAGAATACTTTTCTTAGAGACTATATAGAGACACATACCAAAAACTGCGTTACCTAAGGATTAAACAGTTCTTGGCAAGTGCCATTTCAGCTGTTTTTCTCAGAAGGGTTCTTGAGTCCCTACCAGAATGTAAACTCCACAATAGGGAGATCCTTATCTGTCTTGTTTAGTCTTGGGAACAATAATGCCTCCTGATTCAGAGTAAGGCTTCAAGTGACTACTTTTTGAATGAATTATGAATGAAGAAATGAATCAATGTTACCCTCTTTACAGATAAAGATACAGGGGCATCAAAGGAAAAAAACTTGCCTGAGATTATCCCCCATCACCCCTCATGGGATGAAATGAAGAGACACAGAACAATGGTCCCTTTGCCTTTTTTAAAATCTCTTAACATTTGATTAATGTGTCTAAGGTTAATCACTGGGTTATTGATAATAAATTGGGTTTATGGCTATAATTTATTAAATCTTCTAAATTACTTGCTAGTAAAACACAGCATTAATATTTTCAGTATAATAATTGAATACCCAAGATGATCACCAACATTTCCATTACACAGCTGACACCTTGGCTAATAGTTGCTGTCCTGGAGCGCCTCTCCCCAGGTCAATACCTTCCTTTAAAAACTATTAACAGATGGTGGGAATGCAAACTAGTACAGCCACTACGGGGAACAGTGTGGAGATTCCTTAAAAAACTGGAAATAGAACTGCCATATGACCCAGCAATCCCACTGCTGGGCATACACGCTGAGGAAACCAGAATTTAAAGAGACACGTGTACCCCAATGTTCATTGCAGCACTGTTTATAATAGCCAGGACATGGAAGCAACCTAGATGCCCATCAACAGACGAATGGATAAGAAAGCTGTGGTACATATACACAATGGAATATTACTCAGCCATTAAAAAGAATACATTTGAATCAGTTCTAATGAGGTGGATGAAACTGGAACCTATTATACAGAGTGAAGTAAGCCAGAAAGAATAACACCAATACAGTATACTAACACATATATATGGAATTTAGAAAGATGGTAACAATAACCCTATATGCAAGACAGCAAAAGAGACACAGATGTCTAGAACAGTCTTTTGGACTCTGTGGGAGAAGGCGAGGGTGGGATGATCTGAGAGAATGGCATTTAAACATGTATATTATCATATGTGAAACAGATCACCAGTCCAGATTCGATGTATGAGACAGGGTGCTCAGGGCCAGTGCACTGGGATGACCCAGAGGGATGGGATGGGGAGGGAGGTAGGAGGGGGGTTCAGAATGGGGAACACATGTACACCCGTGGCTGATTCATGTCAATGTATGGCAAAACCAATAAAATATTGTAAAGTAAATAGCCTCCAACTAAAATAAATAAACTATTAACAGAGATACAAACAGCAAGGCTATCCCCCAAGGTTCAAGGTTGCCCTGGGGGCACTTCTGAGACACCTGGGGGCTGCCAAGACCCAGTGGCTTTGGGAAAAGTCCAGAGGCTCTGAAATTGGGTGCACCTGAACTGGGGCGCTGTGGTCAGATACCTGGCCACCACAGAAGTGCTCAAAACCTGTTGAAGCCTAAATTCCTTCACTTTTGGTAAGGGGGAAACTATACCAGCCTTCAGAGGTAGCGTGTCAAGAGAGGGAAGGTGACTCATGTGAAAGGCCCTCTCTCCACCATGCCAGTGAAGCCAGCCCTTTGATATTGCACCCACCTGGCCTGTATCTGTTACGCTTCTGGACAAATCAGGCCCCTTTATGTTTGGTGTTTCAACAATGAGGTCTTTGTAGCCAAAGACAAGGGCTGGGCTCCTTCCTCTTCTTTCTCTCAACCACCACAAAGTGCCTTCTTCACAGCTGACTCTCAAGTATGCTGTTAGTTCAGATGTCTGTTGAATGAATTTGTTGTCCCAAATAAATAATCTGTTGGCCCACTCCCCTCCATGAAGACCCTGCCAGCTCATGGAAAACCACAGGGCAAGCATTCTAGCCCTGCTAAAAGTCAAGTAACCAGCTCTCGCAAGCCAGTTGTTGAAGCTCATGGTGAAATTCCAGGCACCGTGGCAAACAGCTGACAATTTGGGGAAGGAACTCTATTGGCGACATAGCAGGCAGTCAGTTGGTAGACCCAGCCAGCCCTCCTGACTGACACTTTCAGCTTGGAGGCAGGCAGGCTCCCTGAGGATGATGATTCATTCCTGCATCTGTTACTGGTTATTCCAGATGCTACCCTGAAAGAGGACAGTTCTCTGCTCTTCACTCCCACACCCAGAAAGAACAGGAGATGGAAGACAGTCTTCATGGTGTATTTAGAAGACCGACTCCCTGTGTGATTGGAGGGCGGTGTTCATGATCAAGACAAAAAAAGGATGAGGCAAGAAAGAAACGACAAGGAGGTGGTTTCACAGATCTACTTTTTGGCAGGAAATGTGCTTTGAGTATTTTAAGGGGGTGGGTTATTTTTCCAGTTGGAGACAGGTTTTCATGGAAACAACCACAGTCTGTCACCAAGTCCAGGCAGGTGTGAGGCACTCCCTGTGCCTGTAAGAACAGAATCACCTTCTCTGGGTAAAGCCACAGGACTCACATGGGGCTCAAAACTGGGCCCTTCCCTGTCAACACCACACTTCACATAACGAAGACAACCGGCTCATCTGCTCTGTGGAAAATGCTAAAAGCCCTCTTGAAAACGACAAGAAGAATCTGTGTGAATTTTTACATTTAGAAAAGCCTCTGAGATTTTTAGTCCTTTGTAAGAATATAGATCTAGAAGCAGTTGTTCACTTTTTCCCCCTTCATCTGAAATTCCCATCCCATTATCTCCAACTATAGAAATTTGATCCCTTAAGACCAGGGACTTCCCTGGTGGTCTGGTGGCTAAGAATCCACCTGCCAGTGCAAGGGACGTGGGTTTGATCCCTGATCCGGGAAGACCCACATGCTGCGGGGCAGCTAAGCCCATTCGCCACAGCTGCTGGCCCAGGCTCTGCAGCCCACACACCCCAACCACTGAAGCCCAAAAGCCCAGAGCCCATGCTCCGCAACAAGAGAAGCCATCACATTGAGAAGCCCACACGCCAGAACTAGAGAGTAACCCGATTGCCGCAACCAGAGAAACCCCATGTGAAGCAACGAAGACCCAGTGCAGCCAAAAATAAACAAGTAAATAGGATTTTCTAAAAAGAGACCTCGCCCAAATGAAATCCTCATGATCATGCCAAACAGAAGGCAGGTAGGCACAAAAGAGACAGTGTCTCCTTTGTAATTTGACTTCAGGTAGACATTGGTGTCCTGGGAAGAACAGTGCCAGCGTTTTTGGCACTATCCATGTGTGTTATGGGTGGTAGTTCAAATCCATATGTGGAAACTCTAATCCCCAGTGGAGTGGTATTTAGAGACGGGTCTTTGGGGGCTGGTTAGGCCCTGAGGGTGGAGTCCTTGTGATAGAATAGTGCCCTGATAAGAAGATACAAGAGAGCTCGCCTGTCTCACCACCCCCCACCCTGTGAGGACACCATGACAAGGTGGCCATCTGCAAACCAGGAGGCAGGCAGACACCGAATCTGCTGGCACCTACATCTTGCATTTCTCAGTTTCCAGAATTATGAGAAATACTTGTTTGTTGTTTAAGGTGCCCAGTCTGTGGTATCATTATTACAGCAGCCTGAACTCAGATAATGTGAAATGGCTTCAAATTCATATAAAATTATTGCCTTAATGAGAGTGTATAAATGTAGTTCAAGAGAGGATGAAGGAAATAAAGATGGCTGATGGAGAGGAGAGATGAAAGTGTGGCAATGGGACTTCCCTGGTGACGCAGTGGATGAGAATCTGCTTGTCAATGCAGGGGACAGATGTTCGATCCCTGGCCTGGGAAGATTCCACATGCTGGGGAGCAACTAGCTCATGCACCACAACTCCTAAGCCGGAGCTCTAGAGCCTGTGAGCCTCAACTACTGAAGCCCATGTGCCCAAGGGCCTGTGCTCCGCAACAAGAGAAGCCACCCAGGAGAGGTCACCCCCTAGAAGCCCAGGCACCACAACGAGGAGTAGCTCCCACTCTCCACAACTGCAGGAAGCCTGCACACAGCAACAAAGACCCAGCGCAACCAAAATACGCAAATAAATAAAATTTCAAAGTATGTGGCAATGATTGAGAAGCGAAGGGAATTCCTCTGTCTTCCTCTAAACAATCTGTTCTCAACTTCCACACACTCCCAGATATGGAATGCATTTTTCTTCCTTCTGTTGTTCTCTTCATGCTGCCTTGACATTTGTTTAATGGGCCCCTGGCTCTTGCATTGTGAATGTCACCCCTTTGAGATCTGCAGATGGTCATCCAAGCTCCCTGGTAGAGTTCAATGGAACCCGCTGGAGCTCTCTGCTCAACAGGAGACATGAGCCAGCTTGCTCCTTGCTTCTTTCATCATTTGCCAGACTGCAGGCACTTGGCTAAATCTTTATGAAGCTAAAAACACTGACTTTCAGGAACCATGGCATTTTTACTCTACCGTGACTGCTTGAATTTGATCTATGTCCTTGAATCTTTTTTAACTTAAAATATTTTCAAAACTTGTTGTCCAGTTGCTAAGTCATGTCCAGTTCTTTGCAACCCCATGGACTGCAGCATTCCAGGCTTCCCTGTTCTTCACCATCTCCTTGAGTTTGCTCATGTCCATTGGGTTGGTGATGCCATACCAAGATGCTATGAAGAATGGAAATGAATATGGAAAAATGAAAACCATTGTCTATTAAGTTTCTGTGATTGTATTTTACTTTTTAATTTCTGTGAAATATTGTTTAGTGTAATAGATACATTAAAATTGTCAAGTACTATGAGTCATTCTCATTTCCAAACAGCGAGAGAGATGCTGTTGAACACTGAAAATATGAAACGTGTTCTGTTGTCAGTGAACCTGACCCCGTCTAACCTGCAAGACAGGAAGCGAAGGAAAGCAGCTCCCCCGCCTTTGAGTAAATGGCAGTCACTGGCCTGTGCCCAAGGGTGCCTTTCATAAATACTTTTCAAATGGTTGAGAGGTGGATGGAAGAGGAAACCTCCCTAGTAATTTGATCCTCATCATGTTGTGATAGAGTTCACAACTTCATCCTAGAGGTCTACTCAGTAAACAAGGTGTATCATATTTGTAATGATCTTCAAAATATCACTTTGTCCTTATTCCATTGTTCCCTCCATACTCCAGGTCTCATCATCCACCCTGGCATGCCTGGCTTTCCCAACTCCAAGCCACGCCCTCCAAACTGCCCTGTGTGACTCTGCCAGCCTTCTCCTCCCTCACAACACCTCCAGCTGGGTATCTCCCTTTCTGTTACGACTTTAGGCCCAAACTCTCTCTGGTCTTCCCTGGCCTTCCTCCTTCCTAGCACATCACCATCATCCTCATTCCTAGCTCTGTGCCCAGCAATCTATTTGGTTACAAAATCTTTATTCCTCATGATCACCTGTCCAAATTCTACCTATTGTTGAAAGTTTGGTTTAAATGCCATCTCACCGACCTCACTGTGTCCCCTCTCACTGTACTCTGGTGGTGTAGCATCTATGCCACCAGCACAGTAGAAAGCACATCATAGTTATTGACCTGAGTCACTCCAAGGAGGCCAGAGTGGTTACCCAGGTGGCTACATGCCCACCTATGGACAAGCCATCCACTGGGAGCCTCCCTGTCCACCTCGCCTGCTGACCCCTCTCCCTCTGGTGCAGCACCTATAGCTGTCACTGTTCAGTGAACCCCCTCAGTCCCTAGAAGAATTGTTAGGCTGCTGCTGCTGCTGCTAAGTCACTTCAGTCGTGTCTGACTCTGTGCGACCCCATAGACGGCAGCCCACCAAGCTCCCCCATGCCTGGGATTCTCCAGGCACAAGAACATTGGAGTGGGTTGCCATTTCCTTCTCCAATGCATGAAAGTGAAAAGTCAAAGTGAAGTCACTCAGTTGTGTCCAACTCTTCGCGACCCCATGGACTGCAGCCCACCAGGCCCTCCGTCCATGGGATTTTCTGGGCAAGAGTACTGGAGTGGGGTGCCATTGCCTTCTCTGATTGTTAGGCTCAGTTCAGTTCAGTTCAGTCCCTCAGTCGTGTCCGACTCTTCACGACCCCATGAATCGCAGCACGCCAGGCCTCCCTGTCCATCACCAACTCCCGGAGTTCACTCAGACTCACGTCCATCGAGTCAGTGATGCCATCCAGCCATCTCATCCTCTGTCATCCCCTTCTCCTCCTGTCCCCAATCCCTCCCAGCATCAAAGTCTTTTCCAACGAGTCAACTCTTGCCATGAGGTGAGCTTTAGCATCATTCCTTCCAAAGAAATCCCAGGGCTGATCTCCTTCAGAATGGACTGGTTGGATCTCCTTGCAGTCCAAGGGACCCTCAAGAGTCTTCTCCAACACCACAGTTCAAAAGCATCAATTCTTCAGTGCTCAGCCTTCTTCACAGTCCAACTCTCACATCCATACATGACCACAGGAAAAATCATAACCTTGACTAGACGGACCTTTGTTGGCAAAGTGATGTCTCTGCTCTTTACTATGCTGTCTAGGTTGGACATAACTTTTCTTCCAAGGAGTAAGTGTCTTTTAATTTCATGGCTTCAGTCACCATCTGCAGTGATTTTGGAGCCCAAAAAAATCAAGCCTGACACTGTTTCCACTGTTTTCCCATCTATTTCCCATGAAGTGATGGGACCAGATGCCATGATCTTCGTTTTCTGAATGTTGAGCTTTAAGCCAACTTTTTCACTCTCCACTTTCACTTTCATCAAGAGGCTTTTTAGTTCCTCTTCACTTTCTGCCATAAGGGTGGTGTCATCTGCATATCTGTGGTTACTGATATTTCTGCCAGCAATCTTGATTCCAGCTTGTGTTTCTTCCAGTCCAGTGTTTCTCATGATGTACTCTGCATATAAGTTAAATTAGCAGGGTGATAATATACAGCCTTGACATACTCCTTTTCCTATTTGGAACATGTCCAGTTCTAACTGTTGCTTCCTGACCTGCATACAGATTTCTCAAGAGGCAGGTCAGGTGGTCTGGTATTCCCATCTCTTTCAGAATTTTCCACAGTTTATTGTGATCCACACAGTCAAAGGCTTTGGCATAGTCAATAAAGCAGAAATAGATGTTTTTCTGGAACTCTCTTGCCTTTTCCATGATCCAGCAGATGTTGGCAATTTGATCTCTGGTTCCTCTGCCTTTTCTAAAACCAGCTTGAATGTCAGGTAGTTCATGGTTCACGTATTGCTGAAGCCTGGCTTGGAGAATTTTGAGCATTACTTTACTCGTGTGTGAGATGAGGGCAACTGTGCAGTAGTTTGAGCATTCTTTGGCATTTCCTTTCTTTGGGATCAGAATGAAAACTGACCTTTTCCAGTCCTGTGGCCACTGCTGAGTGTTCCAAATTTGCTGGCATATTGAGTGCAGCACTTTCACAGCATCATCTTTCAGGATTTGAAATAGCTCAACTGGAATTCCATCACCTCCACTAGATTGTTAGGCTAAAACCCCAGTAATATAGACAGTTTTGATTAAACTGTTTTGAAAACTTCAGAAAACAGAGACCAGAGATGTCAAGAAAACTACATCACAGAAATACTAGTTATGCTTTTATATCAATAGCCAAGAGCTAGATGGGACAAAATATTGCACAAGCTCTGCATTCACCTCTAGAGTTAGAGAAGCAAAAACTAGGCTTGCTGTCTATCACATATTTGGGGGCAAAGTCAAAGGATTTTCTGAAGGTGATCTCATCTGTTTAATAGAAACTTTCATCTAAGAAGCTCTGAGTGCTATAGGCACATTAGCACCACCTAGGTCCTGATAGCACCCCTATTAAGAAAACGACAGGGCTTCCCTGGTGGTTCAGTGGTTAAGCATCTGCACTGCAATGCAGGGGAAATGGGTTTGATCCCTGGTCTGGGAAGATCCCACATGCTGCAGGGCAACTAAGCTTGCATGCCACAAGTACCAAGCCTGCACTCCGTAGCCTGCAAGCCACAACTACTGAGCCCCTGTGCAGCAACCACGGAAGCCCACTCACCTAGAACCCATGGTCCGCAGCAAGAGGGCAGCTCCCACTCGCCGCACAACTAGAGAAAACCCTCACCCAGTAATGAAGACCCAGAGAGGCCAAAATAAATAATTTTTTTAACGTGTTGACAAAAGATGATTGGCCCTTCATTCTTCTGGGTGCTTTTGCATGTTCCCCGCATCATTGACTCAATGGACATGAGTTTGAGCAAACTCCGGAAGACAGTGAAGGACAGGGAAGCCTGGTGTGCTGCAGTCCATGGGGCCACAAAGACTTGGACACGACTGAGGGACTGGACAACAAGTTCATGGGGCTAAATTGTCCCCAGCCAGAAGGTTGTGTCTCCCCCAAGGAGAGAGGGATGGGCTGGGAAGGGAAAGCGTGGTTTCACAGAGGCAGGGTGTGGAGTCTGGAGCCAGGCTGCCCACATTCCGGGATTGCTGACCATTGTTCATGTGGTGTGATGTGGACACATTTCCACATACATAGAGTGTCAGTAATGCCTAGACCCCTCTCCTCATTCCACAGGCATGGCCCTGGGATGAAGGAGTATAGAGTACTTAAGGGGCTTCACTGGTGGCTCAGACAGTAAAGAATCCGCTTGCAATATGGGATACCTGGGTTTGATCCCTGGATTGGGAAGATCCTGGGAAGAAGCATGGCAACCCACTCCAGTATTCTTGCCAGGAGAATCCCCGTGGACAGAGGAGCCTGGTGGGTTACAGTTCACAGGATCACAAAGAGTCGGACAAGACTGAGCGACTATGCACAGCACACAGAGTACTTAAAAGAGCGCCAGGAATAGATTAGGATCTCAAAACTATTAGGACCTCAAAATTAAATTCCATCACCAGAGCGAGTGGGAGGTGGCTGGATGGCACGTGTTCATGAGGTATGTGGTATGGAGAGACTTCTTCCCCCCTTGGGGTCCAGAGAGGACACTCTAGGAGTGGGAAGATTTCAGAGATATCTGAAATACAAAGCAGCTGTGAAGGGTGGAGAAAGGAGCAGGAAAAGATTGGGATCATGGGGTAAGGAGTGGGAAAGAAGGGAGGGTGACTGTGGGAGGGTGGAAACCAGCCAATGAGGAGGACTGCCGTCACAGGGAGGGAGTGGGGAACAGAATCTGGGTGGCTGGAGGAGCTAGATGTGGGGAGGAGACATGGCGCGCAGGGGCCTCGGTGGTCCAAGGGGAGATCCCAGCTTGCCCGGGAAGAGCCACTACTGCCAGGATTCCCATGATCTCAGAACCGTAGGCAAGGGTCTTGACCAGATGGGTCTTCAGGCAGTGCAGACTCCTACCATGGAGCCCCTCCTGTTATATCCAGACCAGGAATGTCCTTACTTAACCCAGGAGGCTGAAAAGGAGGAGGCCCTCTTTGGCTTAGCCAGCAGCACCTCTGAGGCCTGGGAGCTGAGCCCAGGGTGATGGAAGAGAACTGATGGCCGTGGTAGCCTGCCATGGGGAGGGGTGTGGGGTACACAAGATTATTCCAGGAGGGTTGAGTATTTTCACCTTATGAGAGACCAAAGCTGCCTCTCCATCTCCAGGGACAAAGATTTTTTGTTGGCCAAACTTCAGTCAGGCAGACTCCTGAATCTTCTCCTAGGCCCATCTGTGTACTTCTTTGCAAAATTCAGTTTCAGCAAGAACCTTGCTAAGTCAGTTTAATGAGAACCCCATCCTCAATCTGATAGGGTTTCTCACCACCCCCACCCCATGTTCCGCAGATAACCTCTGACCACCCTGAGCTGCCTTCAGCTAGAATTCTGTTAGATCTCTTTGGCTAGACACACTCTCCCCAACTTACCCTGATGTCTCCTCCTAGTAATTTACCATCCCCTGGTCCCCATTCGGCTCCTCAGATATGAACTCCCACTTGCCCATGTCTTATTCGGAGTTGAGGCCTGTTCTATATTGAGGTATCTTTTCTCCTATCAGTTCAGTTCAGTTTAGTCGATAGCAATGTTGAAATTGGTGATGGACAGGGAAGCCTGGTGTGCTGCAGTCCATGGGGTCACAGAATGGGACACAACTGAGCAACTGAACTTACTTAAGGTTGAAATGTTCAATTGCTAAGTCAGGTCTGAGTCTTTGTGATCTCATGGACTGCAGCATGCCAGGCTCCTCTGTCCTTGACTGTCTCCCAGAGTTTGCTCAAATTCATGTCCATTGAGTTGGTGATGCTATCTAACCACCTCATCCTCTGTCATCCCCTTCAACTCTTGCCTTCAATCTTTCCTAGCATCAGGGTCTTTTCCAATGAGTCAGCTCTTTGCATCAGGTGGCCAAAGCATTGAAGCTTCAGCATCAGTCCTTCCAATGAAGGTTCAGGATGGATTTCCTTTAAGATTGTCTGGTTTGATCTCCTTGCTGTCCAAGGGACTCTCAAGAGCCTTCTCCAGCACCACAACTTGACAACCTATGGTGCTAGTCCCAAATGAAATATGTTTCTATTGCTTTGACTGCTGTCCTGCTCTGGTTTTCCTTTGACCTAGGCTTTGTTCTCACCCTCTGCCCAAGGTCCTTCTGTGCGTCCCCAAAAAGCACAGGGTCTGCAATGCTGCCTCTGTGGTCCCTTTATCATTCAAATGTGTGCGGAATATCTCCTAGCTGTTTCATCTCTTGAAAGTGGACTCAATTCCTCTCTATTTCTTTATTTACTTCATTCCTCTTTCTCACCCCTTTCAGATTTTTGTCATCTTTCCCCCGCCCTCTGTCTCTATAAGGCAGGGCCCCCCACCCCCAGCCACACACACACCTTGTACTCTGTCGCCTAAATGCCAAGCCTCAGGGTCCTCCTGCTGGATGAGACGGCTGGGCCTGGTGGCTCTGGACATGGTGGGAAACTCGTCTCTTGGGTTTCCACTACTGTGCTGCTGTCCTGGACTTCTCACCGTTCCTTCTCTGTTCTTATTCTTCTCCAAGGCCCAAGTCCAGGCCTTCTGTTCTCATCTTCCCTGCCTGAGGATTACCTGTAGCACTGACTGCCTCTTTTCCAGCCCTTCCCGAATGTGTTCGTTAGGATTCCAAGCAATAGTGAGTCAATGCTGCCCCTCAGGCAGTTGGAAATCTGCATCTCCACCCCACTTCCAGGGAGGAGGCTGGGGACCTGTGGACTACACTTTGAGTAGCAAAGGTCTAAAAGGCAAAGTGCCCTGTAGAAATCTAAAGTCCCCACCAAATGATGTAATGAGCACTGGGGCTTCCTTGTAGCATCTTCTAAGAGAGGAAACCAGAACTTCCCTGGTGGTTCAGTGGATAAGAATCCTCCTACCAATGAAGGGGACATAGGTTTGACTCCTCATCTGGGAAGATCCCATATGCTGAAGAGCAGGTAAGCCCACAAGCCATGGCTACTGAGCCCAAGTGCTGCACCTACTGAAGCCCATGAGCCCTAGAGCCTACACTCTACAACATGAGAAGCCATCGCAAGCAGAAGCCTGTGCAATGCAGCTAGAGAGTAACCCCCACTCACCTCAAGAAGAGAAAGTCCAAGCACAGCAATGACGACCTAGCATGGCCAAAAATAAATAAATAATTAAATAATTTAAAAAAAAAAGAAGCGGAAGGAGGAGCTGGGAAGGTATGTGGAAGAGATGGTTGAGAATAGCCTCAGAGTGTTCCAACCATGATTCGCAGATGGCAAGGCCCCCACTACTGCTGCCCCTCCCTCTGGTTCAGGAGAAGGTGCTGAGTATGCAGCCAGCCACCCTGACGTTCAAGGGCTGGAGCAGGAGAGCAGGCAGAGGGTCATATGCCCTATGTCTAAACAGCTAAATATTATAAATCAGAGTAGCAATTCTCTCACTTCACTGAAAAGAAAGAAGCACCAGTGATGTGTATGGAACAATATAATCATCCTTTTCCCACTGAATGTTTCTCTCTCTCTGACTTGTCCACATTCTCCAATCATACTTAATAGTAGAGTTATTGTTATTCCTAAATTGCACACAGTATTTAAATTATACATTTAAAAAGATGTTTAAAAATCTGGCTTCTAAAACAATGTGACTTCAGACCAGGAACTTTTTCAAAACACTGACTTCAAGTGAAATTCTCTCAGTTGTGTCCGACTTTTTGCAACCCATGGACTACACACTTCATGGAATTCTCTAGGCCAGAATACTGGAGTGGGTAGCCTTTCCTTTCTCCAGGGGATCTTCCTAACCCAGGCATCAAACCCAGGTCTCCCACACTGAGGGCAGATTCTTAACCAGCTCAGCCACTGAATTTAAAGAAGCGTTTAAATAGAACATTGCAAAATTTTAAAGCAGTTAATTATTTCCCCAAACTGTTACTTATTCTTTTTAGGTAACCTTGCATTGCATTTACTTATATGATTCTAGAAATTGTAAATATCTGATTCAGAATATAAATTGAATTTTTAAAATTTCCATCTCAAGTAAGTTTATTAATTTAATTTGTCAAATAATTTAATAAATTTACTTTGATTATAAAAGTCATAAATATCAACACAAAATATTTGAAAATAGAGAAAACACACACCATGTATATATGAACATTTTCTTTTGTAATCTCTTCTCCATGCATCTGTGTACATACTAAAAACAATAGTAAAACTATTTCCATTATGTAATAGTTATTTTTATTATATAATGAAAAACAAATGTTACTCTGTAACTTGCCCCTTTCACTGAACAATATTAGGAACGTTTTTCTAATTTTGCTAAATATTTTGAAAAATGATTTAATAGTATTTCTAAATTAGGGAACACATAATTTATCCAATCAAACCCATATGTTGGGACTTTTATAAATGCCAGAAGGAAGGTCCTCAGTAAAACTCACTTTCCTAAACCTTACCCCCTGCTCCCCCTGTGGGTAGCTGGGTTTTGTACCTGTGATCCTGTCTTCTGGATTGGCAGCAGGGCAGGGCCATTCAGACGACTGCTTTTAGGAACCTGAAACTGGGAGTCAGAGACAGGTCAATCTCTGAGAGAGAGCGGGATCCTATTCTTTCAAAATATGATTTTGAGAAAGAGAACGTAAACATCTGGCCTTCTCTGCAGCCATCCCCTTTCTTTGGGGCCTTTCCTAAGGCCTAGTGGTAGGAAGCACAAGGATGGGCTTCTGCCCTTGTAGGAAACTCTCCCCTTTCACCTACGGTTATCTTAAAGAGATTTCTGCTTCTTTTTTCTATTTTTATTACTTTGTTTATTCTTAATTGGAGGATAATTGTTTTACAATGTTGTGCTGGTTTCTGCCATGCTGTGTTGTGCTGTGCGTAGTTGCTCAGTCTTGTCGGACTCTTTGCAACCCCATGGACTGCAGCCCACCAGGCTCCTCTGTCCATGGGGATTCTCTAGGTAAGAATACTGGAGTGGGTTGCATGCCCTCCTTCAGGGGATCTTCCTAACCCAGGGATTGAACCCAGGTCTCCCGCACTGCAGGTGGATTCTTTACCATCTGAGCCACCGGGGTTTCTACCATGTATCAACACAAATCAGCCATAAGTATACATATGTCCCCTCCCTATTGAACCTCCTTCCCACCTCCCACCCCAAAGTTTCTGTTTCTTGCCACTCAAAGGGATCTACATAATGATATAAGAATAAAAGTTTTTAAGGATATGGTACACATTGTCAAGCTTTCCCCCAGAAAAGTTATGTTGTATGTTTATTGAATTCTGGTACAGAGGATCTTTACTGGATATAGTTCTTGCTAGGAAGCAAGTCCACTGTTGAATATTAAGTGCTACCAAAGGAAGAGCAGGAAGCTTATCCATTTGCAAGAAGTCAACAGAGCCTCAACTGCATTTACAGGGATACATGCTATCACCATAGTGGACATGCATAGGCACAGGACCCAGAGTACAAGTGGAATTTTCCTTGTGAGAGGCTGAAGCTGGGGTAATTTTCTTGAATCACTTGAATCTGAGAACGGTTCCTGTGAATTGCAGTAATCAAAGCCCATTGCAGACTGAGGGGCCGGAGCTGTCATCTAAGCTCATTTTAGCAACTAAAGGTTAAATCCTCATTCTCTGGTGAGGGGGGTCTCTCCAGAGGAGGAATGAAGCCCAGGAAAGGCAAGGCAGCCTCTACTGGCCGTACCCACGGAACGGCCCATGGATGTCATCACCCTGTTGTTTGTGAGTCTTCATACTCAAAACTTCCATGACTTGCTCTTTTACTGGCTTGCCACCTCTTGCTTCTCGTGATTTCTAACCCCACTATTTGCTTAGTGATGCGACACTCTGACTTCAAACCAAGGCATAGTGGAGAAAGGTGATGGAAAGAGCCTCATGTGCCTCATGGGAGACTGGCTGGACCACACAGCTCAGCCTGCTTTCCTGACCTCCTTTTCAAAGGAGAAATTCCCCTGCAGCTCTTAGGCCCTCGAGTATCAGTCAACTGACAGCTGCTAAGAGCCATGTCCCATTTTACAAATAAAGATTAAAAAAATTTTTTTTAAATAAATGATATGACAATGTATAAAGATCTTTAAAAGTGATGGTGATAGTTTGTTTTTACAACTTGTATTGTTGCACTAGAGTAAATAAGGGATGGGGATTTGTTTTAGGATGAATTGGTAAAATGATAGTGATTGCTAAAGAGGGTTTCCCTGATGGCTCAGCTGGTAAAGCATCCGCCTACAATGTGGGAGAACTGGGTTCAATCCCTGGGTTGGGAAGATCCCCTGGAGAAGGGAACTGCTACCTCCTCCAGTATTCTGGGCTGGAGAATTCCATGGACTGTGTAGTCCTTGAGGTCGCAAAAAGTCAGACACGACGCAGTAGGTTTCACTTCATTGCTAAAGAAGGGCTAATTATATGTATACGTGTAGCTCGTTCACTTTGCTGTACAGTAGAAACTAACATAACATTGCAAAGCAATTGTACTCCAAATAAAAATTATTTTAAGAACATAATCTATTGCCCAAAGTTAGCAAGTCAGGGGATGCCTTTTCCCCAGCCCTCAAAACTAACTTATTTATAAAGTCCCAATACCAAATTAATGAAAGTAAAGTGAAACCGGAAGTATCTGTCAGGTGTGGACAGAATCACTTGTCTGCATGGAGAGAAGACCTGCCCTTTTCTCTACAGCAATCTCGTTGGGCCTCAGTCCCCAGCCCTTTTCAACTTTGCATTTAAGATGTCAATATTCCCCTGTTCTGTTGCAGCCCTTCTCTCTCTTGGCCATAATTACTGATTTCCTGTGGAGACACCTGCCACCTGCTGAATCTGAAGAAGACATGGGCTCTGGATCACAGGGCCAAGGCTCAAATCCCAGCTCCAATCACCTGCTGGCTGTGTGATCTTGGGTGACTTTCTTTTTTAAAAAAAAGTTTATTTATTTGGCTCCATCCAATCTTACTTGCACAGTGTGATAACCTAGTGATCGCACTGTTTTCATCAGTCACATTTTTACAAGTAGGTAGACTCATTCATCGGAGGTGATGGCACCCCACTCCAGTACTCTTGCCTGGAAAATCCGATGGACGGAGGAGCTTGGTAGGCTGCAGTCCATGGGGTCGCGAAGAGTTGGACACGACTGAGCGACTTCCCTTTCCCTTTCAATGTTACTTGCAGGGTGGCGCTAGTGGTAAAGAACCTGCCTGCCAACACAGGAGAGATGAGACATGGGTTGAGGAGGGCATGGCAACCCACTCTGGAATTCTTGTCTGGAGAATGCTATGGTCACAGGGGCCTGGTGGGCTGCAGTCCATAGGGTTGCAAAGAGTTGGACATGACTGAGGCGATTTAGGTGCACAATCTTAGTTGTAGCCACAGGATCTTCATTGCATCGTGTGCAGCATGCAGACTCTAACTGCGGTGTGGCTCAGTGGCACCTGGGCTCTCTAGTCCTGGTGCATGGTCATATTTGTTCCACAGCACGTGGGATCTTCGTTCCCAAACCAGGGATCGATCGAACCTGCACCCCCTGCATTGTAAGGTGGATTCTTTTTTTTTTTTTTGCAAGATGGATTCTTAACCACTGGACCACCACAAGAGAAGTCTCAACTTTCTTACGTTTTCTCCACTTGCATTTTTCCATGCATGTTATTTCATTTCGCCCTCTACATGTCGCACGTGAGAACTAAATGGGACAATACAAGTGAGTGCTTAGCACAGTGCCTGGACAACAGTAAATGCTCAATGAGTCACCTGTGATTATTATGGTTGCTTGTCTATTTCCTTAACTCTACTGTAAGTGGGCAGAGGTTGTGTCTTTCTCATTTCTGTTCCCCAGCATTTAACTCAGTGTCTAGCACTTATGATGGGTTCTCAGTAAACATCTGTTAGTTGAATGGCTGGGATGAATGAAAGAATGTTTGAAGTCTTGACAGAGAGGCTTTTGCAAGCAGCGTCCTGTGTCCCATCTTGTTCCCTTTTTTTGTATTGGAAAGACACCTGTAACACTGAGAGCCAGAATAGGAAGAGGTTTCCTAGCATATGTTCCTCCTCATCCTTATTTGGTGGACATCGTGTACCTTGTCTACCATGTGATGGCCTGAAAATCATCTTTTCATCACAGTCACCAACAGTTTTCCCCAGACAAAAACTAATTACCTATACTTATGAGCAAGAAGTTTGAACAGATAAGAACTACAGGTTAGCTACCTCATCAGAAACATGGTTCTACAGGATCTGTTTTTTCATGATGTAAATAGCTGCAGATATAGCCATGAGCTTGCTCCTTCGAAGAAAACCTATGACCCACCTAGATAGCATATTAAAAAGCAGAGACATTATTTACCAACAAAGGTCCATATAGTCAGAGTGATGGTTTTTCCAGTAGTCATGTATGGATGTGAGAGTTGGACCATAAAGAAAGCTGAGCGCTGAAGAATAGATGCTTTTGAACTGTGGTGCTGGATAAGACTCTTGAGAGTCCCTTGGACTGCAAGGAGATCAAACCAGACAATCCTAAAGGAAATCAACCCTGAATATTCATTGGAAGGACTGATGCTGAAGCTGAAACTCCAAAACTTTGGCCACCTGATGTGAAGAGCTGACTCATTGGAAAAGACCCTGATACTGGGAAAACCTGAAGGCAAACAGCGGACATGAGTTTGAGGTAACTCTGAGAGACAGTAAAGAACAGGGAAGCCTCGAGTGCTGCAGTCCATGGGGTCACAAAGAGTTGGACATGACTGAGTGACTGAACAACAACAACACATGAACTACAAAGAAAAAAACCTTTATAAAGTTCTTTTTAGTTATACCAAAAGCATATAAAAAGGAGAAACTATTTTAAATTAGCTCTGATTTTTCTGAATCTTTTCAAGTTAGCTAATTAGAGATCATTTGATTTAATGATTTGTAGTTGGACCACTATGCAATAAAAATTTTAAGGCCATAGGAAACACTGTGGGTTGTTTAGGTTCATATTTTCACTTTTTATATAAATTAACACCGGAAGAATTAAGTGATTTGCTTGGTGGTAGGCAGCAGGGCTGGTTCAGGAACCCAGGTCTCCTGACTGGAGGCTGCGCACAGCTCATGTGCCTGCCTTGGTCTGAGCACTGTCTCTCAGGACTGCTGACTGTGAAATCTCACAGGGTCCTCTTCCAGGGCTCTGAGCGCATGCTGGGGTCCCCTACACAAGGCACAGCATGTCCCTGTGCACCCCCCGAACCGCAGACTCTGAGACACTCACTCAAAGACTGACCTTGGATGTGCTGTGCCACACCTAGTCACTCGGTCATGTCTGACTCTTTGTGACCCCATGGACTGTAGCCCACCAGGCTCCTCTGTCCACGGGGATTCTCTAGGCGAGAATACTGGAGTGGGTGCCATGGCCTCCTCCAGGGGATCTTCCCAACCCAGGGATCAAACCCAGGTCTCCCATATTTCAGGTGGATTCTTTACCATGTGAGCCACCAGGGAAGCCCATGAGGTGGCCCAGATTCACCATCAGAAAGGCATCCTGATGCAACTCTCCCATCAGCTGTTATCTGCATGATGATGAACTTCTCAGCTTTGGATAAGGCAGTTGGTAAAAAGAAGAGGTATATCCCAATATGGCAGAGTCTGCAATCTTGAGGTTCACGTTAGTGGTCTGTTCTTCATGGGGTCAGGTTTTATCCTTTCTAGGTCTGTCCCAGTTTCCCCAGCAGAACTTCTCTCAGGCTCTGTTGGCACCACGTTTCATAGGCTGTGACCTCATCTGTGTTCTCTCTCCTAATAGAGCCACGGGCTCCTTCAGGAAAGGGTTTCTTACTCAGACAAACTAGGGTGTATGGCCATCCAACTTGTAGCTTAGGTTTGGAAAGTTTCACCTCTGAAAATAATGCTCAGTTAGGAAAGATCCATTATTCTAAATACAGATAAAGGTATGACTTGAAACCACTAAGAAGAAAGGTCTGCTGAACGAAATTAAACAACTACATTTTCTCAAAGCATCTTGGACAAGTTGCAGATTTTCAGCCCAGCAATGCCCATCCCCTTTTTTGTTGTTACTACATGGTCATCACAGGACTCTACCCTGTGGCCACCGATGATAGTTCCTCTATCGGTAGTCACCTGGCACAGCAGAGTCCTTTCCCTGACACCATCCTCAGGTAGTACTGAGAGTCATGGACTGTCTTTGGGTCCCTGACACAAAGCCTAGTGCTTGCAGTAGCCCCAAGCCTGCCATGTGGGGAACGAGGGTTTGCAGACAGCTACTGAAGAAGAGAAGGAGGACACCACCTTCCAGTCCAGCCCTAATATTCTGAGGGCCTGAAACAAGGCTATAGACAGAAGCCCACATTTCATATGACTAAATATTTGGAAATTATAAACTTATTGTCAAATAAGTTACATTGTATCCTTTTATTTTAGTACATTTCAACAACAAAAAAGAATAAATATATGTTAAGGGTACAGGTTTTATATACTTCAAAGTTGGCAAAATACCAATGATAGCTGAGTTTAATCATTATTACATGTCTGGGTGTTCTCCATAGGCTGTGAAGTCTGCCTGAGTAAGAAAGATAAACATGACTTATAAATCACATTAAATCCACAAATTATCCTTCTTGACTTCAATTCATCAAAGTCATTATGTTTTTATAGCCAGGATTCACAATAATTTGTGCTCTAGTAATAATCTAAAAGGATTCTCTCATTGCTCGGTGGAAAAGAATCCACCTGCTAATGTAGGAGACATGAGTTCGATTCCTGGGTTGGGAAGGTCCCCTAGAGAAGGAAATGACAACCCACTCCAGTATTCTTGCCTGGGAAACCACATGGATGGTGGAACCTGGCAGGCTACAGTTCTTGCAGTCACAAAAGAGTCAGACATGACTTAGCAAATAAACAACAATAATCTAAAGGACTAAAAAATAAGATGTAATTATAGTCAATGTATGCAAAATTTGGATATATTTTATAATTA
Organism: Bos indicus; assembly: GCF_029378745.1. Taxonomy (NCBI): domain Eukaryota; kingdom Metazoa; phylum Chordata; class Mammalia; order Artiodactyla; family Bovidae; genus Bos; species Bos indicus. The sequence continues at coordinate 3,766,286 of NC_091787.1, forward strand.
ATAAATTATAATTTATTTTATAATTAATAAATTATAAATTTATTATAAATTAAAGTTAATGCAGCCATGAAATTAAAAGATGCTTACTCTTTGGAAGAAAAGTTATGACTAACCTAGATAGCATATTGAAAAGCAGAGACATTACTTTGCCAACAAAGGTCCATCTAGTCAAGGCTATGGTTTTTCCAGTGGTCATGTATGGATGTGAGAGTTGGACTGTGAAGAAGGCTGAGGGCCGAAGAATTGATGCTCTTGAACTGTGGTGTTGGAGAAGACTCTTGAGAGTCCCTTGGACTGCAAGGAGATTCAACCAGTCCATTCTGAAGGAGATCAGCCCTGGGATTTCTTTGGAAGGAATGATGCTAAAGCTGAAACTCCAGTACTTTGGCCAGCTCATGTGAAGAGTTGACTCATTGGAAAAGACTGTGATGCTGGGAAGGATTGGGGGCAGGAGGAGAAGGGGATGACAGAGGATGCGATGGCTGGATGGCATCACTCACTGGATGGACGTGAGTCTGAGTGAACTCCGGGAGTTGATGATGGACAGGGAGGCCTGGCGTGCTGTGATTCACGGGGTCGCAAAGAGTCAGACACGACTGAGCGACTGAACTGAACTAAACTGAAAGTTAATGTAAAAATGTTTTAAACTTTGTTTCTAAGTTTTTCTTCTAAAATGTTCAAGATTACCTAATAAAATTAAAAACTATACCAATTATAATTTATAAATAAAAATTAAAATCAAACTTAAAATCAAATGTCTTTAAAAAAAAGCAGAATTTTTCATTCAGTTTTAAAATATAAGTTCAAATTTAAATGTAAAGTATTTGCATTATACAAGTATTTGCAATACTTGTATTCAATATCCATTTGGTTGCCAGTATAAAGAACTGGCATCCTGCTCCTCATATCTGGTACCCAGCAGTTAGCATGTAGACTCACATACACTATACTGATGGGGAGAACATCTGAAATCAGGACACAAAACAAATAAAAAGATGCTCAGCGCTACTGGGAAAAAAACATCTCACCTAAGAATTCATTGCATTCATACTGTTTGAAGGAAAGATTTGACAAGACTGTTTCTCTCTTTTATATAAGGCATTTCGATTGTTCAGAACAGTTGAGGAGAGGACTTTTCTGGTGGCTCAGTGGATAAGAATTCACTTGTCAATAAAGGGGATATGGGTTCAACCCCTGACCCGGGAACATTTCACATACTGTGGGGCAAATAAGCCCGGGAGCTGCAACTACTGAGCCCAGTGTGCCACGATTAATGAAGCCCGCACCCTCTACGGGGCTTCCCTGGTGGCTCAGTGGCGAAGATTCCACCTGCAATGCAGGAGACCCCAGTTTGATTCCTGGGTTGGGAGACCCTGTTTCGATTCCTCAGTTGGGAAGATCTGCTGGAGAAGGGATAAGCTACCCACTCCAGTATTCTTGGGCTTCCCTGGTGGCTCAGCTGGTAAAAAATCCACCTGCGATGTGTGAGACCTGCACCTCTAGGGCCTGCACACCTCAACTCCTGAGGCCCACACACCTAGAGCCTGTGCTCTTCAAAAAAAGAAGCTCCCACAATGACAAGCCATTTGGTGGACATCATGTCCCTTGTCTACTGTGTGATGGCCTGAAAATCATCTTTTGACCTCAGTTGTTACTGCAACAAAGAGTAAGCCCTACTCGCTGCAACTACAGAAAGCCCATGCAAAGCAAGGAAGATCCTGTGCAGACTAAATAAATAAAAGTTATGAAGAAATGTAGCATTGTGTGATCTCAATGCTTTCTGGTCTCATCCTGTGCCACCAGGGTCTTGGGAAGCTTGGGACTGCTCAGGCTGGACCAGTCTGGGTTTCACCAGAGGAGCTGGGGCTGGGCTACCACACATGTGTATCACCAGTGTTAGAATACATGTTAGTTGATCCAAAGGTAGAGAGGAAGAAGATATATAAAGGGAGAATGGAGAAGGAAGTAACATGGGGATTGATGAAGATAGCTTTAATGAAGACATTCTTGATATGGAATGAATCGCAGAAGTCATGATTTTACTAGTCAATAAAGGCACTTCCTGGGTGTTCATTGGAAGGACTGATGTTGAAGCTGAAGCTCCAATACTTTGGCCACCTGATGTGAAGAGCTGACTCATTTGAAAAGACCCTGATGCTGGGAAACATTGAGGGCAGGAAGAGAAGGGGACGACAGAGGATGAGATGGTTGGATGGCATCACCGACTCAATGGACATGAGTTTGGGTAGGCTCCAGGGGTTAGTGATGGACAGGGAAGCTTGGCATGCTGCAGTTCATGGGGTCGCAAAGAGTTGGACATGACTGAGCAACTGAACTGAACTGAACTGAACTGAAAGGCACTTAAGATGCAAATATTCAAAGATCAAATATTTTCAAAATTACAAGTAGATATATAATGCCAATTATTATGACAGAATTTAAAAATTGGCAGCATGAAGCCTAGAATAACCTTGAGGTATATAGTTCTTCTCATTCAGTTCAGTTCAGTTTAGTAACTCAGTCGTGTCTGACTCTTTACGACCACATGCCAGGCTTCCCTGTTCATCACCAACTCTCAGAGCTTTCTCAAACACATGTCCATCGAGTTGGTGATGCCAGCCAACCATCTCATCCTCTGTCATCCCCTTTTCCTCCTGCCTTCAATCTTTCCCAGCATCAGGGTCTTTTCCAATGAATTAGTTCTTCATATCAGATAGCCAAAGTATTGGAGTTTCAACTTCAGCATTAGTCCCTCCAATGAATATACAGGACTGATTTTCTTTAGGATTGACTAGTTTGATCTTCTTTCAGTTCAAGGGCCTCTCAAAAGTCTCCAACATCACAGTTCAAAAGTTCTCAGCTTTCTTCTTTGGCACTCAGCTTTCTTTATGATCCAACTCTCCCGTCCACAAATGACTACTGAAAAACCTAGCTTTGACTTACATGGACCTTTGTAGGCAAAGTAATGTCTCTGCTTTTTAATATACTGTCTAGGTTGGTCATAGCTTTTCTTCCAAGTAGCAAGCATCTTTTAATTTCATGGTGGCAGTCACCATCTGCAGTGATTTTGGAGCCCAAGAAAACAAAATCTGTCACTGTTTTCATCGTTTCCCCATCTATTTGCCATGAAGTGATGGAAGCAGATGCCATAATTTTAGTTTTTTGAATGTTGAGTTTTAAGCCAGCTTTTCACTCTCCTCTTTCACTTTCATCAAGAGGCTCTTTAGTTCCTCTTCACTTTCTGCCATAAGAGTAATGTCATCTGCATATCTGAGGTTATTGATATTTCTTCCAGCAATCATTGGATTAATCCTAATAAGAAATCACTTATTAAAGGGAACCAGAAATGAAAGAATTAACAAGTTAAGTATAGCCACTAGGAAATCAGTGGGATCAAGAGGACTTCAGGGAGGACTGACTCTGGAGGATGTGGGGTTGACTACCTGGGAGGAGTGGCAGCTCTTGGCCCCTGCTTAGAAGGGGAAACTACCTGGTATCAGTGGAGTATCAAGTTAGCAAATCTGGAACAAAGAGAATCACCACGGACCTTAGAAGATGAAGACACCCTAATCCAGAAACTGAGAAAGTTGATGATCATGTGCAGTCACACTGGAAAATCCAAAATATGCTGAAGAGGATATATTCTGTTCAAATATATGGACAGACTGCATTTGGGAATATTATTCATCAGAGCAAAAGTTATTTTCCTTTAAGGCCAAATCATGATGTATTTCATTTACACAGGAAAACTTTGAAATCATACTTAAATGTAGTCAACCAGAGTAGAAGCTGTAACAAAAAGGAGCCTGCTGAGTTTATTGGAAATGGGAGATCCTTTCTCCTTGCTAATCATGAGCAAATTCATACTGAAATTAAATGTCAGCAAATACACAAAATAGAGCCCATGAATGTACTAAATGTGGAAAAGCCTTCCTCAAGAAGTCTTGCTCAGTGAACATAAGAGAATTCATACAGAAAAGAAACACCATGGATGCAGTGTGTGTGGGAAAACCTTCTCCAAGAAGTTCAAGCTCACCAAACACCAGCGAACTCACAAAGAAGAGAAACCCCATGTGTGCAGTGAGTATGGAAAAGCCTTTTTCAGGAAATTAAAGCTAACTGAACAAAAGACTCCTCTGGGAAATAAACCTCATGTACACAGTATATGTAGTAAAGTATTTTTCAGAAAGTTCAAGCTAACTGAATACCAGAGAACTCATACAGGAGAGAAGCCCTATGAACGAACTGAATGTGCAAAGCCTTCTGCAAGAAGGCAAAGCTATGATACACTTGCCAAACAAAAGAGGAGAAAAACCCCATGTGTGCAGTGAGCGTGGGAAAGATTTCTCCAGAAAATTGCACTAGTTTTGCATTAGAAAGTACATACAGGTGAGAAATCTTATATATGTGTAGTGGGAATGTGGAAAAGGTTTCATACAGAAGGGCAATCTTATTATATATCAATGAACTCACATTGAAGAGAAGTCCTATGGATGCAATGAATGTGGTAAAGCTTCCCCCAGAAGGCATGCCTCATGGCACATCCATGATTTCATACAGTCAACATATAAGTACATGTAAGTACTGACTGTGGAAAATCTTGTTTGAAGACATCAGGACTCATGAAACAGAGAATTCACACAGAAGAGAAACCCAGTGTATGCAGTGATTGTGGGAAAACACTCACTACGAAGACAACTCTCGTCGAAGAGCTCACATGGAAGAGAAACCCTACAGATGGAATGAGTGTAGGAAAGCTTTCTCCCACATGCCGTGCCTGGTTAAACACAAGAGGACACATGCAAGAGAGAAACAGTGAAGGTGGCATATCCTTCCACAAAGAGTCACAGCTTACTAGATTCTAGTGAATGAATTCTGGCAGGGGAGAAACCCTGTTAACACAATGACTCTGCAGATGCCTTCTGAGACCCCTCAGACATCATTGCACATCTGTGGGCTCCTAGCAGATAGGAGATGAACAAAATGAAAAGGCAAAAAGATACGACACTGAAAGACAACCTGCTAACCCCAGGTTAGTAGGTGTCCAACGTGCTACTGGAGAAGAGTAGAGAAATAGCTCCAGGAGGAATGAAGAGGCTGAGTCAAAGCAGAAATAACGCCCAGGTGTGGATGTGTCTGGAGGTGAAAGTAAAATCCGATGCTGTAAAGAATAATATTGCATAGGAACCTGGAATGTTAGGTTCATGAATTAAGGTAAATTGGAAGTGGTCAAACATGAGATGGAAAGAGTGAACACTGACATTTTAGGAATCAGTGAACTAAAGTAGATGGGAATGGTAGAATTTAATTCAGATGACCATTATATCTATTACTGTGGGCAAGAATCCCTTAGAAGAAATGGAGCAGCCCTCATTGACAACAAAAGACTCCAAAATGCAATACTTGGATACAATCTTACAAATAATAGAATGATCCTGCTTTGTTTCCAAGGCAAACCATTCAATACCACAGTAATCCAAGTCTATGCCCCAACCACTCATGCCGGAAGAAGCTGAAGTTGAATGGTTCTATGATGACCTACAAGACCTTCTAGAACTAGCACCAAAAAAAAAAAAAAAAAAAAGATGTCCTTTTCATCATAAGGCATTGGAATGCAAAAGTAGGAAGTCAAGAGATACCTGGAGTAACAGGCAAGTTTGGCCTTGGAGTACAAAATGAAGCAGAGCAAAGGCTAACAGGATTTTGCCAAGAGAACACACTGGTCATAGCAAACATCCTCTTCCAACAACACAAGACATGACTTTATACATGGACATTACCAGATGGTCAATAACGAAATCAGACTGATTATATTCTTTGCAGCCAAAGATACAGCAACTCTATGTAGTCAGCAAAAGCAAGACTGGGAGCTGACTGTGGCTCAGTTCATAAACTCCTTATTGCAAAATTCATACTTATATTGAAGAAAGTAGGGAAAACCACTAAGTCAACCAGGTATGACCTAAATCAAATTCCCTTGTGGAAGTGACAAATAATTCAAGGGATTAGATTTGATAGAGTGCCAGAAGAACTATGGATGGAGGTTCATAACACTGTACAAGAGGTGGTGACCAAAACTGTCCCCAAGAAGAAGAAATACAAAAAGGCAAAATGTTTGCCTCGCTGAGAAAAAAGAGAAGCGAAAGGCAAAGGAGAAAAGGAAAGATTTGCCCACCTGAATGTAGAGTTCCAAAGAACAGCAAGGAGAGACGAGAAAGCTTTCTTAAATTGAACAACGCAAAGAAATAGAGGAAAGCAACAGAATGGGAAAGATGAGCAATCTCTTCAAGAAAATCAGAGACACCAAGGGAACATTTCATGCAAAGATGGGCTCAATAAAGGACAGAAATGGTAAGGACCTAACAGAAGCAGAAGATATTAAGAAAAGGTGGCAAGAATACACAGAACTGTACAAAAAAATCTTAATGATCCAGATAACCATGATGGTACGATCACTCACCTAGAACCAGACATGCTGGAGTGTGAAGTCAAGTAGGCCTGAGGAAGCATCACTATGAACAAAACTAGTAGAGGTGATGGAATTCCAGCTGAGCTATTTCTTAAATCCTAAAAGATGATGCTGTGAAAGTGCTGCAATCAATATACCAACAAATTTGGAAAACTCAGCAGTGGCCACAGGACTGGAAAAGGTCAGTTTTTTTCCCAGTCCCAAAGAAGGGCAATGCCAAAGAATGTTCAAACTACCACACAATTGCACTCATCTCACATGCTAGCAAAGTAATGCTCAAAATTCCCCAAGCCAGGCTTCAACAGTATGTGAACCGAGAACTTCCAGATGTACAAGCTGGATTTAGAAAAGACAGAGGAACCAGAGATCAAATGCCCAACATATGCTGAATCATAGAAGAAGCAAAGGAATTCCAGAAAAACATCTACTTCTCCTTTACTGAGTACACTAAAGCCTTTGACTTTGTGGATCACAACAAACTGGAAAATTCTTTTTTTTTTTTTGAAAATTCTTAAAAGAGATGGGACTATCAAACCACCTTACTTGTCTTTATGCAGGTCAAGAAGCAACAGTTGGAACAGGACATGGTTCAAAATTGGGAAAGGAGTATGTCAAGGCTGTATATTGTCACTCTGCTTATTTAATTACATGCAGAGGACATCATGTGAAATGCCAGGCTGGATGAAGCACAAGCTGGAATCAAGATTGCCAGGAGAAGTATCAATAACCTCAGATATGCAGATGACCCACCCTAATGGCAGAAAGTGTAGAGGAGCTAAAGAGCCTCTTGATGAAGGTGAAAGAGAAGAGTGAAAAATCTGGCTTAAAACTCATCATTCAAAAGACTAAAATCATGGCATCCGATCCCATCAACTTCATGGCAAATAGCTGGGGAAACAATGGAAACAGTGACAGACTTTATTTTCTTGGGCTCCAAAATCACTGCAGATGGTGACTACAGCCATGAAATTCAAAGACACTTGTTCCTTGGAAGAAAAAGTATGACAAACCTAAACAGCATATTAAAAAGCAGAGACATCACTTTGCTGACAAAGGTCCACATAGTCAAAGCTGTGGTTTTCCCAGTAATCATGTATGGATGTGAGTTGGACCATAAAGAAGGCTGAGCACAGAAGAACTGTGCTGGAGAAGATGTGGTGCTGGAGAAGTCCCTTGCACAGCAAGGAGATCAAACCAGTCAATCCTAAAGGAAATCAGTCCTGAATATTCATTGGAAGGACTGATGCTGAAGCTGAAGCTCCAATATTTTGGTCACCTGATGCGAAGAGCTGACTCATTTGAAAAGACCCTGATGCTTGGAAAGATTGAGGGCAGGAAGAGAAGGGGACGACAGAGGATGAGATGGTTCGAGGGCATCACCGACTTGATGGACATGAGTTTGAGCAAGCTCTGGGAGATAGTGAAGGACAGGGTACCCTGATGTTCTGCCATCCATGGGGTAGTAAAGAGTCGGACACAACCAAGTGACTCACCAAAAACCAGATAGGAACGTAGTTTCTATTTATATCTATATTTCTGGCCACATTGTGCAGCATGTGGGGTCTTAGTTCTCTGACCAGGGATCGAACCAGTGCCCCTCCATTGGTAGTGTGGATTCTTAACCATTGAGATTCTCAAAAAAACACAGTGAAATTTCTACCTGGTATATGGTTGGAAGCAATTGGTGCACTTTACAACTTTCTCTTTCTTCCTCCCTCCCTCCCTCCCTTTCTTCCACCCAGGTCAAATCCCTTCATCCCTGGGCCTGCTATGCTCAAGTCAGTTTAATTTTATTTTTCAGTGAAGCATGGTATTTTTCACATTTTTATTTCCTTTTAATACTTTTGCCAAAATTGAAGTACAGTTGGTTTACAATGTTTCAGGTACAGAGCAAAGTGATTCAACCACACACACACACACACACACACTGTGTGTGTATATATGTGTGTGTGTGTATGTGCTTTTTTGGAGTCTTCAATTTTAGGTTATTATAAGATATTGAATATAGTACCTGTGCTATGCACTAGGCCCTTGTTTAGCTATTTGACATACAGGAGTGTGTATCTGTTAATCCCAAATTCCTAATGTGTCCCTCCCTCTACTTTCCCCTTTGGTAACCGTAAGCTTGTTTTCTATTTCTGTGTCTGTTTCTGTTTTGTGAATAAGTCCATTTGCGTCACGCTTTAGATTGTGTATGTAAGTGACTACGATACTTGTCTGTAACGGATTTTCCTTAGTGATCATTTCTAGTCCATCTGTGATGAGCCAAACGGCATTCTTTCATTCTTCTTTGGAGCTGAGTAATATTCCACAGTGTACGGGTATCACACTTTTTTTTTACATTTTGATAAAATATTTTTATTTTAGGAATTTAAAGACAATCCATAGCAAGAAATGTGAAACATACTTTACTATATCAGTAAATCATCTGATTATTTTTAATAGATATGGCAGAGTATTCAATAAAAGTTAACTTTCATTTGCAATTAAACTAGAAGTAAAATGGAAACAGAAGGGAATTCTTTGTAGTATATTTTGGCTGACAATCATTATTTGTCCCATTATTTAAAAAATTAAGCTTTCTTTCCTTTATGATAAAATACAAATACTCTGAACATGCTAACCAGCTGATTGCGAACAGCTGGCCAGCTAACACATAAATTTCCAGAGAACTAGTTAGGCAGACAAGTTCTCCTTTTCTAGCTAAGCACCAAATTTTTTTAAGGTACAAAGTGCTCATGACATTCTCTTAAGTACTGTGTACCACATCTTCTTTTTCCATTAGTCTGTCCATGGACACTTAAGTTGTTTCCATATCTTGGCTATTGCAAATAGTGCTGCTATGAACACTGGGGTGCATGTATCTTTTTCAAGTAGAGTTTCTATCTTTTACAGATATATGCCCAGGAGTGGGATTGATGCATCATATAGTAACCCTATTTTTCCTTATCTGATCGACTTAATAACTGGACATATATTTAGGGGTTAAGGTTAAGGGATGGGTGGAACCCATCCCCACTGCCCCACTCCCCAAGTAAGTGGCAAGCACTTGAGCAGAATTCAGGAGCTGTATAGGGTAAGTCACTCCCCCATCTGAGCCATCAAAGTGGAGGTAACACCGGTGCTTACATCCTAGCACTCTTAACGCTATTAAATGAGCTAAGTACAACGCTTAGAAATATGTCAACCATAGTAAGTGCTCAAGATGTGTTAGCTTCAACAGGTTCCTCCCCCACAGAAGATGCTCCCGGACCCAAGGAGAAGGCCCCACGCAGCACGGCTGGAGAGCAGAGGAGCCACAGCCCACAGGGGAGCTTCCAGACTGAGTGCACAGGTCAGCCTATCTGGCATGCTCAGCACAGTCTCCAGTGGCCACCGAAGACAAGGAGAGTGGGGACAGAGCCCAGGATGTGAGCCAGTGCCGGCCAGAGCAGTGACTGCAGATGCAGCCGCTGCCCCAGAGCCCAGGGCCCCCTGCACCCAGGAAGAACTGCCCACAGTGCAGCAGCTGAGCCACCAGCGCAACAAGGCAATTTGAACCTGGAAATGCCCAGTCACCGTGATGTGAGACGGTTTATACAGTGGAGGTTGAGAAATAGATTTAAGGGACTAGATCTGATAGATAGAGTGCCTGATGAACTATGGATGGAGGTTCGTGACATTGTACAGAAGATAGGGATCAAGACCATACCCATGGAAGAGAAATGCAAAAAACCAAAATGGCTGTCTGGGGAAGCCTTACAAATAGCTGTGAAAAGAAGAGAAGCAAAAACCAAAGGAGAAAAGGAAAGATATAAGCATCTGAATGCAGAGTTCCAAAGAATAGCAAGGACAGATAAGAAAGCCTTCCTCAGCAATCAATGCAAAGAAATAGAGGAAAACAACAGAATGGGAAAGACTAGAGATCTCTTCAAGAAAATAAGAGATACCAAGGAAACATTTCATGCAAAGATGGGCTCGATAAAGGACAGAAATGGTATGGACCTAACAGAAGCAGAAGATATTAAGAGGTGGCAAGAATACACAGAAGAACAGTACAAAAAAGATCTTCACGACCAAGGTAATCACAATGGTGTGATCACACACCTAGAGCCAGACATCCTGGAATGTGAAGTCAAGTGGGCCTTAGAAAGCATCACTACGAACAAAGCTAGGGAGGTAACGGAATTCCAGTTGAGCTATTTCAAATCCTAAAAGATGATGCTGTGAAAATGCTGCACTCAGTATGCCAGCAAATTTGGAAAACTCAGCAGTGGCCACAGGGCTGGAAAAGGTGTTTTCATTCCAATCCCAAAGAAAAGCAATCCCAAAGAATGCTCAAACTACCACACAATTTCACTCATCTCACATACTAGTAAAGTAATGCTCAAAATTCTCCAATCCAGGCTTCAGCAATACATGAACCGTGAATTTCCAGATGTTCAAGCTGGTTTTAGAAAAGGCAGAGGAACCAGAGATCAAATTGCCAACATCCGCTGGATCATCGAAAAAGCACGAGAGTTCCAGAAAAACATCTATTTTTGCTTTATTGACTATGCCAAAGCCTTTGACTGTGTGGATCCCAATAAACTGTGGAAAATTCTGTAAGAGATGGGAATACCAGACCACCTGACCTGCCTCTTGAGAAACCTGTATGCAGGTCAGGAAGCAACAGTTAGAACTGGACATGGAACAACAGACTGGTTCCAAATAGGTAAAGGAGTATGTCAAGGCTGTATATTGTCACCTTGCTTATTTAACTTATATGAAGGGTACATCATGAGAAACGCTGGGCTGGAAGAAGCACAAGCTGGAATCAAGACTGCAGGGAGAAATACCAATAACCTCAGATATGCAGATGACACCACCCTTATGGCAGAAGGTGAAGAGGAACTAAAAAGCCTCTTGATGAAAGTGAAAGAGGAGAGTGAAAAAGTTGGCTTGAAGCTTAACATTCAGAAAACGAAGATCATGGCATCCGGTCCCATCACTTCATGGGAAATAGATGGGGAAACAGTGGAAACAGTGTCAGACTTTATTTTGGGGGGCTCCAAAATCACTACAGATGGTGACTGCAGCCATGAAATTAAAAGATGCTTACTCCTTGGAAGGAAAGTTATGACCAACCTAGATAGCATATTCAAAAGCAGAGACATTACTTTGCCAACAAAGGTCCATCTGGTCAAGGCTATGGTTTTTCCAGTGGTCATGTATGGATGTGAAATTTGGACTGTGAAGAAAGCTGAGCACCAAAGAATTGATGTTTTTGAACTGTGGTGTTGGAGAAGACTCTTGAGAGTCCCTTGGACTGCTAGGAGATCCAACCAGTCAATTCTGAAGATCAGCCCTGGGATTTCTTTGGAGGGAATGATGCTAAAGCTGAAACTCCAGTACTTTGGCCACCTCATGTGAAGAGTTGACTCATTGGAAAAGATTGGGGGCAGGAGGAGAAGGGGACAACAGACAATGAGATGGTTGGATGGCATCACCAACTCAATGGACCTGAGTGTGAGTGAACTTCGGGAGTTGGTGATGGACAGGGAGGCCTGGCATGCTACAATTCATGGGGTCGCAGAGTCAGATACAACTGAGTGACTGAACTGAATTGAACTGATAATTTTCATTACTGGTAGAAATTGAAGCCTGTGAATGGAGTTGTGTTCAATTATTTACGTATATATTTGCATACCCAACCTTCATGGACTACCAATTACACAATACTGGTAAAGTTTAAGCTTACAAATTGTAGAATGAAAGTGATTTTATATTTGTGGCAACATGGCTTGAAGAACAAAAGACCTACCATAATTCTCATCACAATTGCAGTATTATTCAAGAAGATACTTGGTTCTATGGGGTTTCATAAAGGGGACAAAAATATTCCAAGGCAGCAAAATGGGTTTTCATGTCCTAGCTTGTTTCTCATGTATGGTTCCTGGACCACCAGTGTGTGAATCTCATGGGGGAGGACACTGACTTCAGGCCTCTCCCCAGCCCCGAGAGGCACTCATCAGTGGATTTTTCAAGCTGGTGCTGGTGATTTCCTTTCTCCTCTCTCCCATTTATCTCCCTGCACTGCAATTAAACTCTGTGGTCTTTACCTGAAACATCTCAAAACCTGTACTCTTGCTTAAAACCACACGGACTCCCATTCTAATTATTGCCTGACGCACAGGTGTGGAGCGGCAGTCTGTTTTCAGGGTAGCAGCACCATCCAGGTACAACTTCCTGTGATGACGGCCATATCAGTCCAGTCAAATATGGCAGCCACCAGCTGCTTCTGAGCACTTGGGATGGTGCAAGTGTGACTTAGATGCAAGTGTGGACCTTCATTTATTCAACCACTTTAGATTTTGGTGTGACAGTGATAATGGCTGGACAAGAGCACATCTGATACATTTTAGATGTGAACTTGACTGGACAGGCCAGACATAAGAATGCTCATGAATATAGCCAAGTCTTGGTGGTCTGGGACACGACAGGTTTCTTTAGGGGATTTTGCTGATCTCTGCTCTCTCTATACATCTTGCTTGGAAGGCAAGCACTAGTGAGCTGGAGGTTATTTCCTGTCCCTCACACTTAAGAGAAAGCAATGGCAACCCACTCCAGTACTCTTGCCTGGAAAATCCCATGGACGGAGGAGCCTGGTAGGCTGCAATCCATGGGGTCGCGAAGAGTTGGACACAACTGAGCGACTTCACTTTCGCCTTTCACTCTCATGCATTGGAGAAGGAAATGACAACCCACTCCAGTGTTCTTGCCTGGAGAATCCCAGGGACAGGGGAGCCTGGTGGGCTGCCGTCTATGGGGTCACACAGAGTCGGACAACGACTGAAAGCGACTTAGCAGCAGCAGCACACTTAACTCACTGGAAATGTTCCACAAAAAATTCCTAGTTTGCTAACAGGTTTTACCTAGAGGTAAAAGTCTTTTAAAGATTAAACATGTTATTAATAGGAGCAATTTTACAAATAGACCTGAGATATTCAGAAAAGTCTATAACAAGTTTAGTTCAGTTCAGTAGCTCAGTCGTGTCTGTCTCTTTGCAACCTCATGGACTGCAGAAGGCCAGGCCTCCCTCAGTTCAGTTCAGTTCAGTCGCTCAGTCATGTCCGACTCTTTTGAGACCCCATGAATCGCAGCACGCCAGGCCTCCCTGTCCATCACCAACTCCCGGAGTTCACTCAGACTCACGTCCATCGAGTCAGTGATGCCATCTAGCCATCTCATCCTCTGTCCTCCCCTTCTCCTCCTGCCCCCAATCCCTCCCAGCATCAGAGTCTTTTCCAATGAGTCAACTCTTCGCATGAGGTAGCCAAAGTACTGTAGTTTCAGCTTTAGCATCATTCCTTCCAAAGAAATCCCAGGGCTGATCTCCTTCAGAATGGACTGGTTGGATCTCCTTGCAGCTCAAGGGACTCTCAAGAGTCTTCTCCAACACCACAGTTCAAAAGCATCAATTCTTCGGCACTCAGCTTTCTTTACAGTCCAACCCTCACATCCATACATGACCACTGGAAAAACCATAACCTTGACTAGACGGACCTTTGTTGGCAAAGTAATGTCTCTGCTTTTCAATATGCTATCTAGGTTGGTCATAACTTTCCTTCCAAGGAATAAGCTTCTTTTAATTTCATGGCTGCAGTCACCATCTGCAGCAATTTTGGAGCCCCAAAAAATAAAGTCTGCCACTGTTTCCCCATCTGTTTGCCATGAAGTAATGGGACCGGCTCTTTCACTTTCATCAAGAGGCTCTTTAGTTCTTTACTTTCTGCCACAAGGGTAGTGTCATCTGTATATATGAGGTTATTGATATTTCTCAGAGCAATCTTGATTCTAGCTTGTGCTTCATCCAGCCCAGCGTTTCTCATGATGTACTCTGCATATAAGTTAAATAAGCAGGGTGACAATATACAGCCTTGATGTCCTCCTTTTCCTATTTGGAACCAGTCTGTTGTTCCATGTTCAGTTCATGATACAGTTAACTGTCACCAGAGAAAATCGTTTGGGATTATTCCTGTGAAAAAGCTTATTCTAAAATTGAATTAAGAACTCTTTAGCTGTACTGTCCCATGTAGTAGCTCTTAATGATGTATGGCTACATAAATTTAAATTCATTAAAACTAAATTAAACAGTTGCTCAGTCATACTGGCCCCAGTCAAGTGTTCAGCAGTCACATGTGGCTGGTGGCTGCCATCCTGGACTGGGCAAACACAGAACATCCTCGTCATTGCAGATAGCCCCATTGGACAGTGCTGAGTTAACTGTGAGGTCCCCGCAGAAGGAAATGCCTCAGAGAGCAGATGGCACACAAGGGGAGTTGGCTGAAGTGTGCAGACGAGGGGAAGAGCAGAGAGAGGTGAGGCTGGAGAAACAGAGGCCACTGGGGGTGAGGGTGGGGGGTGGCATTACTGTAGGAGACTGGGTTTTATTTCAGGGCAGTGAGATGCTGTGAGGGGTTTAATCAGACCAGCAGCAGGAAGAAAAGTTAGCAGGGGAGCTGAGGGGGGAAGTGGAGCGATGAGGGGAGGGTGTTTTGTAAGAGGGAGAGAAGAGCTGGCTTGTTAATGGACTGTATCCTGGATGACGTTTCTGGACCAATCCACAGTTCCCTCTAACACACACTTCAAGTCATCTGGGGGTAAAGGGATACTAAGATCGACAACAAGTAGGCAAATGAATTCTTAATATGTGAAGAATTTCTAATGGTAATAGTTGTAATATCAGAGAACTAAAATTCAGGGACACAATTAGATCAACCCACAAAACACTGGGGACCCAGCCTCTCACACTCAAATCTGATCTGGGGCAGGGAAGCCCCTCAAATCTGGTGTTTCCGGTTGCCATCCAAGCTAAGGGCTCAGGTACCACAAGTCTAGCAGGAGAGCGCCTGATTTTTCGCACCATGAGATCAAAAGGATCAGGGTATCTGATGAGATAAAAACCAAACACAGACAAAAAGACAAAGAGCAGTTTTGTTTCTTCAGTGTGATCAAAAGTTTTCAATATGAAGTTTTAAGGATAAAGGCAAACCTGATTCTGATTTTAAAAACTGTTTTTTTAATTTTTTTTAGTTTTAAACAAGAGGACAGGGACTCCCCTGGTGGTCCAGTGGTTAAGAATCTGCCTTCCAGTGCAGGAGACATGGATTCAATCTCTGTTTCGGGAACTAGAATCCCACATGCCACTCGGCAACTGAGCTCTCACACCACTACTGAGCCCACGCATTGTAACTACTAAAGCCTGCGTGTTCTAGATCCCATGCTCCACAACAAGAGAAGCCTGTAGGCCACAACTAGAGAAAGCCTGAGAGGCAATGAAGAGCCCGCACAGCCAAAACAATAAAGCAAAATAAAATAAGTAAAGAGGACAACTTGCATGATGGAACTCAGATTTCTAGGTGCAATTTAACAGAAGATAAGAGAATTTTAAATATTATGATATAAAAATGCATGCCAAAACTTCATGGCTTTCTTGAGACAAAAACCCTCAACGATGGAAGAGGAGCCCAATAGACAGTATCTTCTCAGCCACCAAACAAACCTGCTCATAATGTTCTGTTCAGACCATAGTCAAGTTGGCTCAAGTATTCTGGGACTCAGGCAGAAGATGGGAGGTTTTCCCAGATCATCCTGCAATCACAGAATTTAGCATTTCAGTATGTCTAATGATGCGTGCATGCTCAGTCGTGTTTGATTCTTTGCAACCCCATAAACTGCAGCCCGCTGGACTCCTCTGTCCATGGAATTTTCCAGGCAAGAATACTGCAGTGGGTTGCCACTCCTACCCCAAGGGATCTTCTCAACCCAGAGACTGAACCCACATCTCTTGCGCCTCCTGCACTGGTAGGTGGATTCTTTACCACTGAGCCACCCGAGAAGCCCCATATGAGAGTTATAATACTTGCATGAGGAGAAAATAAAATATTTAAATAAAAACTGAAACATAGCAATTTGGATTTGGTAAACTAAGTTTTAAGGAAAAATTACATTCTAACTTTGGGGTGTGGACATATTCTGATATTTTAGAAAAGTCAGTTAATTTATTTGGACCATTTCCCTAACTGAAAAATGTGTGTCTCACAATTAAAAATTTTGAAGAGTTGGTGATAAAGTGAAGAAAAATCCTTGAAGAAATTGAAAGATTTTGACTTTGGGATGATAGGCAAAAAGAGGGAAAAGTTTAAAAACTTACTCATTTCTCCTTTGCTTAGTCTCTACAATCCCCCTCTCACTTTGCAATCCTGTAGGCTATATCTGGATGCAGGTCAAACAGCAGCAAGTTGAGAGTGCAGAGCAATGTAACGGATCGATGGAGATTTTGCATGGAACAGAGTTAAGTATGCTGAATCTTGAGAAGAACCTGGGAATGAATCCTTGGTGCCCTGAGACCATGGTGGGGCAGGACAGGCCTTGGGGCCAGAAAGGCCTGGCTGGATCCTAGCACCTTGGCTTTGGGGGCACCTGGGAGAGTCATCAAGCTCCCAAAGCCTCAACCCTCTTATCTATAAAATGAAAACAAAGACTCTGGGGAAAGCTGACTGTGGGTGTGAGCTCTCTTTATAAAATGAGGTGTGCCTAATGATTTGTATCACCATCCAGATGAGATGAGAACATGAGCCACATCCTGGTGTTTTGAAACACACATCAGTGCCCAGAACAGCACCTGTCCAAAGGGCAGGTCCTATCTGTCCAAAGAACGGTCTTCTGCTGATCATGCTGCAAGTGCCAGACCATGCAGCAAGTGCCAGGGTGGCGTCTCTGCCGAGCATGGTTGCTTGCAGACATGCAGACACTGCTGTGTCCTGCTCACAGAGTCTGCGAGACAGAAAGAGAATAACAGAAAGCAGTGACTAGCTTAACTCTTTAACAGAGAACAAAGAAAAATGAAAATGACTGGAAATGGTGTTTAACTGAACCCACTTATGCACTGTCATTCACCCTGTCTGCAAAAGAAAGTTAGCAATTTTCTGACTGTTCTTATACCTGAAAGTGAAACTGGCTCACAAAATAAAAACATACATGATCCAGTGTCAAAAACTGGTGATTTATAGAAATCACCCCGTTTATTTTTTCCAATAAAGAGGAAAAAAACAAATAAAACATGTTTCAATAATTCAGTGTTTGAGTCACTGGCAAATACTGTCTGTATCATTCAACAAAAGTGTCCCAGGTCATGAGCTCCAGGCATGCTGATGGCCACAAATCTTCCACGGTTCAAACGAAATGGAGAACCCACACGTGAGGATGATGTCAGTTGAAAACAAGATGCATTATCACAGTATGCATAAAAAGAAGGTCTTTGAAAAACATCCAGATTTTTAAAGGAATGAAAACACTCCTGTTTTGTTGTAGCTTTTGTTCCCTTTAATTGTTAATTTTTGGTTTTCGGAGTAAACATTTTTCGCCATGAGGAAGGAGTCATATGACTTTGTAAGTGGAAACCAAGTGGCCACTGGCTAATGCAAATGCCTCCCATCCCAGACACAGAGCTCTTCTGTCCCCTCAAAACCCTCTTTCATGATTTCTGTTATGGTTCAGAAAGGTAAATAAAATGATTTCAAGTATTCAATTCCTATCAAAAATTGGTATCAAAAGTAATAAAGGACCTAATTTCTTTATAATTCCATGTTTTAAAAAATAACTTAAGAAGCAAGAGGTCCGGCCCTTTACTTGTATAAATACCACAGCGTAACTAGAGTTTCTTAAGACAACGTGGAGAGGAGTCTGTGTTTAGCACCTCGATCATTGATCTTAATGTTGGGAACGTTTCTGACACAGACGGAAGAGTCTTATAAGAAGGTGAAATACTGAAAGAGAAAAATGCAAAGAAAGGGTGTGAAAATCAACACAATTTTACCAAAAAAGGCAAAGCTTATATTACACCAATTCCTATTACAATATTCACTTTACAGTACTCCACATGCGTGACATCAGACAACATCACATCGCAGGGGGACCTGTGAGCAGAGCAGATCCTGTTGTAGCAATGAATGGGGTATCAGCAGGCTCCCATCATGAGATGCGGGTAAATTCAACCAGCCTTCGGAAAGAAAGTCAATCTCTGACTTACACAGTGAGTGTTACGCAAACACATCCCTCCGAGGCACACGCTAGACGTGGAACCTGAAGACACATGATTTGGGTCCAGCCTTGATCCTTATCAGCTTTAGTGGTTCCTCTCAGACCCACTTCCCTGTATTTGCAGCAAGAAGGACGGTATTCCTAACTCCCAGAGTTACTTACTCCTGGTAAGGAGTGTGGCTGCTGCTAAGTGGCTTCAGTCGTGTTTGACTCTGTGTGACCCCAGAGATGGCAGCCCACCAGGCTTCCCCGTCCCTGGGATTCTCCAGGCAAGAACACTGGAATGGGTTGCCATTTCCTTCTCCAACGCATGAAAGTGAAAAGTGAAAGTGAAGTCGCTCAGTCGTTCCCGACTCTGAGCGACCCCATGGACTGCAGCCTACCAGGCTACTCTGTCCATGGATTTTCCAGGCAAGAGTACTGGAGTGGGTGCCATTGCCTTCTCTGAAGGAGTGTGGAATGGGTCTCAATTACATTGTAAACCTGTAGCTGCACAACATAAGGTGGCGTTTCTATTTTTTCCTTAAAGAGTTGTTAAAAGATCAACACTGTAAAATTATGCAGGAAACAGAGACAAGGCCTTTGACCTTATGATCATGTTACTAAAATACATGTAAACTAGTAAACCTGAGACAAAAATATACCAGAAGGCGGTGTAACTGTTAGGAGTTTTCATTACAAAGCTAATGGAATACTTACAAATGGGACCAAAGTATCTTACAGAGACAAACTTCTGTTTTAAACAGAGCACGGATTATCCAGCAATTTTTAGAGTGGTTGCTATGTTGAACAGATATGGAAAGGCAAAACTGGAAGTTTCTATGATATTAAAAAAAAACCATGGAGAAGGAGCAAGAGTCAATAAGGTTAAATAGTAAGATGTGCTTAAAGATTAAGAGCAAAAGGAGAAGGCAGCAGCAGAGGATGAGATGGTTGGACGGCATCATAGACTCGATGGACGTGAATTTGAGCAAACTCTGGGAGACAGTGGAGGACAGAGGAACTTAGCGTGTTGTAGCCCATGAAGTTGCAAAGAGCTGGACATGACTTAGGATTGAACAACAACAACAACAAAATTAACTATGAAACCACCTGTGAGTTTAATTTCAGCCCATATATACATATTTATTTATGTGCTCCTATGGTGCTTTTGAAAACAAGAGCCAGGGAAGATCATAGTACTGGGCCCTCCCACAGTAACCGTCAGGAGTAATTTCTCGCAGCTTTCCCTGACTCCTATGTATTTTGTGCCTAAATTACAGTAAAGCAGCACCTTCCCCAAACAAAGAGGAAAGGAAAAATGCAGCTGAAAGGCAGGTGCCACCACCCAGAGAAGTCTGAGTCAGGTCCAGCTCAGTTTTCAAAATCCCTCCTGAATACTGACTCTGCGAGTCTGGGACAAAGGATCAATGAGCCAGGAGACAGGAATATCTGACTATATAAATAAGACACCTATAGCCCTTCCTTCACAAACTGGCTTCCTTATTTTATTCATTATTCATTTTTATCCATACACTCACCTGTTAAGGGGTCATAAATGACAACAAAAACATAGTAACTTTGAAAAGCAGATTAAATTCATTATATAATCATAACCCATAAAAAATTAGTACAATTCCAGTTTCACATCCTTTTGTCGACCCCTATCAAGAAGTTACCTTTTCAAGTTCATCCAGCTTTTAGCTATTTTGCTAAAGGCCTCTGAACCAGGGGCAGTCATAGCTTCAAAGTCAACCAACTGAAAGAGAAAGAGATTTAATGGAGGGGAGGCTCCCTTTGGGATTCGGTTCATTTATGTGTCTTAACATAAAACTCCACAGACTGGAATTGAAACCTTTTCCCTTCTGGCTCCAGCTCCAACATACCTTTCCTTTGGGAATTTTTCCTGCTACTTCTTTCCCACTTGCCATCAGCGCTCCCACAATCACCGAGTAAGCGATCACACTATTCAGATAGAGAACAATTACCAGTCAGTCCAGGCCACAGACGGTTACCACACTATGGACTTCCCATCCTAAAAGATGACACTGTATTTCTTTTAACACTTCTTTGGACATTAAAAGAATATTTTCATTTGTTCTAAAAATATTTGCTAATTTACTAAGAAAAATATTTACTGGTTTACTAATTTAGGGGTAAATGTGTAACAATAATATTTTTCTGAGACAAAGTTTCTTTTAATTAGGAGTTTTCTTTTCAATTGGTTTTCCTATTCTTATAGGAAAACACTGAATTAGAAAATGTGCCTGCTTTCTATTATTTTAAAAAATTCATTATCGGCCATATCACATGGCATGTGGGATCTTAGTTCCCCAAGCAGGGACTGAGTCTAAGCCCCCTGCATTGGAAGCGTGGGGTCTTAACAGCTGGACTGCCAGGGAAGACCTTGCTTGCTTACATTTTTAACTGCATGAGGCTTGGCTTTAAAATGCATATATATATATATATATATATATTATACTTTGTAAATGCAAACATATTATTAGAGTTTAACAATAAAAACTTTGGCCCCAAAGAAGAAAAAGAACGCATCTCAGAAAGTACTAACAGACTGGTCTGAAGGCTGGGTAATGTGCACTTCCTTCCTGCCATGTCCAGACTCACTCTGGGCTCTGACATTTGTATTATGATGCCATCTGTGTGCTTTGTGAGAGGCACCCCAGGACGAAGACAGCTAAGACAGAGCTCTTGCCTCTGCAAATGGACACCAGAGAAAGGGAGTCAGCCCTGCAGTCACCTAATAGGGAAGCCCTCACAGAGGCCATGGACACATGTGCTTTATCTTTGAAGGCCATGGGCAGGGCAATGGAGAGGAGAAGGCAGGGAAGTGGCTGGCTGGGCGGGACAGGAAGGTGTTTGGACAAGCAGGGGGTGTGGTGGAGAGACCAGAGTGAGGATGGAGAGAGGGTAGATGACAGGAAAGGTGATGAGGCCATGGTAAACCAGGGCAGGGAGGAGCTGGCACTGTGCATCACGCCACTGAGTTGGCACCTGAGCCAACAGATATAAAGAACTGGCGCACAAAGAGGGAAAAAGAAAAGCCTGGAAACGGAGAGACCAGTTAGAAAGGTCAGTGCAAGAGATAAGCAGGGGGACTTCCCTGGTGGTCCAGTGGTTAAGAATCTGCCTGTGAATTACAGGGGACACAGGTCTGATTCCTGGTTTGAAAGGATCCCACATGCCTCGAGGCAGCTAAGCTGGAGAGCTGCAGCTACTGAAGCCTGAGTGCCTAGAGCCAGTGCTGCACAACAGGAGAAGCCACTGCAATGAGAAGCCCATGCCCTCTCAACACAGAGTAGCTCCAGCTCACTGCAACTAGAGAAAGCCCCCACACAGCAATAAAGACCCAGTGCAGCCAAAAATAGAGAATTAAATGAACATTTTTTTAAAAAAGAAAGGTCAGTGCAAGAGATGAGCCGATCTGAGCTATGGCACGTGCAAGGAGCATGAGGAGAGGAGAGGTTTAGGAGGCAGAGTCAACAAGACTCAGTCAGGGACCGGACAGGTGCAGGGGCTGAGGGGGAGCTGGGGGTGACTGGAGTTGGACCTCCTTCTCAAGTGACACAGAAGCCCACAGAGCTGCTGCGTGAACACACGCGTGCACAGTGCCTGCAAGCAGTGGATGAACAGGCACATGGAGGCCCCCTGCATGTTATAGATCTAGTTAGCATTCCTATAACAGTTGTGCCTAAGGTACAACATTTCTGTTCCTATTTTACTTCAAGGCCATTTTTACCTCGTAAGTTCCAGGTGCACACATGTCTACACCACAGAGTGATCACCACCAGCCCAGTTTCCATCCATCACCACCAGTGGATGCCCTGCGCCCATTATGCCCAACTCCCAGTGCTTTTTTAATAGTACAAGAAAACTTACTAGCACATTTAGGAGAGTTTTACTTTCTAAAGTATTAATCAGAGATCAAGACACTTAAGTATATGATTTTAACCAAAATATCTTAAATTCAAACATGTGCTAACAACAGCATACACCATTCACCTGATTCGCTGTACATGGTACCATACAAAAGGGAATAAAAACAAAGCTCTACAGACACACCCTTGTTTGAACGACACTTGAAAGACTCCTGATGAATTTGCTAAGTAGAATTCATTTATAACAGTAATAATACTTTGGGATGGTTGGTGATGCAAAAGTATTAAATTTTAGGGCTAAAGGTCAATTAATGGCCAAAATTTGGGGGCAGCAGGGTAACAGTCTGGGCAAACACCAGGAATTAAAGCACAGTGAGAGCATGTGTGCACAGAGTGAGATTTGGATACATTTTTGTGAATGAATGAGCTCCAGACTGTAAACACCAAGAGCCTTCTACTAGAACTACCTTCCAGAATCCTTGATGATGCAGTAGATCAAGGACATCACTTTCGGGTGGACTTTGGAAAATCAAAGTGGGCTTCTCGCCATTGCTAGGATACCTGTACTCATACCCACACAGCAAATGCAAGCAAAAGGCGTGTGTTCTTCACCACAAAACTGTCAGATTATAGGATATCACCCACCTGGATCCACGAGAGAGCGGCATTAAATTATAAAAATAATAAACTAAGGATAAGATTAAGTTGCAAACAGCATCAGCCTCCTAGGAAAAAAAAGATATGTGCTCATGAACTTAAATAATAGATTATAAACTCATTTTTATGAGGTGACAAGACACAGCAGAATCTTTTACTAGGAAGAGGATTATTTCATTCTTCTCCTACAAGGACCTACTTTTCATATCCCTGAATATATTATACTCTCACATCATTTTTTTCTAATGAAAGGGTATATGTACAATTTAGTTTTAAGCAGTATGCTCCCAGCTGCCTTCAAAACAGCAAACTTTTTCTGATAAACGTAGATATCTGTTTTGGTCTATAACATTATTTGCAAAGTCAAAATTAGGATTTTGCCAAGTCAAAAAAAAACATTAGGATTAAAATAAAACAAAGTGCTTATTAATATTGAATACACTTTCTCAGACTACAGGCCTCTCTACTCCAAGATTCTGATTAGCATCACCCCTCCCCCTACCCCCGCCACTGAGATTTAGGTGATCGATACACTTAATTATATATGTGTGTGCATGCTAAATCTCTTCAGTTGGGTCTGACTCTTTGTGACCCCATGAACTGTAGCCCGCCAGGCTCCTCTGTCCATGGGATTCTCCAGGCAAGAAAACCGGAGTGGGTTGCCATGCCCTCCTCCAATTATATAAAGGAACTTTCCAAAAGCCATGGGTATCCATTCCAGAACGTGGATGGAGCACCCCCTATACTCTCCACACAGTAACAGCTACAATCATGCAGGTGACATTGTAGCTCCTGGGGAGCAGGATGTAGCTCCCCGTTGAATCAGAAAGCAATGGTGGAGGAGCCTGCAGTCCAGGAAACAGTCACGTCCATCATGGACAACCTATACACTTAAATACTGACAAAGCTCCAATTTATGATAATATAACACAGTAACTCAGAGAAGGCAATGGCACCCCACTCCAGTACTCTTGCCTGGAAAATCCCATGGATGGAGGAGCCTAGTAGGCTCCAGTCCATGGGGTCGCTGGGAGTCAGACACGACTGAGCGACTTCCCTTTCACTTTTCACTTTCATGCATTGGAGAAGGAAATGGCAACCCACTCCAGTGTTCTTGCCTGGAGAATCCCAGGGACGGGGGAGCCTGGTGGGCTGTCGTCTATGGGGTCACACAGAGTCGGACACGACTGAAGTGACTTAGCATAGCATAGCATAACACAGTAACTACATACATTCCCCTCTCTCAGTTTCTGTAGTTATTAAATACGGAACTGTCTCTATAAGAATATTAAAAGAAGTATTTCCTGGTTATTTAAGGCTGATTTCAAGCATAAATGTACGATCTCAGTGAAAGAGGACAAAAGAATCATAGCAGCATGGATAAAATGAAGACAAACAGAAACCTACCCCAAATTCTGATGAGAGAATCAGTACTTTTCCTTTTGCTGTTAGATCTTTATAAAGTGCATCTATTTCGGCATGATATAATTGTGTTCTCTCTTCTGTGGTTTGAGTTTCCACAGAAAATAGTATATTGCCAACCCTAGAAATACAAGAATGTATGTCAGAGGCATGTATTATACAATTCACAGAGCTAAACACGGGGACAGGGGTGTGGGGCAGCAGCAGGCGGCACTCGCTGATGTGGCAGGACATGCGAGGAGCGTCCACGCGTTTCTGAGCAGACTGCCAAGGCGTGTCTCGTAGCAGGCGGTTTTGTCACAAATAGATTTTGCTCAGTTTAACCGTACGTACTTTTTAAAAAAAACTTGTTTTTTAATTTTAATTTTTAATTGGAGGATAATAGCTTTACCATGTTGTGCTGGCTTCTGCCATACAACAACATGAGTCAGCCGTAAGTATACATACATCCTGAACCTCCCTCCCTCCCACCCCCATCCCACTCCCCTAGGTCACCAGAGAGCACTGAGCTGAGCTCCCTGTGCTGTGCGGCAGCTTCTCCCTAGCTGTCTGTTTTACACACGGTAATGTACATATGTCAGTGCTGCTCTCTCAGTTCGTCCCACCCCTTCCTCCCCCTGCTGTGTCTACAAGTCCTTTCCCTATGTCTGTGTCCCTATTCCTGCCCTGAGAATAGGTTTATCAGTGCTATCTTTTTAGATTCCATATATATATGTGTTAAAACACAGTAGCTGTTTTTCTCCTTTTGACTTAACTTCAATCTGTATAATAGGCTCTAGATTCATATATATGTCTTTTATGAGCTTAAGCCAACAGAGGAGGAAATAACTTCACAGAGTACAACATATTTCAATGTGTTTCAGTTTTATCAGACAATCAGTCTTTTACATCAGAAGAGCAGGAGCTGGGGCTGTGCACAGAAAACAAGTTCTGGGCCTCCACAGTTTCATTTTTTAAAACTCTGCTGCATGTGCAGCTCCATGTGAGGCCCGGGGCAGGATAAAAGTTCCATGCAACAGGTATTTACTGTATAACACCAGTATCAAAATGCTGAAAATAGTCCTTAGATCCTATGAAGAACAACAAGGCAAAGCAGCTGTCTTTATCAAGGAAAGGAGGGAGAAACAAGGTCACAGATTATTATGAGTCCATGCGTAGGGCGGTAACAGTTGATCAGAGGTTCAGAGGAGAAAGTTGATCTAATTTGGAAGATGTGGAAGAAAACAGAAAATGCTTTGTGGGAGAAGGGGCCAGAACTTGGTTGGGTCTTCAAGATGAGGCTGTGAGTGAAACAGACCCAAGAGGTAGGAGGTGACCTCGGGGAACAAGTCATCCAGCTGAAGCGGCAGGCCTGATTCTGGCAGCAAAGTGCTTCAGGTAAAGCAGGAAGCACTGTTTGAGGCCATTGTTACAAAAGGCCTTGCCTGTCTGGCAGGGGACATGATTTTGGAGTCAGCAGGCAGTGGCAGGGTACAGACTAGGGAGGGATTTTTGGATTCAGGGGAACACCCAGTGGGGTGGAGCCCACTGAAGCACTGGTCAGGCCCCAGGAGACCGGAGATAGAGATACGAGTCATGAGTCCTCGTGGGGGTCAGAGGCCCCAAGCAAGGCTGACAACAAATGGGATGAAAAGAGACAGCTGAGGAAGATGCTGTGTTTGGGGGAAGGATTTATGTACTCTTACTTAGTAGTTCATTTCTGCTGGGAACTGAATCATGGGTGGGTGAAGAGGAAGGAGACAATAATTTTACATCAATAGAAAACCCTGGAATTCCTTTTATGCGAGGAGAACCATCTTTATTGGGAAGGTACTTGGATAAGTGGCTTGGGGTAGAGATGGAGACCTCAAAGGAAAAGTCACAGAATCTTTGCTAAATGGTGTTTCTTCCGGAAGGCTGGTGTGAGTTCTGACATGGAAGCAAGAGACCAGGAGACAGAGGGGCTAAGAGGATGTGGGGCCCAACGCTGAGCTGCCAGACACCCTTGATGCAGATGTGGTGGAGCTCAGGGCAGCAACTGAGGAATGCGTGTTGTGGGGAGGACAGTAACTGGGGAGGGTCAAGATCATGCCACCAAAGCTCAAGGATGTGGAGGCTCCGAGGTGAAGTTTGGATTTCAGATGGACATAAAATGATTATGACCACAAATTTTCATTTGGTGCTATTATATAAGCTGAAAAAGTGGAAAACATCCTAAATGATCAATGACAAGTAAAAACTAGTAGGAGTAACTCTATAATATTCCAAAAATAGAATACTAGGCAATTTTTAGAAATGCTTTTAAGAATAAGGTATGGGAAAATGTTCAGAGCAAGAGTAGAAAAGAAACAGGTTATAAAACAATATGTACAGTATAATCTCAGTTTTTAAGGAAACAATGATTTAAAATTTTTTATCTTTGCTTATCTATATTCTAAATTTTCAATGAGACGTACTTGTACTCCCACAATGAATTAAAACTATATTTAAAATTCGAATAACAGCCTTCAATCTGTCAATCTCTCATCTTTTTTTCACTTAATTGGTAAAAGTCTTCCTCACAACAAGCTTCAAAAAAGCTGGTTCTAGTGGTACACTGGACCTTGATAATCTCCATTTCAGGAGACAGCAAAAGCCCGGAATGTCCACCCTCCTCTGGCAATACCAGGTGTCTGCACACTTCCTGACACCTGCCCCCCTCTGCACACCCACACTGAGGAAGCGCACGTACTTGTCTCCCGTAATCGTAATCGTGAAGCCATCATATTCCTTCCCTTGGTCTTTGAGGCTGGGAACTTTGGTGTTCACAGTGAACCCATCCTTTGTTTTAGTATTAAACTGCTTTCAAGGAAAAAGAAAATTCACATTACTAGTGAGATTCATTGTAAATTCCCAATCTGCGGCGCCAACTCTGACTTTGATGTTTCTAGAAGGCTCAGAGAATGCAAGACATGGTGTCCTCTGCCCTGGCGGTTAGTGTCCAGGACGCCTGTGCCTGTCCCTAGGCCCCCATCCACTCTCTCAGCCCAAGTCACACTCCCCATGGCCCCTGCCAGAGGCCAGAAGAGAACCTCAGCGCAAAACGCACACAGCCTTTCTTCAGTGGCAACTCTCACTCTGAAGAGCTCCACTTGGGTCTTTTCTCTTGTTCATCTTAATTGGCAGGAACTTTGACACTTAGCAGGATAGCTGTATTCAATCCTACAACTCAAAATAGCACTATGCATTTTTGCTAGTGCTTCTTCAAAGTAGACTCTTATCTGTCTGAAAAGTACTCAGAATTTTGTCAACTGAGAATTTTATACACACACACGCACATACCCCAACTGTGCAGACCATAGAGTAACAAAGCAGAGTATTCTAAAGGAGTTAGAGGTAAGAATGGCTCTTAAGGGTGATGAGTATGAACACAGCTTTCTGTTTAAAACACTTCTGACAAACTGAAAAGCCAATAAATAGGTGTTGTCATTGCTCCAGAAACATTCTCCCCAAATTCGGTTATTGAGTGTAGCCAATATTGTTTAGGATTGGCAGACTTGAATAAGAGAATCGACGGTAAAATAGAAGGAGGTTGTGCTTCACAAAACACACTGGAGGAAAAGGTTGTCTAAAAACAGCGACCAGTGGGCATTCACTAAGGTCCAGGAAAGGGTGAACATGTGTGGATGTGGGCAGGAAGGCTGGCAGCAGGGGCTGAGACAAGAGATGTCTTTGTATGAGGACAAGGACTTTTAGGGGCAGAATGTGCTAACACTTAAGGGTATGCGTCAATTCTCTTTAATGCTCCCTGCATGCCTATAAGATAGGCCACAACCTCGATCTCACAGGTGAGGAAACCCAGTTGGTGAGATGCGGCAAGGTGAGGTCCTGCCTGAGCTGCACATGGAAACAGGGGCCCAGGCCCTCATGACACCCAGTCCCTTAATTCACTAGCCAGCTGCCCAGAGGGGAACTGAGATACCTCTGAACCTGGCAGAAGGACATCGTGTAGAAGAACCTGTCAGGGCATCACATTCAACAAGCACTTTAAACGCAAAGGCATATTTTTATTTACTTCTATGTGTGCCTTTAGAAACACCAGTACACACCCAGCCTGCGTGGAGGCACGGTGTGCAAGGCCACGGTGAGATGGCCATTCCCAGATATAGCCAAACAGGCAATGACTTTGCATTGGAAGTCAGACAGTGGGTGGGTGGCGGGGTGATGCTGGGCCCCTTAGCAGCTCTCCACGCAACTGCAGCCTTTTGTGCATTATGCTTTTCTTAATACACACACAGACATACACACATACTATGGGCTTCCCTGGTGGCTCAGACAGTAAGGAATTTGCCTGCAATGCAGCAGACCCAGGTTCAATCCCTGGGTTGGGAAGATCCCCTGGTGAAGGGAATGGCAACCCACCCCAGTATTCTTGCCTGGAGAATTCCATGGACAGAGGAGCCTGGTAGGCTACAGTCCATGGGGTCACAAAGAGTGGGACATGACTGAGTGACTAACACTCTCACTTTTCACTTTCATATATATGTGTTACAATATCCCTCAGCTGCTTCCCTATTCTGCCTAATATAGTAAATTTAAATGCCGAAAACACCCACTGGAAAGCTGAAGACTAAAATCTGAGTCAGGCTCCAGTTTCCTTCTGTCTGGTGCATCCAGCAGTCCTTGGTGGGGCCATTCTGCCCCCTGGAGGACATTTGGGGAATTCAGGGGAGCGTGTGGCTACAAGGATGAGGTGCGAGGGACAGTCACACGGGCATGACTCCCGCTGGATCTGCACATGGATGAAGAAGCTGTTTGTAATGTAATAATTACCTAGGCCTGGAATCAGACTCCATTTTACCCTCACACGCTAAATATCTGTTACAGTTGAAATACCCACTGACTTTTCTAGAAATGCAAACAGCATATAAACTGAGGAAAGAGTATATCTGTACATTGTACAGAACTATTAAGTGTGGTTTACCATTATGGAAAACCATATCACCAAAGTCATAGCTCATGATACTTGAGTCACCAAATGACAGATCGCTGCAGGGCTGCCTCTGGAGCCGTCACATTCACCAAGACTTTACACACGTGTGCAAGCAACCGGCTACTTCTTTGTGGCTTCTCATGAAGATATGCCTGAATGCTGACCTACTGTTTCTTGCCTATAAATGACTTAGCTTTTAGAGCTCCTTTAGAGCACTATGGTGACCTTCTAAGGGGTTTTTTGAGTATGTGCATTCTTATGGATTTGATTTTAGTGTAGTAAAGGGGCCATCTGAACATGTTTGCTGAGTTAAGAGGGGTTTGAGAAGACTGAAAACCACACCTCAATTCACGAGACCCTCAAAATAACCAGGTTGGCCAGAAACAAGGTTCATCAGCACACAGAGCCTGGAGGCGAGCCAGGAGCGACGGCCCAGCCCAGTGAGCAGACGGGCCTGGGGCGCGGGGCCAGCTCGTGGCTTTGCCCATGACAAGATGCCTCCTGGTTATGCTTTAGAAATGTGTGAGCTTTGTCATACACAGAAATGTCTTATCATTTACTTGATGTACATCAGTCTTATCTACTATAGCTACAAGGAGAATATTTATTCAAGTTTTATGTTATAGGTCAAACTGTTAATTGAAAAAAATCAAATGTACCTGTTGTGGGCACATTTTGGGTAGTTTGGAGAAAAGGTTCATAAAGTTCTAATTTCTTAATGGATTATACTTTTAAAACAATATAATTATTTCCCCCTGATGGGCCCTTTATCTTGAATTCAAATCCTTCTGATACTGACGTTGCCACACCTGCTTTTCTCCAGGAGCATTTGCCTGGCCTACCTTTCAGCCTTGAACGCTTTGACTATCATCTTGTCACAGGTGTTTCCAGTGAACAGAGCACAGCTGGGCTTTAAAACACCGATCTGAGATGCTTGTTCTCTCAGGGAGGGAATCAATCACTCAGAACATATCACCCATTATACACATTCCCTCCTGATCTTAATGTTCCCCCTTCTCTTTCTGTAAACCTTTAGTTGAACTGACTTTGCTTTCTTTATTGCATTTTCTTACCTTCTAGGGTCTGCTTTAATTTTGGTTATTATTCAGAATGTGTTTTTATCAGTGTTTTTAAGTGGCACACTTTATAAAACTTAAAATACTAATAACTAACAAATATGCATCTAATGATAATAAGTTCTTCTTTCAAAGAGTACTAATTTTTTCCCCTAAAAACAATTGCTGTGATTTTGATGATAAATTTACCTTCATAATTGGAAGGAGGTCTTCCACTTTGTGGACCTTTTCCAGAGCTTCTCTAACTTCCAACAATCCTTTAGGATTATTAGCTCTTTAAAGGGGAAACAGAGAGAAAGCAACTAAAATTAACACAGAAATCAGTAATTAGTTACACTATTACCTTTAATTTAGATAAATCCTTAATTACAAGTGGCTCAATATTCAAAATGATGGGCCACAACCAAAGTATCAAAATAAGGGAATAGTTTAATCTAATAAGTATTGGGCTACAGATAAGAATTAGGGAAACAGCAGTCTGTCCAGATATGAAATAGGGAAAACCAGAACGGATGGACAGCCAGTGTCTATGTGGACATGCATGGGTCTGGGCTTGGTCAGAAAACTTTTGATTCTCCTATTTCAACTATGAAATTAGAAGTATATGTTTTTTATTCCTAAAGTTGCTCAAATGGAAGTATACTTCTAGGCTTTTATACCAATTTTATATTTACTTGGTGACAACTAACCTTCAGAATTCTTTTTCCCCGGGCTTTTGACCACTGTCCTATCTACACGGCACAGCCTCTCAGTTGAGGGAGAATGAGTATTAAGGCTGAAATCCATCATTTAATCCCTAATTAAGAAATTTAAAGAAATATCCTGCTTTCACTGAATTTAAAGACAGGAGAGAGGCTAGAAAAGCCACAGGGCTGTAAGATTAAAAACACTCAGTTGAGGTCCATGGAGTTTGTAAAGCTATTTTAAAAAGGTTGATAAATGATTTGAAAGGCTTTATGATTCCAAACACTATGTAAAAATGTTATATATTCTGTTCAGTCTGTCAACAGGCATGGTTTTCAAGTTTCATAAATGTAACTAATGAAAAATATATAAAATCTATCCATTACCATGAAAAAGAAAATTGAAAGATTACCCATGATAAACTAGAATTCTATCTTTAATAAAATGAAGAATTTTCTCAAAATATTCCAGGTATCTCATGTTGATCACCTGACCCCTGTTAAGAAAAAAATATATGTTGAGAATGTTTTCACAGTGAGATATGTTCCATAGTATCTAATTTCAACATTAATTCAAAAGGACAGTAAGAGAGCTGTGAGAATAATGCAGCCAAGAGGTTTGGGGCATTGGTTTGTTTGCAGTCAGAGAACGGGAGATACAAATGCCTGTCTTAGCAAAACTGATGGTCAGCAACGGAGAGCACTCTGGAGGAAAGGTATCAAACTCAGTCCAGAGATGCCAAAGCAGGGAGAAAAGTTCTCAAATGCTGAAATGAGGCCCAGACTTATTTGCCACTTTACCGTTAAGAATCCCTTCCCTTTCCCAGCAACATACCCCCTCCCGTTCTGTGTTCCTGACAGCGTTAGCTGCTAATACTCCTTCTGACTGTGTAATTTACTCGCTGTCTTCATCCCCTCCACCACTCTAAATAGTATTTTCCTCCCATTTTCTACCCCAACCTCCATTTTCAAAACTATCCCAAGACTCCCCTGGTGGTACAGTGGATAAGAATCCACCTGCCAATGACGGGGACACAAGTTTGATTCCCGGTCTGGGAAGATTCCACATGCTGCGGACCGACTAAGCCTGTGTGCCACAACTACTGAGCCTGTGCTCCACAACGAGAGAAGTCACTGCAATGAAACTCCGTGCATTGCAACAAGAGTAGCTCTCACTCGCTGCAACTAGAGAAAGCCAGCCTGTAGCAATGAAGACCCAGTGCAGCCCCAAAAATAAATAAATAAATTATTTTAAAAACAACAGCAACAAACCCTCCCAGAACCTCATGTATAGCCAACACGCTGACACATGTGTCCAAGAGCACACAGAGTCAACTACTCCCTGAAACAGCTCCCTGGGCTCCCCACTGGCGTGTCAAACATGAGTTAAGGAATTCACTCCAGCTCCCAAACATGTTCACCTGCTTTTTGCCCTGGGGCTTCCTGGCCTCCTGGGGCAACCACATCCCCGCAGCTGCACACTCACCCCCACTTCTAACCCACCACCAGTGCTCGGACCCTGCCTTCTCGTGTCCACCCGTCCCCTTTGGCTCACTTTCACAGAGCTTTCCAGACCTCTGCATCAGTGCACCCAAACGTTACACAACTTTCTAACCACTCCCTATCCCTCCAAGGGAAGTCGCTGCCTTTGCCATCTGTGGCCGAAGTGATCATCCAGATGTACAAATCTGTTCAGGTCACATCTCTGCTTCTGAGCTCTGAATGGCTATCATTTCCAGACAGAAAATGACTTAGCATGGGTATGTTAGTTATTTGTTGAGGAAAAAAAGCTATTTATGTTTTGGCTACTGCCTATCTTTTTAGGGTTGATTTCTGACAGTCCCTTAACCATAAACTAATCACAGTTGTACTTCCCTGACCATGCCTAACTCACTGGTGTCGGGGTTGAGGGGGAGGGCAGTTGTTTATGCCTCATCCACCTCTGTTTTCCATCTATCCAAACAGCATCACCTGAGGCTGGACTGGGACGCCTGGCATCCTGTACACAAGAGCAGCATTACATGGCAGCTCACTGGTCTGCCTCCCTCACTAAGCTAGGAGTCTTCTGAAGTCAGGAGCTGTACTTCACCACCATGCAGCTCAGCACGTGGAGAGTGGCCTTCAGTTAAAGCTAGTTGAGTCTACCTGTAAATGTCACAGATTATTCTGTAAGAAACATGAATATACAAGTCACAGGGGAAAGGAAATGTATTTTCTAGAAATTAAAACAATAAATATCCTAATAACATTTCCATTAAACTCAAATGTTGAAGTTGTATAGTAGAATATCTTCTTGATTCAGGCTTCTGGAATTAGAAGCATTTTAAATGTGACAAAACTACCATATTTGTAAAATTTAGCTAAAATTAAATCCAGTGGGTCCGCTTGGAGCTGTTGCTCTTTAATATTTGCTCATCATTTATTAAGAGGGTGGAATAACAGGGTGAGCACTTCGCCCATACCCCTGACTTTTCAGAAGCCTCTGGACAAAACAAAAGCTCTCCAGTTAACCTGCTCAACCTCCCAGGAAGGCAGCTTAGCGCCCAGTGTCTTTAAACCAAACCCTTTGTGTTGCAGGGTGGCTCAAGGGGGAAGCCTTTCCCTCACTACAAGAATTCTTTGAGCCACAATATTATAAGTATATAATATAATGGTAACGTAATGTCGTTCATCTAAGTACTTTCTATGATAATTTAGGACCATTCAAAGATGGACGTCTAGGCAAAAATCTGGCATTCTACCCTTCAACTGAGCTCTGCATCAAAGAGATTGGAAAAGGGTACAACATTTCTTTTTGCAACCAGGCCAGCTCAAAAGAACGCAGGCAGGGCCCTGCAGGTACAGGGCTAATTTGTGTCCAAAAGTCACCAAGAAAGGAGAAACGGGTTGCTTGCAGTCTCTGTAAATTGATCATTTAAGATAATCTCCTTGGACTTCCCTGGTGGTCCAGTTGTTAAGAATCAGCCTGCCGATGCGGGGACGGGGTTTGACCTCTGGTCTGGGAAGATCCCACACGCCTCAGGGCAACTAAGTCCAAGAGCCACAGCTACTGAGCCCTCACGCCGCGACGACTGAAGTCCGCGCACCTAGAGCCTGTGCTCTGCAACGAGAAGCCGCTTCTCACTACAACGAGAAGCCCACGCAGCACAACTCGAGACAGTCTGCACGTAGCAGCAAAGACCCAGCCCAGCCAAAACTAACAGAAAAAAAACCTGCTACGAAAACAGGAAAGATAAACAGAATGTTCATACCTGATTAAATTGATGTGATTGTTAAAACCTCTGCTGAGACTTCGTGCTGGCATTTGATCCAACCACAGCACTGGTTGGTCTGGGTCAGCAATCCTATAAAACAGGGCTTATTAAAAATGAAGACCTTATAAAACCTAGAAATGTTCAAAAGCATTAAAATAAAACACATACAAGTCTTTGTGAAAGCGGGGAGAAAACAACTTCTCGGTCCATTACATCTAAAAACATGAAACACAAACCTGCAAATTCCAAAGATATTCCAACTGGACCAAGTAAGAAGTCAGTGCAGGTTTACCAGCAGAGCAGTGTTTTTCTCATGAAAATGAATAACAGCAGGAAACATAACTTATAAGATCTATTATTAGTTAATAAAGGAGAAGGAAATGGCAACCCACTCTAGTATTCTTGCCCGGAAAATCCCATGGACAGAGGAATCTAGCAGGCTACAGTCCGTGGGGGTCACAAAGAGTCAGACGTGACTGAATGCACATGCACACGCATTAGTTAATAAAACGGATTCAGAATCTGCTAACTAGAGGAGACTTAACATTATATTACATTGATTCGACTTCTGGTTTATTTTCATTTAAATGCCAGTTACCGTCTCCATTTTACTGCGATGTCAAACATGTCTCTCCACTGCATCAGCCGTGTTTTCCCATTCATTCGAACCTTTGAATTCGTCCAGGTACGCTGTACAGCTTGCATGACTTCTAATGCTGCCAAACCCATGGCTAAAAGAAGGAAATATGGGGGAAACAGAGTTTGTAAGTACCCTTTAGAGGGAATGATCTTCACCAACAACTCAATAAACAATTTAGGAATCATTATATTGAAAGAGAATCACAAGTATTGGAAATTCAACAAGACCAGAGATGCATTACCATCATGACAGCCTGACTAAAACTCAGCTCTATTAGAGGAAACTGGAGACAACTGCAGCCTTGTCTCCTCTCAATCCTGAAGGAACTGAGGTTCAAATCCCTCCTCACCCTATAGGAAGGGGATGGCTCTGGTGGATGAGCTGTCTGACTTAAAGCAATAACTGATGACCTACATTCTACACCTACCCCAAAGCAACAGCGTAAGAGCCAAAGCCAGAAGCATTCTTCTCTCAGAACTCAGTATGAATGAATCTACTCATTTCTGGTCTTATCACATGGAGATTTTGAGTAAGCACAACAAATGATTCTTTGCAAAAGTACAACACAGTTTAACAATCCTTGCTCCATTTTCAGATCGTTTTAAAATACCTCTGTGTATTCTCTTGTTTGGCAGGAAACCAGGTGTTTCGTATTGCATCAGGGATCCCAAACGATCAGCCACACAAATCAACTCCTGGACCTCAGGCTTGTAACTCTCAAAATTCTGATGTAACACATCTCTGGAAGAAACGTTACGTACACGATGAAGACTTTTACAACAGATAGCGGTTATCCAACTTCATTTGAAAAGCAGTCATTTCCTCCAGTGGAACCATAATTGAGAAAATTCTGACCACATCATCTTTATTTCAGTGCTCAGTACCCAACCAGACACAAGTTAAAAGGACTTTTTATGACAGTGTGTGCACAATGACTGTCACATGCTTGTTAGTAATGCTGGTAACTAGTTTGCAATCAATTAATTACTTGGTAAACTGCTCCAGAACACATAACCTGCATGGACTGGCTCTTCTGACAAGTAACCAATCAACCTCAACAGTAAGTCCATCCCCTACTTGGGCTCCAAGTTATATTATGCCAAGAGTACTTGAGTGTGTATATGACTACTATTGTTTAACTGTCAACCTGCTAAAAGTTTTCTAACAAAGCCTGCAATTTTAAGTTACAGGCTGTGTTGGGGTCTCCAAGATCCCCCTGGGTTCAGTAATTCATTAGGACTCCTGGGCGCTGTGAGAACACAGCACAGCTGTCAGAGGGAAAAGGCACGGAGAGGGAGCACAGGGAATGAAGTCTAGAGGAAACCAGGCACACTTTCAGGACCCTGGGGAGACAGGTGGCACCAATTCCCCGAGTGAAATGCTCATGAGATACTTTGTACCAGGCACTGATCATGTGAACAAACCTGCCCGGCAGGTACCCCAAGTCCCCAGAGGAGAGCAGATGTTCAGTGTGAACCACACTGTTCACACACACAGGGCGCAGGCACTGAGGAGCCACTCTTAGCTCTGGGCACTTAGGGTGGGAGGAGATTCTGAAATCCCTGTTTCCAGACACCAGCCTGGGGCCAGCCTGGTGACTGGCTTTCATACCCCCTGCTTTCCTGAACCATGTATTTCTCTAAAAGGAGGTGCTGGAGAACATATATAGCCCTTTCAGCAATCTATTTTGTTTTTATTATCTTGATTATTGAAACTTACAAAAGCATACGACCTTATCACTCAACTGAAGAACCAACATGATTATGTAGCTCCACCTATATGTGTATGTCACTCTACTATCCTATTCTCCTGCCCCCCAGCAAGAGGCTGCTTACCGTGAATTTTCTGTTCACAATTTCCCTTACCTTTATCTTTAAAAAAAAAAAATAGGTTACATATGTATATCTTTATTCTATAGTTTTGCTTATGAGCTTTATGTAAAAAATGATGTGACACTGCAATGTACCAACTTGCTGTTCTTACTCAACATTATATTGCAAAATTGGTCCACACTCTGACTTGGGTCATTTGTTTACACTGCTGTAGAATACCACACTGTGTGGTCACATGTGCCCATTTTTCTGCTCATAAACATCTGGGATGATTTTGTTTCCAACTGTGAACAAATACTGCTCTCAAGAGGTCTCCAGGTAGTTATGTGCGCAAGCAGATGGTTCTGTCCTAAATATGCACAGGAGCAGGACAGAAAGACTGTAGGACATGCAAATGTTCCATTTTACGTGACAATGAAAAGTGCTGCTGGCCAAAGTGAACGGAGTAATCTATAGCCAAGTATATAAAATTTCCCCTTGATCCCGCTTCTGGTCAATATTACTATTATCGAACTTTCCAACATTTGTTTACCTAAGTGGGTGAAACATCTCATGTGGCCTTATGCTTGCCATTCATGTTTTCCCCTTGGTAAGATTATACCTATTCATGTCTTTTTTTTTAATTTTTAATTTTTAATTTTATTGGATTTATTAGTTGTTTTACAATGTTGTGTTAGCTTCTACTGTACAGCAAAATGAATCAGCTATATGTACACATATAGCCCCTCTTTTTTGGATTTCCTTCCCATTCAGGTCACCACAGAGCATTAATTAAGTAGAGTTCCTTGTGGTACACAGTAGGTTCTCATTAGTTATCCATTTTATACATAGTATCAATAGCATGTGTGTGTCAATCCCAATTTCCCAATTCATCCCATCCTCCTTTCCCCTCGGTATCCGTACTCCACATCTGTGTCTCTACTTCTGCTTTGCAAATAAGACCATCTCTACATTTTTCTAGATTCCACATATATGTGTTAATATATGATATTTGTTTTTCCCTTCCTGACTTCACTCTGTATGAGTCTCTACAAATGAATCAATTTCATTCCTTTTATGGCTGAGCAACATTCCGTTGTATATATGTACATCTTCGTCCATTGCTCTCTTGATGAACATGTAGTGGTATAGTGAACATCAGAGCGCATATGTCTTTTTAAATTATGGTTTTCTCTGGGTATATACAGAATAATGCGATTGCTGGTTCATATGGCAGTTCTATTTTCAATTTTCTAAGGAACCTCCATACTGTTCTCGGTAGTGGCTATATTAATTTACACTCCCACCAGCAGTGCACGCCCTCTCTAGCATTTGTTGTTTGTAGATTTTTTTGATGATGGCCATTCTGACCAGTGTGAGGTGGTATCTCATTATAATTTTGATTTGCATTTCTCTAATAATAAGTGATGTTGAACATCCTTACATGTATTTGTTGGCCATCTGTATGTCTTCTTTGGAGAAATGTCTATTTAGGTCTTCCACCCATTTTTTATTGGGGTGTTTGTTGTTTTGAAATTTAGCCGCATGAGCTGTCTGTATCTTTTGGAGATTAATCCCTTGTCAGTTGCTTCACTTGCAAATATTTTCTCCCATTCTGAGGGTTGTCTTTTCAACTCGTTTATGGTTTTCTTTGCTGTGCAAAAGTTTTAAAGTTTAATTAGGTCCCACTTGCTTATTTTTGTTTTTATTCTTATTACTATAGGAGGTGGATCAAAAAAGATCTTGCTGCAACTTATGTCCAGGAGTTTTTTCTGCTTATGCTTTCCTCTAAAAGTTTTATAGTGTCTGGCCTTCCATTTAGGTCTTCAATCCATCTTGAGTTTATTTTTGTGTATGATGCTAGTGAGTGTTCTAATTCCATTCTTTTACATGTAGCTGTCCAGTCTTCCCAGTACGATTTATTGAACAGGCTATCTTTTTATTGAAGAGGCGCTCTTTTCTCCATTGTATATCCTTGCCTCCTTCGTCAAAGATAAGGTGCCCATAGTGCATGGGTTTATCTCTGGGCCTTCAGTTCTGTTCCACTGAATCTATATTTCTGTTTTGGGGCCATACTGTCTTGATTATGATAGTATAGTCTGAAGTCAGGAAGGTTGATTCCTCCAGCTCCATTCTTCTTTCTCAAGATTGCTTTGGCTATTTGGGATCTTTTGTATTTCCATACAAATTGCAAATTTTTTCCTAGTTCTGTGAAAGATGGCATCGGTAATGTGATAGAGATTGCTTTGAGCAGTACAGTTATTTTCACAACACTGATTCTTCCAATCCAAGAACATAGTATATCTCTCTGTATCATCTTTGATTTCTTCCATCAATATCTTATAACTTTCTACATCTAGATCCTTTGCCTCCTTAGGTAGATTTATTCCTAGGTATTTTATTCTTTTCATTGTAATGGTAAATGGGATTGTTTCCATAATTTCTGATCTCTCATTGCTAGTGTACAAGAAATTCAAGAGATTTCTGTGTATTAATTTTGTACCCTGTCACTTTTCTAGATTCACTGATGGGCTCTGATAGTTTTTTGGTGGCTTCTTTAGGCTTTTCTGTGTATACTATCATGTCATCTCAAACAGTGGAAGTTTTACTTCTTTTTCAATTTGGACTTCTTTTATTTTTTTTCTCTCACTGTCATGGCTAGGACTTTCAAAATTATGTTGAAAAACAGAGGCAAGACTGGACACCCTTGTCTTGTTCCTGATCTTAGAGGAAATACTTTCAGCTTTTCACCATTGAGAATAATGCTTGCTCTGGGTTTGTCATATATGGCCTTTATTATGTTGAGATAGGTGCCCTCTATGCCCACTTTCTAGAGAGGTTTTTTATCATAAACGACTACTGAACTTTGTCGAAAGCTTTTTCTGCATCTGTTGAGATAATCATATGGCTTTTATTCTTCAATGTGGTGTCTCACATTGATTTACATCCCTAGGATAAATCCCACTTGATCACGGTGTATGATCATTTTAATGTGTCGCTGGATGTGGCTTGGTGGTATTTTGTCGAGGATTTTTGCATCTATGTTCATCAGTGATACTGACACACAGCATTCTTTTTGTGTGTGACCTCTTTGTCTGGTTTTGGTATCACGGTGATAGCGGCCTTGTAGAATGAGTATGGGAATGTTCCTCTCTCTGCAATTTTTTTGAAGAGTAAGGATAGGTGTTAGCTCTTCTCTTAATGTTTGCTAGAATTTGCCAGTAAAGCCATGTGATCCTGGATTTTGTTTGTTGGAAGGCTTTTAATCCCAGTTTTAATTTCATTACTTGTGATTGGCCTGTTTATAATTTTCTGATTTCTTCCTGGCTCACTCTTAGAAGGTTGTATGTTTCTAAGAACTTGTCCATTTCTCCCAGGCTGTCCATTTTATTGGCATACAGTTGCCTATCGTAGTCCCTTTAATCCTTTGTATATCTGTGATGTCAGTTTTAAGTTCTCCTCTTTCACTTCTAATTTTATTGATTTGAGTCCTCGCCTTTTCTTGATGAGTCTGGCTAAAGGTTTAACAATTTTGTTTTTCTTCTCAAAGAACCAGCTCTTAGTTTTATTGATCTTTGCTATTTTTTTCATTTCTATTTATTTCTGCTCTGATTTTTATGATTTCTTCACTTCTACTATCCTTGGGTTTTATTTCTTCTTCTTTCTCTAGTTGTTTTAGATGTAAGGTCAGGTAGTCTATTTGAGATTTTTCTTTCATCAGGTGGGACTGTATTGCTATAAACTTCCCCTTAGAACTGCTTTTGCCACATCCCATACGTTTTGGGCAGTGGTGTTTCCATCATCATTTGTTTCTAGGTATTTCTTTATTTCCTTTTTGATGTCTCAGTGATCTCTTGGTTGTTTAGTAGGAAGCTACTGTTTAGCTTCCATGTGTTTGTGTTTTTTACAGGTTTTTCCTGTAATTAATTTCTAATCTCATAGTGTCGTGGTTGGAAAAGATGCTTGATATGATGTCAATTTTCTTAAATTTACTGAGGCTTGATGTGTCACTCAAGATGTGATCTACCCTGTAGAATGCTTCCTGTGCACTTGAGAAGGCAGCGTATGCTGCTTTCAGGGGGAGTATCCTAGAAATATCAAGTCTATCTGGTCTAATGTGTCACTTAATGCTTGCGTTTCCTTATTAATTTTCTATCTGAATGATCTTTCCATTGGTATAAGTGGAATATTAAAAGTGCCCCACTATTACCATGTTACTATTATCATGTAGATTTCCCCTTTTATGGCTGTTAGTATTTGCCTTATATACTGAGGTGCTCCTATGTTGGGTGCAAAAATATTTCCAATTGTTACACCTTCTTGGATTGATCCCTTGATCATTATGCAGTGTCCTCCTTTGTCTCTTGCAGTAGTCTTTATTTTAAAGACTATTTAAAGACTATGATATGGGTATTGCTACTCTAGTTTTCTTTTGGTTTCTATTTTCATGGAATATCTTTTCCATCCCCTCACTTTCAGTCTGTATGTGCCCTAGGTCTGAAGTGAGTCTCCTGTAGAGTGCATACATGCAGGTCTTGTTTTGTATCCCTTCAGCCAGTCTGCGTCTCTTGGTTGGAGCATTTAATCCATTCTCATTTAAGGTATTCATTGATATATATGTTCCTTTTAACATTTTCATAATGTTTTGGGTTTGTTTTTATAGGTTTTCTATTCTTGTGTTTCCCACCTAGAAAAGTTCCTTTAGCATTTGTTGTAAAGTTGATCTGGTGGAGCTGAATTCTCTTAGCTTTGGCTAATCTGTAAAGATTTGATTTCTCTGTCAAATCTGAATGAGATCCTTAGTAGGTACAGTAATCTTGATTGCATATTTTTTCATTACTTTAAATATGTTCTGCCACTCCTGTCTGGCCTGCAGAGTTTCTGCTGAAAAATCAGCTGATAACCTTATGGGGATTCCCTTGTATGTTGTTTTTTGCTTTTCTCTTCCTGTTTCTAATATTTTTTCTTTGTATTTAATTTTTGTTAGTTTGAGCAACATGTGTCTTAGTGTGCTTCTCCTAGGGTTTATGCTATATGACACTCTCTTACTTCCTGGACTTGG
Organism: Bos indicus; assembly: GCF_029378745.1. Classification (NCBI taxonomy): domain Eukaryota; kingdom Metazoa; phylum Chordata; class Mammalia; order Artiodactyla; family Bovidae; genus Bos; species Bos indicus. The sequence continues at coordinate 3,808,249 of NC_091787.1, forward strand.
GTGAATATTTCCTTTCCCATTTTAGGGAAGTTTTTGTCCACAGTCTCTTCAAATATTTTCTCAGGCCCTTCCCTTTCTCTTCTTCTTGGACCCTTATAATTCAAACGTTAGTGTGTTTAAGTTGTCCCAGAGGTCTCTGAGACTGTTTCTATTTCTTTTCATTCTTTTTTCTTTATTCTGCTCCCTGGCAGTTATTTCTACCACTCTATCTTCCAACTTACTTATGCATTCTTCTGCCTCAAGTAGTCTGCTATTGTTTCCTTCTACTGTATTTTTCATTTTAGTTATTGTGTTGTTCATCACTGACTATTCTTTATTTTTCATAGATCATTGTTAAACATTTTTGTATCTTATCAATTAGTGCTTCCACTCTCCAAGATCTTGAATCATCTTACTATCATTACACTGAATTCTTTTCCAGGTAAGTTGTCTATTTCCTCTTCCTATTTATTTGGTCTGTTGGGATTTTACCTTGCTCCTTTGCAACGTATTTCTCTGTCATTTTATTTTGTCTAACCTACTGTGCAAGGTGGTTGCTCCTTCTGCTTCTGCTGGCTGCCCCCTGATGAGTGAGGCTGGCCCAGGGGCTTATGCAGGCCTCCTGGTGGGAGGGACTGAAGCCTGTGTGCTGGTGGGTAGAGCTGAGCTTTTTCCCCCTGATGGGCAGGGCCATGTCAGACGGTGTGTTTTGGGGTATCTGTGAGCTTAGTACAGCTTAGGCAGCCTGTCTGCTGATAGGTGGGGCTGTGTTCCTGTCCTGCCGGTTGTTTGGCATGTCCAGCATTGGAGCCTGAAGGCAGTTGGGTGAAGACAAGTCTCGGCATTGAGATGGATACCTCCTGGAGAGCACATGCCAATTACTATTCCCTGGGGTCAGGAATTCTCTGGCGGTCCAGCATCCAGGACTCAGTACTCCCACTCCGGAGGCCTAAGCTTGAACCCTGACCAGTAGACCAAGAGCCTGCAAGCCATGCACTGCAGCCAGAGAAAATAGAAAGAAAAAAGAAGAAAACAAATAAAACCCAAGACAAACAGCAAAAACCAAACCAAACACACAGTACCAACAACACAAATACAGAAGGAAAAACAGAAGAAAACAATTAAACAGACACAACAAATCCAAGACAAATGATAACAACAAAACCAAACAGAAACAAAGAAGCAGACAGAAAAGAATAAAAGGAAAAAAAAAGAGAACAAAGAATTAAAAAATGAGAACAATCAATAAGGACTCAACTAATAAAAACAGAAAAAGAAAACAAATATAGAAAGGAAATAAACAAAAAAGTGAAGACAACATAAAAGAAACCTATAAAAACGATCAAAAAGAAAGAGGAAAAAATAAAGGGATTAACAAAGAACCAAAGAACAAACAGAAAAAAAAACTACAAAATATCAAAAAAGTAAAAACGGAAAATAAAAGTATATATTAGAAAAACTGGTAAATAAAAATAAAACAGTACCAACTGAACAAAATGAAACAAACATAGAATAATAGTAATAAGAGTATTTTCCTGGGGCCTCCCCTGTCAGTATCCTTACTCTCACGGTGGGCCAGATCCAGTCCCTGTCTCCCCAGGGGGCCCTCCAATACCTCTAGGTAGGTCTCTGGACCTGCTGTGGGCACTGTGGGGCTAGCTCAGACTCTGACCTGGCCTGACTCCCACATGTACTTACCCTCAAAGTCCACTGCTGACTGACCTCATTCGTGGGAATAGGTGTCTACTCAGGGGCTCCCCAGACACAGGATTTACCAAGCTGATCTCAGGAATTTAATTTGTGGCTTGGGCATCTGCACAGATAGATTTCTGTTCCTTTTCCTTAGTTGCCCCGCCCCTGGGGCTCAGTTTTGGTTTTGGCCCCAACTCTGAACGTGCACCACCCTCTCGCATCTGTTTCCCGCCTAGGTGAGAAGGAATGAAAACAGTGGCTGATGGAGACACACTCCCTCAGGCTGGTGAGGAGTATAGCATCCACAACTAGGGTTTGCATGTGTTGCCTGCAGTGGTAGGGACCAGAAGGCAGTTGCAACAGACTAGGCTGCAGTCACTCTGGTGGGAGTCTCTCCCAGTGCTGGTGGAGGCAGGGGCTGGCATGTGGGGGGATGTAGCAGGCCCACTTCTTCCATGCCTCTCAACAATGATGCCTCGTTTCCTAGGCACACCATGCTTCCGCTAGGGCAATTTCCAGCAATAGAGCCCTTCACTTCTGTCCCCCGTTGTATCTGTTCAGGCAATAGTATTCCTTTCCCCAGATATGCTCTCTTTTTAACTCCATGCTTTAGCACTCAGCCTCTGCCAGCATTGGTGGATTTTTGTCTCAGGCAGGAGTGCCCAGGAAGGCTTTGACAAGGGCACTGCTTCAGACCCCAGAGCCTGCCTGGGCAGAGGAGGCCTTGGCTTAAGGGGTGGGCAAGCCTGCTCAGATGGCTGCCCCTTCCAGTGCCTGTGGAGGCATAAGCCAGCAGGTATGGAAGCGGGTTGTAATGGCAGCCTTGCCCCTTGCAATGCCACTCAACAATGAAGCCTTACTTCTATGGTGTCTTGGACATTTTCCACAAACCTTCCCAGTTTTGGAGCCCATTACTCCTTTCCCTACAGGCTGTCTTTTCAAAGACAACAGCTGTCCCCTCCCTGGGTCTGCATTCCAAACCCCACTTTCCAGCATGCATGACTCACAACTCAGGCTGGGCTGTGCAGAGCTGCAGCACAGACCATGCACGAAGTTCTTACTTTGTCCTACCATCGACAGACCATCTGTTGTGTTCCCCCTTGATCCCCTAAAGGTCTCCTATTCCCAGCTGATTTCCCCACCATGAGGGAATTTATCTGAGTGTGGGGACTTCCCCTCACCTTCAGCTTCCCACCAGGGTTGCCAGTCCTTTTTTTGATTCCTCTTTTTTTTTCCTTTGATCTTTCATCCTAGTTGGTTGTAAGGGCATTTTTCCTGTTCTTTTAGGTGTCCAAAGTCTTCCACTAACATTCAGCAGGTGCTCTGTGAGAACTGTTCCGTTTGTAGATGTATTCTTGACGCACTTGTCAGGAGCAACAAATTTCATGTCCTTCTATTCCACCATCTTGACTCCCTCCTACCTGTTCATGTCTTTTGCACTTTTTTAAATTGGAATGGGTTGTTTGACTTTTACTTTTTAACTTGTATAAACTGTTGGTGTTGAGAGGTTTACAATCTAATAATTGACCCTAGGTGATATGACTTCCCTATTTTTTAAGGTTTTTCTCTTTACCCTAGGTTTTTTTGAGTTACTTATGGTGTATCTGAATGGATTTCTTTGTATTTACCCCACGTTTTAAAAAAAAACTATAGATTTTTTTGCTGTCTTGTATACAGGGTTATTGTTACCATCTTTCTAAATTCCATATATATGCGCTAGAATACTGTATTGGTACACTGATGTATAGAACAGTCTTTTGGACTCTGTGGGAGAGGGAGAGGGTGGGAAGATTTGGGAGAATGGCACTGATATATGTATAATATCATATATGAAATGAGTCGCCAGTCCAGGTTCGATGCACAATACTGGATGCTTGGGGCTGGTGCACTGGGACGACCCAGAGGGATGGTATGGGGAGGGAGGAGGGTTCAGGATGGGGAAAACATGTATACCTGTGGTGGATTCATTTTGATATATGGCAAAACCAATACAATATTGTAAAGTTAAAAAATAAAATGAAAAAAAAAACTATAGATTTATTAATACGTTTCCTTTTTCTTGAAAAGTTCTTGGCTATTATTTCTTCAAAAGTGCCTCTCTTCTATTTTCTCCTTCTGAAGTTTCAATTAGTTACATGTTAGCCCTTCTTACATTTTACACATCTTCTCTCTTGCAGGTTTTCCAACTCCTGAACTCTGTGCCCCACTCTGGATACTTCCTAAGGCTCTATCTTCCAATCCTGCAATTTCTTCTCAGCTATAGCTAATCTGCTTTTTAGTCTGTATACTGAGTTCTACATTTCAATGACTGTATTTTCTATTCTTAGAGCATCTAATTATTTTTTTAATCTGGTCTTTTATAATCTCATGTTTCTTGCTCATGTTTATGATTTCATAACTTCTTTAAGCACTTCATCTGGAGTTATTGTAGAGTTTATATTCAACAGTTTCAATATGTGAAGTCCATAAGGGTTAAAGTCTATTGTTTGTTGCTTCTGTTGACTCTCACAAATGGCTCTGGTCATCTTGGTTTTGATTCTGATGCTAATGATCTTAAGCTGTGGGAATACTTGAGGGCACAAATTGGCACCAATTTCTTCCCAGGAAGGATTTGTATCTGCTTCCATTGAGATCCTGGGAATGCCTCCAATACTGGATCACTTTAGCCCCTGGAAGGTCAGCAAACCCATCCTGCTCATGCTTCAAGGCACTCCACTGGGTAGGATATCTTTTCCTTTAATATGTGTTTACCACCCATCACTCTGGTCGAATATCTTTCTTTTTTTTTAAGAATTAGGGGGCTGATCTTCACAGATTTTTCCTAATTTTTAAGGCAGCTAGACTCCCAGGAATTAATTTCTATTCTAAATCTAATTGTTCTATAATGAGATAGCCTTTTAGCAGATCTATTCTGCCAAACTGCAGCAGTATTGGCCAGCACTCTAATTTCAAACTTTTAATATGTTAAGAAATTTGTTTTAAAGTGATACGGTAAAAAAAAATAATGCATATCAAAGGCTACCAAGAATTGTTAAGTACATTTGAAGTCTGAAAGTACCCTAAATTACCATGGAATGCTGGGCTAAAAGAAATCATATCTGTAGGGCAGGAACAGAGACAGAGACGTAGAGAAAGGACTTCTGGACACAGTGCGGTGGGGAGAAGAGGGTGGGATGAATTGAGAGTAGCACTGACATGTATACATTATAATGTGTAAAACAGATAGCTAGTGGGAAGTTGCTATTACAGCGTAGGGAGCTCATCTTGGTGCTCTGTGATAACCTAGAAGGGTGGGATAGGGGGTGCAAGGGAGGCTCAAAAGGGAGGGGATACATGTATATATCAGCTGATTCACATTGTTGTATAGCAGAAATCAATACAACATTATAAAGCAATTATCTTCCAATTAAAAATTTTTTAAAAAAGGAAATCATATATCCAAAGGTAAACTGAAAGAAGTTATTTCCAGACATGTCAAATTCAAAAATAAATTCATCAGAAACGTGGACAGAAAGCTATTATCAGGCAAGAGATATTATGATGAACTTGACAGCTTAGTGTTAAAAAAAAAAAAAGGTCTTCATTTAAATAACTCACTTTATGTGGGGTTGCAGCCCTGGCTGCTCTTCATAGTCTTCTATGAGGAAAGGCAGATTCTTAGCCCAGTGGTCTTTAAAGCTTCCAGGCAGATCCACGTCAATGTTATATTCCGTTAGGGGAGTATCAAGATGTGCATGAAGATATCGAGAATACTCTGCAGATAGGAAACGAGATCTGACACACCCAAATATGCTGAAACAGTTTTTACAGCTAATTATAATTTTTTATAGCCAATCTGTACAAAGTACAATTACTTCATAACAAACTGTTATTTAATTACAAGAATTCTATGTGGAAACTCCAAATTTTAGCAAGTCACTATTATATGATAATGGAGGTAGCCTGCTGCTGACTTATTACCAGGGGCAAATACAAACCAGTCCATCTGGGTCCACCTTGCCTAAATTTTAACCACCTTTCGATAAGCAATACGAAAGATCTCACTATTCAATTCCAGAGTCTGGGAATGCAAGTTCAGTGTTAGACAGAGCCTGGTTCCTTGTCAACTGATAGATGTACTGACTATGTATGCAATTTCATCAACTGACTGACCAACTGCTGCTTATCTCTAGGGAAGCAGTGTAGAAAGAACCAGGATATGCAGCGCCCCCATCTTCAGTCTATAGCTCACAAGTCCAAGTTCTTCTGAATGAGGAAAAAAGAGGGAATTACAACTTAGAGTAAAGAGCTGTGCTATCCAAAAGGTAGTCCCTGCTGCTGCTGCTGCTAAGTCGCTTCAGTCGTGTCCGACTCTGTGCAATCCCATAGACGGCAGCCCACCAGGCCCGCCATCCCTGGGATTCTCCAGGCAAGAACACTGGAGTGGGTTTCCATTTCCTCCTCCAACGCATGAAAGTGAAAAGTGAAAGTGAAGTCGCTCAGTCATGTCCGACTCTTAGCAACCCCATGGACTGCAGCCTACCAGGCTCCTCCATCCATGGGATTTTCCAGGCAAGAGTACTGGAGAAGGTAGTCCCTAGTAGCTGGCTATTGAGAACTTGAGATGTGGATGAGAAACTGAACTTTAAATTTTATTTAATTAGAAATTTAAACTTAAAACTGATGTTTTATTCAATTATTAGAAAACTGCAGTATGTTTGGAACAACTTGCATCTGTCAGTCTATTTTTCTAATTTTAAATTTTATTAAATCTAAATTCAGACCAAGTATTTCCAATGAAAATTTAGCATCCAAATTGAGATGAACTATAATATATACCATATTCAAAGACTAGTACAAAGAAATATAAAACAGCCAATAAATAGTGTTTTCATAATAATAATAATATGCTGAACTGATATTGTAGAGGTACTGAGTTAAATAAGATGAATTAGTAAAATGAATTCCACCTGTTTGTTTTTACTTTTTTAACATGGCTACTAGAAATTTAAAATTACATACATGGTTTGCAATTTTTTCACTGGACAGTACTATAATAGAGGGTTAATGAAAAAGGAAAGAGAAAAAATAAAAGTAAATATCTGGGCTTTATATGAAAAATAAAAATGTCTATGTATAGCATAGAAAGGGTAAGACTGACTAATAAAAGGATAACTCAAAGATTTGCTTTCTTTTTCATCTCAATTTAAATTCTCCAAAATATGCAAGAATTCTGATATGGAGGAGTTGACAGATCAAAGATACTAAGTTCTTATTTAACAGTGAAAACTTAAGATTACTTTCTTGTCATTCCTATATTTTTGGATGTGATGTGACAAGACAAGGATACCCAGATGATTGTCATATTTAGTTCAAAATACATTGTTTCTGCATAAGTAAAATTTTTTAATTTTAGAAAGAAAAAATGTGAGGAAGAGGCCAAAAAAAACAAACAAACCAAGACTGGCCTTTAGGAGATATGAGCTCTCTCTAGTCCAGTTACCACCACTGACCAGAGGGTGGCTGGGGGCAAGTCACCCAGCTTCCCTGAGACTCAACTGCCTAACAGGTAACCTCAGAGACGAGCAGTATGATTCCTGCAACTCTAAGCACTCACAGAGTCAATGATTCTGCAGCTGTCGGACTTACCTCGGAGATACTTCACTTTAAGGTACTCTGGGCTGGCCTTTTGGCCAGGAAGAGGGTCATTTAGCATAACTTTAGTTTGCGCTTTTATCCCTTCATAAAACTGTCCCATTGCCACGTGGCTGAGTCCTTTCATGTACTGGCACACCTCGTTATATGGCTCCAGCTGCAGACATCGCTGAGGCATTGAAGGAAAAAAGGCTGTATTAGAATCCATACAGTTTAGAAACCTTTAAAGTGCTCTACTCTTTAATCTGGAATTATAAACTGAAATTAGGAAAGTTTTCCCTCCAGGTTAAATCAGACCAAATACATACTCTGTAAATCAGTCTGTTGGTCAAGACAATGGTTCTTTCCTCTTTCTTTTTGTTGAAGTCTAAGTCCTATCACTTCATGGGAAATAGATGGGGAAACAGTGGAAACAGTATCAGACTTTATTTTTGGGGGCTCCAAAATCACTGAAGATGGTGACTGCAGCCATGAAATTAAAAGACACTTACTCCTTGGAAGGAAAGATATGACCAACCTAGATACCATATTGAAAAGCAGAGACATTACTTTGCCAACAAAGGTCCGTCTAGTCAAGGCTATGGTTTTTCCAGTGATCATGTATGGATGCGAGAGTTGGACTGTGAAGAAAGCTGAGCACCAAAGAATTGATGGTTTTGAACTGTGGTGTTGGAGAAGACTCTTGAGAGTCCCTTGGGCTGCAAGGAGATCCAACCAGTCCATTCTAAAGGAGATCAGTCCTGGGTGTTCTTTGGAAGGAATGATGCTAAAGCTGAAACTCCAGTACTTTGGCCACCGCATACGAAGAGTTGACTCATTGGAAAAAACTCTGATGCTGGGAGGGATTGGGGGCAGGAGGAAAAGGGGACGACAGAGGATGAGATGGCTGCATGGCATCACTGACTTAATGGACATAAGTCTGAGTGAACTCCGGGAGATGGTGATGGACAGGGAGGCCTGGCGTGCTGCGATTCATGGGGTCGCAAAGAGTCGGATACGACTGAGCGACTGGAAGCCTGGCGTGCTGCGATTCATGGGGTCGCAGGAGATGGTGATGGACAGGGAGGCCTGGCGTGCTGCGATTCATGGGGTCGCAAAGAGCCGGACATGACTGAGCGACTGAACTGAACTGAAGCACTATTCTTGCCCACCCCCAATGACTCCATTCATTTCACGAAACCTTGTAGAATAATAATATAAAATTGCAGTTCCAGTGCTTCTCTCTTACGGATGCTCACCTTGAAGTTCTTAAGGGCTTCATGTAAGCTGCCATGGTGATAAAGCATCATTCCGCGGAGCTGGAGGGTCTGCACGTGATTTTGGTTGAGCAACAGAGCCTTCTGAAAGCTCTCGGTGGCTGCTTCAAAATTGCCCAGTTCCCTAGGTATTTAACAACAGTGATGAACATAATACAGGCGTTTTAGTCAACATACAGAATTAAGTTACCCTCAAAATTATGATCCAATCTATAAGTAAGATACTTTAATGTGGGTGTTTGCTTATTTATTTTACCAAATTCATAGGTTTAAAATTTATTTTTTCTGTTGTTTAAGTTACTTCAATTAAAATCTAATAAATCATTATCTAATTTAAATTTTGAAATAAGAAGTGTATTTTAGATTTGTGGTCATTTCAGAGTGAAAATGGTTATTACTGACCAGCCTTGCCTTATTTTGTATATTAAAAATTTTATAAATAATAGAAACTTTAAAATATCTCATGTCAATTTTATATAAACAATAAATACATAATATATATATATATATATAACACCCACTTACATTTATACAGCACTTTACTATTTAATAGGTGTTTCCAGATCTGTTTTCCCACAATTCCATGGGACAGGACAGATAAATACCATCCCTTAAACCTAGAATGAATCCAAACACACTTTCTCCAAGTCAGTATAAAAGACTTTTTCTAACTATGCTGCTGCTGCTGCTGCTAAGTCGCTTCAGTCGTGTCCGACTCTGTGCGACCCCATAGATGGCAGCCCACCATGCTCCCCCATCCCTGGGATTCTCCAGGCAAGAACACTGGAGTGGGTTTCTAACTATGGAGTCAGATAAATAAGCTCTTGAATTAGATCCTTTTTGAGTAAGGCACCTAACAGTTTCACAGGAGATTTCTGTCACTATCTTTCTCTTTCCTAACATTTATAGTACCTTTATACAGGTCAGACGGAGAAGGCAATGGCACCCCACTCCAGTACTCTTGCCTGGAAAATCTCATGGACGGAGGAGCCTGGTAGGCTGTAGTCCATGGGGTCGCTAAAAGTCGGTCACAACTGAGCGACTTCACTTTCACTTTTTCACTATCATGCACTGGAGAAGGAAATGGCAACCCACTCCAGTGTTCTTGCCTGGAGAATCCCAGGGACAGCGGAGCCTGGTGGGCTGCCGTCTATGGGGTCACACAGAGTCAGACACGACTGAAGTGACTTAGTAGCAGCAGCATACAGGTCAGAGTGCTAAAAAATTTTTTTGAATCGGAAGTCAGGATAGCTTTGATGGTCAGAGTAATGCATGTAATAAGGAAGCCAAGCATTGCTGCTTGTTCCTGATAGAGATGCAACACACTTGTAACATTTCCATCTCGCAATTCTAGGATCTTTAAACAGAGCCTTGTGATGTGGGTATTAACCTTAGCTACTGCCTAAAAAGGGCAGTATCATCCATAACTCAACACCTTAGAATGCCACTATTCAAAGCACGTACGTTTGAAGGACTACTGTTTTCTCGGCCAGTATATACAGACTAAGGTTACTTTAGGGCACAGCAGCAGCAGCAACATGCATTATGGTATCTACCTCTTACCCATGGTTTTCTCTATGCCCAGAGAAGATCTCAACAAGTATGTGAACACCTATGTGATTTAGAATGACCATCTCTTCAGGCTAAGAAACGCATTTTTAAAAACCAGATCCCTATTACGAGAGGCTGTGCCACTACACACCCTCCCTCCTACCCCGAGTATTGGTGCTTTACTCACCTGTAGGCCTGTCCCAGGCTTTTATATGCATCAATAAAATCAACTTTCTGCTTCAGAGCTTCTTTGAAGGATTCAATAGCTTCCTATAAAAAGAACACAGAAAATTATTTCATTTGCTTAACTGTTAAAATTGAGTTTCTCTCAAATTACTAAAGGACCAAAACAGTATACATAAAATACATGGTCTCTGAGTGATTTTTTCAAAATAGGAGGACTTAAAGGGAGGTAGAAACTACAATAAACTATGGGGATTTAATTTCAATAGTAAACAAATACATTACTATGAACAACAACAGAGCCTTAAGTTTCTCCTTTCAAAGTGGGAAAACAGCTTCTGTTTTTCACTAGGACTTTGACTACCAATAACAACTTCATTTTAATATCATTTACTTAATGAAAACTCTATGGAACAAAAGTAAGCCTAACAGCTGCATGAAATAATCTAAAATGATCACAACTGGCAGCATTTGAAATTAAACCAACAGGAGAGACAAAAAAGCAAGCCCAACATGAAATTACTGGTAAGACAAGAAAAAAGGCTCCTAGGACAGCTACTAAAGGATTCCCATGATCTACAAGGGAAAAGAAAGCATAAAAATAGAAGAGAAACCTTCAAGTTGAGGGGGTGGGGGGTGGTGCATGGCTCCTGCCAGCACAGCTCCAGGAGGCACTAAGGTTCCAGAACTGCACAATCTATGCTCTTGGGGGGAGCCCTGGCTGCAAAGGGACTCTCTGTGGAAACCGGTGATAAAACATGCCACTGTTTCAGAGTAAACATCCCAGGCTTACACTGGGTATTCAATGTTCTTTTCATTATGATGTTATTTATTGTAATAAAAAATAACACAGATATTTCACACATTTCCTGAGGAAAAGACATATCTTACTTAATGGCTGTAAAATATCACAACTTCTAAGAGCTTTAATTGAGAAAAAACTTAAACTCTGGCATAGATCATTTCAACTTGATTAGATAGTTCATAGGAGAAAATCATTAGAGATATCAAATGCCTTGCGCATGGTAGGCACTCAATAAATATTTAATGCCCTGGTAGACACACAAAATCGTTTTGCAAAAGTTAACAATATTGAGTCTTTTCAGAAAGTCATTCATCCCCTGCTTCTTGATTTCCTCAGGGGAGGCCAGCAGGCCAAGAGAGGCTGGCTTTGAAACTCTTCAAAGGCAATACTGGGGACAAAACCTCCTCATTAAGGAATCTCACTGAATAGCTACTGTTTGGGAGACAGATGAAAACGGATAACTTTTTAACACTGAAGAAATGTTAAAGACCACTCTTAATTAGACTACCTGCTGCGAGACAGTCTTGATCTTTCAGGATTTTTACAACTGCATTTTTAATTCAACAAACATGTATTGAGTGCCCACTATGTGCCAGGGACAGCAGGAGGTAAGGGGACATGAAGAGGGGCAGGTCATCATCTCTGCCCTCTAAGCACTCGCAGTATCATTAGAAAGCCAATTACGTAACCAGGTTACTAGAATACAAACTAAGAGCTACAACAGAGATATGAGTAAAAGTCTCTGGGAAAAAAAAGAGAAAGAAACGACTGACTGAGCCAGGAGAGCAGAAGAGGCTACAGGGAGGAGGTGACAACCGAGCTGGGTCTTAAAGCACAAGGAGTCTGGTAAAGAAAGACGGCATCGTGGACAGGAGAGGTGGTACCACACAGGGGCACAGAGCGCTCGCTGACGCAGGGAAAGTCAGAGGAGCAGGGGTGCAGGGTGCATGGGTAGGAGCGGGGGAAAGGGAGAGCGGAGGCCAGAAGCGAGGGCCTCTCTGTGCCCCACAGTCTGGGTGCTGCCCTGAAGCAACAAGGACTGAGGGCTGTGAGGAGGGGGACACCTCACAAAGTTTCCTCTTCAGAGAGATGATAACTGCTGGCAAAAACAGAAAAGACACACTGGAGAGGGGGAAGGATGGAACCCAGGTGAGAGGTGGCTGTACTGGTCCAGGCAAGAGATAATCAAAGCTCAGACTGAGACAGTGTCTCTGAGGAGAGAAAAGAAGGGTCGAATTCAGGAGAGATTTTTAAAAGGCACACTAAGACAGAATGTGGTGGCTATTGGGATGAGGGAGAGGAGTGGGCAGGAAGAGCTGAGGCTGGGAGCCTGGGTGGAAGGCAGGGCTTAACCATCGTGAAGAAGTATAGGAAGACGGACAGCCATGGGGCAGGGGAGGGTGTGAGTCCACCGGGACGTGTGAAGTCTGGAGCATTTGTGGACGTCTGCTGGAGATGCCCAGGGGACATCTGCTGCCCACTGCACTTACAGCATGCTTGGACGCCACAGTTCTTCAAAGTCTGATTTCTCTTCAGCTTTTAAGAGTCTTTGGTTTCGGGGTTCCTGTCTAATCACTGCACAGCTCTCTACCTCATTCTGCCAAAGAGGGGACATAGCAGAATCAAGATTTTAAGCCATTGGGAACAAAGAAACTACGTTTGTTGAACCTATCTCTAAGCACATGAACTGGCTCTGAAGTCGTCTGCATAGCAAATGCAATCATCACCATTTAAGTCGCCATCTTCCTTACTAGCTGGGAGGCGGCCATCACCCTGGGACTGTTCAGCATAAGTGAACAGAACCATAACAGGTAACCCTCAAAGTAAAGGCTTATAAAAATGAGTGTTCAGAATATACCATTTTTGAAACATCCTTACAAAATGAGTAGAATTCAACAGAAAAGTTTCTGCTGTTTTTATTACCTAGGAATATCCAAAATGTCTGATGTATCTACTGAATTGGACAACTGTGAAATTTGTCATGTAATATACCCTAATATATTTCTAATGTATTATATCATAAATTAAATAAGCAACCGTCCACTTAATTTCAGGACTATTGACCTGGAGAGACCACCCTTAGGATACAAAGATAGCTCAGACTCGTTGGTCCATTTAATACTTTGTCTCTACATTTAACAAGAAAAAGACAGATATCTAAACTAGGTTCATTAATTTAATTAAGGCATTTCACCACTCAGTTTTCCAATCTCTGTAACGGGGACACCCTCTGCTCCTTCTATACATCATGGTGATGCCGCTGGGATGAATGAGACAATACGTAAACACTCTGACTTCCTTGGACAGCAGATCTACAAAATGCAAAAAGAAAGTTCCCGTCTATTACACACATCACTGCTGTGTTGGTGAGCGTGGTGAAAAGGAAGAAAGCCCAAATCGCTTGGTGAGACTGGTTCATTGAGGGGCTTCTAACACTCAGAGGATGAAAGCATTGTTTCTAGGTTTTCATCAGGTAGATGTGAAATAAACCAAACTGAATTTTAGTCCATGTTCGGTTTCTATTCAGTGTCTCTATTACCACTCTTTTCTGACAAAATTCTTTTTGAAATAACACAAAGGGCCCTTCTTGCCTACATTCCTCAATGTGGCTTAAAAGTGAAATCAACTGTTTACATTTGTTTACTTTAAAAAAATATTTTTACCCTCTCGGTACTAATAATTGGCATTTTTTTCTATTTCAAATTTCTCTCTCCTTCATGTGATACTCAAGGGATAGATTCTGAACACAGTATTGTAATTCTGAATTTTTTAATTGAAGGTGACTTGAAGGTAAAGAGAATATGAGAGGAATAGAGGGCAGAGACAAAATAAACCGGAAGAAATCATCTGGAAGCTGCTCAAAGCACATTTTAAATAACTCAAAGCTTACTGCCTGTCTGAATCCTGAGGGGGACAGAAAGGGTCCTTATTAGGACCACCTCTGCACACTTGCAAAAATGGAGATGAAGTATATGAAATAAGATTTGCAAAATTAATTCCTTCTAGTTTGGTTTTTAATGGATGGGAGTTAATTTTTTTTTAGAGTCTATAAGACTTAAGATTAAATTCTCACATGGAAAATAATCTATAATACCAGATTTATGTTTACAGTTTATAAAGGACTTTCACACATTTTATTTCATGTAATTCTCACTCCCACTTCGAGAGACACAGGGTAGCATCATCTCTACCTGATAAATGTGGAAGGAAAGGCTGAAAGAATTGAAGCAGCATGTCCAGCAGTGCAGATAATAAGATTCAGAGCAAGAGCTCAGAGCACAACCTTCCAATTCAACGCTCTGCCCTTGAAATTTACCCCACTGATACTTATTGAGCACCTACTATGTGACAGGCACCATCTGTAACATGGAGGATTTATAACTCGTGGCCTTTTAAAAGGTAAACCTTCTCCCCATCCTCCAAGTGAGTGTGTTTATGTGTATATCAGATCCTCAGAGTTATTTTCAATGATAACATCCATGTATTCTTCTCTGCTACGTGCTACTGAAGCTCTTCCCACCTTCCAAAGTTCAGGTTAAGTGCAACCTACTCTGAATTCTCCGCCTCCTGGTCAGAATGAGTGTCTTCACCTAGCCGGGTGGACTGTCTGTGGCTCTCAGGCCAGCCTGTCTTCAATCAGGCAGTTTGAACGTGCCAGGCCTGGGGTGAGAGCCAGAGCTCCACCCTCAGCTGTGTTTCTGCCCCTCGCCCTGGCAAAAGTGAAGCTACTGCAGGAGAGGCTCCTGGAACAGGCTTGGAGAAGGCAGAGTCCCAGCAGAGGAGGGGTGGGCAGCTGGTGGTGACTTTCAGCCCCACTCAGCTAAGACAGAGCATCTCCTTTGTCCCTCGACCCCTCCTCCTGACAGAGTCTTCAAGCAACAGTGCGGGGACCCCTCCTGCAGCCCCCAGAGCCCCCCCAGGCCATCTGACCACTCCTGACCTGAATGAGGCAGCATCTCCTGGTCAGCCCCTATCCTTACCCTCTTCAGCCACCGCCACATCAGCAACCATTTCCTTAGTACAGATTGAATCTCAACTCTCTATTTCCCCTAAATCTAGACTTTAGAGCTCCTCCGGGCCTACCAGCTAAAGTCAAAATGCTCAGCAGAGTGCTCTTGACCTTCCAGGACTCCCTTCCCAAGCGTGGGTGTGTCTCCCAGGTCATTACTCACACCTTCCTCTCAGCCTCAGAGTCCTTCCCAACCATGCTCTGCTTTCCGAGTCAAGATGATGTCCACTTATTCTCTGGACCTTCCTAACTCCTGAGTTCAAATGAGAGCTTCTCACCATGGCTTCCAAAGCACGCTGCTGATATTACTTTCTTTGGTTTATTCACCACGTGATAAATCATATGTGGAGAAAGGCTTTGTAAACTGCATCTGTCCTAAGCGTAAAGCATTATTCCTCCCTTATAACCTTTCATCCTCTCCCTTTCGCACCTTCCTCCAAGTACGTATCAGACAGTAGGAGCTCAATGAATTTGTTGATTCAAACTACTTTCTAAAATAAACCAACTGGACATGTGAAATGTCATTTCAAAACCTGCCAGACTAAACCCCGCTCAGTCCCTCCCTCCACGGGGGAGATCTAGCATCCCTGCAGGTACACGTATCGCACAGCACTTTCACCTTCAGAAGTCCTCTGTGAAAGAAAGTTAAACCTTTGTATAGCATAGCTATGGGCTGGTTTTTGTTCAGTTCTAAGGACTGCTGAAAGTCTTCATGGGCTGTTGCATAGTCCTACAAAAAGGAGAACGAAAAAAAAATAAAGTAGTATTCGTTAGATATTGGACATGTCCTACTTTTGATTGATAGAGGAAAAAAAAAATTCCCAATTTATTCTGTGCCCTTTCTGGCTTTATTTTTTTTTTTTCCTTTCTGGCTTTAAAGGAAACATTTCATGACTACAAATATTAGAAGCATGCTTACACTGTTGAAAGAGCTGATTTTAATTGATGAGAGAAACTCACAAAGGTCTAATTTAAGCATACTGTCTCAACCACAAAAGAATATTATTTTAAATACTATTACAGTCATAATCTGCTATAGATACTTTACAAATTAGTATTATTACAAAATAATTCCATTATTTTGATGTCTAAAATAATTATGATATAGATCAACCTTAAAATGTGTTATACTGAGGTTTTTTTAAATCTATTTCCTTTTGCAATAGAAAATTATTATTGAAATGACTGTAAACCAACAAAAATAGCTATGGCAATTATAAATACCACTCATGATAAAAGGTAATCTTGCTAGGTTGAGAAGCTACAGTCTAGGAAGCCACATTAGTTCAGGTGATGATTCTCGGGCTGTGATACCCAAAGAAATTCAAACCCTTAAGTTTAATGATCACATTGATAACATGCACACCTGCTTCTCTATGCTGACATTTCCAAGAAAAGTTAAGGTATAATCTGTAAACCAAATTTCTCTTTTTCTGTTTCCCACTCTTTCTTTTTTCCCCTAGCCCAGAATTAGTTACTGCTGACAATTCAAGCAAGAAAATGTGTTTCTGGTACTTAATATTTCTCCACTGAGTTCAATTTCAGGTACAGAAAATGCTTTCATAATTGTCTTATATCGCAAACTATTAATCTACAGCCCCAAACCCAAATCTACCAAATAGTAACTTTCTGAAGTAGAAGGAGAGCTGAAATTTTTACCATCATGAAAGGACACATTTCAAGGCAAAAATAATTCACCTCTGATATGAAGTACAGGGTCCCGCGATGTCTGTACAGCCGTGCTGAGGGCTGAAGTTGAATAGCTTTAGTGAGATCATTCACTGCTTCATTAATTCGTCCCAGCGGGGACAGAATCTATAAACCCAAAAATGTAATTAGGGGAGAAAAGTCCCAGTGACTGCCCCTACAACTGCCAACGCTTTTGACTTTTCAAGTCTGCTTTACCACCCCACACTTACAATGCAACTGTCTCAGCAGCCTAGAACCCTTGACTCCACGTACTGTGCAGTGAGATTCAAAGTCAACAGCTGAGGGGCTGCCGACCTTATCCAGTCAAGGCGATGCTGAAGAACTACGATCATGGCAACTGCCCTGTCCCTGTTTCATGTTCTGTCTCATAACGGATGTTGCTTTTCTTGAAGTGCAACCATTTTTCCCCAACCTCTCATTTACCTTACAGAACAAAATTTGGCATGTCAAATTAATCTGAAAGTTAACTCTAAACCATTAAAACAGAGGAACTGATAAACACAGATTGGAGTCCCCATGGTATCTAGCTACGCCATCTGTGGTATTAAGTGCTAAATGGCAATTTCTGGGATTCCAGGTGTTGTGGAAGCCCTCTGATGTGAACAACTCTCAACTCATCAGTTATGATCTGCAAGGTAATGAAAAAACATCTGCAGGCCTGTTCTGAACGCTCTTTTGATCCAGCAGTCAGCTGTGTTCAGGCAACAGTGGCAACACAGAAGACAGCTCAGAATGCACAAGTCCACCCAAAGACGTAAGATAATCCAAGATGGGTACCAGTATTCATGCAGTCAAGCTCAAGCAATTCATCTGGAACAAATGTTCTTAAATTAGGGTTAAATCTGTTCTTATCACAGGTCATTTCCATCAAGTTTTACTAACTGGTTTCCTCCTCTGAAGGAACTTAAAAACCAGCGAGAGAGAAGATTGAGGCAGGCACACCACCAGTAGCAAGAGAGACAGCTCAGAGAGAGGAAAGGGATGGAATATGTGCCCTTAGAATTCAAGAAACATAGAGGTCTAGGGTTATATTTTGGAAGGAAAAATATCCCAACCTAGTATATTAGTATTAACGTAACTGAATGATTGCACCCTAGCACAAAATCAATATGCATAATAATGACCAGAGTAACTAAAAAAGGTTAAATTACATTCACTAAATATAGACAATTTCAGAAAGTATAAAAGTGAAAAGTTTCTCATAAAACAATTTCTGACATAAACAAATAGTATATTGTAATTTAGCTGGAAAATTCACTATATCATGATATTATTGCCTGACAATGCCAGAAAAGGGGGATATTACTATATATTTTTAAGATCATTGGAAATCACTTTTCTGATTACCAATATCATTCTGGGTATACAATTAGCTTTTTATTAGTTATACAAATTTTTCAAAGCTGCCAAATCAGTCTTCTAAGTGCACTTAATTAAATTCATGCTTTACCGTAACATTTTAGCAGAGCATCAGTGTGATGGCAGGGAAGAACCCAGCACCCACTCCCTGGAGCAGAGCGTCACCAAGTGAGCTGCCCAGTGCTCACCCTAAAAACCAACAGGCCTCTCATGCAGCAGCGAACAGATTATAGTCACTCAACCCTTAGGGTAGCAATCCAAAACAGACGAGAGGTAATGAATTCGTTCATTATTTGAGAAAGAATTTCTTTCAGAAAGCCAAATCCCCAATAAAGCAAAAAACTCATTTTAAGAAACTGAACTGTAATTTAACACACTATAATTTTGAGAACAAAAACACCACAAATGCAGTTTTAAAAATACTAAAACATTTCGCCTTCCCTTGCTTGTTAAGCTTTTGCCCTCAAAAGAGGGAGGAAAAGTCATTGTCCCTTTAGTCCAGCTACGAAATCCCACCAGAACAGATCATTAAAAGTTAAGTCCTAGTCAGATTGAAAACATTAACATAAATTCTACAGCTCTTAATATGGTTAAATGTGCAATAAAATAAATACAATAGGAAACTTGGATAGTTTACTATTGTTTAATGAAAATGGTAAAATGGACATGTTTCATTTAAAAACATTAAAAGGGGTGCCTTGCAGAGTCCTTTCTCTGGCCTGAACACCCTTCTCCACCTTGTTCCCCAGGACATGGTTCCTACCCAGCTCCAGCATCACCTCCTCAGCGAGACCTCTGCAGATACTGCCAATGCCTGTCCCCTTGCCAGTCTGTCCCAGGGATCCAGCAGACCATGTTTTTCTGCCCCTGAACAAGCGCCCACTCCGTGGTGTCCGCTGTTACACGTATTACCTGGAACTGTCTCCACCTTGAGTCCTAAGTTCCGGTTATGGTCACCCTTACCTAGTCTACATCTCCATGTAGATGGTGTATCTCCTAAGAATTAGATACAAGTGAGCGCGCACACACACACACGCACGCGCGCGCTTCAAAAGGCAATAGACCTCATTTGATCACACTGCCATACTGTTTTGCCAAATAAAGTATGTCATATACACAGTAAACACATATGTCATATTTTTCAGTGAACATGGACAGTGGTGGTTCACATCATAACTGTATTTTAATACTAAATGTTACTAATACATGTTAAATCAGCAAAGATTTAACATGGTAAATCAGGAAAGAGTATCACTCAGCCCATAGTTTTCTAGTAATTTCAACTGTTTAAATGCATTATGTACCTATGGAGGAAAACACAATAGGTATACAGGAGGCTTAAAATTTATCAGCAATAAAATAAAAGGAAAAAAAAATCTGAAAAATTTTAAAATCCAATAATAACAGAGGGAAAAAGAAAACCACACTCACTTCTGCTCGCTGCTCAAATACCTCTGGACGATCTGGTTCCAAGGTAATTACTCGGCTCAGTTCGAACAGAGCAAGCTCAGCGTTCTTAATGTCCTTGAAAAGGCATTAGCTCAGTGTGAGATGCACTGTTACGCAAAGCCAGCTTGAACAGACTTCTGAAAAAACTAATAATTTAGTAATGACATAACTATTTATTTAGAAATAAACAGGAACTTAGCTTCTGTGTAAGAGATCTGCCAAGTTAAATAAGCTGTAATTGTTTAACTTGCTCAAGTCTACCTACCCACGTTGGACTTGGCTTCCTAGCACAGATTCTTGGCTACGTCTAGCACAGGTGGCAAGAGGTTTTCTCAATTTAACCTATTTAAACAGTACATCAGCCGATTTCAAGGGATGAGCATGTGGACACCAGTGTGCAAAATGATGCTGACCAGTGGCAATGTGGGAACAGAGGAGCCAAGTTAGTGTCAGTCAAAACCCCTCTGGGCCTATACACCTACTCCTAGAGGAGCCTAGGTAAGCCTGTTCTCTTTAAAATTTACACATTACTTTCATATCAAAAATACATGAGGATGTTACTTTTACATTAAAAGTACATTAAAGATATAAGCAAATTTCACATCAAGATATAAAATGAAGAGAGATGAGAATAAGGAAGAAGCAGCTTATCTCTGACCTTTACTAGGACAACTCTGATCATTTACTGATGCCCTGAAACTAAGTAGGGCTACTTACTGATGCTCCCTTCCTAAACATCTTCATCATTTCCAAACCTGAGTTCCTGTGCAGTCTGCTTTCTCATGTCCCAGAAGCATACAATATTATACAAGATTTCTGCAATATGCCAGCAGGCAATTAGGACAATTGCTTTATAATTCACAAAAATACAAAGTGACATTTCTCCCTCAAAGCATAATTTCATTTGAATATTTTTAATATAAAAGAAAAAAGCTCATGTATAATGTTCAAGACTGAAAATTTGGACATCTGACCTAGACCACTGCATTATTTACTATATAATCTCAGGAAGGTCTTCATTTTTACACCAAAGTGCCTTTGTTTGACCAAAAAATATACTTATTATAACCTTCTTCCCACACTCCTCAGAGAAATAAGTGAAATAAGGCTCCAAAGATATATCTATCTAAGAATAACATATAACAAATTTAAAATAATTTATTTTTCATAATATTTTACAAAAAAACTTCTGTTCTTCTATTCAACCTTTAAAAATTGAAGGGTTCTAAGTACTGTAAACTGTTGATACCCAGTCTCTCTCTTACACCGATGAGTGTTTCTCAGGGATTCTGTCAAGGTCTCGTGCTTTTCTTGGCTTATGTTCAGTTCATCATGAACTAAAGTTTAGGCTGGCAAAGGCTGTCCTTTTAGAATAGAAAGTGAGGTGAAACTGACCTCAGAAGACCTGGGCAGAAATTGCCAGCCCTCTACTTTCCAGCCACTTGACCTTGAGGAAGTCCCCTGTGGCCACTGTCTCATCTGTGAACTGGGACACTACCACCGCTGTCCAATCAGAGCTCAGAGAGCAGGGAGGGGCTCCATGGAAACCCTGGTCTGAGTCCAGCCATGTAGACACTATGGTAAGCGTGACTATTCCATACTCACATGTAGTCCCTTCTTTCCATAGGCTATCCCTCGGCCATAAATTGCACTAACCAGATCAGGCTCCTCCTAGTCAGACCAAAACAGAAACACGTCAAAAACTATAAACAAAACAAAACGAATCAGTTTCTGCTTAAAGCACGTTAATGCTGCAAATGACAGCTCTATGTTATGCTGCCATCACTCCTGTCAATCAATACACAGTCCCCGACCAAAAGAGTCTACATTTTTAAAACTCATTTGAATGAGACACGAATAAGAGATTTACATTTTAAAACACTAAAAAAATAAAACCAATATTACTGCGCTTTGTGCTAGCTTCTTTCACACAGTCATCTTATTTAAATTGTAATCCTCTCAACAACTCTATATTGGCAGCACCAGCAGTCACAGCACAGAGAGAAAACGGGTGCTCAGAGAAGCAGAGACAGGGGTAGTGGACTGGGTGATGCCTCTTCCTGGTTCATCTGTTTTCAGATAGTCATGAAATAATCTGAGAAGGAAAGAACCCATCACAGCCAGCTCAATGAGGAACAAGAGATGAGTTGGCTCCACAATCTATCAGGTATTAATATAATACAATTCTCTAATAGGTCAGAATAAGAACCAAACCTTTCTAGCAACCTGCTCCCATGTGCCCTGGATAAAACGCCTCTCGAGCCCAAGGACAGAGTCTGCTGCCCCTCCATCAAGTCCCATACACCGGCCAGCGGTATGAACTGCCTCACTTGCAGAGTGAAACACCACTTGTCAGCAGGTAACCTGTGCAACTCTTACCCTCTTCTTTGAACCCTTCCCTATACATTGGAGAAAGAAGAGTACATAGCTTCTGGCTATCAGATCCTGAGTGAAGAATTTAACAGGACTACATCAGATGATGTATCTTGCAGACCAATCTATAATCAGTTTCAAATCTGCGACTGTCTGCCAGTATTGTAGAAAAAGACATATCAACTTAAATGATAAGTAAATGGAAAAAAACAAAGGATAAGATGCTATTCACTAAAAAACAATGCCCCCCCCCAAAAAAGGCTACCATAAACAGAATCAGGTACACCACATCAAGTAGTAAGTTGGTACATCACTGGTTGGGGCTTCCCTGGTAGATCAGACAGTAAAGAGTTTGCCTGCAATGCACGGGACTCAGGTTCAATCCCTGGGTCAGGAAGATCCCTGGAGAAGGAAATGGCAACCCACTCCAGGATTCTTGCCTGGGACATCCCATGGATGGAAGAGCCTGGTGGGCTACACCCCATGGGGCCGCAAAGAGTCAGACACCACTGAGTGACTAACACACAACAAGGCATCAGTGGTTACAACCCAGCCAGCAGACGGGCCTCATGGTATATTGAAAGTTGAAATAAGTAAACAATTACAGATTTCTAGCTTCTCTTGGAAAATAAAAAATCCAACAATGACAGACTCACATTTGGGCATGAGAATGTGAGAACATGACGACAACAACAAAACCCAACTAGAGCGAAGTACTGGATGCCTATTTAGAAGGATATGCATTCACCAGCTCACCATGAGCCTCTACAGCACATCAATTCACTTTGCTCATTTAATTTGCTTCTCTGGCTCCCATATAGTCTTGGATCTCTGATTTACAACATGTGTGTATCTGACATGAAAGGCTGCCCACGCTATTTGCTAACTGGAGAATGACAGAAGAATGGCAGTCACCTCCTATAAATAAGGCTTGTGTACGATTATATGGGTCAATATGTGCACAGAAAAATGCTCCCCAAAACACTAACGGTAATCTTCTCTGGAAAGTGGGATTACTAGATATCTTCCTATTCTGCTTAATACACTGATGCATTCCTTTTAATTGTTTAACACACACATACGTTTATAATCAGGAAAAAAAAATGTTAAGTAAAACATATTACAGAAAGTAATAGAAAACTTTACTATCAATTGAAAATATTGTATTTAAATAAATTAAATACAAAACTTATTATAAATTATAGAAGATTTAGAAAATGAAGAAAAGCAAAAAAAAAAAAAAGAAGGTAAAGGGCACCCTATAATTCTATCACCTGGAGATAAAACTTCAACATTTAAATATTCTTCCTGGCTGAAAGAAAGGCAGAGCAAGTAGTCTGGGAGTGGGATCCAGGGCCAGAGGGTAAGGAAAAGCAGGAAAGAGAGCTCCCCATTGAGGAATCAAACTAAGACAGTCTTCACGTGTTTCCCTAGGACGGGCACCTGCCGGAAGACAGCACAGTGACAGCAGCACCTCGTCCAGGCTGGGGAGAGCGGGGCGGCTGGAGATCCCATGCTGCTCATGCCTGCTGAGGACGGGCTCCGGTGAAAGCAAACCCCACTTTCAGATGTGTCTCCAAACACACTATCCAAGAAGCTTTTCTCCTCAACTGAGAAAATTTTTATAACAAATGACAAGAGGTAAATTAGAAAAAAAAGTATATTTAATAAAGAGTTATGGTACTGATGAACCTTCTGTGGGGCAGGAATAGAGATGAAGACATAGAGGGTGCACGTGTGGACACAGGAGGGGACGGAGCGGGTGGGATGAATCGAGGGAGTAGCACTGACGTATCTACACTGCTGCTGCTGCTAAGTCGCTTCAGTCATGTTCGACTCTGTGCGACCCCACAGACGGCAGCCCACCAGGCTCCTCCGCCCATGGGATTTTCCAGGCAAGAGTACTGGAGTGGGTGGCCATTGCCTTCTCCGGACGTATCTATATTACCATGTGTAAAACAGGCAGCTAGCAGGCAGCTGCCGTATAGCACAGGGAGCTCAGCTTGGTGCCCTGTGATGACCTGCAGGTGGGATGGGGAGTGGGCGGGAGGCTCAAGAGGGAGGGGATATATGTATATTTATGACTGATTTGGGCTTCCCTGGTAGCTCAGCTGGTAAAGAATCCGCCTGCAATGCAGGAGGCCCCAGTTTGATTCCTGGGTCAGGAATATCTGCTAGAGAAGGAATAGGCTACCCACGCCAGTATTCCTGGACTTCCCCACCTGCAATGCGGGAACCGTGGGTTCGATGCCTGGGTTGGGAAGATCCCCTGGAGGAGGGCATGGCAACCCACTCCAGTATTCCTGCCTGGAGAATCCCCATGGACAGAGGAGCCTGGTGGGCTACAGTCCATGGGGTCATAAAGAGCTGGACACAACTGAGTGACCAAGCACAGCACAGCACACATGGCTGATTCATATTGTACAGCAGAAACCAATACAACATCGTGAAGCAATTACCCTCCAATAGAAAAAAATTAAAAATAAATAGAGTTATTCTTGTTTGACTGACATTTTCATATACCCTGTGGCCACACCAGCCACTCTGGGAGTCACCCTCATCTCCCCAGCCAACACACCTTCTCAAGAAATCCTGGCAGTTTCATCTCCTGATCCAGCAGCCACTTCCTCTCATGTGGCTACTGCAATGGCCTCAACCACTTCCTGTTTCTTCCCATCCAGTCTCCAGGCCCATATTAAGAGTTAACTAACACTAAGTCTGATCATGACACTTCCCTGGCTGAAACTATTCATTGGCTTCCCAACACCTACAACAGCAAAAGTCAAACATTTTTCACTTTAAGAAGTACATTTTACACTGTAACGCAGAACATTCATACATATATACATAAATATACACACAAACACATCAGAAACAAAAATTTCACTAAGTCTCATCAAGCCTTGCTGTACACAATGTTATCTGATATTTCCTTATCAGCTATATTTCATTTAAAAAGTGTTAGTCTTGACTCATCAATTAATTTCAGCACCTACTAAAGGGTCCTCAGAATTTGAAAAACAGTGAGGTGACATCTAAATGCCTTTGCAAAAATCACTGATCACTTTTCTACATCACCATTCACCTCCTTTCACTCCCCTACTCCCAATTAATACTCTAAAAATTGGCATTACTTAGTAGTTCCCTGGAGAAGGCAATGGCAACCCACTCCAGTACTCTTGCCTGGAAAATCCCACGGACGGAGGAGCCTGGAAGGCTCCGCAGTCCATGGGGTTGCTGAGGGTGGGACATGACTGAGCAACTTCACTTTCACTTTTCACTTTCATGCATTGGAGAAGGAAATGGCAACCCACTCCAGTGTTCTTGCCTGGAGAATCCCAGGGATGGGGGAGCCTGGTGGGCTGCCATCTATGGGGTGGCACAGAGTCAGACACAACTGAAGTGACTTAGCAGCAGCAGTAGTTCCCTAGATGCAACATGGGCTCCCAAGTTGGGTGAATTTGCAAATGCTCTCATCTGCCTGAAACACTCACCCATTGTCTCTATGCCCAGGAAAATCTTTCCATCCTCCAAGTCTCAGCTCAAACATCCCCTCTTCTCTAACTCCTTACAGATGCCCCTGGAAAATAGGTATGCTCCTCTCCTCTGTTTCACTATATGTCATATGGATGTTAGTCATTCTTTCAGTAAATATTTACTCAGGGCCAGCTATGAGCATGCCCCATCCCATGTGCTACAAATACCACAGGAAGAAAAACCAACACAGATGGCAAAAGATTCTTGCTTTCTTGGAGCACAGCCAAAGAACCAAAAATATAAATGTTACACCCTCAGTAAGTGTGAGAGAGATCAATGGTGCTTTATAAGATGTATAAAGACTTAAATACCTGGACTGAGATCTTAGGGGGTGGGGGAATCCCAGAATGACTGGACCAGATGGTGCAAAGACTCTGAGGGAAGCAAGGAATACGGCATCTCCAAGCTGAGGTTGGAGAAGCAGGTAGGAACCATATTAAAGATTTTTATCTTTAACCTAAAACCAACAGCAAAGTATATGAGTGTTTAAAGTACATGTTTGTATGGTGTGCACATGTGCATGTGTGTGGAGGGTGTGAGGAGAGAAGCCAGGAAATGTTGGCCCCATCTGTCATCTGGCAGATCAAAGTGGCTGGCCATGGTTTGAACAGAGCTGGGAGCAGCAGATGGATGAAGGAGATACTTAGGAGATATACAGACAGAGCTGTGATGAAGTAAGAGACACACATATGTGTGAAACATGTTGTAACCCTATGGAGGGGGGCCACTCATTGAGCTTGGTGACACGAAGGTATGACTAGAGATTCTTTTTCAGTGGTGGGTGGGGGAATGTGGCAGGTTCAGGGGAGAGTATGCCGTTGAGCGGGAACCCGTAATACTAGACTATACCCATGATAACAATCACAATAACTAAACATCCTTTGCTGCTGCTGCTGCTGCTAAGTCGCTTCAGTCGTGTCCGACTCTGTGCGACCCCATAGACGGCAGCCCACCAGGCTCCCCCGTCCCTGGGATTCTCAAGACAAGAACGTTGTTGTAAATTGAACGGACAAAACCTAAATACTTGACAGATGCATGTTATTCAAGTTTCCTCTATTATTCAACTTATTTTTTTTTAAGAATTCTTTTCCAACAACATAAAAGAATATACAATTATTGTGTATGTGTGCTAAGTTGCTTCAGTCGTGTCTGAATCTTTGCAACCCGATGGACTCTAGCCCTCCAGGCTCCTCTGTCCATGGGGATTCTCCAGGCAAGAATACTGGAGTGGGTTGCATGCCCTCCTCCAGAGGATCTTCCCAACCCAAGGATCTAACCCACATCTCTTATGTCTCCTGCATGGCAGGCGGGTTCTTTATCACTAGCGCCACCTGGGAAGCCTCATATAATTATTGCGGTTGCTATCATACCACAATACAGTCTAGTAT
This sequence comes from Bos indicus, assembly GCF_029378745.1. Taxonomy (NCBI): domain Eukaryota; kingdom Metazoa; phylum Chordata; class Mammalia; order Artiodactyla; family Bovidae; genus Bos; species Bos indicus. The sequence continues at coordinate 3,835,174 of NC_091787.1, forward strand.
AACAGGTTCCTAAATTTAATTGGTAGGTTTCATTACTTTTTTTGATTGATACAACTTTATTATTTTATCACAGGCTTTGGATGTTAACAATAAGATAAAATTCTTTCTTTATGAAATGTTACAATGAACTATTTTTTCAAATAAAAAATGTTTATTTCTAAAAACAAATTGAGCTCAAAATATCATTTTGAAGTATTTTTAAATACATGAGTTTAATAATATTTACACTTTATAACATTTTCAGAATTTTAAATGAATTAAACTAATATTTCAATTGTCCAATATTATTCACCTTATGCAAATACAAAATCATGATATAATAAGATAGCTTACTGGAGTCAGGTCCACTTAGATGTCTCAAATCAAAAAAAAAAAAATTTTTTTTAAACCCATAAATGTCTAATTTACCATACTGATTATATTATTTACATAGTGATTTTAAAATTTACAAATATTCATTTTTCCACCACAAGGTTGGCTTTTTGTTTAAACCTGCAAGTCACTGGATCAAAGACAAGGAAGTAAAAAATGACACTGCACAGCAATGTTCGGAGGACTGAGTTCTGTGTGAGTGGCAGGTGCACATACGTATGTACATAAGCAAGACTACAAGATCACGAGCAGAGGGATGTTTTACATTTTCTCTGCTAATGTTAAAAAAACCCAAAGTTCTCTCATGAATTCAGTTCCATTACAATCAGATCAGAATCAGATGAGTTCAAAGTCACACAACTAACAGCAAAGGTCAACTGCCTCATTGAACATCATCACAGTACTTGGGTCACCCAGCCCTGCATGAGCATCGAAGCAGCACAGAAATCAGGAGGGGTTCCTGCTTTCCAGAACACTACGATGGAGGCACCAACACGTGTGGAAAGGACACAAAGACATGGATATGGAGACAACACCGATTGACAAGCTTTTAAAATCAAGAGTTTCCAACCAAGATGGACAGAGCTAATAAATCTCGCAATTGTGTTCAGTTGGAAACTGTGATGCTCAGGGAATACTGTCTTCCTTTAAAGATGTGCCAAACAACCCATATTTGGATAAATATTAAAATGAACACATTGAAACAACAAAGATTATAGAAATATCTCATAAGTTTCTTCTTGATCCTGCAACTAAGCCAATGAGAAGGTACAAAAGCTTAACATCAAAAGGTCATTCTGGAATATAAGTGTCCTCGTGCATAGATCCAAATTTCACATTACATGATCTTATATATACAGTAACTATAATAAAATCCCAGCACCCATGGCGCCATTTGTCTTCAGCTTTCTATGAATGGAATCTGATTCCATGCGTTGTTGCTTCATGCTGGAGCTTGCAGTCTGTCCAAGAGAAATATTTGGTCAAGAGTTAACGAGCTAAAAAGGAAATGGCAACCGACTCCAGTATTCTTGCCTGGGAAATCCCATAGACAGAGGAGCTGGGCCGGCTACAGTCCATGGTTTAGCAAAGAGTCAGACCAGACTTCACTGCGAAACAACAACAACAACAAACTAAAAAAACTGGAAAAGTTTGTGAACAGTTATCACTGAAGATTTGCTAAGGTATGATTACTGGGTTAATGCTCCCAACACTGGGGACCTGGGTTCAGTCCCTGGTCAGGGAACTAGATCCCACATGCTGCAACTAAAACATGGCACAGCCAAAAAAAAAACACGGGGTTTTTGCACATGTAGGAGGCCCTGCAAGGAGCAGATGGGTGTCTAACAGTTGACACAATGCACTGACAGAAATGATCCTCCAGTGATCCTGGGCTGAGTCCTAATGAGGCAACTCTCCATGCTTGGAGAAATACTTTATCACTCTTCTGAATACTGGACAATAAAAATAAAAAGTATTTCTGGGCTAAAAACCAATTTCATTACTGCAAGACAAAGCATTGCTACCTTTGCCAAAGAGAGAAAAGGAAGAGCACTTAAAGAATGGTCATACTGTGAAAATACAATTAAAGAGACTGACATGTAAATTCTGATTCACGATAAGAAAAAGAGTTTTGGTTAGAAGAGTTAGAGAAATAGCAATAACTGTTCTTTGGACATTCACTCCCACCTGGTTGTAGAGTTCCTTGATGAGATTGGCTATCAAGAATTTGAAGAAATCAAATTCCTCTTTCGTAGGAATTATGTGCACCAATTTCATAAAGCCTAATATAGAAAAACTACATCCAGAAAAGCAGGATCAAGTCTTATTAAAATTTAAAAAAGAATTTTATCATTTAGTATCAAATCTTTGTATTATATATTTATTGCAGTCATATAACATAAAGAAAACGTGACAGATTTTCACCAAGCTCTATATGGATGCCTCTAAACTTGCTCCTGCTTATTATTCCAATGTGTCGTGAAAATACAATTTTCCACATGTCTTATGATGCAGAAAAGGCTGGGAAGAACCAAAACAAAAGGGAAGAGAGACATCACCAGGAAGAGCACCAGCAGGAAAGCCAAGGCACTGAGTTCCGTGTGAAGACGTGCTATGAATGAGGACACAGGCCTGTCTTCCATGGGCCTGGAGCATCTGAACTTCCTACTGCTCCCCTGACTGCCACTCCTGCCCCATCAGTAGTCTGGATCACCAGAAGCTGCAGTCTAATTTATACTCCACACATTCTCAAAGAAAACTCTATCAGCTGAAAGCAACCCAATGTAGACTGATGAAAATACTGTATCAAACTTCAGTATATTAATATCTTTTCTTAGCACAAACAGAAAAATTCTGATCTACTTTCTGAACACAACTGCAAGAGAAGTTTTACAATAATAAATGGACACCAGAGATACTATAGAGTCATTAAAATAATAACTGTAGAGAAACACTGAAAAACTATAAAATTAAGTGAAAAAGTAATACAAAATAATATATATATATTCAGTCTATAAAAAAACAAACACATACTTTGAAAAGGTCATAAACAAAAAACTTAAATAATGTTAGAGTGGCAGAATTAAGAAATTTTTTATTACTTATTTTATTTAACATTGTTGTGTTACCTTCAACTAGACAGATAATATTTTTCAAAAAGCTGAATGAACTGGTAAGACATCTGCAAGCTCAAACTGCTATCTCCTGGTTGCTATCATAAATTAACTGGTATGTGCTCTTATAAATGTATCAAAGCTCCCCTTTCAAACCAGTGCTTTCTTACCTTTTTAAATATTGCAATGCTAAACAAAAGGATGATTTTTAAAACTTTATAATCTACCCATTGTACTTTAAACTCCACTGAAGAATATTATCCCATATGACCACTCAAACACACAGCCGGTTAGATGCAAGGAGTTTAAAGTAATAACTATAAAAACATCTTATTGATTATTTGAGAGTGAAGACTAAGTTATCAACATAATTAATTCTATGTTTGAAAAGAGAAAAGAAGAGCAAAATTTTCAAAACTGAAATTTTAAAATGTAATCAGCCTGCTGAATTTTAAACTGTCTACTGGCTCTTATTGTATTAGCACAGACGAATAAGCCAGAATGGTACTTTGAGTAGCTGAAATTAACTGAGCACTTACTATATGTGCCAGGCATCTAGTAAAGTACTTTTTAAAGATACTTCATTTAAACTGAACTAGAATGTTTTTGGAGGTAGTTATTATTTTGCCCATAATCCAGGAGGTTAAATAACTTTCTAGTGAGCAGCAGAGATAGATTAGAACTCAGGTATTTCTAATCTTACTTGACCGTCCTGAACAGATAATGGATAATGGCCAAGCATCTACCAGAATACAGTTAAATAATGACCCAAGATATATGGACAATAATGTCAGGCTGCATTTTACAAGTCTCCTATGCAGCTCTTATACTGAGGTATTTAAGCACTTGGTCTGAACCAGACTTTAACACAGCCATCGGTAAGCAGAGGTCCAATGCTCCTACTGAAGGGTCTTATACTTTACGGTGAGAAACAAATCCATGAGTGGACTTAACCATGCAGATCAGCACCTGCACAGAGAATAAACATCCATAATTCCAAGAATTTCCAGTGTCTGCATCTCATGAGAGATATCAAGGTAGACAGTAAAATGAACTGAAGCTAATGTTTATCTTTCTGAAACTTGCATTTGAATCTCATCTCTGCCTGTTGATGGTGGGGAGACTACAAGCAAATTGCCTGATCTCCTTTAAAATGAAGTAACGCTGCAAAGATTCAATGAGAGCATGTTATGAGGCCTGCACCACCAAGAAAGGGCTCAGTCAGGGCTGATTTCCTTTACTTTCTTGTAAAATCTTAAAATCTATGATTTATTGCAGCAATTTAGTTACACATAAGTCCATATTTTTGTCATTACTACAAACTTGCAATTATATGATTAAGAAGAAAAATTACCTGAAGCATTGTTGAAAAATGTCTTATTGCTTCATCATAGAGACCACTGCCAATCAGCACATATGCAATAGCTGGGATAAAGAAGACAGAAACATTAAAGGAATGAATAAAGGATTTCAGACCGAAATAGGCAACTAAATTCTCTACCAAATCTTAAAAGGCAGCTCCAAGGACTAGAAGCAGTTAAAGGAAACTTAGAGTTAATGAGATGTAATTGAATTCTCCTGCCATTTGGTATTTGCTAGTCAGTCTAGTTCTATCTAGGTTTAAATTATTAAAGCCATCTATAAAACATCTGCCTGCAAAAAGCAATTATCTTTGTCTAAGCCCATCACTCGGTTTCAAATACCAAATAATCTTTATGGTATTTCCTATCTATATTTCAAAAGAGCTAGTAATAAGCCTGCATAATATCCATATAACATGGCAATGTGACTTTACTATGAACATTAGAAGAAATAAACAAAGAGCATCACATATCTCAATATCTGCAGGTGCTCAATTTACTGCCAATTACCTACTAAGAACAAAAAGAGAGGTTCCAATTACCATAGTATTATATAAGCATTAACACAATGCTTAACTGTAGGTATAATTCACACCACTGCAGTATGCAGTTGCAGTCTTTTCCCTAGCTCTTCTATTCAAAACACAGTCAAAACATTACTCAAAATATACTCTAAAGATCATAACAGTTTTTAATCAAACTGCTTATGTCAGTGGTATTTTGAAGTTAGAGTCAGGACAACCTGTTAAAACATGGCAGTATTTTGACTAAACTTCACTTGTCCAAAAAAAAAACCCAATAAATTTTAATATTCTAGAATATATTTCCACCTGCAATATTTGCCCTAATTCCCTAAAGCCCCAAATATTTCTGAAAAATTATATTCTTAATTCAATATTTGATCTTATTTGATCTATTTCTTTGCAAAAAAAAAAAAAAAAAGCTTTATTGTGACCCTCTAGTTTAAGGACACAAGTGTTCAAGAAGATGGGCAACTGAAACTTTTAATGTCATTCAGTTTAAATTCCCTGACAGTAAAAAGTAGTAAATACATTAAATGCAGAAAGAGATTTTATAACTAACCTCAGAAAAGTAAAGTTCAAAACACTGAGCATCATAATAATACAAGAGCTCTGGGATGCATTCTTCAACATGAAAAGAGGTCTGTTTTCATCCTAATTTCTTTGAAAAGATAATTAAAGTCAAACTCATATTCAGAATAACAGGAGTGGATACTATTCAGATAGTTGTAGCAGATAATGGGCTAGCCAGAGACCTCTTTGGTGGGAATCAGGAGCATTAATAGTAAAAATAACAATAACAATAATAGTAACATGCACTATATTCTTACTAGGTGCCAGGCACAATCCTAACCATTTACACGTATTGGAACTCAATTACTGTTTAATTGCAGTGAGCTAGGTACAACTGTCATCCTCATGGGCAGACAAGGAAGTGAAGCATTTAAACTGCTGAAAGACAACACGCAGTGAGACCAGGAAGCAGGCTGCCTGGCTCTAGGACCCACCATCCTAACCAACATGCTACCCCGAGAAAAATCAAGGCTGCATGGAAACTACTGCACACTGGGCTGGACTGAAAGATGGTGTGAATCCCTTGATGACTGGATGAACAGGGACTAAAACATAAAACTTTTTTTTTTTGAGTGCAGGAAGAGAAAGCCAAGATTTGGGCTCAGACTCTCACCCTGCGACTCACCAGCTGTGTTACCACGGGGAAATTGTTCTCTCTGGGTCTTGCTTAACAAGCCTGTGGAAAATTTTCTTACATTCTTTCAGATCTAAAAATTTCAGAATTTCCTCTCTACCTTCTCATAATCAGTGAGTATCTATTGAATGAACAAATGAATGTGACCCATAAAAACAAATACAGCTTTAGCAGATAAATATTACATTTAGGAACTTGCTTAAATTGCTATTCATGGCCAAGGTGTTGAACTCCTTTCAAATAAAATCAAATGCAGCTCTCAAATCTTTCCATCTAAAAGTAGATGTGTTTTTTTTTTGAGAAAACCCTCAGGTAGCCCAGTGATAAAGAATCTGCCTGCCAATGCAGGAGACATAAAGAGACATAGGTTCGATCCCAGGGCTGGAAAGATCCCCTGGAGGAGGAAACGGCAATCCACTCCAGTATTCTTGTCTGTAAAATTCCATGGACAGAGAAGCCCAGTGGGCTACAGCTCATGGGGTCACAAGAGTTGGACATGACTAGCACATATATATGCATTGAAAAGTAATCTAAATCTCGTACAAAAAAATTACTACTAGGATCTAAATTTAGTTATGGGAGCTCAAAGACATAAAGAGAAAACTAGGATAAATGGAATCTCCCAGAAATTGTTATTAACCAGCAATTCCACATCTCCTTGCAACATGTATGCTTACAGAGGTCATTTTTCCAAAAAAAAATAAATACTGACGTTCAGAAGATCCTAAACCAGCTTGGAGCCTATACTATCCCAGGATGTACTAGGATTACTCTTAGAGCATAGGACAGGCCTGGCACATTTTACACTCTTAATTCCTTATTTAATAAATGAATATAAGATTGAATCAAATTCAAGGATTACAAAGGAGACCAAATTTGTGATGCCTTAAAGGGTAATTCTCAAAGCTTACTCAAAGAATATAAATAAAAGGTGGTTAATATTTTCAAAATAGTGCTCAACCTTAACATAAAATGGATATGGCAGCAGAAAGGATAAAAATAATTATGTGTAAATCAGACAGAAAAATTTCTTCAGGTGCTTTGGGCTACCAGGAGCACACCCTTCTGTGAAATCTGTCCAACTGCACTCTTCAGTCCTATATTCAATTTGCTTCCACTCCTTCAAGTGTGAGCTGATTAGGCAATGATGGAGACACACCCAAAGCATATCAGACACTGGCGAAACCAGGCTGTTTCAAGACACGCCTTGAACAAGCCAAACAGCATGACCCATTTGCAGATCAGAATGAGCTCAATCTTCTATACCCACGAGTCTGGACCAACAATAACTGACTGGCCCTATGAGTAAGACTAATCAAGCCTAGCTACGTTATGACACAGAAGACTAAATGAGGTGTGGTTCTCTTCTGCTTTCACTTCTATGTTGTTCATATTTGATGACAGTATACAAATAATCTTTTAATGGATGCTAATAGCTCGTTAGAACTCATACCATAATTAATTTCCATAGAAACACTGATTCCATCCAGACCTTTTATTTTATGACACAATAAACATCAAACCCTGAATGCCCTACCCAAGATCAAACAGCTCATGCTGGCAGAGCCAGGCTCTGTGTCCTTTCTGCCTCACCACCCTGCCTACCCACTCTACATCTAATCATAAATTCTAGGCAAATGTCCCAAGAAAAGTCCCCAAGTCAAGCCTCACCTAATTCTTCATTTGTGCTGTCATTATCAGTAGCAAATGGGAATCTCTTTTGTTCAGCAATAGACTTGGCCTGGCTCTGAAATAAAGACAAACATACATTTTAGCTTATCTTAAATGAAGAGAAACTTACAGTGAAACCTGTATTTAAAACAATTAAAGTTACATTTAATTTATATGGAAGCAAGAAAACACTGACATTCAGTCATATCAATGATGTACTTTAAGACACATTTTGTGCTGTGACCGACTGAGTGGTTTTCGATTTCCAGGAACGTCTATCTTTTTACTTTCATGAGGATTCATCTTCCTGGCTGTTTCAAAGCTCCCTCCACAGACTATTCAATGACGTCTATCACATTACAAAGATCAGATTCTAGTGACTGGTCTCCAAAGTGGCTTGATAACAGAACATTGCTTTGTAAACTGTAAAGAACTCTTTAGAAGTAAGAGACACGGGTTGTACAGGGATGACACCATAATAGGGCCAGTAAAACCTGACCAAGAAGCAAGATGCACTTAAAACAATGCATAGCAGGCAATGAACATAACCATCCTGCCTGACACAGTACAAGAAATCACACAGACACACATATGCACACTTGGCATAACAGCTAAAGTAAAAGTGGAAACTAGGGGAAAACAAAGTAGAGTTAATTTAGTAAGTGGAGTGATTTTACAGGCAGTAATGGTCCAACATACAAAATGATGGCTCTGTTGTGCTCTGGAGACAAATCATATCTGATGATGCAAACAGCCGTCACTTTGTCAGAAGGTTTTACTGTCGATGCTATGGTATGATATGCTTAGCCTACAGGATACAGATTACAATGATAACTTCATATCAGATTCATCTAAGATACGATTAAAACTTGAACACAATATAGACAGGAAAAGCTAGGATGAAACTATAAAGATGTTGCTTTTGGCAAAACTTCAGGATCAGAACTCAGTGACATCTCAATTATTTGAATTCCTCTTTTTTTTTTTTGTTTTAAATCTACCATATCAATGCCTACAGGCAGGTATGACAGTCAAATATTTCCCCATGGGTGACTCTTCTGACTGATGGGTATGCTCTTTAGCTAATGATTGGCTCTCATTAGCCGCAATCTCTTGGGCTTCACTGACTCTACAGAATAACAGGCATTTCCACCTATTTTCCCTATACTCTTGAAGTCCAGACTGATGTTCAGATACAGAGTGGTTTTTGGTTTGCCTACAAAACAGGCCAAGAATAAGCTACCTCTGGTTAGAACATAAGTTAGAAGATACAGCTCAGAAAAGCATCCCACCTCAGAGGACTTGGGACTTCATTCCATTCAGGACCCCAAACAAAATGAAAAAGAACTCTACTCCTTTGGGAACATTTACACTTTATTTCTTCCAGTAAAACCTTGATGGCTAGAGAGGAACTCTGTCAGCTCCTTCTTGCTTTGCTCCACAGCTGGGAGCTTCCATACAAGGGAACCAGGTTCCGTTTCTTTTGAAGCGACAGATTGGACAACGCGTGAGGGCAGCACAGCGCTGCATGCACGGCCAGCCGGGACCAGACACAAGTCCTTCCTCCTTACCACCTGCTCACAGACAAACACACAGGTGTAAAACATTTCTCTAATAAATGAATTGTGTAGAGTCAAGGAAAGCAGTCTATGCTGCTGCTGCTAGGTCACTTCAGTCGTGTCCGACTCTGTGCGACCCCATAGATGGCAGCCCACCAGGCTCCCCCGTCCCTGGGATTCTCCAGGCAAGAACACTGGAGTGGGTTGCCATTTCCTTCTCCAATGCATGAAAGTGAAAAGTGAAAGGGAAGTCACTCAGTCGTGTCCGACTCTTAGCGACCCCATGGACTACAGCCTACCAGACTCCTCCATCCATGGGATTTTCCAGGCCATGAACAAGGCTTTTTAATACTTTAAAAACCTTATTATTTCATCCAGTATTCAATGAGGGTCTACCATTTGCCAAGCCTTCATGAAAAAGATGGGATGAAAACAGAAATGAAATCTCATGAAAATAAATTATTTACCAAGAAACCTCTTGAATATACTGAAGTGCGCACAGCGGAGCGGCAATGGGGGCGCACACAGCCGGGCGGGGGCGCGCACAGCCGCACAGTGGCACGCACTGCGCGGACGGGAATTTAAAATATATATATATTTATACTGAAGAGCAGATCTGAGTTTAAAGTGTTTTTATTTTATTCTATAACAGAAGTGGGCAGGAAAAGTGTAATATGGACAAATTATCTTCCTGATCAAAAAAGAATCTCTCCCACTTCTAATATCACACCTATAGATATCTCCTGTGGACAAAGTGGGCAGCTATTATCAGAGTAGTTTAAACACAAAGCCCCACACTGCTAGTAGGTTAATTTTAATCCACCTTTCAGGTCCCTGCTTATCTTTCAAATCCTGAAAGCTGTCTTGCCTGGTTTCCCTGATATCTTCAGGAATACTGACCCTTTATTTTTCCTTCATATATTTGCACAACTGTACTTCTATATTTATTTGTATAATTATTTGATTAGTAGCTAAAGGAGCCCTAAGTCCTGGGGCCAAGGTTATTGGGCTTACCATTCTCTGGCTAAGTACTTATTTAGCACAACACTTGGCACAAACAGGTACAAAATAAATACCTGAAAAATTAACAGATAAATGAATAGTTTAACTCCCATATTTTCAACCTAGGGAAAACAAAAGGCCTAGATTAATAAGTTTTCTCCCATAGGTTTCTAGCTAGTGCCATCTTAAACTAAAATGCAACTAGTAGCTAATATTTGAGTCAGTGAGAAGGTCCCTAATAACTCATAATCTAATTGCTTCTCCAAGACAGGGATTAACCAGTTTCTACTCAAATGTCTTCAGTGATGGTTACTCACTACTTCACAAGTTAGCCCGCTCCGGTTTTGGACATGTTTTTTTCTATATCAAGTTGATGGCTATGCAATGATTTAGGTATAATCAGTTGACCATTCACTAGCTTGCAATTTCTACCCATATTCTGCAGTTCTTCCATAAAAAGACAGAGCTTTGTCTGGAAAATAAAGAGTATACTAAAGGGAAATTCTGAAGCAAAAGAAGCAAACAATCTATGTGGATGTTGAAGGAAAAGGTCTGGAGGAAAAATGTTAACCTTGGGCACTGCAAGGAGAACAGCCTCACAGAATTAAGTGTGACCAAATAACCCTTGCGCCTTGAGGCAGCTGGGCGCAGGGGGACACACACGCACAGACAGGGACACAGTGCCAGGCGCTCATCTCCGGAATGGAGCGGTCTCTTGTACCGTTTAGTTGGTACTGATAAAAAACAGACATAAAAGATACACAGGCAAGGCTAGAAAAATAAGATTATACTACACCTGCAAATCATAAGGCGCCTAGAAATAAAGTTATTTATTTTTTATTCCTTGGAACTTAAAAGTAAAAAGTCCTAGGTCCAAGTCATAAGACATAATGATTCAGTGTGAATAAACAACAGATGACCTATCTTTATTTTATGCAACTCAATTCAACACCTGGTTGATAAACAGAGGCCATCTCTGCCTTATAGAACTAGTATCACTGTGTTTCCAAAACAGGAGGCACAAAAGATACATACCAGAATCTTTTCAGTGTTAAGGGAAAGCAGAGAGTCACAGGGTGGTGATCCTTTGGGTTCACAGTCGGAGTCATGGAAATTCAAAAAGGATGACTCTGAAAAGCAAACAGTCCTTGTTATTTTCCTCACTTTAGACTTATGGCTCTTAAGCACTTAACTATGCACTGCAATGTGAAGAATCCACAAAACAAAACAAAAAAAATGATAAACATAAACAACATTAAAAGGAGCATCCCATCTTTCAAAATCTTTACAAGTGGGTAACATTTTATAGTTTCCCAGAATCTTATACACCCACCAGTGATTGTCCTTGCAACAACACACACAGTGGTTAAGATTCTAACATGGGACACCTACTATTTAGCAGCATTTACCTAGAGCCAGACATCCTGGAATGTGAAGTCAAGTGGGCCTCAGGAAGCATCACTAAGAACAAAGCTACTTGAGGTCATGGAATTCCAGTTGAGCTATTTCAAATCCTAAAATATGATGCTGTGAAAGTGCTGCACTCAATATGCCAGCAAATTTGGAAAACTCAGCAGTGGCCACAGGACTGGAAAAGGTCAGTTTTCATTCCAATCCCAAAGAAAGACAATGCCAAAGAATGTTCTAACTACCGCACAATTGCACTCATCTCACATACTAGTAAAGTAATGCTCAAAATTCTCCAAGCCAGGCTTCAGCAATATGTGAACCATGAACTTCCAGATGTTCAAGCTGGTTTTAGAAAAGGCAGAGGAACCAGAGATCAAATTGCCAGCATCCGTGGGATCATCAAAAAAGCAAGAGAATTCCAGAAAAACATATATTTATGTTTTATTGACTATGGTAAGCCTTTGACTATGTGGATGACAATAAACTGTGGAAAATTCTTCAGGAGATGGGAATACCAGACCATCTGACCTCCCTCTTGAGAAACCTGTATGCAGGTCAGGAAGCAATGGTTAGAACTGGACATGGAACAACAAACTAGTTCCAAATAGGAAAAGGGGTACGTCAAGGCTGTATACTGTCACCCTGCTTATTTAACTTATATGCAGAGTACATCATGAGAAACACTGGGCTGGAAAAGGCACAAGCTGGAACCAAGATTGCCGGGAGAAATATCAATAACCTCAGATATGCAGATGACACCACCCTTATGGCAGAAAGTGAAGAACTAAAGAGCCTCTTGATGAAAGTGAAAGAGGAGAGTAAAAAAGTTGGTTTAAAGCTCAACATTCAGAAAACTAAGATCATGGGATCTGGTCCCATCACTTCATGGCAAATAGAGTGGGAAACAGTGGCTGAATTTATTTTTGGGGGTTCCACAATCACTGCAGATGGTGATTGCAGCCATGAAATTAAAAGAAGCTTACTCCTTGGAAGGAAAGTCATGACCAACCTAGATAGCATATTAAAAAGCAGAGACATTACTTTGCCAACAAAGGTTCGTCTAGTCAAGGATATGGTTATTCCAGTAGTCATATATGGATGTGAGAGTTGGACTGTGAAGAAAGCTGAGCATGAAGAATTGATGCTTTTGAACTGTGGTGTTGGAGAAGACTCTTGAGAGTCCCCTGGACTGCAAGGAGATCCAACCAGTCCATCCTAAAGGAGATCAGTCCTGGGTGTTCATTGGAAGGACTGATGTTGAAGCTGAAACTCCAATACTTTGGCCACCTGATGGGAAGAGCTGACTCATTGGGAAAGACCCTGATGCTGCGAAAGACTGAGGGCAGGAGGAGAAGGGGATGACAGAGGATGAGATGGTTAGATGGCATCACCAACTCAATGGACGTGAGTTTGGGTGGACTCTGGGAGTTGGTGATGGATAGGGAGGCCTGGCGTGCTGCGGATCATGGGGTCGCAAAGAGTCGGCCATGACTGAGTGACTGAACTGAACGGAACTGAACGAGAGGTTAAAAAAAAGTCACCAAGAGAAGAGCAAAGTTAAGCCAGGAAGACCTGATGTTGAAAGGTATATGCTAAGGAAATTTCACAGTATTCCAGAGGTTAAGAATCTGCCTGCCAGTGCAGGGGACAGAGGTTCTACCCCTGGTCCAGAAGGATTCCACAGGCCACAGGGCAACTAAGCCCATTTGCCACAACTGAGCCCACACTGTTGAGCCTGGGAGCCACAACCACTGAGCTTATGTACTGCAACCACTGAAGCCCTTGCCCGGGAGCCCATACATCACAACCAGAAAGGAGCCCCCACTCACCACAACTGGAGAAAGCCCACGTGTAGCAATGAAGACTCCACGCAACAGAAAAACTAAATACATAAATTTTAAATTTTTAAAAGATATGTACCCAGGGTCTAGTATCTAGAATATAAAAAAATTTGTAAAATTCAACAAAAAAAGGACAATCCTATTTAAAAATAAGCAAAGGACTTGAATTGGCAACTCTCCAAAGATATACAAGCAGTGAGTACATGAAAAGATGCTCTACATCATTACTAATTAGTGAATACGAATCAGTGAGGTACCACTGCACACCCACTGGGATAGGTACAATTTTTTAAAATGGGAGATCACAAGTGCTGACAAAGATAGAGAAATGAATCCTTGTGCAATGTTGATGGGGATGTAAAATGGTGTGATCACTGTAGAGTTGGGTGGTTCCTCAGAAAGTTAAACACAGAATTACCATCTGGTCCCACTACTGCACTCCTAGGAGCATACCCCAAAGTGACTACTGGGCCTCTAACAAGTACACATACGCACATATTCATAGCAGCACTACTTACAGTAACCAAAAGGTGGAAACAGCCTAAATGTCCATCAACAGATAATGGATAAACAAACTGGGATACATATATACAACGAAATATTATTCAGCCTTAAAAATGAATGAAGTCCTGATACGTATTACAACATGTAAGAACCTCCAAAGCAAAACCTAAGTGAAAGGAACTCGACACAAAAGGTCACGTAGAGTATGATTCGTTTATATGAAATACCCAGAATAGGAAAATCCACAGACACAGCCTGTGCCTTGGAGGGGAATGCCGTAGGAGTTTACCTTGGAATGATGGGACATGTCTTAGGGTAACTGCACTAACCAGCATACTAAACACCCCGAGCTTGTCCACTAGAGAATGGTTAACTTTTTGTTATGTGAATTTTGCTTCAATAAATTATTTTTTTAAATGTGCTCTAATTCAGCAGTCATGTTCAAGGAACCACATGAACCAATTTAGCTGAATTCTCACTTGAGCCCTGGTGGAGAGCACAGACTGAAGCCGGAATGTTAAGTCTCACAAAGCACAGAGGGGTTTCAAGGCTGGATGGGTTCAGACTAGGGTGCAGAAAGGGGAGGAGTATTCCAGGCAGGAGGAGTGGTATACAAAAAGACAATGGCAAGCAAATGCAAAGGGGCAGTGGGCTGACAACCCTAGCTAGGAGGGAGCTGCTGCTGGAAAATAAAAAAATATGAGTTTAAAAGGTAAGTGGTCAGACTAGGGTAAGTAATGGACCCAGAGAAAGACTTTAGGCTGACAAGAATGAAGAAGCAGTAATGCTTGTTAATCAGTAGTTGAGTATGCGTTAATTTATAACCTCTCTCTCCTACCTTTTAAAAAAGGTACAATTTGCGAACTTACCACCCACTGAGCACTGTGCTAAAGCACTGCACAGACATTGGCTGTATTCTAACAATCCCTCCACTCTGTGGGATTCTTTTCAGTTTCAACAAATAAACATCTATATAATTTAAAACAGCTATACAGCATTCCATTGCATAGAATTTAACCACACTCCTCACATTGAATACTTAAGATGTCCTTTCTTATTTCCTTAATATAGATACTGTTTCAGCGAGTATCCTTGGGCTATATTTTTTGCAAATTTACCCAACTGGGCAATTAAAGTATAACACATGTAATTGCTGAGGCAAAAATTCTAACACTTTCCATTATATCGCTCCATTTCCATCCCAATACTTAAAAGTAATTTCATTCCTGTTTGCAGTGTATAGCATCACTATCTCTCTCTAGAGTATTGCCATTATTTTCACCTTTCCCAAACTGAACACAGTACTAGTAAGAGTAACCTTTTGATTTATTGGCCATTTGTATCTCTTTGTAAATTGATTTTGTTGTTGTTGTTTAGTCGCTAAGTCATGTCTGACTCTTTGCAACCCCATGGATTGTAGCCTGCCAGGCACAAAGTCCATGGGATTTCCCAGGCAAGAATACTGGAGTGGGTTGCCATTTCCTTCTCCAGGGGATCTTCCTTACCCAGGAATCGAACCCACACCTCCTACATTCGTAGGTGTGTTCTGTACCACTGAGCCACCAGGGAAGTCCAAATTGTGTATGTCCTTTGCTAATTTGTAAGTCATGTGATCTATTCTGGTCTAAGATATAGGGAATAATTTCTAATTATCTATTTTCCAAATGGTTAGCGAGTTGCTTCAGGGCCACTTATGAAATTATCATTTTAGTTGAATGCCACCTTTATAAGACATTTAGACACTGGAACCTATTTCTGCTGCTGCTAAGTCACTTCAGTTGTGTCCAACTCTGTGTGACACCATAGACGGCAGCCCACCAGGTTCCCCTGTGCCTGGGATTCTCCAGGCAAGATACTGGACTGGGTTGCCATTTCCTTCTCCAATGCATCACGCATGCTAAGTCACTTCAATCGTGTCCGACTCTATGCAACCCCATAGATGGCAGCCCACCAGGCTCCTCTGTCCACAGGATTCTCTAGGCAAGAATACTGGAGTGGGTTGCCATTTCCTTCTCCAGGGATATATTTCTAGACTTCTTTTTTAAAAAAATCTTTGAGATGATTTATGTGAAAGTGAAAGTCACTCAGTTGTGTCTGACTCTTTGCGACCCCACGGGCTGCAGCACGCCAGACTTCCCTGTCTATCACCAACTCCCGAAGCTTGACAGTGAAGGCAGATCTGAACAAAGTTAAGCATTGACAGGTGAAGGCCCATGGGAGACTGGCAGGACTGGGAGAGCGGTCCAGGCAGAGACACAGCCTGCTGTCAATCTTTTGTCTTCTTAATTGACTAGAGGTGAATATTTTACCTCCACATTATTGAAATTTTAACTGCTCTATTAATGTCTTACAGTGGATCACTATATCAACTACACATAATTATATCAAAGTCTTTTTACTATTTACTCACTTAGCATCTTATTGTACTGGATAAAACCTCCCCAAAGTGCTCAACACTAGTGATAAAAGGCACCCCAGATTATTCTTGACGTTAACATGTCATTTGATGACCCAGAATTTCCTCAACTTCTGACAATAATTCTTTTTCATTTAACATTTTTAAACATCCAGGGGGAAGCTGCTCTATGTAGCTATTTTGAGATTGATATATTTTACCATATAAAGGAAGAATTCTCCGCTTCACCAAAAATTTTAAATCTGGAAAGCTGACTGAAATTTATCGGGTGATTTTTGGATATTTCTCTACGCTAATCGTATGATTTTTCTCCTTTGATCTATCAAGTGATCAAAGTTGAACACTCTTCTGTAATTCTAGAATAAACTAATTGATCAAGGCAGATTATTCTTTTATTTGCTGGCTTTAGTTTACTAATATTTCACTTAGGATTTTTATAACTATGTTAACAGCTTTCTTTCCTTCCCCCACTCCCCAACTTTATCGGATTCTGGCATCAGTGGTTTTGGTGGTTTGGTAAGGTCTGTGATAGGAAAATAGTTTGTTCTAGTTGTAACTAGAGTTGTCTGGCCTAGGAGGTTAAATTTGTTCTTTAATCTAAAAATATTTAATTCACTATGGAGTCAACTATCTTCTAGTAATAACCCTGCTGCTGCTAAGTCACTTCAGTCGTGTCCGACTCTGTGCGATCCCATAGACAGCAGCCCACCAGGCTCCCCCGTCCCTGGGATTCTCCAGGCAACAACACTGGAGTGGGTTGCCATTTCCTTCTCCAATGCATCAAAGTGGAAAGTGAAAGAAGTCGCTCAGTCGTGTCCGACCCTCAGTGACCCCATGGACTGCAGCCTACCAGGCTCCTCCATCCATGGGATTTTCCAAGCAAGAGTACTGGAGTGGAATAATAACCTAGTTGTATTTAAATGCTATAGATTTCCATGAAATTAGGAAATGTCTGTTTTCCTCATTGTTTAGGTCATACAAGTAATTGAATTGTGATTACTGCAGAAATATTCTCAAAACACATTACACAATCTCATTTTTTTCTTCTACATTTTTCTGGATATTTCTCTATTGCTTCATATTTTTAACCTATTAGCAGAGATTTCTATGCAGTTGTCTCTTAAATCTAATGGCTTCTCCAGTGGTGCACATATCCCTCATTCATTACACACAGTTGCATCTGCTCCCTATTTACATGTTAGCCTTCTCAGATTGATCTACTTTATTGTTTGAAGATGCAGCTCTTGGATCTATTGACCAATTTCAGTGTTGCTCTAATTCATTTATTCTGGCTATGTTTTTTTTTAGTCCTGCAATTTCCCTTATTTCCTCTTCTAGTTTCTCAAGTTTAGTATCCAGTTCATTTATTTCCTTTCCTCTTTAATACTAAGATGCCACAGAAAGCTTCAGCAGGAAGATCACTGATGGTGGTGACAGGAGGATTGGAGACTGGAGCGGGAAGGCCAGGTGGAGGCTGTGACCAGTTAAAAAGCAGCAAAGTCCCAACATACGTAGAGGCCACTGAGTTAAAAGAGGGTCATGGTCTAAAGAGATATGAAGTAAAAAGGACAAGGCTTTTTGAGTAAAACTGGGCACGGGGGGAGGAAAGAGGCATTATTCCCAGTCTGTGCAGCTCGAGATTCGGAGCTGTGCCAGGAACTGAAGTTGGGAGTTTAGGAGGAAGAGTGCTTTTAGAGGGAGTAAAGCGCTACCTCTGAGCTTAAGCAAGTGTTCGTGAGATGCAGGAGCTGTCTTGTGTGTAGTAGGGGATTTCAGAGAAAGAGAGAGCTACAGATATAAATTTGATAATCATAAGTGGTGGATGATTAAGCAGGTAGGATCTCTAAGAAAGCTTAGGAAGCTTAAGTTCAATGAGAAGGAAAGAGCTGACCCTGATGGAGACAAGATATTTAAGAGGCAGAGGGAAAATAAACTTGGTAATTTACCTTTTTCTGAGGAGGGATTTTATAATTGTTTCTTACAATTGTTCTACATCTTTGTCATAAAGGTACATGGAGTTACAATGATTCCTAAAGGGAAATACAGTCGATCCTTGAACAACACAGAGGTTAGGGGTACTGATTCTCCACGCAGTTAAAAATTTGTGTATAACTTATAGTTAGCCCTCCGAATCCGCAGTTCCACAATCGCATTTACCCCACAGATCATGTAGCACTGTAGCATCTCCTACTGAAAAAAAATCCACGTGTAAGTGAACCTGCACAGTTCACACCCATGTTGTTCAAGGGCCGGCTGCACTGGTTTCTTCTCATTTTTCTTGACTAGCCTTGCTAAATTAGTGCCTAATTAATGTCTGTATTTTCAAAGAACCAGCTCTTCTTTTAATATTTAAATCTACTCTTTCCCTGGCTTCAAATGTGATTAGTTTGGCACCAAAGTAATAGAGTGGTTCAGAGCACAGGATGACTCAGATTAGATGCCTAACTGGCTGTCTGACTTTGTGCAGGATTTCTCTTGAATTTCTCTTAGCCTCAGTTTCCTCATTTGTGAAACAGCAATGAGTACCACCACACACCCTCATAGGGCAATTGTGAGGAATGGACATAATGTATACAGTTCACAGAATGACTGTGAAATGTTAGTATATACATCTAGGCTAAAACTGCTGGTTCTTTCCTGAAAATTTCTTCCTCCTGCTTTCTTGAAGTTTATTTTGGCCTCCACAGTACTTTACAGCTTTCAAAATAATTTCACAAACATTTTTTTTTTTTTGATGTTCCACTCTCTGAAACTGGTAGAACATATTTTGGGCTCATTGTACCCAAGGGGAATGACGATCAATGTTAATGGACATGTTCAAGGTCACAAAACAGAGAAACAGTGAGATGAAGGTTTGCCACAGCTATGCTCCAGGATACTCCATGGACAGAAGTACACAGCACATCTGTCATCACTCATCACACCATTGCAGGGTCCTAGTAATCATTTACTGCAGCAATGCCATCCAACTTCTTTTTTCTCCTAAGCCGTATACACAGCCGACTTTAAGAAGAGTGTCTCCGGTGAAGATATGGGACCTGACTGTAGGACATGGAGACAGTGTACACAAACATCTTCTTTGAGGAATTCTGCGGTAAAAGTAAACAGAGAGATGAGGTGGTGGCTGCAAGGACTCGGTGGTCCTGTCTATGCTGCAAGATGGAAACTATTATAACCATTTGTATGCTGATGGAAGATGTGAAGGAAGGACTCTGGGCACAAGGAGAATGCTGCACTAGGCTGAAGCAGCCTCCAAGGCAACCGGACCACAGCTAGGTGGGAAAGCGTGGAAGTTCTCTCCTGATTGCTTCCTTCTCAATCAAGTAAGAGGAGAGCATTACCTCCTGCTGAGGAGAGACGTGTCGCTAGAAGGAGAGGGCATGTGACACACATTCCCGTCCTGCAAGTAAAACTGACGGAAAGCTTGCCAACAGCAAACCCTATGGCCAATCCCTGAAGGAAAGTGTTTTATAAGGAATTCCAGAGCTGCTGCTGTGCTCATCATTTGACCACTTCATTCTAGGTATGAAAGATGGTGGGCCTGGTTCATCTGAACACAAGGATGACTGGGCTTTTCCCATGGAGGAGCTAGAACTTGGAAGTCAAGTGCCAGACATTTATTGACAATTGTAGTCCCAACCGTAGGATAACCTGTGGTTGGAGCAGCTACCTGAAGGCCAAGCAGGTGCTACATGGCTTTAAGTTATAGTACCTTTGCTTTGATCAATTTCCACATTTGTAAGACAACCACTGGTGATGATGAAATTGGGTCCCCCTAACACCGAATTGTCCTGCCAGTTTATGATTAACCTTTCTATTCAAAACTTTATTCTCTTTCTCATTCTGCCCCTGTTCCTCTCAAGACTGAGGAGCATCAAAGAAAAGTGGGAGTTGTTGAAACCAAGTATAAAACCAGGTACAAAAGCCCCTCCATATACCCTTTTTCTTGTTTGTAGAAAAAAGGCTTTAGTTCCCCAGGTGTTCCCTGAGTTTCAAAGAGCAGATTCGAGCAGTAACCATTTAGGGAAGTGAGGGAATACAGAAACTAAGGAAAAGCAGTCAAGCAAGGAAAGTTGTTGTTATTCAGTTGCTAAGTTGTGTCCAACTTTCTGCAACCCCATGGACTATAGCAACTGGTTTCTCTGTTCTCCACTATCTCCCTAAGTTTGCTCAAACTCATGTCCACTGAGTCAGTGATGCCATCCAACCATCTCATCTTCTGAGGCCCCCTTCTCATCTTGCCCTCAATCTTTCCCAGCATCAGGGTCTTTTCCAATGTGTTGGCTTTTCACATCAATGGCCAAAGTACTGTACCCTCAGCATCAGTCCTTCCAATGAATATTCAGGACTGATTTCCTTTAGGATTGACTGGTTTATCTCCTTGCTGTCCAAAGGATCCTCAAGAGTCTTCTCCAGCACCATAATTCAAAAGCGTCAATTCAAAGCAAGAAAAGTAGCTTAAATAATAGTTCAGCAATAAAAGTCCCAGTTCCTCCTGAAGGGATATATATAACAATCTGATGCATATCTTGGAGATGTTCTGCAGAAGCAGAGAGCCCACCCAGGTGGAGGATGGTGACTGCTTGCTGACCACAAGCCTGTAGCCCCAGGCTGGCTGGACCAGAAGGCTGATGATTAAGATTTTCAAAACATCACCTAATTACCTCACCATCAACCAATCAGAAGAAAATCCACAGCCTATAACTCTCATCCCAAAGGTTGCCTTTAAGACCCTTCCCTGAAAGCTTATGGAGAGTTTGGGTTTTTTGAGCATAAGCTGCCATTCTTCCTGGCTTGGTGCCCTGCAAATAAACACTGAGCTTTCCTTCATGACAATCCAGTATCAGCAGATCAGCTTTGCTGTGCTATGGGCAAACAGACTCAAGTTCGGTTCGGTAACAGAGGTGCTGTATATTAACTTCCTGGAGGGCCCCAAGTGGTATTTTCTTTCAAACTGTAATAACAGGAAAAGTAGTAACTGGGGAAATTCTCAAGAATTTATATATTTCTTTTATTCTAATATTATTCATCAGTAATGTGTAATTACTGAGATTACTTACCTGAGATGTGTAAGTTATCATAAAACAAATTGAAAATAGAGGCTGCCCACTGAGAATTAAGATTATAAAGTCAACATAATTAATCCTCTAGAACAAGGATCTGCAAAAGCCATCTTAAAGAGAGAATGGCTTTTTAGCAAAACATGAATATAATCTGATTGAAGCTCACATATTAACTCACATGAAAGTATTAACACAGGTACAGAATGTAAAGGAGCTGGTCAGTTGCACAGAATGGAAAAAGAAGCATGGAAGCAAATTACGCAGCACCAATTCAAAAACAGAATAGCGTGGCAGGTGCTGCAGGCAACCAACAGGGCAGCGGGCCTTATCCACAAAGGCTGATCATTTAGCCTGGAGTTTAAGCTGGACTGAAAATGCATCTGATGCTCAAGGTGTACTTTTACAAGCTGAAGACTTGTTCATAAGCCCACACCTACTGTCAAACATCATCATCTCTACTGGGAAGCTGAAGCAGATCTAGGCAGTAATGTGGAACCATTATTGACAAGGAAACATGGTGTCACTTAGAACATCCCAAACACAGGCAGAAAAAAGTCACAAAAGAAGTCAACTGGTCTCCTGTGCGGAAGTGGCGCCAAGTAGAGGGCAGACCTCCTGACACAGGACCCCCGGGTGTCCATGTGAAGAACACGGGCACCCGAGCAGAGCCCATGCACTGTGCCAGTTCCTGAATCAGAGATGAAGCTACAGCAAGTATTTCCCAGTGAAACAAGGGTGACACAGAATAAGACTATCAACTCGCTTAAGAACAGATAGCAGTTATTGGTTTGGGGTTCTGTCTGGTTACATCCATTACTCAGTTTGTGAAAACTTAGGGAGCTTTACACTTGTGATACAAGCATTTTTCTGCATATGTCATATTTCAATAAAAAGTGAAAAAAAAACGACAGCAGATGGAAAATGTTGGAAAGCATTAACCCAAAGTGAAAAGTATTAAAATTCTGCTTTAATAAATTTTGTACTTATTCTGTCTGCAAGATAACAAGCTTAAACAAAAAGAAAAGATGTCCTCTTTGAGACACTACATTATGAAAAGGAGATGCTGTATAAGTTGGTCAGTCAGCCAAATACTTACCAAGTGCAAAAAAGCCAAGCTGTATCTACACACTGTAAAAGACACTTTTTGAAAAGTTTTTATAGAGAAAGTGCTCTGCCACTTCCCGTAGTCATGCTCCATGCAGTTAGATTTTAAAACCCAGGCCATGTATTTTTTGCCAGCATCCAGAGGGGAAAAAAATAACCCTTGTCATCCAAAAGTGAAAGTGTGAAAGTGTTAAGTCACTCAGTTGTGTCTGACTCTGTGACTCCATGGACTGTAGCCCGCCACACTCCTCTGTCCACGGGATTTTTTAGGCAAGAATACTGAAGTAGGCTGCCATGCCCTCCTCCAGGGGATCTTCCCAACCCATGGATTGAATCCGGGTCTCTAGCAATGAGGGCAGATTGTTTACTGTTTGAGCCACCAGGTCACCCAAAGCAGAACACATCTACCAGCATACAGAAACTTGTAAAAGATAAAAGTAATTCTTAATGACAACAGCTCTACAGGAAAAAGCTAGTGAGTATGGAAATACCATTTGCAAATACCATGGTG
The DNA here is from genome assembly GCF_029378745.1 of Bos indicus. Lineage (NCBI taxonomy): Eukaryota > Metazoa > Chordata > Mammalia > Artiodactyla > Bovidae > Bos > Bos indicus. The sequence continues at coordinate 3,858,331 of NC_091787.1, forward strand.
ATTGTAGCCATGAAATTAAAAGACACTTGCTCCTTGGAAGAAAGGCAATGACAAACCTAAACAGCATATTAAAAAGCAGAGACATTACTTTGCCGACAATACTTTGCAGACAAAGGTCCATCTAGTCAAAGCTATGGTTTTTCTAGTAGTAATGTATGGATGTAGAGTTGGACCATAAAGAAGGCTGAGCTCTGAAGAATTGATGCTTTTGAACCGTGGTGCTGGAGAACACTCTTGAGAGGCTCTTGGACAGCAAGGAGATTAAACCTAAAGGAAATCAATTCTGAATATTCATTGGAAGGACTGATGCTGAAGCTCCAATAATTTGGCCATATGATGCAAAGAGCCAACTCACTGGAAAAGACCCTGATGCTGGGAAAGACTGAAGGCAGGAGAAGGGGACGACAGAGGATGAGATGGTTGGATGTCATCACCAACTCAATAGTCAGGAGTCTGAGCAAACTCTGGGAGATTGTGAAGGACAGGGAAGCCTGGAGAGCTGCAGTTCATGGGGTCACAAAGAGTTGGACACGACTGAGCAACTGAACAACAAATGCAGATACCATAGGGTATCAGCTTCACTGGGTGCTCACTACAAAGAACCACCCCTAAATCAGATGATTTTCTGAAAAATGCTGCTCACCCTCCCAGTGATCAGTGGCCTGGGCTGGCGGAGGTAACAATACACGGATCTCTTCATCATTCCAAGCCTGAACCTCTGTGCTTGAAATAAGCTAACTCCTTTACACTGGCAAATTTGTTTGTGTGCTTTAAAAAGATCAGAAGAGATCAGCCACAAAACTGTGTATGATAACACCGAAAATCGGGGCCAAGGGAAGAAGGGGTCAAGGAAACACTGCAGCTGAAAGGGTTACTTACAGCTGCCATGACTGGGCATAAAACTTGGCTCTCAGCTTCCCCGCAGCCAGAACAAAAGAGGAAATGGCTCTCATTACAGAAGCTTCCCTCTATTGATTCCTTACCACCTTGAAGACACAGCCATAATTTAAGGCTGTGAGCAATAAGATCAATTTCATGTATTTAAAAAACCAGTTCCTCAATTAAGAGAGAGATCATAAATACTGACAATCTTTAAGTCTGTCTGATTGTCAAAAACACAGAGCTACATTCACAACCACTTCCTTGTTTATCTGGCAGTTAAAACTCCCAAATCAGACAGACACTAATATTTGGTTCTCCATAAAGAACGGTGAGAAAATAGAACTCAAATCTGGGATTATTAATTTCAACAAACTAAAGAAAATTACTTCAGGTTGTGAAGTAATTATTGGACTTGACTGAGGCATTAAGCATGGACAGTTGCTAACACCACCAGCTGGATGAAGGTGGCTAACTGAAAATGACCATAAAGACATCAAGGACTAAAACACCTCACCTAGGAGTAGACAAAAACTCTCAAGAAGACAGTAGCAAGAAAACAACTCACATAAATTTACTGTTCTATTAATACATTTTCAAATAAGGAAAACAAAAGTATTTTTGAATCAAGTACTATAAGAGCATACGTTTTAACTAAAATACAGCTGGACCTTCTATAAAGAACACGTAAAGACATATTTAATACAGATGAATGCCGCACTGGAATGAGATGCAGCTTAACTTTGGCTGAAAAGCAGAAATGAAAACCTGATTTCTTGAATCAGCGGACAAGTGACAATTTAACTAAACCTTACTTTACCGGATATGTGACTTCAGGGCGTCAGGTTAAGGATACCGCGGTTCCGATGACTCAGATGGTAAAGAATCTTCTGGATTTGATCCCTGGAAGATCCCCTGGAGAAGGGAATGGCTACCCACTCTAGAATTCTTGCCTGGAGAATCCATGCCAGGCAAAAGAAGCCTGGCAAGGCTACAGTTCATGGGGTCACAAAGAGTCAGACAGGACTGAGCGACTAACACACTTTTAAGATTTCTCCAAGTCTCATTCCATCCGAGTCTCTGCTCATATCACCTTAGCAGAGGCCTTCCCAGGGCTTCTCAAAGAAGCATCCCCACAGCACTCTGTTTCTGGAGGTGCTTTTCCCCAGGCCTAGTGCGTGCTGATTCCTTATTCCAGCAGAACACAGGCTCCAGGGAGGAGCTCAGCCAACTGTGCTGTGACCCCAGCGCCTCCAACACTAAGGAGCATCCAGGAGGCATACAGACAGGTTTTCAGTTAAATAACAGACCAGTCCCCTCTACAGTCCAAAATGTCAGATTCAATGGAACAATCCTGCACATACATAAACATAAAATTCTAGGACAAGCCACCTAAGAGTATAACTCTCAACAAACAAACCTAAAGGGCATAGGACTTTATCGATAATATTAGTAAGAAGGTGGCACTAGGGGTAAAGAATACTTCTGCCCATGCAGGAGACATAGGAGACACAGGTTCAATCCCTGGGTTGGGAAGATCCCCTGCAAAAGGAAATGGCAACCCATTCCAGTACTCTTGCCTGGGGAATCCCATGGACAGAGGAGACTGCCAGGCTATAGACCATGGGGTTGCAAACAGTCAGACACTACTGAAGCAACCCACACAAATTATACTAATATGCAAATATTACTGACAAGTAGTTCACAGATAGGCTAGGTTCAAACCCTGGCTTGACTCTCTACTGAGTAACCATTCTCTTTGCCTCAGTTTCCCCATGTAAAATGGAGACAAAAATAATTCCTACTTCAGTGTCAAGCACTGTGTTAAAGAAGGATGCAGTGTTGACAAGTATAAAACCAGAGGAAAGAATTAGGAGTAAACTTCGGTTCCTTTCTTCCCACAATTCCAAACTACAAACGGGGCAAAGATAACAAGGAAGGGGAGGAGCATTTACTTTTATTTAAAAAAATATGTACATTACAGCATTCATTTTTTAAAAGAGTAGGATGATTTTCACCATAGGAAAACAGAGTATCAGAAGTTTGAGGCTATACATGCTATTCAAACAAAATGCAAAATGTAAAAACGTGCTAGAGGAGAAAAAGTTGAAGGGGGGCTAGGGAACAGGAAAGCCAGGCTGAGCCCCATGGCACTGAGACCATCCAAGCTTGTCGTCTGGGCAACTGGGCTCCCCGAGGCTGCTCCCTGAGGCCTGGATTCCGGCCACTGTCCTCTCCAGACCGACAGCTCCCACCAGCCATTCTCCTCAGCCCTACAGTCACTGAAGTTTCTGTCTTTAGAGAATACATACACAGCTCATCCAAAGGTGTGCAGATTCAGGCTCATGCAGGCATCAACTCAGTTATTTATATCTAGCAGTAGTGGGAAGGCTTCTGAAAAGCCACTGTAAAGCCTCTGAAAAGGGGCTGGCTTAATTTGGGGCTGGACAGTCCAGTGACATGATTAATAGTTGGTGAGGTCACGTCTTGATTTTGAATAACTGATTAGTTCTGGATCCTGACACTTGCTTAAACCTGATACTGATCATCTAGGAGCTTCGGATGCAGAGCATGAGCCCCTCAGGCTATGATCTGGCTCGCTCTAAATCCTGAATTTGTTGCTACATCTGTTCTTCTTGGAACAGAGAGGGATCAAGGTAGGTTTCACTTGCTTCTACCTGGTTGTCTAGGACAAGGATGGAGACATGAGAAACATTTGGGCAAGTTTCTATGACAAAAGAGAGGGCTTCTGTCACACACAACACTAGTAACGCCAACCGGAACACCTGGGGACCCATAGAGCATAAGCAGTTGACCCTGGCAATTACTTCCCAGGTGACAACAGCAGCAGCCAAGCCACTTCGGCTGCTACTGGAACATTCACGTCAGCCCAGGGGAGGCTATCTGGAAGACTGAGAAAATAAGTACTACGTGGAGGCGATACAGAGAAACATTTAAATAATGCTTAAAGCCTCTGTTCATCCTCTGAAACAGAGACCATTAGGCTCTGTATGTGAAGGCATGGAGGATGAACAGGATTCTTCCAAATGCCCTGGTTCTGAAAACTGACATTTATCATTTGGGGGAAAAGCATAATGCAAGTCAGAGTTGGCTCCAATGACGACTCTTAGCCATTGGCATAAGCCTGATGCTACAAAATGAAATGTGTCACCTAGATCAACAAAATCAACTGATTTCATAATTAAACTGATTTGTCTCTTTCATTGCGTAGAATCAGGGTCTCCTTTAGCCAGTGAGCACCATATGAATATAGGAGGGAAAGGAAGGGAAGGTTTATGCACTACTTTCTATATGCCTATAAATATTACAAATGTGTTTTCCTAATTATAACCACTGAGTGTTTCAGACAAATTTTGTCAGGAGTCTGACTACCTGGGCTCCTCCCTGTCCAACTGTGGGCCCTCAGGAAAGTGATGATTTCACTGTGCCTCCGTTTTCTCCTCCTAGAAAAGGAGCTACCATCCAATGACATAGTAACCAGGGCTCTAACAGGCTAAGAGAATTGCCTCACCAACTTAAAGTTCTTAAAACAGCACCTGGCACACAGCAAGCACTGCAAAATGAGCTATTTCTCATTTTCCTCACAACATCCTTGTGAAGAAAAGGAAACCCTGTCATTAGGGAACAGTCTCCAATTTACAGAGGAGGCAATTATGCAAAGACAGGCAATTAACCTGATCAGAGTCACAGAAAGTGACAGAGGTAAAAGCTATTCTCTTTCCACTGTGCATTTATGCTGTTACTGGCCACGGCCTACTACAAAATACAGAAGTCACATAACCCTCAGTGAGTGAGACTCCCTCAAGGAAGTCAGATTGTGGTGAAAGGAAATCACACTGTGCTAATCTCGACATTTCATCTCAACCAAAAATACTTATCGTCTTCCTAGGTAAACAATGCTAGACTGCTGTCAGGCCATAAAACCAACCAGCCAGCTCCTATGAGTCAAGCAGACCCCGACGTTTCAAAAGCAAACCTCAAGGGAACTCACACAGGCCAAGAGGAAAGAGGAAGGAGAAGGGAGGGGATTGAAAGGTAAAAATACCCACTTAGTGAAAGTGTTAGTTGCTTCACTTGTGTCTGACTCTTTGCGACCCCATGGACAACTGTTGCCCACCAGGCTCATCTGTTCATGGGATTCTCCAGGCAAGAATACTGGAGTGGGTAGCCATTCCCTTCTCCAGGGTATCTGCCCAACCCAGGGATTGAACCCAGGTCTCCTGCATTATAGGCACCAGGGAAAAAAATGGACATATGTACCCTGCCTCTACTGAGACCAGTAGTGCCCAACCTAAATGAATGAGCTGACCCAGTGCCAAGACACACACACTATGTCTGACATACATGGGAGCCCACAGGGCTATTTTTACTCTCTGGGGACACCTGACAGATCACAGGTCAGTCTTAAACATCTGTCAGTGAACAGATAAAATGAGGTTACTCTTCTGTTCCCTCCTTTTTCCCAGGGATCAAATTCTCGGAGGCTATGTATAATACAAAACCTCAATAGGGACGTCAGGAAATCTTATTTCCAGATCTAAGATGAGCCAGACATCCCTGCTCCGGGCACGGGTCTGGTCCTTTTTGCTCCTTCTCTCGCTCACACAGCACCCGCAGGGGGCCGGAGCAGAGACTGAGGCTGCCACGGGCCACCTGCCATCTACTCCTCCACCCTTTGGAAAGTTGCTAGGGCTGCAGAGAGCCCGCCCTGGCCTCGGGAGAATGCTGCCAGCTTTTTTCACTATTCACCGCCCTCCCCAAGGCGGCCTCAGGAGGAGGGCGCGCAGCTGCGTGGGTACGAGCGGCGGGAAGCGGCCCTGGTGCAACATTTCGAGAAGCCGGCTCCCGCAGGGATACACGCCGCGGCCGGCTGCAGCGAGGCCAGGGCGGACGGCACCGGCGCCGAGGCCCGCAGCCCCTACGGCCCAGCCGCGCCGGCACTCCGCCGCAACCCTGACGCCCGCCCGCCGCCCCCCACTCACCGCCGCACTCGGCAGAGTACTGGTCCCCCCAGTCCCCGGACTGCGGGCTGCAACCGCCGCCCGCCGGGGCCTCCTGCTGCTGCCGGTGCTGCAGCTCCTGCTTGAGCAGGGACAGCGGCGAGTAGTGCTCGGTGGCTAAGGCGCCGGGTCCTGGCCCGGCAGACAGAACCCCCAGCAGCAGCAGCACCAAGACGCTCCGGGCGGCGTCCGCGGCGGCCACAGCGCCGCCCCAGCAGCCGCCGCAGCAGCAGCCGGCAGGTGCCATCTTCCCTCAAGGCGCATGTGCGGCGGCCCTCGCAGCACGCTGCGCCCTCCCAGCCTTAACCCGCGGCGGGCAGGTGGGCTGTGGCAAGGGGGCCGAAGAAGGGGTGGTCATAGCACTGCCTGCTGGGAGTTGTAGTCCCAGCTCAGCCTAGCCGGAGCGCCCCGCTTCGGTGCTGGGACTGCGAGTCCCAGCAAGCACCGCCGGGCGCAAGACTTCCGGTCTGCCGTCTGACGTCTTCCCCCGCCACTGAATCGGAAGTTCTGGCTGGCAGTTGCGTGGAAATGGGCACTGGTGGGCAGAATGGTCTTCGGCCTGGCAAAGGGAACACCGAAGGGGTTACAGCGGGAAAGGGGAAGACGGATGAGGTGACAGTGACTTCGAATACTGATGCCTCGGCTTCCTGCCAGTACAGGTGCATCGAATGCAACCAAGAGGCCAAGGAATTGTACCGAGACTATAACCACGGCGTGTTGAAGATAACAATCTGTGTGAGTTGTCAGGGGTGGGGTGTCCTTGGGGGAAAAAATGGCGCAGCGAGATTTGGGGACCGTGAGAGACCGTGGAATCTTTGCCAGCTTTTTAGGGTGATCAAAAATCAACGAGTTTCAGAGTGCTCTAATACAGACTCCAGTTCGAGGCTTGACATTTCCGTTCCGGCTCAGTCGAACCTTTGCATGAATACCTGTAGCGGTAGGGAAGTGCTGCCTACAGCACTTTTCCCATACGGCTCGTGTTTGCTGACCCGGGCGAACAAATCCTCGGACGGAGATGGATGCATGCGTTGTGCAGAGAAATTTAAAGATCTGATTAGGCTGGCATTTGGGCTCCCGTCAAAACTATTTCATTCTTATTCTCCCTTTGATTAGACAAATGTTACCGTCTTAACACTTCATAACCTACAGTAAATTCTCCTAGATTATTTTTTCAGGTTTCATGAACATACACTATTATGTACGAAGCACTATGCTGGACGTTGATGATATTAAAACCAAAAACGAGGAAGTAAAAATACTGTTTTCGAGGTGTTCCATAGTCTGTTTACAGAGAATAACTTTATGTTTTAAAAAAACACAAAATTGGAGGTTCTTTGGGGGACATTAGCGAAGAATCTCTCACAATATAGGCAGTCAATACATTTTTGTCCCCTTTCTGATCTCCTGATGACTTTTTAATAATTCTTATTTCAAAAACATGGCAAGAGTAATATGCAAGGGAGTCAACAGGGTGAAGGTGCACCTGTTTCTTGTCAGCCATCATATTAATAATCATTCTTGTGCCTGCACTCTCAATTTCCTGTTCTTCTTTGAAATTGTTTCTCTCATTTGGCAAAATTGAAACGTATTCCCTGATCTGACCCTACTCCCTTGCTACTGAGCTTTGCTGGGGAGAAAACACCTTAAATTCATGACCACTAACCTCAGGTATGCCTTGATACCATCTGTCCATCATGGAACACTTCACTAGTCCATTCATGTTCCCACTCCTTTGAACAATACCCTGTCTCTCCTCAAGTTTCACATATATCCTCTCCTGCTTCGCTAAGAGAACTTCCACAAACTATGCAACACATAAACCCAGTACTAGTGTTCGAAATGCATCTGCTCAATCTTCCCTTCTGTTACTAAGAATGCACTATTCATAAACATGTCCAAGGCCAATGCCTCCACTCATGCACCACCCTCTTCCATTTACTTCAGGACACCCCTGTAACAGTACTCTTCTGCTCTCTGCTGATCATTTCATTAACATAAGTACTATCATTTCTTCCATAAAAAAAAAAAAAGAAAAAAAATCTTGACCCCACTTCCTTCTTTAGCTCCTGTTCTTTCTTCTCCGTTTGACAGCAAAAATTCTTTAAAAGATGTTTTCACTTGTTCTCTTTATTTCCTCTCCTACTTTCTCTTGAATCTACTTGAGATAGGCTTCTCCACTCCAGGCTCACCCCTGCCCTCCACTAGAAACTGACCTTGTTAAGATCATCATTGACTTCCACTTTGCTAGTCATTCCCAGTTAACTGTCAGCAGCATGTGCCCCCCTTGCTTCCTCCTCCCCATAAATGCTATGATCACTTGCCAGGACACCATACTCTCTAGATTTCTTCTTAATCTTGCTGGCTTTTTTCTCTCAATCTCCTTTCTGATTCTGCCTCACCTCCCTTCCTATCTCTTAACAGTGGAGTACCTTGATGCTTGGTTCTTGTTTCTGTCTATATACTCTCCTTTGAAGAATTCATTCTTGCTCATGGCTTTAGATACCATCTAAATGTAGAAAATTCCCAAATTTATACCTTCAGCCTTAACTCCCTTGAACTCCAGACTCAAATGTCCAGCTACTTACTTGACTTCTCCATTTGGACATAACTAATCAAGGAGAAGGCAATGGCACCCCACTCCAGTACTCTTGCCTGGAAAATCCCATGGATGGAGGAGCCTGGTAGGCTACAGTCCATGGGGTCTCGAAGAGTCGGACTCAACTGAGCGACTTCACTTTCAGTTTTCACTTTCATGCATTGGAGAAGGAAATGGCAACCCACTCCAGTGTTCTTGCCTGGAGAATCCCAGGGACGGGGGAGCCTGGTGGGCTGCCGTCTATGGGGTCACACAGAGTCAGACATGACTGACGCGACTTAGCAGCAGCAGCAGCAGCAGCAATCATCTCAAACTTTCAGTTAATGGCAATTCTATCATTTTCATTCCTAAGGCCAAAAAATCTTATAGTCACCCATGATTCTTCTCTTTCACGTTCCTTATTCAGTTGCTCAGCAGTCCTGTTAACCCTATCTTCAAATTACGTTCAGAATCATCTACTTCTCATCACCGCTACAGCTACAAATGTGGTCCACATGCCACTGTGTCTCATCTGGGTTATTGTCACAATTCCCAGGTGGCCTCCCTATGTCTCTTTGCACCTCATGACATGGCAGCCAGACTGATCCTTTTAAAATTGAGTTAGATTCTGTTATTCCTTTGATCAAACCGTCCAGTGACTTTCATCTCACTCAGAGTTAAGGCCAGAATCCTTGCACTGGTTTAAGGCCCCCTTTTTGTCCTGCACTCCCATTGGCTGCCTCATATTTCATAAACCAGGAGAGTTCCTTGCCCAGACTTTGCACTCTGCCTGGAGCACTCTTCTCTCATGTGCTGCATGGCTAATTCCCTCACCTCCTCAAGGACTTTTCTCAAATATCTTATCACAGAGGCTTACTCTAACCACCCTACTAAAAATGATGATCTCCCTTTCAAGTCTGGTAAACTTTTATCACCTTTCCCTGCTTTATCTTTCTCCATAGTACCTATTGTCTTCTAATATTGTCTGTAATTGACCTTATTATTGTCTGTCTTCTTCCACTGGAATGTAAGCTACATAAGGGCAGAGATTGTGTATATTTTATTCATTAATGTGGTTGGATCACCCAGGACAGTGTCTGATACATGGTTATTAAATAAGTATTTGTTGAATGAATGAACCATTTCTAGCTTTTTAGATGATCATATCCTTAGCCATCCTGAGGTCATATCCTTAGTCAGGTCTGAGGGAGAGAAAAGTAAGTTATATGTGGTCTGAACTTAATGACTTTGGGCTAGTCCAATTGAATAGCCCATCTGAAAGATGACAGTCACATAACTATGAATATTGTTTGTCCAAAGAAAAGCTAGTAAATGCCTATGCATTTTAGTTAGCAATCATTATTAGTATAAAATAATTTATATTTTAAAAAATTACTGGCATTAGGCTAACAACAACAAAATCCCTCTCAAACCATCAGACGCTGGTTTCTCTATACCTTTATTTATGTAAAGATAATTACTGGATAGCTATTTAGGTCAACAGCTATACTATCACCCACTTCCCTCCACCCCCAGACTCCCAGCATTAAACCTTCTCACCCAGGAGACAGATCTTAGAGTAATATTTGGAATATTGAATGGTGGTACTATACATTTTGAATTATTGTACACAATCATTCCATAATGAGATGGAGTTTGTACTAACCTTGTTTGTATTATACTAATGCTTAGTAATATGCATAATTCCATTACTCAGAAAAATCATTCATTTGGTGCCAGACTCTGAAATTTAAACCATAAAATAATTAATTTTTTAAAGGCTGTCCAAAAGTCCTGTGATTAAAAGTAAAAGAGTTTTAGATATCATGTTGTTTTTTATATATGATGAAGCTACAGATTTTTTAAAAAATTATTCTTTACTTACTTGTGGCTGTGCTTGATCTTCATTGCTGCATGAGGGCTTATTTGTGGTGAATGGGGGCAATTCATTACAGTAAGCGGACTTCTCATAGCGGCGGCTTCTCTCCTTGTGGAGCACAGGCTCTTGGGCGATTGGGCTTCAGTAGTTCGGGTGTGCAGGCTCAGTTGCCCTGAAGCATGTGGAATCTTCCCAGACCAGGGATTGAACCTGTGTCCCCTGCGTTGACAGGCAGATTCTCATCCACTCTGCCGCCAGAGAAGTCTGACATAATGCTATTTGTTGTGGGAAAAATATCAAGTTTCTAGGTGGTTACAGTCAGTAACTTATATGTACTTTGGTCTCTTCTCTGCTGTATTTGGAGTCAGCAGTATACTCAACTTGATCTCCTCACAGTATTTTTTATTCTAATCTCCCATCCCTTTGCTCTTCTTGCTTTTCTCTTGCCATTCCTTCCAGCTTGCCTATCTCTATTTCTCTCATTTTTTTCTAATGGAAGCATGTCCCTTGTTTTCAGTCACTCTCTCTACTTCAGCATTTCACAATTTATTATAGTTATGTTAAAGATATTGTACTTTTAATATCCTGTAGAGCCTGACCTATTTTAACTGCTCAGATATTTGTTAAATCCATTATGGTAACAAAACAAGACTCCTTTGAGATTGTCCCAAGTTTTAGTTCTGTTCGGGACAACAGGAGGCAGCTTTCATCCCTGGTTGCTGGGTGCAAAGATGAATAAGACACCACTGCCCTCGCAGGAATGGAAAGTTTCATGGGTTTCACTTTTCAGATACGTGCTTGCTTATTGTGGAGTTGAAGTTAAAGAGATTTGAGAATGAGTGGGGAATGGAATTGTCCTGGAGATGATGGGAAGGAAGAAGCAGCAAGAATATTCATGAAAAAAAAATGACCAATTCATATTCTGAAAGAGATGTGATGCATTGTAGAATTAGAGAACATAGCAGCAGAAACTAAGTCATATCCATGTTAAGACTGAGCTGGTGGAAGCAGTATTTGAGTTTACTGGGTGTTCATGGTCCCTGTCCTGTACAGATTTCTTGGAAGACAAACTTCTCTTTCAGGATACTTGACTATTAATAGTAAATTATATAGAATGGAGCAGTTTTGCCAGAATCATTCAGTTCATTTCAATCACTCAGTCGTGTCCAACTCTTTGCAACCGCATGGACTGCAGCACGCCAGGCTTCCCTGTCCTTCACCAACTCCCAGAGTTTACCCAAACTCATGTCCATTGAGTCGGTGATGCCATCCAACCATCTCATCCTCCGTCGTCCCCTTCTCCTCCTGCCTTCAATCTTTCCCAGCATCAGGGTCTTTTCCAGTGAGTCAGTTCTTCACATCAGATGGCCAAAGGACCAGAGTTTCAGTTTCATTATTAGTCCTTTCAATGAATATTCAGGACTGATTTCCTTTAGGATGGATTGGTTGGATCTCCTTGGAGTCTTCTCCAACACCACAGTTCAAAAGCATCAATTTTTCAGTGCTCAAGCTTTCTTTATAGTCCAACTCTGACATCCATACACGACTACTGGAAAAACCATACCTTTGACTAGATGGACAATCGTCGGCAAAGTAATGTCTCTGCTTTTTAATATGCTGTCTAGGTTGGTCATAGCTTTTCTTCCAGAAATAAGAAACCTTACTTACTCAATTTAGCTATCTCGCCACAGGATGCTTTACTATATTTGTGGTGTGTGTGTGTTTGTGTGTGTGTGTGCGCGTGGTTTTACTCATTACATTCAAGGTGAAGGAAGCACTCAAATGAAAAGCAAATAATAGAGGCAGAACAAGGGAAAAATTCAGCCTAAACTGATAGGGAGGGAACAGCAGACTTTAATGAACTCTCAGTATTTCTAAAATCCGCAGCACGCTAGGAAGGGAAGCTGAGCACAGCACATAGCAGGTCACGTGACACCAGGAGCGCCTCTTCTGTTCGGTTTGTGTCACCCTGTGCTTATTCCATTGTAGCACTTTTAGTAGCATGTTTATTTCCCTTCCCCTTCTAAACTGTCTGAGCCACCAGGGCAGTGCTTCCTGGGTAGCTCAAAGGGTAAAGAATCTGCCTGCAGTGTGGGAGACCTGGGTTCAATCCCTAGGTTAGGAAGATCCCCTAGAGAAGGAGATGGAGACCCGCTTCAGTGTTCTTGCTTGGAGAATTCCATGGACAGAGGAGCCTGGTGGGCTGTAGTCCATGGAGTCTCATAGAGTTGGTCGACGGGGCGGCTTTCACTTTCACTTTCTAAACTGTAAGGTCCTTGAGATTAGAGCTTATGTCTCAGGGTAGGTATCCAGCACTGTGGATATGCCTGGTCCATAGCAATGGCCAAGTAAAGAGAGGCTGTTGCTCTGAGTGTAGTAGTCATTCCAGACACATCTGTCAGGTAGGTGATTGCAAAAGGAATAGCTATGCTGCCCTGTCTCCTGCTGCTGGCTTCTGCCTCCCTCCTTCTGAAATATGTCCAAATCCCATCTTAGACTTTTCATGCTGTCAGGAGATGGCTTTCAAAGAATTTTTAAAGGACAGAGAGAAGATCCCTGACCAGTCTCTGGTTTCTTCATCTTAAAATGAAGTAGCATCTCTGGCCTTCCATTCTTATTTATATAAAGACAGGAAGTATTCTTCACGTGAGTAGCACAGGGAGAAGATCCAGAAAACTGCTGTGTTGTGTATATATAATTTCTGATTCTGTGGCTTCTGTTTAGACACTGGCTTTCTCTTTGCTCAGCTAAAAAACCTAACCTGTTACACCTCAGATCTATTCAGTTCAGTTCAGTTCAGTCACTCAGTCGTGTCCGACTCTTTGCGACCCCATGAATCGCAGCACGCCAGGCCTCCCTGTCCATCACCATCTCCCGGAGTTCACCCAGACTCATGTCCATCGAGTCAGTGATGCCATCCAGCCATCTCATCCTCTGTCGTCCCCTTCTCCTCCTGCCCCCAATCCCTCCCAGCATCACAGTCTTTTCCAATGAGTCAACTCTTTGCATGAGGTGGCCAAAGTACTGGAGTTTCAGCTTTAGCATCATTCCTTCTAAAGAACACCCAGGGCTGATCTCCTTTAGGATGGACTGGTTGGATCTCCTTGCAGTCCAAGGGACTCTCAAGAGTCTCAAGACTCTCAAGAGTCTTCTCCAACACTACAGTTCAAAAGCATCAATTCTTCAGCACTCATTTAGGTGGATTTAAATTCAGGGTACAGAGAAGGCAATGGCACCCCACTCCAGTACTCTTGCCTGGAAAATCCCATGGACGGAGGAGTCTAGTAGGCTGCAGTCCATGGGGTCGCTAAGAATCAGACATGACTGAGCGACTTCACTTTCACTTTTCACTTTCATGCATTGGAGAAGGAAATGGCAACCCACTCCAGTGTTCTTGTCTGGAGGATCCCAGGGATGGGGGAGCCTGGTGGGCTGCCATCCATGGGGTCACACAGAGTCGGACACAACTGAAGTGACTTAGCAGCAGTAGCAGCAAATTCAGGGTAATAGCACATCTCCCTTCATTGGTTCACCTGATGACTAGACAAACACACACTTCTTGTAATGACGTGAGTGAAATGGAGAAACTTGGAATTGAATCTAACTCTTTATGACATTGGGAATGCAGGGTTACTGTTCTTCAAGGCACTCCATTTTTCTTCTAGCACTTTGATGTAATCAAAAGGTCTTCCTAGTATGTTTGCATATCCATCATTTCTTGTATTTCTACTTAATCTCTCAGAGTTTCGAAATTGTTCTATTTTTTAACTGTAGCCATTAGTTTATGCAGGGACTAATAGCCCTGCAACTTTGTAGCTAATACTGATTCAGATGTTGCAATTCTAATGAGCTTGTTCCTGTACTTGCATTTTGTATGTTCTAATGGCATTGGGGTTTCATAACATTGTAATTACCTGCCCAAAAGGAAAAAAAAAAAAAAAAAGCCATTTAATAGGAATTACTGAGGGCCCAAGGGCCTTAATTTGGGCAACTCAGAACCAGGCAGCACAACCCAGTTCCTTACATACAGCCAGCGGTCTCCAGGGTCTACTGTAGCAGAGAAAGACCATTTTCTTGCCATTTTCTCAATGGAGAAAAAGAAAAAGGCTCTTTTTGGTAGGTGCCACCCTAGGATTCCTGCCCGCCTGTAGCTCTCAGAAGTTCTGGGTGTAGGGTTACTTTTCTGAACCCCTTTCTCAAAATCATATTTCAAGAGCCACAGAGTTGGAGCCATCTAGTCAACAGGCAATGAACTTACTGTACATTCTGAGCTTGTTTATTTTATAACAGTTCCTACAGACTGAAAGTAGCATTTTCTGAAATATTTTCCTGCCTGAAATGTCTTTAAATCAAATATCTTTTTTAGCTTTTTAATATGAGGTTAAAAGATTAATATTTTTACCCTAGAAGATTATATTTACTCATTTGAAACCAAGGCTTGTATAGATGAACATTTTATATCTGAATGGAAGTTTCAATAAATGCTCGTGCTGGGTTGCTCAGTAGTATCTGACTCTTTGCGACGCCATGGACTGGAGCCTGCCAGGCTCCTCTACCCATGGAATTTTCCAGGCAAGAATACGGGAGTGGGGTGCCGTTTCCTTCTCCTTTGGGAATCTTCCCCAACCAGGGATCGAACCTGCGTCTCTTACGTCTCCTGTATTGGTAGGCAGATTCTGTTACCACTAGCACCACCTGGGAAGCCATCTTTAAATAAATGCTGTTACAACCTTGCTGCTAAGTCGCTTCAGTCGTTTCCGACTCTGTACGACCCCCATAGACGGCAGCCCACCAGGTTCTGCCATCCCTGTGATTCTCCAGGCAAGAACACTGGAGTGGGCTGCCATTTCCTTCTCCAATGTATAAAAGTGAAAAATGAAAGTGAAATCGCTCAGTCATGTCCAACTCTTAGCGACCCCATGGACTGCAGCCTACCAGGCTCCTCCGTCCATGGGATTTTCCAGGCAAGAGTACTGGAGTGGGGTGCCATTATTGCTATACAGATCCAAAATAGAATCTGCTGCTTTGAAATCCTCTAAGATTTAAGAATGTATGAATATATTTTTTCTAATATTGTCTTGCATTATTTCAGAAATCCTGCCAGAAACCTGTAGACAAATACATCGAGTATGATCCTGTAATCATCTTGATTAATGCTATTTTATGCAAAGCCCAGGCCTACAGGCATATTCTTTTCAATACCAAAATAAACGTAAGTTGTGATAATTTTTTTTTCTAATTTTGCTTGATGATTTTGCGTTTTGAAATAATAATACTTTTGAACAGAATTAAAGAACATTATTTAAAGAAAGAAATTCTAACAAGAGTGAGTCTTTCATAGGCAATGTTTGGAAATTTCTGGAAGTAGCAGGCATTGCTTTTTAAAAAGGTGTGCAATGTCTAGTGTGTATTTAAGAACACGGTCGCTGGCAGGAAGTTGACAAACCATCATCTGGCTTGCCTTTTTAGTAGGTTACCTTTTGAAACAGATGTCAATAATTTTGAACAGAATAAAATTAAATATAACCTGGTAGGGAGAGAATTATCCCTAAAACTAAGCAAACACTAAAAGAAAAATATTTTTTAAATGTAACATTGCACGGTATACTCTGCTATTAAGGGAATGGCTGATTGGTTTAGTTGCTAAGTTGTGTCTGACTCTTCGTGACCCCACGGACTGTAGCCCACCAGGCTCCTCTGCCCATGGCATTTCCCAGGCAAGAGTACTGGAGTGGGTTGCCATTTCCTTTTCTAGGCATCTTCCTGACCCAGGCATCCAACCCACATCTCCTGCATTGCAGGTGGATTCTTTACCACTGAGCCACCAGAGAAGCCTGTTGAGGGAATATATGAGATGAAAAATCAGAAAAGTCCTAATAGATACAGTTGAAATTTTTTTTTTTCAAATGTACAATTTAATGAATTGACTTGAATATTCTTAATAGTTTGGCTAGGATTGACAGATAAAATACAGGACACTTAATTAAACTTGGAAGTCAGATAAACTAATTTTTTAGCATATGTTCTAAATATTGCACAGAACATACATACATGAAAAAAGTATTTGTTGTTTATTTGAAGTGCATATTTAACTGGATGTCCTGCATTTTTATTTGCCAAATCTGGCAACCCTAATTTTGGGCTAACAGGGACAGTAACAGTGCAATTTATTATCCCTGTCCTCCTTGCTGCTGCTGCTAAGTCACTTCAGTCGTGTCCGACTCTATGACCCCATAGACGACAGCCCACCAGGCTTCGCCGTCCCTGGGATTCTCCAGGCAAAAACACTGGAGTGGGTTGCCATTTCCTTCTCCAATGCATGAAAGTGAAAAGTGAAAGTGAAGTCGCTCAGTCGTGTCCGACCCTCATCGACCCCATGGACTGCAGCCCACCAGGCTCCTCCGTCCATGGGATTTTACAGGCAAGAGTACTGGAGTGGGGTGCCATTGCCTTCTCCACCTGTCCTCCTTCCCCCAAGTTAAATAACCCAAGCTGTTTTGTAATATAATTGAAGTCTCAGACTTGCCTATACATTAGAAACACCTGGGGGAGTGGGTGGGGGCACCAGTTAATTATTCCAAGCCGAGGCCTCACCCAGAACCAGTTAAATCAGAATCTTTGGCAATGGGATCCAGGCATGAGTATTCCTTGAATCTCCCTGCTGCTCTGCTAAGTCACTTTAGTCGTGTCCGACTCTGTGCGACCCTAGAGACAGCAGCCCACCGGGCTCCCCCGTCCCTGGGATTCTCCAGGCAAGAACACTGGAGTGGGTTGCCATTTCCTTCTCCAATGCATGAAAGTGAAAAGTGAAAGTGAAGTCGCTCAGTCGTGTCCGACCCTCATCGACCCCATGGACTGCAGCCTTCCAGGCTCCTCCATCCACGGGATTTTCCAGGCAAGAGTACTGGAGTGGGTCGCCATTGCCTTCTCTGCTGAATCTCCCTAGTGGATGCCAAAGTGCAGCCAGGAGAAGCAGTGTGCTCATGGGGCAGCCCTAGAAGCTCACACCCATGCTTATCCCTGGACCACATCAGCTTTGCACACACACTTTCTCTTACCCACTTTACACAGATAAATTTCAACGAGTAGGAGAAATGTATAGAAAAAAGCCAGTTTTTGTTGCCTAGCATTTTCTGTTTTTGCCAAAATTTCAGACTCTAAAACTTTCAACTGATTTGCCACTTTTAATTGCTGTCTTTCACTATTTTAGTTTATACTCATCCAACCTAGAGGCATTTTTTTTAAAATTCATGTTCAGACTAATAGTTTCTTATGAGGTGTCATGAAATCTTAAGATTAAATGTGTTTATTGCTGCTTCCACCCATCCTGAGTCACATAAATTTTTGCTTGATTCTATGTATCAGACAAATGTTGAGAATATAACAAAGGATGAAGTGAACTGCTATTTAAAGCAGTGATTCTTAAGGAGAGGTGCACATTAGCGTTCACCCTCTGCCTGAGTGTTTCACACACTCAGGCTGCCTGGGGTATCCTTCTGCAGATTCTGAATCAGGACTGGGGCCTAGACATTTGTATTTTGAAAAATCTCTCCATGTGATGCTTCTGCTGAACATTGCTGATTAAAACCTAGTGGTTACATACTGAATACAATTTACATTTAACTGGGCAGTTTCTGAATTTGAAAAGCTACTAGATCGGACATTCTTCAGAACCGATAAAAGTTAGCTGTGTCTGTGCTGGTCAATATTAAGTAGTTGTTTCTTTACCTGCTTGAATGGCAATGTCTTTTTGACAGATGCACGGAAAACTCTGCGTATTTTGTCTGCTTTGTGAAGCATACCTGAGATGGTGGCAGCTTCAAGATTCCAGCCGAAGCATTGATCCTGATGATTTTATCCGATACGCTAAGGAGTGGGATTTCTATAGAATGTTTGCAATTGCTTCTCTAGGTAGGAAGAAGCCATGCTTTCTACTATTATTTGACCGACTATTTTGATTTTAAAATTAAGGTGCATGGTTTTAATCATTGGTAAGAGGAGCTAGCTAGAGGACTTGAGACTAAATTTCAGCTCTGCCACTAATCTGCTAGGTGAGTTTGTCTAAATTACCTGCTTTTTAACTTTTGTTACCACACATAGGTCATGGAAATAATTATGCTTATCAGATACCCGTGTTTCATAAAGTATTTTGAGACACAGTATCTTAGGTACAATTCTTCAGTTTAAGTTATGATTATCTAATCTGAAGATTACTTGAATCTCATCTTTATTAAAACGGATTAATAACTGCCAGACATTATTCAGTGTATTGTACTAATTACTATTATTACTAATTACAATAGTTACTAATTACTATACTAATTACCTACTCATATACTATGTGCAGGGAAAGGGCTACTCCCCAGAATTCTTTGAGTTCTGAAATTGCTTTTCTACAGAATTTGAAATTTGTGACTTAGGTCAGAATTGGGTTGAATTCATTCCTGTGACTATGTTATTACTGACTGGTTTCTATGCCTTTCTACTTCTAAAACCTTTTTCCTTATACTGAAATATTATTTTAGTACTATTAAGTCTCCATGCCTGCATGCTAAGTCGCTTCAATCATGTCTGACTCTTTGTGACCCTATGGACTGTAGCCCACCAGGCTCCTCTGCCCATGGGATTCTCCAGGCAAGAATCCTGGAGTGGGCTGCCGTGCCCTCCTCCAGGGGCCTCTTGCATCAGCAGATTCTTCACCACAGTGCCGCCTGCGCACCACTGCAGCGTCGTATTTCTGGACTCTGTGTCCTTCGTTCCTTGTTCTCGGGCTGCCCTCACTCCCTTGGCCCTCTCATCCAGTCCCAGTGGCTTTAAAATTCATCTATCTGCTGAGAATTCCCAAATGTACATCATAATATTAAAAACTTCCTTGAACAAATCACCTAAACCAAGAGCTATAACCTAATATAATTTTAAGCTTTAAAGCAAAGCCGCTTAGAATTGCTATAGACGAGCTGCTTTATGTCTGTAATTAAAAAGCAAAACAAAACAACAAACTAACCAAGCTTGTTTTCAAATAGTTTGGAATTTCTGTAGCACTTACTCTATAGTGGCTGTTTTGACACTTGAACAGAAATTTTTTCTCCTATTACATTTATATGTGTCTTAATCTAATCCTTAGTTAGGTTGCAGATCCCTAAAACAGCTTATAAAGAATGTCTTACACAAATCTAGCATTTTATAACTTAAACACTGTTTCTACAGTATCATCAACTCAGTTTTCACAACCATCCTCTTTGGTAGGTGGGTTGGGTTGCCTTCCCTATCTGCAGTTGTCAAAGTACAAAAACAGGAAGGGCCAGTGGTCTCCCTGAAGTTCCCCCAGCAGGTTAGCGTCAGTGCAGAGCCGGGGAAGGTCTCCCGGTGCCCCGTCTCTTGTTTTCCCCGCTGCAGTTCTTTCTCCACCGCTGCTCCTCCTGAACCCATCTGATGTGTGAAAGCTCTAAGGGCTAGGGCTCTCTAATACCTGCCTGTGAAAGACTGTGTGCAGCCCAAGGGCGGGGGCAGCTTCCTCAGTCTCCCAAGTTCTAAGCTAGAAAGGCGTGATGCAGTCTGCCATTCCCTCCAGTGCAGGAAACCCTTTTCTTTTGATTCCTGCAAGACTGTGTCTCCAGTGACAGGAGACCACCCACCATTGTTATTAGATGGTTCTTGTGAGGAAGTTGTGTATTTTTATTATTTTCATTATTATCAGTTAAAAACCCAGGATATATAATCTGCCTATTTGAACAGATCCTTGCAGTGGACGAGCCCTTAAGTCGTTTTGAAGGGAGATGGTGTGTTTCCCCTGAAGACTATATCAAATTCCATGGGGGCTAACCATCCTAAATTACGTTTATGGATCCTGAAAGTGAAAGTCTCTCAGTCATGTCCAGCTCTTTGTGATCCCATACAGTCCTTGAAATTCTCCAGGCCAGAATACTGGAGTGGGTAGCCTTTCCCTTCTTCAGAGGATCTCCCAACCCAGGGATGGAATCCAGGTCTCCCACATTGCAGGTAGATTCTTTACCAACTGAGCAAACAATCAGGAAGCAAACAATCAGGAAGGTCCCACCGAGTTGCAATCCTAATTATGGATCCTAATTGACCCAGAAGTGAAGTGAAGTCGCTCAGTCGTGTCCTACTCTTTGCGACCCCATGGACTGTAGCCTACCAGGCTCCTCTGTCCCTGGGACTCTCCAGGCAGGACCACTGGAGTGGGTTGCCATTTCCTTCTACAGATCTTTTCAACCCAGGGATCGAACCCCAGTCTCCCGCATTACAGGCAGACGCTTTAGTTTTATCCTATTACTGCATGCCCCGCTTCTGCTGATTGGAATTCAGATGTCTCTCATCCTTGTTTGAGCTCTGGTATTGTTCTGCTTTGTTGCTGTTGTTCAGTCACTCAGTCAAGTCCAACTCTTTGCGACCCCACGGACTGCAGCACACCAGGCTTCCCTGTCCTTAACTATTTCCCGGATTTTGTGCAAATTCATGTCCATTGAGTTGGTGATGCCATCCAACCATCTCATCCTCTGTTGTCATCCTCTCCTTTGCCTTCAATCTTTCCCAGCATCAGGGTCTTTCCAATGAGTTGGCTCTTTGCATCAAGTGACCAAAGTATTGGAACTTCAGCATCAGTCCTTTCAATGAAATTTCAGGGTTGATTTCCTTTAGGACTGACTGGTTTGATCTCCTTGCTGTCCAAGGGACTCTCAAGAGTCTTGTCCAGAACCACAGTTCAAAGGCATCAATTTTTCAGCTTCAATTTTTCAATTTCAAAATCATTTATATTCTTTCAAAATATAAACGTATGGATCAAACATAGGCTGATGGATTTCTAGGTAATAATTTTTGATAAATGGCAACTTCTGGAAGAATGTGGGTGGAAAATGGAAAATGGAGCAGAAAGGGCTAAACAGAGAGAGTGGGCTGCTCCATGGCAGACCATCAAGATAAATTGTTAGACACTTAATTATTTAATGTTTTTTTAAATTAATGACGTGCAAGAAGATTTACAGGTGTTTGAAATGAAATAATTTTGGCTTGCGAAATAGAAAACATTAAAGGGGGAGAAAGATCTAATGCTAGATCTATAAAGGGTAGCAAAACTCAAACCCAAGAAAAGCAGAAACACTGAAGAGACACGCTGCAACCATCATCAGTTTATAAATGAGTCTGTAAAGCATCAGCCAGTTTAAAAATTTGAAGACTTCTGTGTCGACTGAGCGACTTCACTTTCACTTTTCACTTTCATGCATTGGAGAAGGAAATGACAACCCACTCCAGTGTTCTTGCCTGGAGAATCCCAGGGACGGGGGAGCCTGGTGGGCCGCCGTCTATGGGGTCGCACGACTGAAGTGACTTAGCAGTAGCAGACAGCGTATTAAAAAGCAGACACATTACTTTGTCAACAAAGGTCCATCTCGTCAAGACTCTGGTTTTTCCAGTAGTCATGTATGGATGTGAGAGTTGGACTCTAAAGAAAGCTGAGCGCTGAAGAATTGATTTTTCTGAACTGTGGTGTTGGAGAAGACCCTTGAGAGGCCCTTGGACTGCAAGGAGATCCAACCAGACTATCCTAAAGGAAATCAGTCCTGAATATTCATTGGAAGGACTGATGCTGAAGCTGAAACTCCAACACTTTGGCCACCTGATGCAAAAAAACTGATTCACTTGAAAAGACCCTGATGCTGGGAAAGATTGAAGGCAGGAGGAGAAGGGGACGACCGAGGATGAAATGGTTGGATGGCATCACCAACTCAATGGACATGGGTTTGGGTGGACTCCGGGAGTTGGTGATGGACAGGATAGCCTTGCGTGCTGCAGTCCATGGGGTTGCAAAGAGTTGGACAGGACTGAGTGACTGAACTGAACTGAACACACTTATTTCGATTCTTGTTGACATATCCATCACGTATTACTATGAAAAAACAAACAGTAAAACCTCTAAAAACATTTCACTTAATGACTGGAAACATCTATCTTCAGGACAATAATAGAATGTGTGTGTATGGATGAAAGTCAGTCAGTCATGTCTGACTCTTTGCACCCCCAGAGACTGTATAGCCCAACAGGCTCCTCTGTCCATGGAATTCTTCAGGCAGGAATGCTGGAGTGGGTTGCCATTCCCTTCTCCAGAGGATCTTCCCGACTCAGGGATCAAGACCCAAGTCTCTTGCATTGCAGGCAGATTTTTTACTGTTTGAGCCACCAGGAAAGCCCAATAATAGCATTGACCCATATGAATCCTAATTACGGACTACGGCTCCTAATCACCTATATTTGGAACCTCTTTATTTTGGCTAGATTCAGTTATAGAACATTTTAGAAGGAATACAGTTATTTCTCCTACTATGTAATACACGTGTTCCAGAAAAAAAAAAAAAAAAAAAAACGTGATCCTGTAGAAACCTAAATAACACAGCTTATAGGAGAAAATCTTTTTGCCTTTTCATAATATGTTCATGGGGTTCTCAAGGCAAGAATGCTGAAGTGGCTCACCATTTCCTTTTCCAGTGGACCATGTTTTGTCCAGTTTGATACTTTTGAACTGTAGTGTTGGAGAAAACTTTTGAGAGTCTCTTGGACTGCAAGGAGATCAAACCAGTCAGTCCTAAAGGAAATCAATCCTGAATATTCATTGGAGGGACTGATGCTGAAGCTGAAGCTCCAATACTTTGGACACCTGGTGCAAAGAGTTGATTCTGGAAAAGACCCTGATGCTGGGAAAGACTGAAGGCAGGAGGAGAAGGGGACAACAGAGGATGAGATGGTTAGATGGCATCACCAATTCAATGGACATGAGTTTGAGCAAGTTCCGGAAGATGGTGAAGGACAGGGAAGCCTGGTGTGCTGCAGTCCATGGGGTTGCAAAGAATAGGACATGACTGAGCGACTGAACAACAGCATAGGAGAAAATAGAATTAGGGACAGACCAATCAAAATGTATGCAGCTGGGTAGTCAGAGCACTAACAATCTTATTAATAACAATCTTAATAAAATAAAGCAGTTAAAAGATATTGTTAAATTCCTAATTGGGAACAGAACAGATTGAACTCTGTTCTGACTGTGGGATACCAGGGGAACTATTGCTTCTTCTAGTCTGGACTCTGTCTCTTCATACTTTCTGGAAGGATATGGAATTAACACTCAAAAAGTTTGTTAAGATGAATACGGAATGTTTTTAATTTAGGTAACAGACCATTCAAGGTCTTATGGCTAAGAGGCACTCCATAAATAGTAGGTAAATCAACAACAAAAAACATCTTCATATGTAATTCCTAGGCTGTGTCCCATCTTCCAGATTTAAAAGCTTCCATTCTCCTCTCTGTTTTCTCTGTGGAGATCTCTAGGAGTAAAAATGCTTAAACAACCTGATTTCCTAAAAGGAACTTTGGAAAGTTGATGATTACAATTCTTCCAGAATTACTTTTTCTCCAGAGAGCGAAATACTTCATGAAAGAATTATCAAAATGTGTCAGAATTGATACCAGCAGGATTTGACACAAAAGACAGGGGTTATTTAAAAAATAATAACGAGAAAGAAAGAAAATTTTATTTTTTTATTATTAACTTTTGTAATGACTGGTTCTTTAAAATTTAATTAATTAATTTTTGGCTGTGCTGGGCCCTCACTGCTGCGCAGGCTTTTCTCTAGTTGCAGTGACCGGGGTCTGCTCTCTGGTTGCAGTGTGGGCTTCTCGTTGCAGTGGCTGCTCTTGTTCCTGCGAATGTGCTCTAGGGCACAAGGGCTTCAGCAGTTGCAGCATGTGGGCTCAGTAGTTGTGGCACCTGGCCTTAGTTGCTCCGTGGCATGCGGGATCTTCCTGGACCAGGGATCAGACCCATGTCTGCTGCATTGGCAGGCAGATTCTTTACCAGTAAGCCACCGGGGAAGCCATTATTATTAATAGTAGTATTTATTATTTGGTTGCACTGGGTCTCCGTTGCTGTACTTGTCGGGCTGTCTCTAGCTGCGGCAAGCGAGGGCCGCCCTTTGTTACTGCACGTGGGCTTCCTACTGCTGTGGCTTGTCATGTTGTGGGGCACAAACTCTAGGTGCCCAGCCTCAGTGGTCATCACACACAGGCTTAGCTGATCCATGGTAGGTGGGATCTTCTCAGACAAGGGATCGAAGCCATGTCCCCTGCCTTGGCAGGTGGATTTTTATCCACTGTACCGCCAGGGAAGTCCATAAAATTTGATCTTGATAAACATTTCTTTTGTCATCAGCTGATAGGCTGTATTTTGGAATTGTGGTTTATTTGTTTTTAGGGGGCTCTGGTTTGGATCGAGACATTTGTATCTTTATTTTCCATTTCTTCCTTAGAACAGACTGCCTATTTTATTGGCATTTTCACTTTCCTGTGGGTAGAACGACCCATAAGAGCGAAAGAAAAACTCAACTTCACTTTGCTGCTGAAGGCATTATTGTTATCTAGCTACGGAAAACTCTTGCTGATCCCAGCTGTGATTTGGGAACATGATTACACACCCCTGTGCCTCAGACTCATTAAAGTGTTTGTCCTTACGTCAAACTTTCAGGCAATCAGAGGTATGTTTACATCTTACTCTTTTTTCTCAGCTTTCAACCCATACACAATCTATAAAGCCTTGTTTCTAGAGTACAGTTTTTATATAACCTATTAAACACTGGAACTCTTTGTAGAATAATAACAGTGCCTAACATTTTCATAGTACCTTATCCATGGCACATATTCAGAATTAGTTCAGTTTAATCACATGGTACTTTTTAGTTTTCAGAATGCTCCCTTATGCATTGCATCCATCCTGTGGGGTCAGCTATTGTTGTTGTTCAGTCACTCAGTCATATCCAGCTCTTGCAACCCCATGGACTGTAGCCCACCAGGCTCCTCTGTCCTTGGGATTTCCCAGGCAAGAATACTGGAGGGGGGTTGCCATTTCCTTCTCCAGGGATCTGCTTGATCAAGGGATCGCACCTGTGTCTCATGCATTGGCAGGTTCAGGCAAGTCCCGTGGAGTCAGTGCTGCTGCTGCTAAGTCGCTTCAGTCGTGTCTGACTCTGTGCGACCCCATAGACGGCAGCCCACCAGGCTCCCCCGTCCCTGGGATTCTCCAGGCAAGAACACTGGAGTGGGTTGCCATTTCCTTCTCCAATGCATGAAAGTGAAGTGAAAGTGAAAGTGAAGTCATGTCCGACTCCTAGCGACCCCATGGACTGCAGCCTACCAGGCTCCTCCATCCATGGGATTCTCCAGGCAAGAGTACTGGAGTGGGGTGCCATTGCCTTCTCCGAGTCAGTAGGGCAACTATTATTACCTCTACTTTATGAATGAGCTCTTAGTGACTTGTCCAAAGTTACATGGCCAGGCAGTTGTCAAGCCAGGCTAGAATGCCAGGTATCTGCCTCACAACTCAGGAGAATTCTTACTACACTGAGGAAGGGTAAAGCAGCCCTGCGTGTCATCTTTTATCCCATACATTGTGAGAAGTGCTATTGTAAATGAGTATATTAATATGATATTTCTTATAATGCTTAGCATCTTGTAAACTATAAAACCAAGAGTATCCATTTTTTTCCTGCTATTCTCTTTATAACCTTAAAATCTAGCTTTTAGTTTCCTGTTTAATATTCATGCGACTCTGTCTTGATGAGAGCAGGAGAAGCTTGGTGTTTTTGTTATCAGCAGATGCTTTGGTTCTCCCAAAAGCTTTGCAGATGGAAAGGTAACAATATAGATTAATAAGAACAAATAGAGATTTTCTAAGAAACAGTTTTACGAAACCATTCCATTCACACTGCCACACAATTTACATGCCAATTTCATTTAAACTCTTAAGAACTTATCAGTTGCCTTTTCTTTTTCAGTGACCCTAAACATCAACCGCAAGCTCGCCTTCCTGGCCATCTTGAGTGGCTTACTGGTGGAGAGCACCATGGTCTATTTCTTCCAGAGGATGGAATGGGCTGTCGGAAGTGACTGTGCCATCTATAAATCTCAAGACTTTTGAAGAGGTACAGAGCATCTCTCAGTGTTCTTGCAGCCACACAGGTGTCCTTCTCAAACTAGACAGATGTCATTGCAGAACACATAACCCCCCTCCCGACCCCAGCACCTGGGTACCTCGAGGTCACCTCTGTCTCCCTGGGGGACGCTAGGGTTCTGCACTCCAGTTCTGTTGTCACCCTGAGTGGCATCAGCAGCTATGTTTTTATTTCCGGGTCCCTGTTCTCACAGCTCTCTAACACCTCCCTTCCAGCTCACTCCCACCAAAACGTCAGACGCTGAAGTCTGTCCCGCTGACAGCTGTCTCCCACCCTTTCCAACCATTCTGCTCCCTCCCTCCCACCACCCCTGCCTTCTGCTGCCTTTTTTACCTCTCTCCCCCAAACCTCTTACTTTCCTTTACCTTTGTCCCATTTGCCTCTCTCTTAACTGTGCCTGGAACCTACAGGCAGCTTGCATCATCCTCCATTAGTCCCTTGAAACAGCCGGTTCCCTGCCCTTCTATCAGCGTCCTCCTTAGAGCTCTTGGGGTGAGTCCATCAGCCCTTTTCTCTGCTGAGCTTGGCAGGTCGCCCCTGCGTCTGCACAGAGCGCGGCTGGGTGTGCTCCTCTGTCTTGAGGTCACCTCTACGGACCCCTTTCCCCCCCCCGCCCCCACCACACACACAGTGGCCTTGGAGCAGTTGTCCTGAAGTCTTCCCCGCCTTACTTACCCTCGTGTCTGCTCTCACTTTGCTGAGAGTGGAAACTTACCACGGACTTCCCGAGTTTCCTTTTCCCTTCGGCACTTGCTTGGTCATCTGTCCTCTTTCTTCCTTCCGTCCCTCCTGTTCCGGCACTATGCTCAGCTTGTCTTCCTCTCCAGAGCTGAGTACAGCCTGAAGGTATCCTCCTGCCTCTGGTCACTGTCAGCCTCTGGACCACCGCCAGCCCCCCACAGTCTGTGTTGGGGTGGCTGATCGGGTAGACATAAAGGAGTGGCAGGTGGTGAGGAAGGGAGGGAGCAGGCAGGGTAAGCTGAAGCAGCTCTCGGGCACCCCGCTCACCCCACAGGCGCAGCTCTGAGCCTTCTCTGCCTCTCCTCAGCAGCCCTCCCGCCCTCCACGCTCAGCTCACCCGCTTCCTCTCCGGGTCCTCAGAGACACTGCTCCTTCTTCACCCTCTCTCCTCCGCAGTGACTCCTTCCCCTCTGCCAGCAGACGTGTGCAGCTCTTTACTTTAGACAGGCTGCTCTGAGCCTATTTCTCCACTGCCTCTCCTCTTTGTAAAACACACTTTCTCCCCAGTTTCCCGAGTCAGTGCTCTGATAACAGAAAGCAGCCAGCCCCCAGCTCTGCCAGGGCCCTGCTCACTGCTCTGCTCCAGAAGCTGCTGCCGTCCCAGACAGGCCACCTGCGCCCCTCCTGGCATCCGACCTTCCTTTTCCCTACCCCTGTCTGTCTCCCATGTCTTGCTTCAGCCCTCCACTTTTCTCTCCTGCCTTGCAGACACTTGGCTTTGGCAGCAACATGGCTTGACCCATCTAGGGCAGGTTGCTTCCAGATCTTTCCAGACCCGATACCTCCAGTACCCGCCCTCTGCCAGGTCACTCATGCCCTTCCACTGCCTTCAAGATAATTCCAGGACAGCCTCGCTGTTACCTCTAAAATTGAACTCAGTATCCCCAGCCCTCACCAAAACAGAATCTTCCTGATAGCCTTTCTTGTTATTCTTAGTTTTGTTTTTTTTTAATATTTATTTATTTTTGGTTGCCCTGGGTCTTCTGCAGTGCATACAGCTTTCTCTAATTGCAGCGAGGAGGGCCTTCTCATGGTTGCAGTGCTTGAGCCGCTCACTGCGGCGGCTTCTCTTGTTGAGAGCACAGGCTCTATCTAGGTGCATGGGCTTCAGTAGTTGTAGCAGTCAGGCTCAGAAGTAGTGGCACACGGGCTCAGTTGCCCCATAGCAAGTGGAATCTTCCTGGACTAGGGATCGAACCTGTGTCCTCTGCGTTGGTAGACAGATTCTTATCCACTGCGCCACCAGGGAAGTCCCCTGTGAGCTTTTCATCTTGTCACTCAGCCCCCAGCTCAACCCTCATCATCTCCTATTTCAAAGTTTGTAACAACCTCCTTACCGACCTTCAGTCCATCTTCACAGAGCACCACTTCTGGCGCCTCTCTGGATTCTCCACCCCTTCTTCCTGTTGGCCAGAGTTTCGGTCCCTTCCTGAGCAACTGCTTTCAGTTTTCTGTGAGTGTTAGTGCTCATTCCTCCTCTGCGGGCAGGTTTCTCCACTACCCTTTCCTCATCGCCAGACAGATCACACTCCTCTCCACTAACCAGATTCAGTCACCTCTGCCTCTCTGAGGAATGAAGACTGTCCAAAACTTTGAGTCTGTCACGCCTGCTCCTTCCAGTGAGCTCCTAGGGCCCCGCCCAGTCACATTCCCAGAGCTCCTGAGACTGTCCCAGTGCTGAAGGCCTTGCCCCCACTTTTTTTGTGCTTCTGCCTTTTGAGCTATCCAGTATAATTTCTGTGAGGAGAAGGTTCCCTGTCTTGAGCAGCCGTTTGAAAGCCATTTTCCTTTTTAGGTTATCTCATGTTTTATACTTGTTTACACTTTACATTAAAATGCCGTGTATTTATGTCTACCTCCCTCAACCTGGTTTGGTGCCCGGACAGACCAGGCCTGAGGTAACGGTGTCTCCTGTAGTACAGAGCCTGCCCTAATAAGTATTTGTTGATTTGATTTTTTGCGGAATGTGCCACTCTAAATACTGTTTTTATTATCCACAGTTTCGTTTTTTACTGTCTGTGGCATGACTGGTTGCATCTGTAAAATAGAAGACGTAAAAATACAAACCAGTCTTCTCATTATTGTTGTGTAAAACGAAGCAAAGCTTTGGATATACTTCCTAAAAAAGAAAGCGACGGTTATGGCATTGGGAAGTGCTAACCCATGTCAAAACAACTAAACCACGTACGGAAACACTCACACAAACACAAGGAATGTTGCTGCGGGAACTAATGTATGCAACGAGTGAAGATTATACATTATGGACGGTTCAGGTAAGCGCTGGAACTGAAGGAACATGAATTCATGAGTCACACAGAAGAAAAGATCTTTGTTCATGGCTTTGACATATTTATATCTTTTTAATTTAAATGTTAATGGTTAAAATAATACTTTGTATTCTTACAAGAGAAATACTTTTTTCTCAATAAACTCACAGTAAACTGAGCTTTTGTGAATTTTTAATTCAGAATCTTCCCCTGTAACTAAGTTACTCTTAAAGTCAGCTGATTCAGAAATAAATAACTAAAAACAACTGAATTGTACATCTAACGAGTGAATTATATCTCAGTAGAGCTGTTACTAAATAAACAAACACCGCCTCTCCTTTTCTGTCTGCCTGCTTCCCTCTTTGTTCTTTCACGTATTCATTCCCCAGGTACTGAGCGCCTAGTCTGTTAGGGTCACGTATTCATTCCCCAGATACTGAGCGCCTAGTCTGTTAGGGTCAGACAGTATGGATGCAGCAGTATCCATAGAAGACGGCACCTGGGCTCTTGACACTTACCGAATAGTGATGGATTTAGAAATAGGAGGAGGTAACTGTAGGTGACTGTCTTTTTATCAAGCGGTGAGCATAGGCTATTCGGGAAGGGCAGGGTGGGAACACCTGTTCCAGACAGAAGTCAAAAATGTCTTCCAAGGGAAGGGGAAAGGACAGAGCTTTCCAGTAGCCTGGAAGAGAGGACAATGCACACACTCGTGGAGGGCAGAGTGCCAGTGGGCACAGGCTGGGGCGAAAGCAAATGGTCCAGCTGGGTAGAGTGTGAGCCGTGGGAGTTCCACAGATGATACATGGAGGACGTGTATGGTTTGGATTATGAAGGGCCTCATGAGTTGCAATTTATCCCAAGGATGATGAAACCAATACAGAAAGCTGAAGAATCCAAAGTAAAAAAACGGGCTTCCCAGGTGGTGCTAGTGGTAAAGAACCTGCCTGCCAATGCAGGAGACACGTTTGATCACTGGGTCGGGAAAATCTAAAGAGGGTATGGCAACCCACTCCAGTATTCGTGCCTGGAGAATTCCATGGACAGAGGAGCCTGACAGCGGGCTACAGTCCATAGAGTCACAAAGAGTCAGACACGACTAAAGCGACTTAGCACACACAGCTCAGCAAAGTAAAAAAAAACAGGACAAAACCCATTGGAATAACATCACGGAGTACTCATAGAATGGAGAGGACTGTTGAGCACCAGATGGAGCCTGTCAGTTTAAGGAGAGGAGAAAACGTGGTTCAAAGACACAACCAAAGGGAAAAAAATCATTTAAAAAACAAGTATGAGGGGAAAATGACTTAAAAAATACACTGATCATAGCTTTTCAAATCTTTGGCTAAGATAAATAAACTGCATCATCTATTTATAAATTTATATTGTCTACATCCCAGTCTGTCTTGATCACCATAAAGGTATTTGTTAAGTTTTAAAGACAGGTGTTCAAAACCCCTTTCCTGGGTGCCGGTGAGGTGTCCCTGAGCAGTAGGTAGCTAAGTGCAGCAGAATGGGTGGGTGGGAGGGACAGCCAGGGAAACCCATCTCATCAGCTATGATCTTAGACTCCGTTCAGTGTATTTATCACATCACTTGTTGGAGTGAGAAAGGGCAAGTCTCCAGGAAGAAGGCAGAGAGGCTGTCTTCCAGGTCACGTTGAGAGTGATCTCCCATGCCCAGGCTAGGCCCCACTGCCCAGCCCAGGAATTCATCTTCTCTTTATGCTTTTTTTCACAAAAACGTTGAAAGAATTGTACAGTGAAAACATCTGTTCACCACTTAGATTTTACAGTTGTTAAATTTTGCCCTATGATTTCTGAGACAGCAGAACTTAGAATTATGCTGGGAAGATGAGGTAGGGGTGGTGCTTGGTGCTTTAGAATGATGTTTGTTTTCCAAGCCATTCCTCTCTCCCAGTCACTGAAACATGGTCTGACAACAACAAAAAACGTATTTATGTGAACATTTTCTTGAAGGTATAAAACTTAAATTACTTTCAGATATCCATAATTTTATTGAAAAAGCATATGCATCCCCCAAGCCATTCTAGAAAATTACCTTATAGCCACAATCGTGGATCAGTTATGGTCACAGTGGCTACCCAGCCTGTTGATGACGAGTTTTCAACACACCAAGTACCAGAGAAGAAAAAAATACTCAGTTTATGAGAGCACAATGTAGATGAATAAGGCACAAAGAAAATAGACAAGTGGTCTTCGGTTAAAAGATTTTCTATCAAAGTGTTTGAAGCCCTTCGAACTAAATTAGGAAGAAAACATCATAGTGTCCATGAGAGCCAAAGAAAGCATGTTTTTAGCTGTTTACAACAAGACAAGGCAAACATCAATCGAAAAGTGGAAGATACTTTAGAAATCAGTCTTACATGAAGGAATTGGAGCTTAGAATGGTTCAGGGATATGCTCATGGTCACACAAGCATATAGTGATACAACTGGGACTAAAACCTAGGTCTCTACTTCTAGTTTAATAGAGGATCCCTGGGTCTCTCTTGGCCTCCACTTGTAGTCTAGTGGAGGATCCCTGGGGGATCCTTGGGTCTGTCTTGGTCTCTGTTATATAGTCTAATGAAGGACTCCTGGGTATATATATTAGTTTCCACTTTTAGTCTAATGGTGGGTCCCTGGATCTATGTTAGTCTCCACCCCTCATCTAATGGTGGGGACTGGGGTGGTTAACCACGTCATTCTTTGCTAAGAAAAAAGGTAATGTACTTCAAATACAGTTAGGGACAGAGAAAAGAGAGTTTTAAATAAGGAACTCAAATGCCTAGGACCAGATTAAATATTAGTCCTGTGGCTACAAGGAAGAAGCTGTTGAAGAAGATGAGCATTTTATTGTATTCTTTCCTCAGAATTGCTGTGATCCTTAAGAGTTGGGTCATTACTTTCTGATACCAAACACATCTAACCCTAACCTTAAAGATGATGCTATGAAAATACTGCACTCAATATGCCAGCAAATTTGGAAAACTCAGCAGTGGCCACAGGACTGGAAAAGGTCCATTTTCATTCCAACCCCAAAGAAAGGCAATGCCAAAGAATGCTCAAACTACCACACAATTGCACTCATCTCACACACTAGTAAAGTAATGCTCAAAATTCTCCAAGCCAGGTCTTCAGCAATATGTGAACCGTGAACTTCCAGATGTTCAAGCTGGTTCTAGAAAAGGCAGAGGAACCAGAGATCAAATTGCCAACATCTGCTGGATCATCGAAAAAGCAAGAGAGTTCCAGAAAAATATCTATTTCTGTTTTATTGACTATGCCAAAGCCTTTGACTGTGTGGATCACAGCAAACTGTGGACACTTCTGAAAGAGATGGGAATAGCAGATCACCTGACCTGCCTCTTTGGAAACCTGTATGCAGGTCAAGAAGCAACAGTTGGAACTGGACATGGAACAACAGACTGGTTCCAAATAGGAAAAGGAGTACGTCAAGGCTGTATATTGTCACCCTGCTTATTTAACTTCTATGCAGAGTACATCATGAGAAACCCTGGGCTGGAAGAAGTACAAGATAGAATCAAGATTGCTGGGAGAAATACCAGTAACTTCAGATATGCAGATGACACCACTTTTATGGCAGAAAGTGAAGAAGAACTAAAGAGCCTCTTGATGAAAGTGAAAGAGGAGAGTGAAAAAGTTGGCTTAAAGCTCAACATTCAGAAAACGAAGATCATGGCATCCAGTCCCATCACTTCATGGCAAATAGATAGGGAAACAGTGTCAGACTTTATTTTTTGGGGCTCCAAAATCACTGCAGATGGTGATTTCAGCCATGAAATTAAAAGAAGGTTACTCCTTGGAAGGAAAGTTATGACCAACCTAGACAGCATATTAAAAAGCAGAGACATTGTTTTGTCAACAAAGGTCCATCTAGTCAAAGCTATGGTTTTTACAGTAGTCCTGTGTGGATGTGAGAGTTGGACTGTAAAAAAAGCTGAGCGCTGAAGAATTGATGCTTTTGAACTGTGGTGTTGGAGAAGACTCTTGAGAATCCCTTGGACTGCAAAGAGATCCAACCAGTCCTTCCTAAAGGAAATCAGTCCTGGGTGTTCATTGGAAGGACTGATATTGAAGCTGAAACTCCAATACTTTGGCCACCTGATGCGAAGAGCTGACTGATTGGAAAAGACCCTGATGCTGGGAAAGATTGAGGGCAGGAGGAGAAGGGACAACTGAGGATGAGATGGTTGGATGGCATCACCAACTCAATGGACTTGAGTTTGGGTGGACTCTGGTAGTTGGTGATGGGCAGGGAGGCCTGGCGTGCTGTGGTTCATGGGGTCGCAAAGAGTCGGACACGATTGAGGAACTGAACTGAACTGAACCATAACCTTATTTACAATACAAAGTTGGTGACTCATTCTGAAGGGAAAGTTAGTAACCCAAGATGAAATTTAAATGTTCTCTGGCTGAGAAGCCAGTAGAGGAAACACACTGCAAAAGCAGGAACCTCGGTACCCAAAAGAGGATTATATTCATTCATTCATTCCTATTTAAGAAGTATTATATAGACTTATTATTTATCTTGTGCCAGGCACTATTTCAGGGGTTTTATAATCGTTAACTCACTTAACCCTCATGATAACCGTAGGAGCTGCCTCTTGGAGCCCACCAGGAAATGCATTCTGGGTGTTTTGAAAGGGAAGAGGGCGCAGGGCATTGGCTGGCAGGTCAAATGCTGCTGCCCTGTTGCAACACAGATGAATAACTAAATGGGAGGAACACAAGAGTGCCCAGAAAATCTGTGTCAGTTTCCTGTGGCTGCTGTAACACTTGCAGCAAGCTTGTGGCTTAAATTTATTCTCTCACAATTCTCGAGGCAGGAAGGCCAAAGATAGTCTCTGGAACTTACATGTATGTTAAGCTGCTTCAGTCGTGTCTTTGTGACCTTACGGACCACCATGTTCCTCTGTCCATGGGATTCTCCAGGCGAGAATACTGGAGTAGGCTGCCATGCCATCCTCCATGGTACCTTCCTGACCTAGGGATTGACCATGAGTCTCTTATGTCTCCTGCACCGGTAAGCAGGTTCTTTACCACTCGCGCCACCTGGGAAGCCCAGAACTTGTAAATGTTACCTTATTTGGATAAAAAGTTCTTTGCAGATGTGATTAAGGATCTTGAGGTGACCAGATCATTTTGTGTTACGCGAGTGAGTCCTAAATGCTATCACAAATGTCCTCAGAACACAGAGGCAGAGGGACGACTTCCCTGGTGGTGCAGTGGATGGGAGTCTGCCTGCCAATGCAGGGGACAGGGGTTTGATCCCTGGTCTGGGAAGATTCCCAATCCTGCCGGGCAACTAAGTCTGTGCACTGCAACTACGAAGCCCGCGCTCAATCAGAGTCAGTCTCACTGGGCCAAATCAAGGGTGGACAGCCACCCGCCTCCCCCCCGAAGCTCTAAGGGAGAATGCACCCCGCCCCCACTTCCAGCTTTTGTTGGCTCTGCCAGTTCTTGGCCTGTGGGCATGTCACTACAGTCCATCCTCCATCTTCACATCACCTCCTCCTCCATGAGTCAAATTCCCCACTACCTCTTTTTAAATAGGATCATTTTTTGATTTTATTTACTTTTGATTGTGTTGGGTCTCCACTGTGGTGCAGGGGCTACTCTTCACTGCCGTGTGCGGGCTTCTCATCGCAGTGGCTGCTCTTGCTGTGGAGCACAGGCTCTGGGCGCAGGGGCTCGGTAGTTGTGGCTCTTGGACTCTAGAGCACGGGCTCAGTAGTTGTGGCACACGGGTTTAGTTGCCCAGCAGGATGTGGAATCTTCCCGGACCAGGGATCAAACCCGTGTCTCCTGCATTGGCAGGCAGACTCCCATCCACCACACCACCAGGGAAGTCATCCCTCTGCCTCTGTCTTCTGAGGACTCACTTGGGTGATGCAGAATGATCTGGTCATCTCAAGATCTTTAAGCACATCTGTAAAGAACTTTTTGTCCAAATAAGGTAACATTTATAAGTTCCAGAGACTATATCTTTAGCCCAGATATCTTTGGGGGGGGGGGGGGTCATT
This sequence comes from Bos indicus, assembly GCF_029378745.1. NCBI lineage: Eukaryota > Metazoa > Chordata > Mammalia > Artiodactyla > Bovidae > Bos > Bos indicus. The sequence continues at coordinate 3,893,754 of NC_091787.1, forward strand.
TTTCAGCCTACCACAAAATTATCTGGCTAATAACAGCCCCACACACAACACACATACTCACACATGTATGTGCTAAGTCATTTCAGTCATGTCCAACTCTTTGTTACCCTATGGACTGCCAGGCTCCTCTGTCCAAAACAACAAAATTCTGTAAAGCAATTATCCTTCAATTAAAAATAATAAAGAAAAGGAAAAGAATACTGGAGTGGGTTGCCATGCCCTCCTCCAGAGGATCTTTCAGACACAGGGATCAAACCCATGTCTTCGGGGCATTACAAGGGACTTTCTGCATTGGCTGGGAGTGGACTCCATGCAGCTCTGAAGTTCTCTCATGACATATAGAGAATGTCTTCTAACTCCTCCCTGTATTTTCCAGAAGTCACCTTGCTCGAACACATTTGGCAGGAAATACCCAGGCAAACACCTGCTCTGGAGTTGCACGTTCACCATGGATCCATGGCCTGGATTTGAATTCAAGGTCAGAAAATCCTGCATTTACATGCTGCAGGCGAATAGAACAGTGTGTCTGTCTCACAGTGGGTGCTTATTGTGCTGATTCTACCCCTGGCTTCATCTTCTCTTCCCTGCCCTTGTGCTGATTTCTAAACCCACTTTTCAAAAAAATTGCCTGCATTGTGTTGTGTGAATTTTTATAAAGCAGTCTTAAAGTTTTTTTTTTAATATAATTTTACTTATTTTATTTTTGGTTGGGCTTCCCAGATGGTGCCAGTGGTAAAGAATCCACCTGCCCAGCAGGAAACACAAGAGACATGGGTTTGATCCCTGGGTCAAGATCCCCTGGAGTAAGAAATGGCAACCTACTGCAGTATTCTTGCCTGCACTCCAGTATTCTTGTCTGGAGAATCCCATGGACAGAGGAGCCTGGTGGGCTACAATCCACAGGGTCACAAACAGTTGGACATGACTGAAGCAACTTAGCATGCACACATTTTTGGTTGCACCGGGTCTTCGTTTCACAAGGGCTTTCCTCTAGTTGCAGCAAGCAGGGGCTACTCTTTGGTGTGGTGGGTGCCTGGGCTTCTCTTGTTGCTGAGCACTGGCTCAGCATGGGCTTCATGCTGAGCTTCAGTAGTTGCGGCTCCCAGGTTCTAGAACATAGGCTCAATAGTTGTGGTGCACGGGCTTAGTCACTCTGTGGCCTGTGGGATCTTCCCAGATCAGGGATCGAACTCCTATCTCCTGCATCAAAAGGTGGACTCTGTACCACTGAGCCACCAGGGAAGACCTTAAGAGGAGTTCTTTCAACGAAGGTGATACATAAATCATATCAATCCATTGAAAATGATCAATGTGTGTGACCAGGCACGTATCTGCACTGGAGTGTGCCTTCTGCCCTGGGGGCATGTTCCCTCTCCTCCTTCCACAGTTGGGGGAGAGACGTTCAAGTTGCACATCTTCTACTGGGCTCCTTCCAACTCAAGGTCCCAGCACACTGGAAGTGCTTCAGCCCGGGTGCTTGAGCTGGTGTAAATTACTGCTCAATGACATGGTCATTCAGGATGTGTCTTGATACTAGCTTGTTGAGAAAAGTCACATGGTGTATGACCCCAGGGGAAAATGAGTTGAATACATCTTTGCTAGTACTGGATTTGCCATAAAGTTCCTTCGGTTTCCCCCACAACAGCCTATGGGGGGAATTGATAACGAACCTTTTGGCCAACCCAGTATTTCTGCCAGGAAGGCAGAGGGGGATCAGCCCAGAGTACAAGCACTCAGTGGGCACGCTAGGGACACACAGTAGCTGCAGGTGGAGTCTGGTGAGCGAGTACCCTCCTCATTCTGCAAACTCACCTCCATCTAGATTCCTGGGGCATCCCTGCACATGACACATCAGATGAATGAGTGCTCTTCCCAGCCCGCCCTCCAACCTCAGATCCCCATGGTTTTCTTACCATTGTGCTGGACTTGGGGATTTCAGAGTGCTCTTGTCTAAGGGCTTCCCTGGTGGCTCAGACAGTAAAGCGTCTGTCTGCAATGCAGGAGACCCGGGTTTGATTGCTGGGCTGGGAAGATCCCCTGGAGAAGGAAATGGCAGCCCACTCCAGTATTCTTGCCTGGAAAATCCCATGGATGGCAGAGCCTGGTAGGCTACTGTCCATGGGGTCGCAAAGAGTCAGACACGACTGAGCGACTTCACTTCACTTCACTTGTCTCTAACACAGATGATGTTCTAGAGGCCATCTTAAGTAGTCTCCTCTTTTGCCCTTTCTCCCTGAGCCCACCCTGGCATCTTATCACCCTGAGGACAGGACAGACAGAATGAAAGGTAAGCTGCTCTCTCCCCTAAATCCCGAAACAGAGCAGAGCTAAGTCCTAACTCTTCTTCTCTGATTCTGTGCCCTTGTAAGACAGGGAAGTGCTCTCAGGTCATATGGTGACTGTGCTTTAACCGTGTCTATTTCTTTCTCTCTTTATTTTAAATTGGAGCATAATTGCTTTACAATGCTGTGTTGCTTTCTGCCATACAACACTGTGAGCCAGCCATAAGCATACACACATCCCCTCCACCTTGAACCTCCCTTCCACCCCCAACACTATCCTACCCCTCTTCGTTGTCAGAGTATAATCTCCCCGTTATACAGCAGCTTCCCACTAGCTATCTGTTTTTCATGTGGTAATATACATGTTTCAGTACTACTCTTTCCACTTGTCCCACTCTCTCCTTTCCTCTTTGCATCCACAAGTCTGTTCTCTATGTCTGCATCTCTATTTCTGCCGTGCAAATAGGCTCATCAGCACCATTTTTCTAGATTCCATATATATGTGTTAATATACAATATTTTTCTATTTCTGACTTACTTCACTGTGTACAACAGGCTTTAAGAGCCTGTACAACCATGTGTATGTCTCACACAAGTACTCCTCCCACCAAAATCGGCCTTCCCATTATCAGCGGTTTCTGTGTTCCTGGGACCTCAATGGTCATTGACTTTCATTAGTGCTTCCTTCTTGGAGATGGAATGGAGAGCAGGGAGAGGGGTCTCTGAGCTTCCACCTGAGGCTGGCAGTGTGTAATTCTCTCGTCTCCTTGCCCTCTCCTCGTACAGGCACCTGCCTCTCTAGGGTCATAACTCTTCCTTACCTATGACTGCTTTCTGCTTTTATTTTGCTAATTTTGCTTTGGTCATGTTTTTAATAAGGGTTTTTGCTCAGCATTCCATAGATACTCAACTGGCTTGTGCAAGTTCTTCAAGGAGTCAAGAGAATCAGGCTGGAAGCTGGGTATCCAGGGACCTGTTTTTCAGTTAACTGGAGGCCAGAGAAGTGGGGTGGAAAGTCAGGCATCCTCATCACAGTTGATTAGAACAAAGGCATCGGGCAGGCTATTGACACCTCTCCAAAGCCCCCACTAGGTGCTCGGCAGGCCCACACAGCCCCAAAGCATTTTCACCCGTGACATCGATGCAGCAGGTGTCAGCTGTTCTTCAGGCGTAACCTCCAGATGCTATCTTCCAACGTGAGTTCTGCTACCTCCATATGTAACAGGCTCGGATACATGTCTGTGAACTGAAAGTACAGTCCATGAGGACAAGGTGGGACAGGCTTGGGCTTTTACTTGCTGGGCCTGCAAATCCTCTGGAGCATCAGCACCTCCACCCCGCTCAACTGAGCCCCGAGAGTGCTGCCATGATCTGAGGTGTGCAGAATGTGCTGGCTCAGCCTGTGCCACTCCCTACCCCGCCATCTCCTTTGCATTTATTTTGTACCAAAAACAACACTGAGAAGTACTCTGTTGGAATACTCTCTGCTGGAGGAGTGGCCGTCCCACATGCATTTGTACCGAAGAAGACAGGGCCCTAGCCGCTGCCCGAGCCACACGGCCCACTCCCCACACTGCAGGGTTGTTTTAAAGGTCACATGTCCTCCTTCACCCAGCCAGCCCTTCAGGTACCTTCGACTCCCCCAGTGCCCAGGCCAGACCACTGGGTTTCCTGCTGCAGGAACTGGGAGTTGGGAACAGCAAAAGGGATAGTGGTCTGGGGGTGGGGGCAAGCACGGCCTAGACTGTGGGAAGGTCCAATTTGGGCCCACCGAGTTGCACTGGGAGTCTTCACTTTGCCCCTTTCTTGAGAGCAAATAACACGGCAGAATCACCTGGGTGTTCTAGTATATAGTATTTTAGTAAAATGCTATAAATAAAATATATTTTAGTGTATTTTACACACATATGGGCTTCCCAGATGGCTCAGTGGTAAAGAATCTGCCTGCCAATGCAGGAGACTCAAGAGACGCAGATTCCCTGAGTCGGGAAGATCCCCTAAAGGAAGAAACAGCACCCCACTCCAGTATTCTTGCCTGAAAAATTCTAGACAGAAGAGCCTGACAGGCTACCGTCCAGGGGGCCGAAAAGAGTCAGATATGACTGAGCACACACACATACACACACACAAGGTTACAAACACTGAAGTAGCATTTGTCCTTGTTTTATAACACACACACACGTATGAAGAATTCTAATTTGCAAAAAAAAGATGGGACTCAACTGCCAACTTGCCTACAGTGAAGTGATGCTGGTTGCTTTCAGTCACACATACACTCGGCATATACTTATTACCACAGACTCTGAAAGAAATATGGCCTGTGCGTGTAGAAGTTAGACCAAGACCCTGCAGAATGCACTACACAACAAATCATTAAATACTAAAACTCTGTGATGAAAGTGAAGGGACCAGACAGTCTCCTTAGGTTTCACGTTATACCTGCACCCACTTGTGCCTTAAACATAAAGCACAAACTGCATCTGAGAACTGCAGCTCTGCTGTTATTTAGCCATGGTCTTAAGTAAGTGGCTGAATCCATTTATAGAAATGAAAGCGTCTTATGAACACACACAGTACTGCACATAAATGATTTTGGAGAATTTGTTTACACCATTCCTTCTTACCCTGTCTCCTGAAGAACTCACTCACTCTCCAAAGCCAGCTTAGATGATATCTTCACCAACATCCTCAAGTAGTGGCTGAGTCTTCTAGGACTCAGCGGTCCATGGTACTTGCCCCATCATAATACTTGCCGTCACGTACGAGGCTATTTGTGGAAGTGCAACATCTGCCAGACACTCTTCATTATTCACCTGTTCTTGCTGCCTGGATCAATGTGATCCAGAAAAATGCTAGACAAATGTTCGGTGAATGAATGACATCACCCTAGGTTACAGAGAAATGAAAGCAAGGAGCCAGGTTGGTTAACTGTGACTTCCACTGGGCACATAACAAGAACAGTACCATCTGTGAATTCCAAGACTTAAACTAGCAACAATTCTGAGTTCATTGCACTTATGCCTAGAAAGCTGAAAGTGTTTAACTACTATGGATGTTGCCTTCAAAGTAATTCACAATTTCCTCAGCTTTTATCAGGTAACATTGGATGGCTTTATCACCTACATTTCTCTGCTGGTCACCGAGTACCAAGACAGACCAAATCTGAACTTAGGTAATGATTTATGCCAGGTAGCAAAAAAGGACACTGATGGAATTTATTTTCTAATCATCTAAGGCACCTTTGTAGAAGGGTCTATTAGAAAACATTTTACAATCTGGGGAATTTTAATACTCCTTGCTAAGCAATACTTACAGCAGTACACTACCTGTGGAGTAAGAGAAAGTTTGGGGTGGTTTATATATTAATATATTTCAAGCGGAGCATTAGCCACCACAGTGGTTTACATGTATACACCACTTCACTACAGGAGCAAGGAACGTGTCAGCCCAACAGGAAGGGAAGGGTCCCTTGCTCACCTTGATTCATCCCACCTTACACTCTGACATACTTCCTGCCTTCAGAGACTCACAGGCACCATGAGTCACCACAGGTCTAGAAGGAGCCAGAGGCAGCAGACAAGGGAATGCCTGCACTCTGAATCAGAGGGCTCCCAGCCCTGCAAGCCTGGCTCTCTGAGAGGACAGTGGCTGGGGTTTGGGGCAGGCCAGGCAATTCTTTAGTGCTGCAGGGGGAGCACCACAGCCCTCTCGGAGCAGCTCTGTTGGTGCTAGGCTAACTTAAAGCAGCATTCTTCTGGAACTCTGTGAAGAAGAATCGTCTACACAGGAGGAATCTTGTCAAGGTGCATGCAGGACCTGGGGCAGAAGGCCGGGCAGGGTGAGACTTTGTACCACATTGCTGGTGATGCCTGCTCCCTGGACTACACTTTGAACTCTAGACCATAACTAGATCTACATGAGAATCACCTGGGTGACTTTTAGAAACACAGGGATGCCCAGGCCTCACTCCTTACAAATTAAATCAAAATGATGCTGGAGAGGGGACAAGGGCAGGGGGGAGTCTTAATCGAGGCTCAGTACTGTCCTGGGCTTCCCTGGTAGCTCAGTGGTAAAGAATCTGCCTATCAACGCAGGAGACACGGGTTCTATCTCTGGGTTGGGAAGATCCCCTGGAGAAGGAAATGGCAACCTGTTCCAGTATTCTTGCCTGGGAAATCCTATGGACAGAGGAGCCTGGTGGGCTACAGTCCATGGGGTCACAAAAGAGTCGGACACGACTCAGCAACTAAACAACGACAACAAACAATATTGTTCTAAAAGTTCCCCCAAGCATTTTAGTGTGGTCAAGGTTGAGGTCAGCTGGTCTTGGGTTCAACTCATGTGAAGCAGGGGCCAGCCTCAAAGAAAGAGGTCCCAGCAGACAACCAGTCGTCACCTGGTTTTGTTGCTGTTGTTCAGTCACTAACTTGTGTCCGACTCTTTGCAACCCCATGGACTGCAGCACACCAGGCCTCCCTGTTCTTCGTCATCTCCCAGGGTTTGTTCAAACTGTGACCACTGAATCAGTGATGCCATCCAACCATCTCATCCTCTGTCACCCCCTTCTCCTTCACCGGGTTTTACCGCTTTCAATTTTCCCCACCAGTCAGGCCACATGCTAAAGGCAATCTACTGCCACCCCTCATTTCAGTGACCATTTGCAACATAGAAAATGAGCAGAACTCTTCCTCCTCTGCCCCTCACCCCAGCTCCCGACACAGAGTTGTGTGCATAACAGGCTGTTAATAGGCTGATTAACAATGGTGAGTTTTCCTTCCTCACTCTGACCCAAAAAAGGTGCTAATAAAGCAATTATTGCACCAAAGAGAAGAGGAGCAAGGGGTCCAGAGTATGCAATGACTGAACAGCACTGAGCCCTAAGTATGTTGCAGTCTACTGATAAAACAACATTAAGGATGGGCCAACAGAGGAACAGAGCTTCTTTCAAAATTCTTAATGGCAAGTGAGCAAACTGCAGTTTTCTTTCAGTCATTGATTGGATTCAATGCGTTCGAGTTATGAAAGTCAGACCAAAATAATATACAACCACAGATAGTTTAGCCTTTTATCTTTACTTTTAACCTACAAAGTGTAAAGTGTTCATAAAAGATTTTAATAAATATAGTAAGGCTTCAGGTGATCACCGTATTGAGTGGAAGAGTTTGCTTTCTAACATACTACAGCTGATACCCAGAATCTTTAAAACCAAAAATGTTCACCACCTTACAGTGAATGATACACATCGCTTGCCCGTTTTGTCTCCCAGCTCGAGGTATCTCTGCACTGTCTTCCACCCATCTCTGATGCACAGAGAAGGACACAAAATATCTGGACAGGTTCAGAGAATGCAAGTCTCTTGATTGGTGTGGCCTGAAAGGTTTACTTTCTTAGTACACTTTTTTTACTGAGTCCCCTGGACAATTAGTAATGCAGCTTACAAATAAATAAAGCTCAACCAAGTGGCTTTGAAGCTCATGAAACAGCAAGAAAGGCAGCAGAAGGTCCTGAGGAAGGCCAGTAGTGAAATGTGAGCTCTCACACACTGCAAACCCGAAGCAAACCCCACCAGCAGAAAGTAACTAGTTATATACAAGTTGTTTCACCTTGCCCAGAATACGAGAGGTCTTCTCCAGGGATCCTCTCATTATTCTCTCAGTATAAACCCTTGGCCACAGGGTCTCAGGACCGGGGTGTGAGGAGACTGCTGAGCACCTCCAGATCACTCAGCAGAAAGTGGCCCTCCAAACAGACCGCGGTCCCCACGCCCAGGCACATCTCCCCGCCTGCAAATTAAGCTGGCAGTGCTGGTCCCACAGGCTCGAGGACGGCCCACAGAAGAGAAGCCCGTGCTGACAGTGGCCTGCCTCCTGCATCCTTTAGATGGACTCCAGGATCCAGTCGCCGCTGGGGAGTGGGGAGACGGGCAGCATCAGGTCCCTTGGGGGGCCTCGCTCCTTCCCATCCTGGAGGGAGTTCTGCTCCTGGAAATATTCGTCCTCCTCATCAAAGAAGCCGTTCTCCAGAGCGTAAGTGCTGTCTGGGCTGGCCGCTGCCTGGCAGGCTCCCTTGTATTCCTGGATGGACTCATAGAGGCTGTACAACTGGCAGAGCAAGGACATGTCCAGCTGTCGGAGGCCAACCTTGAGGGAAGGGGCAGGGAGGTAAAAGCAAGAAGTCAGCAACAGAGTGGAATCTTAGCGGTGCTCTCAGTCAGCAATCTGCCCGTGCCAGCATGTTCTTTCCACATGGCCAGTGACTCAGAGCATCACTTGAATGCTCTGGCTCTTCAGTTTTGAGAAAACCTTAATTATGCAATGCCCACACCTCAGACGTGACCCAACACGTCAGGGAACGACCACATGTGTGGGGCAGCGAGCCTGGCCCGCAGAACATCGCCTGGTGATCTGGCCTGCCCTGCAGAGCAACAGCCTTGCACATTTTGAAAGCCCCAGCCAGCTTCACTTTGGACACTAAGATGCAAGGGTGTCATCTCTTCCTGCTATGATCAGATTCAAAGAAGACCCCCACGTGCTCTCTGCTTCCTGGAGCAACAGTCTCTTTAATAGAACCAGCAGCTCAGCAGTTAGGGTCATACGCTGCCCCCTGGAGCACCCACCCTCCAATCAGCTGGGTCTCCAGACTCACAAGGAGTCAGACTCCCTCTCCTTTGGAGAAGAGGACATCTTCTCCTAAGATGGCTGTGGGGTCACTCCCCAGAGAGAACCACCGAATAAGCCTTAGTAAGACCTGGGCCTCTACAGATTCCCCTGGGAACTATTTCCCCAAGTGATAACAGAACAAAGAACATTTCAAAGTCACAATTCATTTTTAAGTTCCTCCCTCCCCCAGGGGCCCATCCCAGGGAAAAGAGAACAGTCAGGACAGGAAAATGCATCAATCCCAGAGAGAGAAGGGTTAATTCATCTAGAAATGCAGCACAGACCAGCGCATCTACTACTCTCTCCAGTGCGTGAGAACCACTCTTGTGAAGCCTGCAGACTCTGACTCCGACCCAGGTCCAGGGCCACTGGGAATGGGGACGCTGAGCAAGCTGCTGAGCAGTCAACCTCAGGGGCTCTCAAGATGGGAAACTCTGAACAGATGCCAGGAGACCTGCCCTGCACCCTTCTGCTTCTGGGCTCTCGAGCAAGTTATTTATCATCTCTATGCCTTGAGGACAAAAGGAAATAATTTCTCTGAATTTATTGGGAGGATTAAATGAACTATCAACTATTTTAATAAACAGCAATCACATGTCTCCCACGTACCAAGCACTGCACTAAAGCACTCAAGAAGCACGGAAAAGAATACGCACACACACAGGGAACAGGTGTTTTTTTCAGTCTAACTTTACTGAGGCTTTCAATGGCTAAGCTGAAGATCTCTCTTGGTAAATGTCACAGTGCACTTGAAAATATGTGGGCTATTTTCACATATCTTTTGATACAGATGTCTAACGTAATTCTACAGTGATATGAGAACAGACTGTATGATTTCAATACCTTTAGACCATGAAATCTTTGCACCTTGTTTTATGTCCCCGGATATGTTTCAGTGTCTCCTAGTTTACACTGTATGAGAACTTGAATAGAATTTGTATCCTACTGTTGTGCGAAAATTGTATAAATCTTAATTATGTTGAATTGGTTCACAGTGTTTTTTCTGGTCTACTATATCCCTCTGCTTCTCTGTATATTTATTCCATTAATTTTTGAGAGTTTGATATTAAAACTCCAACTAAAAAGCTTAATTTATCTACTTAAAAAAATAATTGTAATATATAGTGGTGTGTGATGAAAGTGAAAGAGGAGACTGAAACAAAGTTGGCTTAAAGCTCACATTCAGAAAACTAAGATCATGGCAATCAGTCCCATCACTTCATGGCAAATAGATGGGGAAACAGTGGAAACAGTGGCTGACTTTATTTTTCTGGGCTCCAAAATCACTGCAGCTCCAAAATCATGCTTGCAGCAATGAAATTAAAAGACACTTACTCCTTGGAAGGAAATTTCTGACCAACCTAGACAGCATATTAATAAGCAGAGACATTACTTTGTCAACGAAGATCTGTCTAGTCAAGGCTATGGTTTTTCCAGTAGTCTTGTATGGATGTGAGAGTTGGACTATAAAGAAAGCTGAGCGCAGAAGAACTGATGCTTTTGAACTGTGGTATTAAGACTCCTGAGAGTCCCTTGGACTGCAAGGAGATCCAACCTGTCCATCCTAAAGGAGATCAGTCCTGGGTGTTCATTGGAAGGACTGATACTGAAGCTGAAACTCCAATACTTTGGCCACTTGATGCAAAGAACTGACTCATTTGAAAATACCCTGATGCTGGGAAATATTGAGGGCAGGAGGAGAAGGGGATGACAGAAGACAAGATTGTTGGATGGCATCACCGACTCAATGGACATGGGTTTGGGTGGACTCCGGGAGTTGGTGATGGACAGGGAGGCCTGGGTGCTGTGGTTCATGGGGTTGCAAAGAGTTGGACACGACTGAGCAACTGAACTGATAGTGGAACTATATGTAACCTTGTTCTGTATTTTCCAAGTATCCTGTAAATGTGTTATCACACTTTAATAATTTAAAAAATAAAAATTAAAATATATTTTAAAAATTATTAAAAATAAATTAAATATTAATATTAATAAATATATTTTTAAAAGAAACACAGAACATGTCAAAGGATCTAGTCTTTATAATTACCCAGCAATGATATTTTCTACACAAGAGAAGCTATCCGGTGACAAGACTAAATTCCAGGTCACTCTTCACACCGTCAACCACTCTTATTCACCAGCGACCTCTCTGGTACAGCTGAACAGACCACGGAAACGAGCCGTTCACACTGATCTGGCGTGTTAGCCAAGACACTCAAAAGGAAGACCCAGACAGGCAGAGAGGCAGATCCTGTTGTTTCTGGCGTGATTCCTGTCGTTCCAGAATTCCTTCTATGGTAGAACTTCTAAAGAAGCTGTTCCCAGGAAGAGACTTCCGGCACGCTGGGGGCGTGGCCTCCAGGCACGCTCCGCCCCAAGGCATCCTACTCTCAAAAGTTAATTGGCTATTTTGTTGTTGTTAAGTTGCTAAGCCTTGTCCGACTCTTTGTGACCCCAAGAACAGCAGCCCACCAGCCTCCTCTGTCCATGGGATTCTCCAGGCAAGAATACTGGAGTGGGTTGCCATGCCCTCCTCCAGGGGATCTTCCTGACCCAGAGATCAAACCCGAATCTCTTATGTCTCCTGCAATGGCAGGTGGGTTCTTTACCTCTAGCGAACCCAAAACTGTAAAGGAAAAAGTAGTAGAGCGATGTGCTATCGGCCCAGGTCTGCCACTCTCCTGGACCACTGGAGGTGGGCACAGGTGACTGCAGAAGCCCGGACTTCCCTCAACGCCGTGCTGCCCCGACTGCGGCTAAGGGTTGTTCTCCTTAGGTGCTCAAGTGTCCGAGGCATTCCCAGGCCTATGTGGGAGACGCACAGGCTGGGAGTTGGATCATAACCTGGACCTTTCTGCACTGTGGCGGCCGGTGACTCACAAAGCTGCCTTGTCATCGGGCGGAACGCTGGCCTAGAAACCAAGTCTGACCCACCTAGGAATACAGCAGAGCCCTATACACACCTGTTACACAAGGCAACAGATGCCAAGGGTTTGGACTAATTTGACAGGGATTTAAACACAGCACATGTGCACGCCCACAGCCTGGCTTCTCAGGGCCTCCTTCTTCAGACATGAGATTCAGCTTCCTCTGGTTCACCAGCAACCCTCCAGATTAGCCAGGAGAACAGGAGTTAAGAACATACAGGAGCAATCTAGCTTCCCACCCAGGACACCTCTTCCCCTGCTGAGGTAGTTTAAACATTTTCACCTGAATTTTCTAGAGGTAAATCGAAAATCCCTAGGCGGCATCCCATAATCTGACCTGGAACAATTCTCCCTGTGCCTCCTCCACCGGTCAGTGAGGTCCCTTCATCCTGATTGTCCCCTGGCTCTGTTTTTTTTTTTTTTTTTTAAATAGCATCAGATTCATTTTATTTAATTCTCCAAGTTTTTTCCTTACCTTTTTAAATTTTTTTAAATTGGAAGATAATTGCTTCCCACTGCATCCCGGGCTTCCCAGGTGGCCCAGTGGTTAAGAATCCGCCTGCCAATGCAGGAGAGTCGGCTCGATCCCTGATCCAGGAAGATCCCACACACCATGGAGCAACTAAGCCCGTGCGCCACAACTTCTGAGCTTGTGCTGTAGAGGCTGCAAGCCTCAACTACTGAAACCCTAGCGCCCTAGCGCCCACGCTCCACAATGAGAGAAGCCAGTGCAGCAAGAAGCCCGCACACCGCAACTAGAGAAAGTCCGCATGTGGCAATGAAGACCCAGCGCAGCAACAAATAAATAAGTGTATCTATTTTTTAAAGTGCAACACCTCCTCTTCTGACTTGGATGGACTCAGTCACCAGTGCTCCTCACCTTCCCTCACCGTCTCTGCCTGTCTCATGGCGATGACCACTCTCTACCTTTGCTGTGGGTGCACATGGTCTTCCTTCTACTTGAGGACATGCCCAGAAGGCATGGACCCATCTCCCCCTTGGGTCCCTCAGCACCCAGTGCAGACCCTTGTGGAGGAAACTCAGACACTGGTGAGCAAGGGAAAGCTATAGAGACCCCGATGCCCTCCCAGATTACGTCTGGTGGTGAAGTGGCCTGGCAGTGGGTTTGGGATCCACAGGCTCCTGGCTCCACCCCAACGTGCCCCTGAGGAAAGCCACAGGCCACATGGTTCTTGCCATGTCATCAGAAAAGCACTCACCTCTTGCCTGACAGGAGAAGAGACAAACGAAGATTCCTTCCTGAGTGCTCACTGCAGAGCCAACAGCTGGGAGGCAGGGACAGACAGCAGGCTCTCAACAGGAGGGCATGAGGCTCGGGGGTGTGGGAAGCAGAAAGAAGGCCTGGCCACAGAACTAAACTGCAGTTACATTTTAGGACATGATTAAATCACCCACAAACAAGAACTTCTCATCTTTCCGGAAAAAAAGTGGGCAGAGGCAGGGGCGCACGCCCTCAGCAAGCCCGCTAACCCTCACCGCTGTCCTCATCCCGCTGCAGAAGCCCGTCACCTTAGTGATGTGTTCCCTAAAGGACAGGCGCTGAGTCACAGCTGCATTCAGAAAACACAGCTCTTTCCTGAAAACCCAGTTGAAAAATTCAGACAGCCTCATTTTAGAAAAGTACAGAATTCTTAGACCCTGTAATTTGTAGCCCCTTGCTGTAGACTTCTGAGACAATCAAGAACAAGCCACTCATCTCCAAGCTTTAAACTGCTGGCCTGACTCCTTCCTCTCTCTGTTCAGGCTTCCTGCTTCCTTCCTGATCGTGTCCCACAAACAGAGCTCCCTGCACCCCGCTTGCTGTACACACAGGTGGCTTACTCATTCCCAGCATCTCCAACAATAGGGCCAAACAATCCTGAACCACCCTCAAAACAGTTTCAAAACTCACAATGGGCTGGCCACATGTATACACCTCAGACAGGATGGTGGTTCCCAGCTGGGTTTCGGGTCACCAAGTCTCTGAATATCCCTGGAAGGTGATGTTAAGGAGGAAGTTCTTCCTGACTTTTAGATGATAATAGAAATGTTACCATTAGAATACGAGGCTTAGGAGATGAAAGAGAACTGTGGTGGGAAATTAACTGATTGAAAACAAAGCATCATGAAAAATTTTAGGAAGTTTTTAGGAGTAAAAAATATACTTAAGAAAAATAGTCTGTTTTATTTAAGAAGCTAAAAGCCACCAGGGAAGCCCAAAAACAAAAGTTGGGGGTAATTCTCGTGCTTGTACGAAGCTCTTTTATGTCTCTCTTTTTCAAGAGACATAAAAGCAACTTTTTCTGAAATATAGCAATGAGTAGAAAACAAGATAAACATACGAGGAGATGGTCTTACTTACCCAGGTCCATATAGGAAATTGGGCCCAGGGTGGGGGAGGGGAGTAAATCTGGTGCCAGCACAGTTTAGCCCCAGAGATCACACTGGGGTCACACTTGGGGGCACTCTGCAATGAGCTTCTCCCGTGCCAGTCCACTATTTCCTCCTCCTGTGATTCCTCAACCATAAGATGAAAGATACCCCACCTCACATGGTACAAGGGATGCATAGGTCTGAAGTTAAGCTACAGAATCAGGAACAGGGGGCCCCAAAATATGGAGACAGATGCAGAAAAAGTCTGGTGGGTGAACATTTAGTTTGAAACGTAATGGATGATAGAAACTTGACTGAAAAAATTATAGTCATACAATAAAAGGGTTTCTGTAGTGGCTCAGTGGTAAAGAATCTGCCTGCAATGAAGGAGACCCAGGTTTGATCCCTGGGTTGGGAAGATCCCCTGGAGAAGGAAATGGCAACCCATTCCAGTATTCTTGCCTGGGAAATCCCATGGACAGAGGAGCCTCGTGGGCAACAGTCCATGGGGTCGCCAGAGTCAGACATGACTTAGCAACTGAACACACACACACATACAATAAAAACCAGGCAGTTACTTAAAAGAGCAGCTGTCTAAGTACAAGAGTAGGACATTGACCAACGCACACCATTAGGCACAAAAGTTCAAGGTACAGAATAGTACGCTGAGTAGGACCTCACTTTACACATTATCCATACACACATGCAAGCTTTTGACTAGAAGAGAAAATGTCTGTGAGCAGAATTCACTTCTGCAAAGTGGGACTGGATATTTACAGCCTTCTGTACTGCTAAAAAACTTTTTTTCCAACAAGCATGTTACTCTTAATTTTAAAAACTAGTTATAATAAAGTATATAACTTATGTGCATTGCTAGTAGGGCTGGACACTTGTAAAACCTCTCAGCAAGACTCACTGGCAATATCTATCAAAAGCCTTAAAATATCATGTAACTTTTAACCAGCTAACCAGTTCATCGCTAGTGACTCTGGAGTAGAAAATCTCAGCTATACACAAATAGGTAATCCTCATCCTTGTTTTGTGAAGTAGGTGTGGATTCTGTTACCATGAGGAAACTGAGCCCTGAAAGATGCAGGCCCTTCACTGAGAGCAGGGGCTGCAGCCGGGTGGTAGGGCTCCAGCATGCGTGCCCGACCATCAGCCTGCACTGCCCACCCAGACTACGCTGGGAGAGGGCGCCATGTCAGCTGGGGGCAGCAAGCTGTTGAGATCACAAGCGACTCTTCTTATTAGCTTTTATGAATTTTCTCTGGTGGCTCAGATGATAAAGGACCTGCCTGTAATGCAGGAGACCTGGGTTTGATCCCTGGGTTGGGAAGATCCCCCGGAGAAGGGAATGGCAACCCACTCCAGTATTCTTGCCTGGAGAATCCCATAGACAGAGGACCCTGGTGGGCTACAGTCCATGGGGTCCCAAGAGTTAGACATGACTGAGTGACTAACACTTTGACTTTCGCCTTTCTGAGTTTTCCAGATTTTCTACTATGAATATGTATTAACTCATAATGAACCTTTAAAAACATAATAAATGGCTTGTAAATTTATTTTAGACAATACTATTAGTAAATGCCCCAAATTTAATGAGTGTCTAGTATGCATCCGCAGGACTGGAATGTAATTAAAGATCGCA
Organism: Bos indicus; assembly: GCF_029378745.1. Lineage (NCBI taxonomy): Eukaryota > Metazoa > Chordata > Mammalia > Artiodactyla > Bovidae > Bos > Bos indicus. The sequence continues at coordinate 3,909,649 of NC_091787.1, forward strand.
GTGACTTAATGGATCATAACCTGATTTCTGAATAAAGGATGTGTTGACAGAACGCTGACCTGCATACTGTTTAAAAAAAGAAGACCAAAGAGAAAAGCTTCATCAGTGTTGATCTAACAGAGAAAGAGCTATGAACTCAGCTGCCTGAGCTGGCCGGAGATACTCCTGCAGGAACCCAAGCTCCCAGGTGAACTGTGATTCTGGGCTCCCTAAGCAGGCTTCCATCAGTCACTCGGCTCCTCCCCAGGGGGTATGCGTGTGTCAACCTCATCTCCTGTTAACGCTGCAGCCCCACCGAGCTGAGGACTGCCTCAAAAGAGCCCTGGTGATTCAGAGAGAGCAAGCAGACCAGGTCCTACACCTGAAGGCGCCCAAGCCGATGGATGGAGCCCATTCTGCAGCTCAGCAGTGCAAGTGAAGACATCCTTGTCCATCTCTAACCTACAACAATGGATGTACCAATGAAGCCCATTTCCTCTCATTCTGCCCTACGCAGAGAAGGAAAAAGAAAAAAAGCAATTGACCACTATCTAAGACATGTCTTTGCACATTCCTTTACTTTCTTTCCCAATTACAAAAATAAAATATTCTAACTGTATTAAAAATTCAATGGCTCATAATTATACAGTCTTCCCTAATTTCACATCCTAATGCAGCAGTCTTAAAATGTTTTGGTCTTGGTTGGGACCCCTTGAGACTCTTAAAATTACTGAAGGTCCCAAAGAGCTCCTATTTATGTAAATTATACCTATCAATAGTTACCTTATTAGAAATGAAAATTGAGAAACTGTCATATAAAGCCATTCAAAAACACGACACCCACTGCTAACATATATCACATTTTTATAAATGAGATTGTGTAAGAAATCTTTTTAATGTCTGGCTTATCTTCTTCTGTACTTGATCTCTCATAACATGCTCTTTTGGTTTAAATAAACCTGGCCTCACATAGATATGTACTTGGGAAAAAGGAGTATTTAAACCACCTTTCAAGTTAACAGTGGATATTATTGTTTGGCACCATCCTTAAGCTGGCTCCAGTGTGGAATTTGAAACTATGCCAATGAGCTTTTAACACTGTTTCATTAAAATCCACCAGTCTTGCATTTTGAATGGATCTTTTAACCATGCACCAAGCATTAGTTATATGAAAAATGTGGAAAATTGATTCACTCAATGTAGACCTTCCAAATATTGATATATTTCCTTAGGTACTATTTTGGAAAGTCACATTTGCCCATATGATCACCATCTAATTATGGACACTCCCACAAAAGGATTTGGGAACCCATAGGTGTCCTCAGACCATAATTTAAGAACTACTATTCCAAACACATCCACTTTTAGCTGTTTAGCATACCTCCCTCAAGACACAATGCACATACAAGTGTATATATATACTGTTTTGTAATTTACTTTTCCAAACCTTGAACACCTATGTTCATTTACATAGTTACCACATTCTTTTCAACAATTGTATAATATTCTATCACTGTTATATATTATTATTATAGAATACTACTATATATCACTGCAAAAGATATTCCTACATAAGTACTGTTATTCCCTTGGGTGACTATTTCTGTAAAAAAAGTTTTTAAAATTATGAAAATGAAATTGCAGGGGAGAAGGCAGAGAAGGGAAATGGGATACTTTCCTTCCAATCCCTCAATTCTGGGATCACAAACAGTGGACTATTCATCAAGGATGTGTCAAAGGCCTGAAAGTTCATTACTTAAGATGATGAATGCACACATGAATGCAGTTGATTCTAAAAATCAAGTGGGACTAGAGGAAAAAGCATGACTTAACTAATGACACATGGGAATTCAACACCCATTTGAAGGTTAGTTTGCATTTTGTCATTTTCTTGAATGATAACTAATTGAAATTGCCTCTGTGAGAGTAGATTCAGTAAAGGAAGAAAATCTGAAGCTAAAAATCAGGAAACCAAGTTCTTGGACAATAAACAGAAAACTTTATGTCAGTGTCTAGTGTTTTTAGACAACTGACATAAAAAGCAAGAGAAAGGGTTGGTGTCCACACGATATTAAAGGCCAGTGGCCATCCCCAGTCTCCTTTGACCAAGGCCAACCAAGAATCCTACATTAAGAGCTAACACTCTTATTCCAGATGGCACTGCATGGGCTTGACTTGAGACTGGCCTCCAACCATAAGCCCATTTAAAGACTCAAACCCCCTCTCTGAGACCCTGTTGTCTTGTATAGGGTGAAGACTGAACTCTGCGGGGATCTGGGCTATTCAAGTTCATGGCCATCTCCTAGTTTCTAGTTCACCACACAAGGCTGTCAGGTATTTAGGTGTTGTCTCAACTAAAATTAAAAGACCCTTACTCCTAGGAAGAAAAGCTATGACGAACCTAGACAGTATATTAAAGAGCAGAGACATCCCTTTGCCAACAAACAAAGGTCCATACAGTCAAAACTATGGTTTTTCTAGTAGTCATGTATGGATATGAGAGTTAGACCATAAAGAAGGCTGAATGCTGAAGAACTGATGCTTTCAAATTGTGGTTCTGCAGAAGACTATTCAGAGTCCCTTGGACCGCAAGGAGATCAAACCAGTCAATCCTAAAGGAAATCTACTCTGAATTTTCATTGGAAGGACTGATGCTGAAGTTGAAGCTCCAATACTTTGGCTACCTGATGGGAAGAGCCAACTCACTGGAAAAGACCCTGGTGCTGGGAAAGATTGAAGGCGGGAGGATAAGGGGGCAACAGAATATGAGATAACAGGATGGCAGCACCGACTAGATGGACATGAGTTTGAGTGAGGCCCAGGAGATGGTGAAGGCTAAGGAAGCCTGGCGAGCTGCAGTCCACGGGGTGGCAAAAAGTTGGATACAACTTAGCGACTGAAAAACAACTAAAATGCGGGAAAGTTGTGTTGCTGCTCTCAGGAATCAAACCATTTTTCTCAGATTCAATTCTTCACCCAAACCATTGCAGTTCAGGAATTCAAAAGTTCTGTGTGGACAACTTCCCACTCACAGGTGGGTGACCAAAGCAACTATTGGATAGTTTGAAAAAAAGAAAATATGAGGCAGAGAGTTTTCAAAGTTACTATTTAGAAAGGTGTTGCTGATGGTTTGAGAAGTGGAACTCAAGAATCCTCAGAGATCTACCATCTCCCGTCTCCATGTCTGAGGCTCTCCTTCTGTCTCTACACTTTCATATGACGCTTCTGAGGACCTAATAAGCTTGATGAGCTAAACTTACAGGGCTGCTGGGCAGTGGTCTCTGAAGAACCCTGCAAGGAAAGATGTGTGCCAGGATCCCTGTGGACTCTGAGAGTCACGTGTGTGCTTCAACCACATGCAAGGATTTGAAATGCCAACAAAGATCCTCTGAGCCAAGCTAGCCTGTCAGCATACCAGATAAAAATCTTTCAAATTGTGGGGCCCTTGAGGCCATAGTATATTTATCCAGGAAGAGGTCTGCAGGGAATAAAATTGGTATAGCCACTATGCAGAACAGTATGGAGGTTCCTTAAAAAGCTAAATAGAGAGCTACCATAGCACCCTGCAGTCCCACTCCTGGGCATATATCCGGAGAAAAACATGATCTGAAAGGATACATGCACTCCAATGTTCACTGCAGCACTGTTTACAATAGTCAAGACATGGAAGCAACCTAGATGTCCATCAACAGAGGAATGGATTAAGAAAATATGGAACACACACAATGGAATATTACTCAGCCATTAAAAAGAACAAAATAATGCCATTTTCAGCAACATGGATAGACCTAGGGATTGTCACACTGAGTGAAGGAAGGCAGACAGAGGACAAATATTGTATGACATCCCTTATAAGAAAGTGGAAGTGTTGGTCACTCAGTCATATCTGACTCTTTGTGACCCTATGGACTGTAGCCCTCCAGGCTCCTCTGTCCATGAGACTTCCCAGGCAATAATACTGGAGTGGATTGCCACACCCTCTCCCAGGGTATCTTCCCAACCCAGGACTGAACCCAGGTCTCCTGCTTTGCAGGCAGATTGTTTACTGTCTGAGCCACCAGGGAAACCCAACATCCCTTATATGTGAAATATAACATGATACAAATGAACTTATTTACAAAACAGAAAAAAAAACTCACAGCCTTAAAGAACCAACTTATGGCTGTGGGGTGGGGGTGTGGGGAGGATGAGGGGAAGGGACAGTGAGGGAGTTTGGAATGGACATGTACACTGCTATATTTAAAATGGATAACCAACAAGGACCTACTGTATGGCAGATGGAGCTCTGTCAACGTTATGTGGGAGCCTGGATGCGAGGGGAATTTGGGGGAGATGGATACATGTGTATGTATGGCTGAGTCCCTTCACTGTTCAGTTGAAACTATCACAACACTGTTTTGTTAATCGGCTATACCCCAATATAAAATAAAAAGTTAAAAAAGAAAAAATATTTAAAAATACTAGATATCTTATATTTTGGCTGTCCAGCAGTAGCCCCCTGCTCCATTTCTGCAAACTCATCTTTCTTTTAGGGATGCCCAGCCCTGTACCCCATCTGCACAGTCACACCACCTTAGTAAATAAAACACCATCTTGGCCTCAGTCACCAATAGCTGTCCAGACGCCCCAAGCTGGGCCCACTGGTATTCTTCCACACAGTATTTCCAAAGTGGCAGTAAGAAGCATGGCTGAAACTGGGAGTGTGGACACTGTAGACAGTCACATTCCAAAATGTAGAGGGGGGGGGGGGCCGTGAAAAGGAGGGTAAAGAAGATTACAGTAGCCTTCCTGGGTTCCCCACCAACCCTGGTTCTAGTCTGCCTCTGTACACATCCAGCCCTACAAGGCTCTCCTTTTGCAAGAGCTTGTTCAAACTGAGTCTCTATTATTAATAAAGTCTTCAGACATGAAAAGTGGCACATGGTCTAAACTACAGCAAGCGTACTCCTGTAAAGATGCCCACCTCTGCTAGATGTTATAAGCTCCTTAACACCTGGAGAGTTCAGCCCTATATCCTAGTTCAGCCCTGTATCCTCTACAGCACTTTATAACCACCAGACATGTGGCAAACATCTGTCTGATACAATCCAAATATACTCTCTGATGTTGGGGAGGGTGGGGGGAAACAATCTGAACTTCTTGTTTTAAAGGATGCTTTCAGGTCTAAAGAGCAAAAAGCATCTGTCTGACCCTCACAGCTCTCCAAATGGGCTCACTTGGGGAGGGGAAGGAAGCTCACAATGGCACAGAACTTCAGAGTAAGCCCATTACTAGCACAGGAAGTGCTGAAACTCCAGCGGACATCAGGACTCTCAAAGCAGAGCAGGGCGTCACCCACACAGGCGCCCCTCAACACCAGCTCCCTGTGTTATGCCCTGATCATCCGGCAATCAGTTATCTGCAGGCCAGGCTCTGCCAGCCTCCGGCTCCACGTTCTGAAATGTTTAACATACCCTTCCACTGATGCGACGGCAAACCACCTTCCCCCATAAGCAGCCACTTCTCCTGACTCCCTTATTGCTGTGATGACCCCCACTTTCCCAATGATGAATGACTAAAGTTATTACTGCCACATTAATGGCACTCCATGAAGTTCGACATTTTAATATACACTGACCTAGAAAATACTTGCAACATGTGCCCCCCGCCCCCCGCCCCCGCCATAGCAGTAAAACCCTATGATTTAACAGGGTCTTGGAGCCAGACACGTCTGGCTGAGATTGTCACATTAGGTGAGCTACTTAAATTCTGAATCCTATTTTTTAAAATGTAGGCTTTCAGTATCTATCTCATGGAGAAGTTATAAAAATCAAATAAGATGATGTAAGGAAAACTTTACCCTGTGCCTACCAGGAGATATCCCCAAATAGTAAAGTGATCAGGTGCTAGGACTGTAATTTTTAAAATATTATTTATTTATGGCTGTGACACATCTTGTTTGCCTCAAGGACTTCTCTCTAGTTGTGGTGCTTGGGCTTCTCGCTGCAGTGGCTGCTCTAGTTGCTGGGCACGGGCTCTAGCGCATATGGGCTTCAGGAATTGTGACATGTGGGCTCAGCGGGTGCAGCCCCCCGGGGTCTAGAGCACAGGCTTAATAGTCATGGCACACGGGCTTAGTTGCTCTACAGCATGTGGGATCTTCCCAGATCAGGGATTGAACCTATGTCTCCTGCACTGGCAGGCAGATTTTTTACTACTGAGTCATTAGGAGACAGAAGCAGAAGATATTAAGAAGAGGTGGCAACAATATACAGAAAAATTATACAAAAAAGATCTTAATGACCCAGATAACCACGATGGTGTGATCACTCACCTAGAGCCAGACATCCTGGAATTCGAAGTCAAGGGGGCATTAGGAAGCATCACTACTAACAAAGCTAGTGGAGGTGATGGAACTCCAGTTGAGCTATTTCAAATCCTAAAAGATGATGCTGTAAAAGTGCTGCAGTCAATATGCCAGCAAATTTGGGTCACAGGACTGGAAAAGGTCAGTTTTCACTCCAATCCCAAAGAAAGGCAATGCCAAAGAATGTTCAAACTACTGCACAATTACACTCATCTCACATGCTAGCAAAGTAATGCTCAAAATTCTCCAAGCCTGGCTTCAACAGTATGTGAATCGTGAACTTCCAAATGTTCAAGTTGGATTTAGAAAATGCAGAGGAACTAATCAAATTGCCAACATCCATTGGATCATTGAAAAAGCAAGAGAATTACAGAAAAACATCTACTTCTGCTTTATTGACTATGCCTTTGACTGTGTGGATCACAATAAACTGTGGAAAATTCTGAAAAAAATGGGAATACCAGACCACCTTACCTGTCTCCTGAGAAATTTGTATGCAGGTCAAGAAGTAACAGTTAGAACTAGACATGGAACAACAGACTGGTTGCAAGTCGGGAAAGGAGTACGTTAAGGCTACATATTTTCACCGTGCTTATTTAACTTATACTCAGAGTACATCATGTGAAATGCTAGGCTGGATGAAGCACAAGCTGGGTCAAGATTGCTGGGAGAAATATCAACAACTTCAGATATGCAGATGACACCACCCTTATGGCAGAAAGGGAAGAAGAACTAAAGAGCCTCTTGATGAAAGTGAAAGAGAAGAATGAAAAAGTTGGCTTAAAACTCAACATGTATACCTGTGGCGGATTCATTTTGATATTTGGCAAAACTAATACAATTATGTAAAGTTTAAAAATAAAATAAAATTAGAAATAAATAAATAAATAAAAAGGAAAAAAAAAAAACCCTCAACATTCAGAAAACTAAGATCATGGCATCCAGTCCCATCACTTCATGGCAAATAGATGGGGAAACAACAGAAACAGAGACAGACTTCGTTTTTTGGGCTCCACAATCACTGCAGATGGTGACTGCAGCCATGAAATTACAAGACGCTTGCTCCTTGGAAGAAAAGCTATGACCAACCTAGACGGCATATTAAAAAGCAGATACAGCGCTTTGCCAACAAAGGTCTGTCTGGTCAAAGCTATGATTTTTCCAGTAGTTATGTTTGGATATGAGGATTGGACTATAAAGAAAGCTGAGCACAGAAGAACTGATGCTTTTGAAGAAGCGTGTTGGAGAAGATTCTTGAGAGTCCCTTGGACTGCAAGGAGATCCAACCAGTCAATCCTAAAGGAAATCACTGAATATTTCATTCATTGGAAGGACTGATGTTGAAGCTGAAACTCCAATACTTTGACCACCTGATGTGAAGAACTGACTCATTGGAAAAGACCCTGATGCTGGGAAAGATTGAAGGCAGGAGGAAAAGGGGATGACAGAGGATGAGATGGCTGGATGGCACCACCAACTCGATGGACATGAGTTTGAGTAAGCTCCAGGAGTTGATGAAGGATAGGGAAGCCCGGCATGGGGCAGGCAGTCCATGGGGTCGCAAAGAGTTGGACTTGATTGAACGACTTATCTGAACTGAACTGAGCCATCAGGGAAACTCGACTGTAATTATTAATTGTTTTGCTTAGGGGCACTTTCCATTAAAAAACTTATTTCTGGGGGCTTCCCTGGTGGCTCAGTGCTAAAGAATCTGCCTGCCAATGCAGGAGACACGGGTTCAATCCCTGGTCCAGGAAGATCCCACATGCCACAGAGCAACTAAATCCGTGCACCACAACTACTGAGCCTGTGCTCTAGATCCCAGGAGCAGCAACTACTGAGCCCACGTGCCACAACTACTGAAGCCTGAGCACCTCAGAGCCTGTGCTCTACAAGAGAAGCCACCATAGTAAGAAGCCCTCTCATTGCAGCTAGACAGTAGCCTGTGCTCACCACAACTAGAGAAAAGCCAGCACAGTCAAAAATAAATAACATAAATAAAATTATTAAAAAAAAAAGTCATCTCTGGCTCTTTATCATCACCATCCTTACTCTGATATTTACCCAGCAAGGCCTGTGGATTCTATTTCAATGAAGTGTCTCCCACGTGATTCTCGTTTCACATTCCGGGATCCCCAGGCTGCTGCAGGCTCTCATCTATCCAAGCACATCTCCAGTACCTCCCAAGCTCAGCCAGCTCACCCCTCTAAGCACCCTGCTTTCACATTAACTCTTCGAAGCCAGTTCTCCGGCTTTACCTGTTCCTTTGCTACTCTTGAGGCCTTCCTCAGCCCACTTGGCCCCAACCCGTCCTCTCAGGTGGAATGTCCACGCCTGCCCTATTCCAACAGGAGCGCACGTCAGTCTTCATTTTCTACCACCCATTCTCTTCTTAAAATGCAGTCGAATTCAGAGGGCTTCCACACTACTGCTCCTCTGTGCTCGTATACTTTTTAAAAAGGAACTAACTACATTCTGCCAGGACTTCTTGTTAGTTCCCTGGGCATAGATTTGACCTAAGGCCTTCAAATTAAATAGATCAACACAGACTACTGGGCAGATAATTCAAGCACAAACTCTCAACTCTAATCTTGCAAGCCCCCACCCCCACCCCCGTGGGAGCCTCAGTTTGAAGCGACCACTCAGACCCCACTGCCCTAAGTTAGTAAATCTCAAAAAGGCAAAAAACCCCAGAGTACTCCTAAAGACTTTGTGACATTCCTTGAAAGGGACTTGTCAAGGCCTGTAGCCATGTTTTGTCTTTATCTCAGCTAAATATCAGATGGCTGTTTTTTTCTTGTGTTTCCGATAGGCTGAGAGAGAGCTCTGGTCCAGGGCATAATTAGAAGGCTGTGACTGTACTTTAGTTGCACCAGGAGGGACCTGGAAAAACACTTTTGGGAACAGCATGGTTACTCCCAAGTTACCACTGAGGAGTGTGCAAGACTCCAGAGCATGTTTATAAACCAGAGAGAGCTTCACAGGGGGAGTGGCCTGAGGTTTTCCTGTCTCTGGTCTCTTAAATTAACCAGGATGAGTCTTCCTATTTCACCCTCTTTATTTATGCTGCATCCAAGTTCAGACTCTAAACATACTGGGTGTAGGCTTATCTAATGAAATTACAGCTTACCAGCTGTGCAATCCTGGTGTTGATTAATGCTGATTAATAAATAAAAACAGTTGGCTTGAAATTTAAGTCATTCTGTAAGAAGCTTAGAAAATCTTCTCAGGGAGAACTGGAAATCACTTCAGTGGCAGCCACAGAGTGGGAAGACAATACTGAATTGCTTAAAAGGTGTTAACGCTGTTTCTAGATTTAATTCTTACTTTTCAGGACAGATATTTTCCCGAAAGAAATGCAAAATTGAATTTTTCTAAATAATATAGTAATATACTAAAAGCATATTTAAAGGATTCCTATTATAAATTTAGGTGCCAACTTATTTGGGGGGACAAAAAAATTTTTTCATATATTAGATTTCCTTAATAAAGTACTTATCTGTAGGGGGGAATCTGCATTAGGTAAAAGGAAAGGGCAAATTCTAAACAGAGAGAGTGGCCAAGAAAGGTGATCAGAGGCCTGCAGGAGCGTTAGACGGTTTTTCTGTTGTCTTCTGAGCTGGCCTAAGCCTGGAGAAAACTGGAGACCCTTGAGCTGCTTTCGGCTTCACTTTAACTCATTAGTCCTACTCCACGAACACCTAACATACTTCCCAACGACCGAGAAAAACTAAGCCCCATTGTTTGCAGCCCAGGCACAACCTGAAGAACCCACATGGACTTCACCCACACGGCGAGGACTCCACCGCCCCAATCCTCTCTAGCGGGCTTGGGGAACCGGCCACCACGCGGAGACTATCAGGGTGAGCGGCCACCGGCATCTGCGGGCAGGAGCCGCTCCGCTGTAATCCGATTCTGCACGCGCCCTGGGCGGGGGGGAGGGGGCGAGGGCTGTTCCAATCCGCAGTCTACACTCGCGAGGACAAAAAGCTGTTCTCTTCAGGGCAGGAAAACACAATTGCACACAGCTCTTAAGCCCGCGGGCGCAGTGAAGGCCGCCCCCCGACCCCGGGAGATGAACTGCCCCCTGGGGAGGGGTGACCAGCCGCCCCCGGCCCGAGGCCAAGCGCTAGCCCCACGCAGCCCCTTATGGGTCTCTGAGCCAGCTGGGGCCGGACGAAGAGCGCCGGGTCTCCAGAAACTGCCTTTTGAAAGGGGTACCTCCCTGGGCGAGGGTCCAGTAGTGGGCACAGAGAGGACAAGCAAAACGGGGTAGTTGAGAGGGCAGTGTCCCTCTTTACGCGTCGGCGCCTGGGGCCAAAGAGCCTGAGACGGGCGGGTGGCGCGGGGACTTCCGGCGAACTTTCCCAGAACGGCGAGCCCGGCTGGAAAGGACCCCCGCTCCGGCCCGCGGACCTCCCTTACCATCTCCTTGCGCAACAGGGCCAGCGCGGCGTCCAGGTTGGGGGGCTTGGCGGGCAGCGCCGCCGCCCTAGCCCCGCCGCCTCCCGCGCTCCCGCGGCTCAGCTCGTCCTGGATGCGCGACTTCTGCGCGTACAACCTCTCCAGGTGCCTCCAACCCCCCGACGCGCCGCCGCCCGACGCCGAGTGCAGCAGCCCGCTCAGGCTCTTGGGCAGCGGAGGCAGCCCGTCCACCCGCAGCCCGCGCACGGAGCCGGCAGCCCCGGCTCCGCTCATCCCGTCCGGCCTGGCCGCACGCTCTCCGGTCCGCAGCCGCCGCCACAGCCGCCTGGGGCCCTTGCTCCCCAGCCCGCCCCCTTCCCGGGGGCGTTCCGCCCACTTCCCCTCCCCACCGCGCTGCCCCGCCCCGAGCCCCGCCCCTCCCCACGCCTCTCCCTGCGGCCCCGCCCCGCCCCTCTCCGTGCCCCCGCCCCCCACGCCCCGCCCCCTCTCAGCGCCCCCTCCCTGCGTCCCCTCCCCGCGCCCCGCCCCCATCCGCGCCCCGCCCCGTCCCCTCCCGGGCCCCCCTCCCTGAGTCCCTGCCCCGCCCCCTCCCCGTGCCCCCTCCCTGCGTCCCCGTCCCGCGCCCGCGCCCTCTTGGCGCCCCACCTCCCCGGCTTTCCTGCGGCTCCGCCCACTCACCTTCCACCCCTGCGCCCATCCCCGGGCCGGTCCCTGGCTCACCTTTAGCCCCCCCTGGGACTCTCGCCTGCCGGCCCTCCTCGTGGAGTCGAGCCCTGCCCTGGCTGCCCCACTCCCGGCAAGGTGGGCTCCGCCACCAGACCCCAAAGCTGCTTCTAATTACTGATAGGCGAGGGTCACCTCAGATGCGATCTGACAAGGCCAGTTGGTGCGGCGAATCGGGGTATAAAGGCTCCCCCTCGGGGCAGGCAGGACGTCGGGGAGGTTTGGTAGTGCTGGGATCGCGCCCGCGGTTACGGTCCTTAGAGGCGGCGTGGTCGCAGCCGACGGGGTCCGCGGAGACCGCGGGGAAGGAGGCGGGGCTCTGGCCACGGGAACCTACCGCACCCCACCCCAGCTCCCGCCCGTCCGCGAGGGCTGAATCTAGACCGCCTACTGCTAAGTGTGACTTCCTGCCGGGAGATCTGGGGCCCCCAGGCTCGGGCTAGTCACTAGTTCACTCGAGGGCCCACAGGCCTTCTCTGTAAATGGCAACGTCCATACCATTGTCCGTACCGACAGCAGCCAAAAGGAGCGCTGAGTCAAGAAGAGCTTGGCCAAGAGGAGCCAAGAGTCATCTTTGGAAACCTCAAAATGCGACCAAACGTGTCCTTCAACCTGGCTACTCTGAACACAACTACTCTGAACACAAGAGTAGTTCTCAATGGAAATGTTAGGAGAGTGAAGAAAAGGATTATATCTCAGAAACTATTCTTCAACTCTGAGGCAAAAACAAATACCATTCACATCTCAGAGAGGGAGAGAAAAGAAAGAAGGCTCTATCTTTTGGAGGAAGAATAAAAATGACAGATGTTACAACCAGATTAGAGACAGTAAAGATAAGAAGTTAAGACCGATTTGCAGAGACAGTCTCACTGCAGATTAAAAACGAATGCGTATATAGAGAATGGATACATTATAATGTCTACTGTTGGCTTTCGTTATAAAAGGGACTTAGTTGTTCTAAATGCATTCGATGGGATCACAATTATAAAGTGTTCTGAACACTCTCAGACATTAAAGAGCCCTGCACTTTTGGGGTTTTCCCCCCTTTATCTACCATTCCCCATAGACTCCTCTCCAGCATCCATCTGCAACATTGGCAGATGTTCTTGATACACCCTTGCAACCTGGTGAGAGGAACATGGAGAAGCCCCAGTGTAAGCAGTGTGATGCAAGGGTGTCATGAAGGCTTCTCACCCCACCCAATGCCCAGAATTTTCATCCTCATCTCTGCGCCTCACCTTCCACTAATTGCCTAGTTACATTTCCTGATTTCAGACATTCATTCATTTGCTTATTTAAACAGTGGGTGTCTGGGAGAGTTACAGATTTGCTTGTGTGAGAGAGTAAGGGACGGGGGAGAGGAAGGGATGGGACATTTGATCTTTCCTTCACACCTTGGCATGGATTGTTTTAATTTGCTGTGTCAAGTTGCTGTCTGTCCTACAATAATTAGCAGAAATCATTGACGTAAGGTGGTAGCAGGTTATGTGATGGCGCAATAAGAAAAGAAATAATTTCAAAGTATGTGGGCACTTAAATCACTGAAAGCATATACTTGAGAGGATTACACACGACCCGAAGGAAAGAGGGTTGGAGCCAGCGGGATAGCAGAATGAGGTCCCTGGTGCCAGGACAAGAGAGACAGTTTACATGATGCAAAACCTACAATTTTCAAGGCAGGTTCTGTGTTCAGGTATATGCTCAATGAGGGGAAATCATTTATATTATCAAACTATAACATCCAGTGTGAAGAGAAATTTCTGCAGAATGTCTGTGATACTGATTAAGATTTTATTTGTATAAACTCAAAACATAATTATGCAAGAGCCCATTAAATATTTTAACACCCATGGGGCATGTCAGTACTGCTTTATTGTTGTTTAGTAGTTAAGCTATGTCCAATTCTGTGACCCCTTGGAGTACATAGCCCACCAGGCTCCTCTGCCCATGGAATTTCTCAGGCAAGAATACTGGAGTGGGTTGCCATTTCCTTCTTCAATAGTTTGTGCTTATTTAAAGGCAAATATCAGATCAGATCAGATCAGATCAGATCAGTCGCTCTGATCATGTCCAGATCAGTCTGGACATGACTGAGTGACTAAGCATGTATGCAGTTAGTTTAAGCCTATTTTACTTGGCTCTTCTGTTCAGTTCAGTTCAGTTCAGTCACTCAGTCATGTCCGACTCTTTGCGACCCCATGAATCACAGCATGCCAGGCCTCCCTGTCCATCACCAACTCCCGGAGTTCACTCAGACTCACGTCCATCGAGTCAGTGATGCCACCCAGCCATCTCATCCTCTGTCGTCCCCTTCTCCTCCTGCCCCCAATCCCTCCCAGCATCACAGTCTTTTCCAATGAGTCAACTCTTCGTATGCGGTGGCCAAAGTACTGGAGTTTCAGCTTTAGCATCATTCCTTCCAAAGAAATCCCAGGGCTGATCTCCTTCAGAATGGACTGGTTGGATCTCCTTGCAGCCCAAGGGACTCTCAAGAGTCTTCTCCAACACCACAGTTCAAAAGCATCAATTCTTCGGCGCTCAGCTTTCTTCACAGTCCAACTCTCACATCCATACATGACCACAGGAAAAACCATAGCCTTGACTAGACGAACCTTTGTTAGCAAAGTAATGTCTCTGCTTTTCAATATGCTATCTAGGTTGGTCATAACTTTCCTTCCAAGGAGTAAGCGTCTTTTAATTTCATGGCTGCAGTCACCATCTGTAGTGATTTTGGAGCCCAGAAAAATAGTCTGACACTGTTTCCACTGTTTCCCCATCTATTTCAAGGCAAATATAAGTACCCTTTAAGGTTCATGCTTATGTCAGGAATGAAGTAATTTTTAAAAACTTCTGAAAATATGTGTTTTTGCTCTAAGTCTGAAATGCCAGCCTTCTGATCTCAGATCAGAGTGAACCCTAGCCATCTCCTATGCAGCTAAATCAGTCTTTTCCCTCTGTTGTTTGTTGTTCACAAGCCCTTGGAAGTCAGAAAATACAGACTTTTATTTCAGTGCTGTAGTCATTAACCCATACCTCTTCTTAGACTTGTTTGTAGATCAGTGTCTAGGTCCTGGGCCTGAGAGCTCTGACTTCACATCTGATGACACTCAGTGGATCTCAGCTTCGTTTCCCAGCCTTTTCAGCCAGCTGTGCACTTGATCTCAGGGTGAACTTTCAAAGACTCACTGAGTGCATCCTCATCTCCCTCTATCCTCTCCTTCCACCAATCCAGCCACTTCTTCATTCCATCTCTAATCCCTACCCATGTGCTTTCTGGAACATCACAGAGTCCTTTTGTGCTTTTTTGTAATTCTAAACGTTTAATAACTTAGGTTGTGGATAGTATAGAAATAACCTGAAAAATACATTGTAAGTTGATTGAGCTGTCTTTTTAGAGTTGATGCCCTAAATTCTGCTAACCAGAGAGAAAACCATGTTTTCTTGTCCATGGTAAACATTTTTCTCTTGTGGCCAGACCTAAAATTAGAATACTTTGAGATCAGTTGTGCAATGTATTTGGCCTCAATTTTAGCAAATGTATTTATTCCAAGATAAAATTTCTTATGCTTCTGTCATTTCTAAAGCATTTTAAATTTTAAAATATACACAAAGCCTTTCAAAGAACTTTATATACAACTGTGTAGACACTAAGTGAACTAAGAACTTAGCATGTAATCATAGATTCTTATTCCTTTCTTCTTTTTTTTTCTTTCCAGGAGAAGGAATGAAGGAAGCACACTGCAATTCTTTCCCAAAGCAGTGTCTCCTAGATTCTTACACATTGCTCGTACATGGTTGCTTTGTGAGCTCAACAATATTTTGTTTATTTAGTCAGGGAAAAGGGCAAGGCTTTTTGTAGCTGCCATAGCAACTGACACGATGCTAGGCACCTAGTGATATTTCAGAAAATTCAAGAATGTATCATTAGATGTAACATTGAGTATCTACTATATGTAAACCCCAGTGCTAAGCTCTATGATGAACATAAAGATGGCTGGGGTTCAATCCATGAGTTCAAGTCATGTACAGTCTATCAGGAGAGATGACCTTGTAATAGAAGTAGAAAGCAAACACTGGCAGTTCCAGCAGGGAAAGATTCTTCGAGGGGTTTAGAAAAGGTATGCTAGGAGCGTGTTCATTTAAACTGGGCTCGAAGGTAAGTAGGCTTTCAGTAAGTGAAGCCAGACCAGGGAGGGATAGGAAGAGTCCTGGTTGTTTGGAAGGAGGGTTACATTTGGGAGACAAAGGGTGTCACAGCTCTTAACCTCAGACCAGGGAAGGTTTCAGAATGAGTGCTTGGAAGTTTAGATTCTATTTCTTAGCCAGGGGTAGCTATTAAGCATTTTAAATGCAACATGAAAGTGAAAGTGTTAGTCATTCAGTTGTGTCCAACTCTTTTTGAGTCCACCGACTGTATAGCCCACCAGGCTCCTCTGTCCATGGAATTCTTCAGGCAAGAATACTGGAGTGGGTAGCCATTCCCTTCTCAAAGGGATCTTCCTGACCCAGGGATTGAACCGTGGTCTCCTGCATTGCAGGCAGATTCTTTACTGTCTGAGCCACCAGAGAAGCCCCTTAAAGCAACATAGCCTGAGACTTAGAAGATCATTCTGGCACTTGCATATTCAGTAGGTTGCAGGTAGAGGCAGAGATTAGAGCCAGGGAGAATAGTTGAGCAGCAAATGGATCTTATATTTTTTAAAGATTTTTGTTTGTTTGTTTTGATATGGACTGTTTTGAAAGTTTTTATTGAATTTGTTACATATTGCTTCTGTTTTGTATTTTGGTTTTTTGGCCTCCAGACGTGTGGGATCTTAGCTCCCAGACCAGAGATAGAACCTACCCTCCCTGCATTGTCTTATCCCCTGAACTGCCAGGGAAGTCCTTGCTAAAGCATATTTGAACTGAGAGGAAATGAAGGCCTGAAGCAAAGGATAGGAAACAAAAAACTAACACTTGATAGATTTCTCATAGATTTTTCTCCTTTAGCCTGCACAACCTCTGGGAGGTGAGCATTAGAGTTCCATCCGATGAATAAGGTAGCTGGTTTGCTTAGGTTTGCTTATCTTGTAAACGATGGGATCTTGACAAAGGCCACTGTTTTTTTTACTGGGGAGATGCCAGAGACAGAATCCGGGGAGCTGTTTGCTTGTGAAAGACTGGACCAGAGTGGACACTTAGAGGTGATGGTTAAAACACTTGAAATGGAAGAGATCACGGTGAGAGTGCCTTTCAACCAGTATTTGGAAACACCTTCATTCACTAGGCCTTTGAAGTTTAAAAAAAAAAAAAAAAGCCAAAGAGAGTACACAAACCTAGAAAATGCAGTAAATGAATTAGAATGTTTGGGAAAAATCCACCACTTGCACTTTGATTTTCTGAAGGGCAAGATGAAGGCCCTAGCTGAGGAGTTTAACCAGACAAGAACATGCCCTTCAGAGATGAAGAGGAACCGTCTTTAAATCTAGTGGGAGAGAAGAGGGAGATGCGGGTAGAGAACTAGAGGAGTGTGTGTGAGGAATCCAGGCAGGAGGAGAATGAAAAATAGATGGGCAAGGGAGTGGGAGGGAAAAAATCATAAAGTGAATAATACTTGCATTAATATCATTTATTCATTTCTCCCTTCCTTCCTACCTCCCTCACCTCTTCCTTCCTTTCTTCTTTGCACTTTGATCTACTTTGTGCCAAGCAAAAATAAGTCTTGCTGAGATAAGGAATGAAATGCTTTGAAGAACATGGCAATTCTTTTTGCTAATGAGGTACCACCCTCTCTGTAAACATCTGAAATAATCAGGGGTCAAACTGGGTGAAATTTGTCCATTCAGATTTCAGACTTTTTGAATTTTTAGAAATAATTGTCCTCAGTGGTGGCAACTTTAAAAGCTCATTTACATGCATTATCTCATTTATCTCCACAAGAGTCTTTACTTACTCAAAAATATGCCCTCAACTATTAGAAACTTGGGGCTTCCCTGGTGGCTCAGATGGTTAAGAATCTGCCTGCAATGCAGGAGACCCAAGTTCAATCCCTGGGTTGGGAAGATCTCCTGGAGAAGGGAATGGCTACCCACTCCAGCATTCTTGCCTGGAGAATTCCATGGACAGAGGAACCTGGTGGGCTTTAGTCCATGGTGTCACAAAGAGTCAGACATGACTGAATAACTAATACTAGGATTAGAAACTTGGTTCTGCTCCAATACTGCTCCTTAAAAAAAATTTTTTTTAATTTATTTATTTGTCTGCACTGGGTCTTAGTTGTGGC
Organism: Bos indicus; assembly: GCF_029378745.1. Lineage (NCBI taxonomy): Eukaryota > Metazoa > Chordata > Mammalia > Artiodactyla > Bovidae > Bos > Bos indicus. Next base: position 3,927,384 of record NC_091787.1, read on the forward strand.
ATGTGGAATCTAGCTCTTTGATCAGGGATCGAATCTAGGCCGTCTGCACTGGGATTTCAGAGTCTCAGCCACTGAAGCCCCAGGGAGTCCCAACAGTGCTCCTTGAGGTGGTTCAGTTCAGTTCAGTCGCTCAGTCATGTCCGACTCTTTGCGACCCCATGAATCGCAGCACGCCAGGCCTCCCTGTCACATCACCAACTCCCGGAGTTCACTCAGACTCACATCCATCGAGTCAGTGATGCCATCCAGCCATCTCATCCTCTGTCGTCCCCTTCTCCTCCTGCCCCCAATCCCTCCCAGCATCACAGTCTTTTCCAATGAGTCAACTCTTCGCATGAGGTGGCCAAAGTACTGGAGTTTCAGCTTTAGCATCATTCCTTCCAAAGAAATCCCAGGGCTGATCTCCTTCAGAATGGACTGGTTGGATCTCCTTGCAGCCCAAGGGACTCTCAAGAGTCTTCTCCAACACCACAGTTCAAAAGCATCAATTCTTCGGCGCTCAGCTTTCTTCACAGTCCAACTCTCACATCCATACATGACCACAGGAAAAGGTGGTCTTGACTAGATGGACCTTTGTTGGCAAAGTAATGTCTCTGCTTTTGAATATGCTATCTAGGTTGGTCATAACTTTCCTTCCAAGGAGGAAGCGTCTTTTAATTTCATGGCTGCAGTCACCATCTGCAGAGATTTTGGAGCCCAAAAAAATAAAGTCTGACACTGTTTCCACTGTTTCCCCATCTATTTCCCGTAAAGTGATGGGACCAGATGCCATGATCTTCGTTTTCTGAATGTTGAGCTTTAAGCCAACTTTTTCACTCTCCTCTTTCACCTTCATCAAGAGGCTTTTGAGTTCCTCTTCACTTTCTGCTATAAGGGTGGTGTCATCTGCGTATCATCTGCGTATCTGAGGTTACTGATATTTCTCCCGGCAATCTTGATTCCAGCTTGTGTTTCTTCCAGCCCAGCGTTTTTCATGATGTACTCTGCATATAAGTTAAATAAGCAGGGTGACAATATACAGCTTTGACGTACTCCTTTTCCTATTTGGAACCAGTCTGTTGTTCCATGTCCAGTTCTAACTGTTGCTTCCTGACCTGCATACAGATTTCTCAAGAGACAGGTCAGGTGGTCTGGTATTCCCATCTTTTTCAGAATTGTCCACAGTTTGTTGTGATCCACACAGTCAAAGGCTTTGGCATAGTCAATAAAGCAGAAATAGATGTTTTTCTGGAACTCTCTTGCTTTTTCCATGGTCCAGGGGATGTTGGCAATTTGATGTCTGGTTCCTCTGCCTTTTCTAAAACCAGCTTGAACATCAGGAAGTTCACGGTTCACATATTGCTGAAGCCTGGCTTGGAGAATTTTGAGCATTACTTTACTAGCATGTGAGATGAGTGCAATTGTGCGGTGGTTAGGACTGCTTTTCCTCCCCCCGCAACAGCTGGCACATTCCTCTGGGATTTTCCTACTTCCGGTTAAACATCCTGCCGTCCTGCAGCTCACCAGTGGTTTTGAATTCTTTGTCCCCTTAATCAGTCTCCACCAGACACATACAGTTTGTCAGTGTTTTTCTTAAAAGATAGTGTCCATATGAAAGTGAAAAATCCCAGATGTGTTTGACAAGTTCTAAATAGCACTGGACTATTTACTTCATTTTACCATTAGCCTACTTCTTTTGAAGCTTAAAATCAAATTAAAGTTTGGAGTTGACACATCCCATTTATGAATAATAGTAACCTTTAATCCGGCTTTAGTTTTAACCCCTTTTCAAGTAAGTTGCACAAGAGAATAACAGTCTGTCCCTATAAGTGTTAAAACTTCTAAAGGGTAAACAGATATATGTTTATTTAGGCATCAGGCATTCCTGGAAGGACATGTAAGAAGGTGGCTCCTTACTTCTAAGGAGTAGGAAAGGGAAGTTCTCAGAGGGAGATTTTTTTTTAACCTTTTTCTTTATACCCTTTTTTACTATTTGCATTTTACATTAAATATGTAATGGAATAAAAAGGCATAATTTTATCCCAACTATATTTAGTCAAATACAAATTTTAATTTATAGAATTAACTTAAATTTCAACTTATAAAATAATTGTTTCTTTTCACATGAACTACAATTCAGCTGCAAGCTTATTTTTGTGTAGTTGGATTTTTTTAACTTAAATGCAGCACTTTCACTTATCTACAGAAATTTCAGCTTGCTTTATTCAACCCAGTACATCCAATCTGGGAAAAGCTTTTTGATTCTTTAACTTAACCTGTCTTTCCCAGAATTATCTCATCTGCCATATTAATAGATACACCATTTATGGTGATAATGATAGTGGTAAAACCCTGTATTTTTAAGGGCTTGATGTGTTCTGTGTACTGGGGTAAGGCATTTTACAGACAGTATCTCACTGAGTCTTCACAACACTCCTTTGAGGTTGGTGTAATTATCCCCACTTATGGATGATGAAACCAGAGATAAGAGAAGAAAATTAACTTGCCCACATTCACATATGTAGTTTGGTAGTACTGAGATTTGAAATTAAGGCCACTTTGACTCAGAGCAGATGTTCTGTCTTTTTTTTTTTTTAAATTGTGGTAATAAATACATAACATGAAGTCTACCTGCTTTTCAAATGTTAAAGTATTGTTAACTATATATACATTGCAGCAGAGTGAATGTTCTTAACCACTGCACAACCCAAGCCAACAGTAAAAACAATAAACAGAGCAGGGTCAAGGACTGAAACTTGTGCCGGAGACATTCCTCCAGTGTGACAGTAGGGTGTTTACTCACATTCTCTGTGTATGTTATGCCATCACCCACCCATGTGGGCTATCAAGGGCTAAGCTGTTCAGTATGGTACCCACTAGCCCCAAAGGGTCACTGAGCACCCAAAATGTGGCCACTCCAAACTGAGATGTGCTGTGCACTGGATTCCCAAGGCTTAGTATGAAATACAGAAGGTAAGGTATCATATTAATAATTGATTGCATTTAAAATAATATTTTGGATGTATTTGGTTAAATAAATATACTATTAAAATTAATTTCACCTGTTTATTTTTTTATGTGGCTTCTAGAACACTTGTAATTACATTTGAGGCTTGCATTTGTGGCTCACATTGTGTATTTCTATCAGACAGTCCTGGCTTAAAATAAGTCCTGAATCCCCAGGAGCTTACAGTTCAGATAAAAATTTATGAAAGAGTTAAGAACATAAAAAGTATTATTGAATAATATAAGCGTCAAAATAGAATGCTACAGACTACAGGAGTTCACAGATAGGGACCAGCAACAGAGAAAGGCCTTGGAAGTGGGGCTGGACTTCTCTGGGCCTTTAAGGAGTTAGGGAGGCTCTCAGGATAGGAGGGCTTCCCTGGTATCTCAGATGGTAAAGAATCTACTTGAGATGCAGGAGACCCGGGTTCAATCCCTGAGTTGGGGAGATCCCCTGGAGGAGGGCATGGCAACCCATTCCAGTATTCTTGCCTGGAGAATTCAAAGGACAGAGGAGCCTGGAGGGCTACAGTCCATAGGGTCGCAAAGAGTTGGACACGACTGAGCGACCAACACTTTCACTTTCCAGGACAGGGGCCCACATGAGCTCCACAGCATGGAGATGGACAGGGGGGCTGTGAGCAAGAATGAGGATGGTAATCTGAATGAAGCAGGTAATTGAGGCTGAGGAACACCACAGAGACCAGGTGGGCTCATTAGCCATAAAGTTCAGGTAGAGCTCAGGGAGTTTGCTCTTCAGCAGAGAGGGAGCACAGATATTTTTAGTGCAGGAATGATGAAATCTGCATCTTGATTTTTTCAAACAAAACGCCTCATATGTTTAATACTGAACCTACTAGTGCAGAAGCATAGAAACAAAGAAAAAAAAATTCAATTTCCCAATAGAACCTGTCCAACTGTCCAGATAGCGGTGATGAGATAAGTAGCCCGAGACCTTGATACAGCATTAACGTATGGTGTCATCTCATGTGGGATTCCTTAAAGACCCAGCCTGGCTCTTCTCTACTGTCTCCTCTTGGAGTTAGACCTGATTTTCTTACCACTGTTCATCCAAATCCATCTGGGGAATGAGATGATTATGCTTTTGTTTCTTGGCCAGGAATCATTTAATCCTGAAACTCTCCAGAGGTAACCTATGAGAACAGAGTCAACCACACACACCACATTGGTGAGAGCTCTCTCTCTCAAAAGAGAGAGCAAAATCCGTTTTAGAGCATTAACGTGGCAGGGCTCAAGGCAGATGTGGTAGGGGAGGGGAAGAAGTGGACACACTGAAAGAAGGAAAGAACAATTAAGAAGTGAATGTCTTCCTCTATCCATGTGGGAGTCAAAGCTAGGCCCCAGACTGAGGACTTGGCTCTAAGGATGGAGAGGAGAGGTACAAGAGATACCTTTAACAAAGCAACGTAGTATTTGACGTGTGGGTGCGCAGTCACTTCAGAGAGGGTCTGACTCTTTGTGACCCTAGGACTATATATAGGCTGCCAAGCTCTTCTGTCCATGGGATTCACCAGGCAAGAATACTGGAGTGGGTTGCCATGCCCTCTTCCAGGGCATCCAACTTAGGGATCGAACCCAAATCTCCATTGCAGGTGGATTCTTTACCGCTGAGGCACCAGGGAAGCCTCTAGTATTTTATGACTGGTGGTATATAGAGATTTGAGAATTACCCTCAGAGACTATATATCTACACATGCTTTCCTTTTTATCCTGAATAAAATGAGAGTTGAGAGAATGACTACACTGATCACTGGGACTGTCACACACAGTAAAAGCCATTCATTTGACGTGAATCAAGTTGAAACAAACCATTCAAAAGCCCTCTATATAATGGCCAGCATTTCCAAGAATCCTTTGGTTGGAAAATTATTTGCAAATCCCATTTAGATAACAGCTGAACTGAAACTGAAAATCATGGAGTTTCCCCATTTGGCACTACTCACTATTTAAATGAATATCAAACAATGGGGTTAAAACTGACGGGACAGAAAGTGGAAGAAGACCAAAAGCTCTCAGCACATATTGGCCAGGAATCCACACAAACAGCAAAGGGAAACTGCAATGTAAATAGAATCAGGAGCATCAGACAGAATTAATCTAGACAAAGTCATCAGTGTTCCACACAGCAGAGTAAAAGTGAATTGTGCTTTATTCAGCTCGACCAGCTAATCCAACTGTATGGCAAAGAGTGGTGTGATCTGGTCAACAGATTACTACCTTTTCAAATTTTTTGGTGGCAAGTTTGGTACTAAAGTTTAATTAATCAGTTAAATAGATTTATGCACTCACCCCGGGCAATTTATTAACAATAAACTGGAAATCAGTTTTAAAGTATTCACTTCTCTGTCATCTATCCTAGATACCCTGAGATCTACCATTATTTTTTTCACTTTATTGGTTTATTAACTTGTTTTTTAAAAATTACTATGTATTAAATAACTTCTACGTGCTAGCCACTGCATTATGTGATAGGAACACAGTTTCTCCCTTCAATAAGCACAGGAGATCAGCATGTAAGCTCAGAAGTTAAATATGCAGACCTGGTTCTATTATTGAGGTGGGGTGGACAAAGCTCAGTTTCTTGGTGGCAAGAATAAGGCACTGAGGGCTCAGGCAGGGAGTGACATGATGGAGTTCTGTGATCCATCTTCATCATTTACAGGCTCTATATTTGCAGGTTCTCGATTTGCCAATTTGTCTACTTGGTGAAATTTATTTGTAAGCTCAAAATTAACACTTGCAGTACTTTGTGATCATCTATGGGCCTGGACCGAGAAGTGAAAAATCTGAATCTCCCAGCTCTCATCCCCAGCTGAGGTGGAGCATGGGGATCTCTGCCTTCCTGCGTCAACTCCTACCCTAAAAGACTATTTATAGACTGTTTATAGTCTATTTAGTGTCCCCTCTTTTGGGGGGGCACTTTCACACTTTTTGTTGGCAATTTTGTTTTTTAAAATGCTGAAGTGCTGTCATGCTCCTCTGGGCATGAACACGCTAATGTGTGTTATAGAGAAAACACTGTGCGTTAGATAAAACTGTCCAGGCGTGCCTTGGCATGCTGTGGCTGTGACTTCGATATTAATGAATCAGCGAGATAGATTAAGTAAGGTGTCCTTGAACAGAAATGCACATAAGACGAGATTATATACTAATTAGCTGATGAAAATGTTATGACCAGAGGCTTTCAGGAACCTAATCCTATATTTTTCCTTAGGAGCAATGGTTCGGTATTTGCTAATTCAGTATTTGTGGCAACTTCATAGAACATAACTCCAGTGAATAACAAGAACTGAGAACACTTTAGAACAATCCCTTTGGCGGAGTTGTGGTCAATGAATTGGAGGGTTTCTTGCCTGCTGTCCTTTTTACACTATCATAGCTGTTCATCTGAAAAGAAGAAGGCCTTAGCCCTCAGTGATGGTCTATTTATTCTTTCACTCAGTAACTATCTCTCTCGTTCTTTAAACAATAATTTGCTTATTTATTTATTATTTCTTTCTGCTTGCACTGGGTCTTCGTTGCTGCAAGCAGGCTTTCTCTAGCGGCGGAGAGTGGGCGCTGCTCTTTGTTGTGGTGTGCAGGCTTCTCACGGCAGTGGCTTCTCTTGTTGCAGAGCACAGGCTCTAGGCACACGGGCTTCAGTGGTTGCAGCACACAGACTCAGTAGTTGTGGCACATGGGCTTTAGTTGCTCCGCAGCATATGGAATCTTCTGGGACCAGGGATCGAACCCATGTCCCCTGCACTGGCAGGCGGATTCTTACCCACTGTACCACCAGGGAAGTCCATCAGTAACTGTCTCTTGAAAACCCATTATATGGGGCATATAGGAGAACACAGGTGGACAAGGTGCCTTCATCGTGGGCAAAACGGAGGCCATCAGACTGACAGGTATCAGTGACTGAGGGAGGAAAGAGAAGGCAAGGGGTGGCCTAGCTTTCTATTTCAGGGAGGACAGCAGGTGAATGCTGCTGATTCTCCCAAAAGAAGGAACGTAAGGAGGAGGAGCAGTCTTTGGAGGAAACAATGAAGAAGTTGGTTGGATACATATATTTTAAATTTTTGTTATTTATTTTATTTTTGGCTGCACTGGATTCTACTGTGCATGGCTTTCTCTGGCTTCAGAGAGTGATCTTCTCATTGTGCTGGCTTCCCTGGTTGCAGAGCATGGGCTCTAGACTGTGGGCTCAGTGGTGGTGATACACAGGCTTAGTTGCCCCCTGCATGTGGGATCTTCCTGGACCAGGGACTGAACCCATGTCCCCTGCACTGGCAGGCAGATTCTTAATCACTGGACTACCAGACAAGTCCACGTAGTTTTGAGGCATATGGGGAGCTTCCATTTGGAAGACCAGTGGCAGGTAAATGTATGGACCTAGAGATCAGGAAAGCCGTCATTGCCCCTTATCCTTCCCAAGGTGGGCTCCAGGCCAAAGTGTGAAGTAGAAGAAGACCGCTCAGTGCTTCCCTTATTCTTGGAGCCTGCCCTCTGGGTAATCTGCTACTATTTATCATGATCCTCAGGCCATTGGCCTATATTAGATGCCCAACCTACCCACATGAAGCCTCTTTTCTTGCTTCTTTGGGCCCAGTAAAGTTCTGCACTCATCAAGTTTCTAATCCAGAATACGAGCAATCTCCTTTACGAGATGAAGGCCCTAACTTCAAAAATTTGTTTGAGGACTTTTGACTCTGTCTATATGGGGTCACTGGTACCAATGTTGCTCTCCCACCCAAATCAACTAGAAAAATGAACAAAACCTAGGAAACAGCTGCTTTTGCTTACTAGATAACAGGCAACAAGGGACTGTGGTCCCTGAGAGAGTGATCACAAATAAGACGGTCACAAATATGATTGCCCTGACTTGCCATCCAGAGGCACTTCCAGAATTCCAGCAGAGTGGGGAGAGTTCAATTCTGGAACCATGGAGAAACAGAGGCAGCTGAAACTCATCAGGCAGAACATGGAGAGGAGAGAGCTATGCAGAGCGGTCCAGGATTTTGTGTGGTGCCATCCTGAAGCTGTTGATGAACACCTGGCTGCCCAGGCATGAGGTGTGATGACAAAGAACAGTTGTCAGGACTTCCCTGGTGGCACAGTGGATAGGAATCTCCCTGCCAGTACAGGGGACACGGTTCAGTCCCTGGTCTGGGAAGATTCCACATGCCTCAGAGCAACTAAGCACATGCACCACTACTCCTGAACCCACCTGCTGCAAGTACTAAATCCTGTGGGCTGAGAGCCTGTGCTCTGCATCAAGAGGAGCCCCTGCAATGAGAGCCCTGTGCCCCACAATGAAGGGTAGCTTCTGCTTGCTGGAACTAGAGAAAGCTCATGAGCAGCAATGAAGATCCAGTACAACCAAAAAAAAAAAAAAAGTCAGACCTCTCACAGAGCTGGGAGATCCTGAGATCTGACAACCCGAGGAGAGATACTAGGTAAACACTCAGTGTTGGCAGGCATTGGAGAAACTAGAGGTTGACTTCTCAGTAATAGGACTCTACTACCTCTAGGTAAAGCCATTTGTTGTATCTAAACAAACCAATTTTCTAAGAATTGGTTTACTTCTTAGAACTATCAGAAGTCCTATTTCTATTTTGCTTAATGTTTATGTGGCTGTTCAGTCACTAAACCGTGTCCAACCCTTTGCAAACCCATGAACTGCAGCACACCAGGCTTCCCTGTCTTTCACTATCTCCTGGAGTCTGTTCAAACTCATGTCCATTGAGTTGATGATGCCATCCAACTATTTCATCCTCTGTCGCCCCCTTTTCCTCCTGCCCTCAATCTTTCCCAGCATCAAAGTCTTTTCCATTGACTCAGCTCTTCACATTAGGTAGCCAAAGTATTGGAGCTTCAGCTTCTGCATCAGTCCTTCCAATGAACATTCAGGGTTGATTTCCTTTAGGACTGACCGGTTTGATCTCCTTGCAATCCAAGGGACTCTCAACAGTCTTCTCCAGCACCCCAGTTTGAAAGCATCAATTCTTCCGTGCTCAGCTTTCTTTATGGTCCAACTCTCACATCTCCACATAACTACTGGACAAAGTATAGCTTTGACCAGATGGATCTTTGTCAGCAAAGCAATGTCTCTCCTTTTTAATATGCTGTCTGGTTTGTCACAGCTTTTCTTCCAAGGAGCAAGTGTCTTTTAATTTCATTGCTGTAGTCACTGTCTATGGTGATTTTGGAGCCCAAGAAAAGAAAACCTGTCATTGTTTCCACTTTTTCCCTATCTAATGTTTATATACATAGCTTAACTATTTTCTGTATTCCCAGATTCCACAGAGACACCCTGACACCACTAAGAAGATTGATTTTAATAACTTTTACTTGCATAGCACCGTATGCCTTCTTTTAAAAATATAGAACATTTAGTACAATTAAATGTTGTATTTTAAAGTATAAGTTATAGACAACACAAAGAAAATCAGATGGCCTATAATCCCACCACTAACAGATAACCACGTTTTGTACTGTGTCCCTTTTAAAGAGCACATTCTCAGACATTATCTCATTTGGTCATCACAACAGCTGATTAAGCAGATGGAATGCATATTATTATCCACATTTTATGGATAAATTTAAGTGGCTTACCTGAGAACAACTGGTGTAAAGACCAGGAAATCAGACCTGAGCTCAGATAGCCTGACTGTAGGTGTTTCCAGTCTCTGGGAGCTGAGGTTCCCAAGGAACTGTCCCCCAGTCTTCAGTTAGCTTTTCCATTAAGGTAGAAAAGAGGCCAAGAAAATAGTTCATCTGAGCACCGAAGAATTGATGCTTTTGAACTGTGGTGTTGGAGAAGACTCTTGAGAGTCCCTTGTACTGCAAGGAGATCCAACCAGTCCATCCTAAAGGAGATCAGTCCTGGGTGTTCATTGGAAGGACTGATGCTAAAGCTGAAACTCCAATACTTTGGCCACCTCATGCGAAGAGTTGACTCATTGGAAAAGACTCTGATGCTGGGAGGGATTGTGGGCAGGAGGAGAAGGGGACAACAGAGGATGAGATGGCTGGATGGCATCACTGACTCAATGGACGTGAGTTTGAGTGAACTCCGGGAGTTGGTGATGGACAGGGAGGCCTGGCGTGCTGCAATTCATGGGGTCGCAAAGAGTCGGACACGACTGAGTGCCTGAACTGAACTGAACTAGAAAATAAACTTTTTAAGCTTAAATAGTTAAGGGAAACCTTTTAGGAAAGTAAAGAGAAATGTATTTAGAAGTAGCTATCTTCCCCTGAGTCAAAGAAAGAGGGTGGGTTTCATTTTACTTTGGGGTAGTAGATTTTAAGAGAGAGAAGAGGACATCCTAGTTTATACATCACAGGCTAGATGAGAGAGCAAGGTAACCCAGATCAAGAATTACACTGAGATAATTTGAGGATGCAGCTAAGAGGGGGGAACATCTGAAATTTAAATTGTTATATTGTAAATCAAAGTTGAATACAGAATTGTCCCTTTTCTCAAATCTGCTATTTTAAAATAACTGATTCCTCAGTGAGTCTATCCTTCTTAAAATCCTTCCTCCAGTTGTATTTCAGTCTTTTTTGCCCTTGAAAGCAGCATGGGGGATTCCAGGCGGCCTAACTGCTTCCCAGACTTTGGCTTGTCCTTTCAGGTACTTAGAGTCCAAAACCCTCTCTTGGATTGTAAGAGTGCCCTGACAGCCAGAGTGAGTTAGGAGCAGAGTAAGTCCCAGGCACAGGAGACAGCAAGGTTTGTCTCCAGCCTCATTCTTACCCCCTTTGCCAACTCTATTTTAAGAGAAATTTTCTGCTTAAATTAAAACACACACACACACACACACACACACACACACAAGCAAACAAATAATACGCCAGCAGCTTTACACTAGGTTCAGTGTTTACATCTAGAAAAAGAACACGGGATGGATCACAAACACCTGGACGAGGGGTGGTCTCCACTCTGGCTCAGGGGCCCCACACCTTACTCTAGTCTTCTTGGATATGCTCCCATTCCTAATTGGGTTTTCTGCTGAGGGTAAGAGTCCTTTTTGTTTCGAAAGCGTTCCAAAACCACGGACAACCTCTGTGCATATATTAAACCTTCTTATCTGGAGCTATCTGGCAAGCCCTGGTGAGCACAGTGAATTCTGCCATCTGGGCAGATTTTGCAACTGCCAAAAGACCAGGTTTTAGAGATAAAGTGAATGTGTTACAGGGTATTTTTTTGGTTCAGTCCAATGATATGGCCCAACAACCAACACGATTAAGTCTGCATTTTGCTAAAATTTCCAATATATCTATTCATTCATGTACAGAAGTTAGATGGTTATGAGTTTTCCCATCAAGTAATAGAAGAATACCAGGGTCAAGGAATTGTAATGATGAATGGAAATAAGTAAGGGAGAAGAAACAGGATTTCATAGGAGATAAACCTACATACTGAGAAATGTGTATTTTCAATGAATAACAAAGATTGTTCAGCAGAAAGGACCATCAGATTTAAAGGAGATCCTAAAATAGATCAAACATGGAAGGCTCACACTTTCCAATTTTAAAATCTACAAAGCTCCAGTAATCAAAACACCGTGGAACTGGCAGAAGGACAGACACACAGACCAATGAACTAGATAGACTTGAGAGCCCAGAAATAGACTGTCACATCCACGGTCAATTGATTTTCCACAAGAGTGCCAAGACCATTCAATGAAGACAGAACAGTCTCTTTAACAAATGGTACTGAGAAAACTGGACACCCTCACATAAAACAGTGAAATTGGACTCCTACCTCACACCAGTCACAAAAATTAACTCAACATGGATCAAAGGAAATAACAAATGGGTCAGACTTTAAGAGCAAAATTGTTGTTTTCTGTGCCAAGTGGCATGTGGGATCTTACTTTCCTAACCAGGGACTAACCCTGAGCCCCCTGCACTGGAAGTGCAGAGTCTTAACCTCTGGACTGCCAGGGAAGCTCCAGGGAAGATCTTCATGACCTTGGATTTGGCTATGTGTTCTTAAGTTTGACACCAAAAACACAAGCAATGAAAGAAAAAAATCAATTGGACGTCATCAAAACTAAAACTTGGGCGGGAGGTTTAAGAGGGAGGGGACAAATGTATTCCTGTGGCTAATCAACGTTGATGTTTGGCAGAAACCAACACAATATTATAAAGCAATTATCTTTCAATTAAAAATAAATAAATTTTTAAAAAAGAAAAAAAACCAAAACATTTGTGCACCAAAGGACACTCAAGAAAGTTAAAAGACAACCTGAAGAATGGAAGAAAATATTTGCAAATCATATATATGAAAATACAATATTATAAAGCAATTATCTTTCAATTAAAAATAAATAAATTTTTAAAAAAGAAAAAAAACCAAAACATTTGTGCACCAAAGGACACTCAAGAAAGTTAAAAGACAACCTGAAGAATGGAAGAAAATATTTGCAAATCATATATATGAAAAGGTTTAATACTCAGAATATCTAAAGAGCTACATTTCAACAAGAAGACATTTCAATTTTAAAATGGGCAAAGGACTTCAGTAAACTTTTCTCCAAAGAAGTTATACAAGTCAAAAATTAACTGATGAAAAGAAGCTAGATACCATTAGTCAATCTGTTGTTGTTTTGTCAGGAAATCGTGTCTGACTGTTTTGCGATCCTATGGTCTGTAGCCCACCAAACTTCTCAGTCCTGAAGATTCCCAGACAAGAATACTGGAGTGGGTTGCAATTTCCTTCTTCGCTCTTCCTGACCCAGAGAATGAAGGGAAATGCAAATCTAAACCACAATGAGCTACCATGTCACACTAATTATGACGGTGATAATTTAAAAAACAGACATAGCAAGGGTTAGCAAGGATGCGGTGAAATTGGAACAAGCCTATCAGGTTGTAAAATTGTGCTGCTGCTGCCGCTGCTAAGTCGCTTCAGTCGTGTCCGACTCTGTTCGACCCCATAGACGGCAGCCCACCAGGCTCCCCCGTCCCTGGGATTCTCCAGGGAGGAACACTGGAGTGGGTTGCCATTTCCTTCTCCAAGGCATGAAAGTGAAAAGTGAAAGTGAAGTCACTCAGTCGTGTCCGACTCTTAGCGACCCCATGGACTGCAGCCCACCAGGCTCCTCCATCCATGGGATTTTCCAGGCAAGGTAAAATTGTGCAGCTTCTGTGAAAAAAAGTTCGGCAGTTCCTCAGAAAGTTAAATAGAATTACCATATGAGCCAGCAATTCCACTCCTAGGTATACACCCCAAAGAATTGAAATCAGGGACCTAAGCGGTACACAAGCTTGTACATCAAAGTTCATAGCAGCATTATTCACAATAGCCAAAAATAGAAACAACACATGTATCTATCAGTAGATGAATAAATAAACAAAGTGTGGTATTTGCAACAGTATATTATTCAGTCATGAAAAGAAATGAGATTCTAATGTATTCCACAACAGAGATGAACCATGAAAAAATTATACTAGGTATAATAAGCCTAACACAAAAGGACAAATGTTGTATGATTCCACTTACATAAACTATCCAAATCATAGAGACAGAAAGCAGATTAGAAGTTGCCAGGGAATGTGGGGAGAGGAATGGTGAGTTGCTGCTTAATGGCTACAGTTTCTGTTTGGAAAGATGAAAGGTTGATGAAAGAGCTGCTGCTGCTGCTGAGTCGCTTCAGTCGTGTCTGACTCTGTGCGACCCCGTAGATGGCAGCCTACCAGGCTCCTCGTCCCTGGGATTCTCCAGGCAAGAACGCTGGAGTGGGTTGCCTTTCCACTTGGAAATAAATAGTGGTGATGGTTGCACAGCATAGCCACTGTAATTAATACCAATGAATTTAAAAATAATTAAAATGGAAAACTTCAGGTTATATGCATTTATTTTACACAATTAAAAACATACACACCAGACTTCCCTGGTTGTCCACTGGTGAAGAATCTGCCTGCCAATGCAGGAGACATAAGTTCGATCCCTGTTCTGGGAAGATCCCACATGGCCTAGAGCAACTAAACCTGTGAGCCCCAGCTACTGAGCCCACAGGCAGCAGTAACTACCAAAGCCCCTGCCCTCAAGCCCATGCTCTGCAACAAGAGATATTAACGCAATGCTCAGCCCAAGCTCTGCAGCTAGAGGATAGTCCCTGCTTGCTCCAACTAGAGAAGACTCATTTGCAGTAATGAATAAATAAGCTAATTAAAATTAAAAAATAATGCACACAGACAAACCAAGTTTGGCTAGTTGGGCTGCTGTGGTTAGTGCACTTACGTGGCTTAGCTTTGCCACTGGGCCAAGACAGAGTGTAGTAGATTATTGGCCTCTGATGATCCTCATGAAGGTGAGTCTCATGTACAAATATGTAGAAAGGCTTATGGTAACTAGGAAGGCCAGAGAGGGAGACTGTTAAGAGCTAATTTTAACCCATTAAAGCCCCATTCATGCTTAGAGTCCCAGGGAAGATATTTGCTTACCAAGGACTTGGTAAGGTCACCTCCTTGGTGATGTTGAAAGCTCAGCTTCTCTGTGAACCAGTGCCAAATCAAATCTCAGAGACAGAGTTTTGGGTGAAGTAGAAAATAGCTTTATTGCTTTGCCAGGCAAAGGGGGACCCAGTGGGTTCATGCCCTCAAACCAAGTGTCCAAATTTGGGGAAGATCGGGAGAAGTTTCATATTAATTGTCCAAAGAGGGTGTGATCAGCTCGTGGACATTCTTCCGATGGGTTGGTGGTGAGATAAGTAGGAGTCAGCATCATCAACCTTCAAGTCCAGCTGGTCCGGGGCCTGCATGCTTGTGGGCAGCATACCGTCATTAGTCATCAACTTCCCCACCTGAAGAGGGGGTTAAGTGTCTGCAAGATAGCTCAAAGATGTTGTGTGTATCCCTTGATGGGGAAGCAGGACCTTGCCTGAAGCCTACTTGACTGTTTGTTTCTCCCTAGTCTCACATCCCTCCCTTCCTCAATTAACTGCTTGAATCTGCCCATTGGAGTTCAGGGAAGGTCATGGAGGCTGAATGAATACTGTTTCCTGAGGTCAAAGAGATGGGGGCACAGAGGCCTTGTGCTACAGGCCCCTGCAGGATATCTTGGGATGAAATATGTCCTAGGAAATGAACTTTACTTTGACAAAACTATAACTTTGGAAACCTTCCCCCTTTCTGAGCTAAAACATTGAAATCGATGGAAACAGTCTCAGAGCTCCCCTCCTCTTCAGAACACAGAACACAAAAGTCATTATATAGTGGTTAAAAGTAGTGTGCGCATACTTGCTCAGTTGTGTGCCTCTCACAGTAACCCCATGGACTGTAGCCCACCAGGCTCTTGAGTCCATGGGATTTTCCAGGCAAGAATACCGGAGCCCATTGCCATTTCCTACTCCAGGAGATCTTCCCGACCCAGGGGTCAGGACCTGAGTCTCTTGCACCTCCTGCGCTGGCAGGCAGATTCTTTACCACTGTGCCACCTAGGAAGCCTAGGAAAGAGTGAGTCCTAGGGAAATGAAGGTCCTTGAGACCATGGCTGAAGACTTGTGAAAAGTAGGAGGGAGATTCTAAACCCCTGTGGTACAGTGGGCCTGGCATAATGCTCATTGCCCCTGGGCAATGAACAATAAATCGATAGTGATGCTGAGGTACATGCTATACTTAGTCATTCAGTTGTGTCTGACTCTTTGCAGCCCCATGGACTGTAGCCTGCCAGACTCCTCTGTTCATGGGAACTCTCCAGGCAAGAATACTGGAGTGGGTTGTCATGCCCTCCTTCAGGGAATCTTCCCAATCCAGGGATCGGGCCCAGGTCTCCCACATTGCGGGTAGATTCTTTACCATCTGAGCCACCAGGGAAGCCCTGACGCTGAGGTAAGCAGAAGGCAAATCTGCTGCTGCTGCTGCTAAGTCGCTTCAGTCGTGTCCGACTCTGTGCGACCCCATAGACGGCAGCCCACCAGGCCCCACTGTCCCTGGGATTCTCCAGGCAAGAACACTGGAGTGGGTTGCCATTTCCTCCTCCAATGCATGAAAGTGAAAAGTGAAAGTGGCATCGCTCAGTCGTGTCTGACTCTTAGTGACCCCACGGACTGCAGCCTGCCAGGCTCCTCCATCCATGGAATTTTCCAGGCAAGAGTACTGGAGTGGGGTACCATTGCCTTCTCTGGAAGGCAAATCTACAAACTGTTAAATATGCAGCCTCAGGAGGCACTAATATGAAATTAGATGTGGGTTTGGTACTACAGGGAAGCAAGGAATGTCTGTTTTATTTACAACCCTGAGTGTGGATTGGTACAATCTTTTTCTCTGTTATGCTTTTATTTTTAATATTAATTTTTAGGGGCTGCACTACGTCTTCGTTGCTGAGGTCCAAGGGCTTCTTGTGGCGGCTTCTCTTGTTGTGAGGCATGGGCTCTAGGTGCCCAGGCTTCAGTAGTGGTGGCACATGGGCTTAGGTGCTCCTTGGCAGGTGGGATCTTCCCAGACCAGAGATTGAACCCATGTTCCCTGCACTGGCAGGCAGATTCTAACCACTGGACCACCAGGGAAGCCCTATTTAAGACTTTGAATAATTGGTTTTAGTCCTTCTTTGTTGTTGCCGTTCAGTCGCTAAGTCGTGTCCGATTCTTTGCAACCCCGTGGACTATGGCACACCAGGCTTTCCTGTCCTTCACTATCTCCTGGAGTTTGCTCAAACTCATGTCCATTGAGTGAGCGATGCCATCCATCCATCCATCCATCCATCTCATCCTCTGTCACCCCCTTCTCCTCCTGCCCGCAATCATTCCCAGAATCAGGATCTTTTCCAAAGTCCTTCTTTAGCTTCTTGTTTAACAGGATGCTATGCAGTTTGGCTTCCCAGTGGTAAAGAATCCACCTGCCAGTGCAGGAGACGAAGGAGACACGGGTTCAGTCTCTGGGTTGAGAAGATTCCTTGGAGCAGGAAACGGCAACCTGCTTCAGTATTCTTGCCTGAAAAATCCCATGGACAGAGGAGCCGGCAGGCTACAGTCTAGAAGGTTGCAACGTGTCGGACACAACTGGCTTGCATGGCCCCTACCATGGCACAGTTTGGACAGAGATTTAGAGGAATCAATCTAAACCTTCATTGTAGCTCCTAAATCCTGCCTATTCCTAAAAATGTTTGGACCTTCTTGATATCTTCAATTTGGGCTTAATTCTGATACTAGAGTAACAGTAAATCAACATCCGGATTAGCTATGATCTCATATGATAGGGGAGTTTGGGGGATTTCAAGGAAGACACCCTCTGGAGAATATTTAATCCGGCATTTTATTTGCACAGTAACCCCTACCTGTTAAGTTACATCTGAAGCTGATGATTCAGGAGGAGGAAAGATTGTACCTTGGTTAAGGTCTGGAGGGAGACTATTTTGGCATTGGGAACATTTGAAGGTTATTAGAGATACCCACCAACTGACTTGTTGTTGACTCTAAGGCAGTGGCAGGTTTAAAGTTTATATATTATGTCATTATTATTTTTATTCTACAGCATCTGAATTAATTAAAATTTGGCAATGTTGCCTGTTAATATTTAAAGAGGTTTCTCCTTCTGATTTAAGGATAAAATATAAAATTAAGTGCTTACTTTCCCACTGGAGCGTTTTAGTGGGTCAATCACTTCATTTTTTCCCCCTTTAGTTTCTCAGCTAAGACAGAACAGCTGTTTTTATCTCGTTCTTTCTAGAAGCGCCTTTGCCTAGAGATTCCCTCCTTTGGGGATTAATGACTATTTTATTTGTGATACCAAGGACTGGCCACCTTTTCCTGCCAGAGGCAGATAGTGACATTCTGGACTATGCAAGCCATACAGCTCTGCTGTGGTCTTTAACTCTGTGGTTGTGAAAGCAGCCAGAAACACCGTGTAAACATAGGGTGACTGTGTTCCATCAAAGTTTTATTTGCAAAACAGGCAGAAGGTCAGGGTCTTGGCCCATGGACTGTAGTTTACTGAAACTTTTTTAAGATCATGAGTTTATTCTGAGCCTTATTTTTCCTTTTGGATTGCTCAGCACGGGGCTGCAGGTCTGGCAGTGGGGCTCTTTCCCTTTCTAACTATTGCTTGTATATTAAATCCCTTATTTCTGGATTAAAGCCATTTATAAAAAGTGAGGTCACAATTGCTTAAGGATCTACTTTGGAATGCTGTCTATAGGTGGGAAAGAGCCTGTTTCTAGTTTCTCCAATGGATTTTTTTTTTTTTTTTTGCTTGTAGGACTGAATCAGAGCTCAATCTGTTTTCATAGGGAAGAGCTGGGAGGAGCTTTCAAAAAATCTTGTTCAACACCTGCAGCTTTTCTAAATTCCTCTGATTTCCTCTGCCATTTTAAGTCATCCTTAGATCTTCCCATTCTGCTTTTTCAACCTTTATTTATTTATTTTGCATCTGAGGTTCCTACTAATACATGAACTAACTGGTATAGATCTGTGAGTTTTGGATTACATGTTCTAAGACTATTTTATTTAAAAAAAACATTTAGTTATTTGGTTGTATTGGGTCTTAGTTGCAGCATGTAGGATCTAGTTCCCTGACAAGGAATTGAACCTGGCCACCTGTATTGGGAGTGCAGAGCCTGAACCACTGCACCACCAGGGAAGACCCCCTAAAACTATTGTAAACTCCTCTGTAAATTTCTCCAAAGACTTTGGAAAAACTTTGACAATGGCCCTCAGCTCAGAGCAAGAAGAGGGCTTAATATCAATTGTAAAGGGTTGTCTCTGTTCTGAGGAGGATTTAAATTGAAAAAATAATTGAACTTTGAAGTTTCTGGCTCTTCAGGAGGGAAAGGGGCCCATTGAGGTAGGGCAGGGGCAGAAAAGATAGAGGAGCCCAGAGTGGGAAAGAGGAGTAGTGAGAAAGAAGGCTGTCATATTTTAGTTGTGCTTAAGGGATTAAAGGGGTTCCCTGGTAGCTCAGCTGGTAAAGAATCTGCTTGCAATGCTGGAGACCCCAATTCGATTCCTGGGTCAGGAAGATCCCCAGGAGAAGGGACAGGCTACCCACTCTAGTATTCTTGGGCTTCCCTCGTGGCTCAGACAGTAAAGATTCCACCTGCAATGCGGGAGACCTGGGTTTGATCCCTAGGTTGGGAAGATCCCCTGAAGGAGGGCATGGCAATCCATTCCAGTATTCTTGCCTAGAGAATCTCCATGGACAGAGAAGCCTGGTGGGCTCCAGTCTGTAGTGTCTCAAGAGTTGCACAGCACAGCAAGGGATTAAAATGGAGAAACAGTTATATGTTGCTCACATTTTTCTTTGCCTTGGCCAAAGAATCTCTTAAGGCCAAGTTTTAGAATTTAGAATTTCCCCACTTTCTCATACCAATTCAAAAAATGTAGAACATTGGGTATTTGGAAATGCTTCCTTTTTTTCTAAGATATCTCTTAAATAAATAATTTTATTTCTATCAAAATTTCCTGCAGGGTGACTACAATAAAGCCAAATTATCTTTGGTGAGATTATGCCATTTAGGAAGGTAAGTACATGAATCTGAGTTTCAGCATAAATATAGGTGAGAGGTGGGATTATGCCCTGGAGGGTATGTGTTCACAAACTGAGATAACGTCTTCAGAGTCTTGGAATAATTGGTTTAAAGTATCACTTACACTTTTGTGTAAGTTTCCCCAAGATAGTGGCTGAGCTGTAAAACCACAAACCTAACCTACTTGCAGTTCCCAGAGGGTGGAATGTTTGGAGAGATCTCTTCATTGGAAGGACTGATGCTGAAGTTGAAGCTCCAATACTTTGGCCACCTGATACCAAGAGCTGACTTATTGGAAAAAACCCTGATGCGGGGAATGATTAAAGGCGGGAGGAGCAGGGGGCAACAAAGGATGAGCTGGTTGGATGGCATCACTGACTCAGTGGACATGAGTTTGAGCAAATTCTGGGAGATAGTGAAGGACAGGGGAGCCCGACATGCTGCAGTTCATGGGGTTGCAAAGACTTAGGGATAGGGGTTGGATAGGACTTAGGGGTTGGATAGGACTTAGGGACTGAATTAAAAAAAACAGCTCCCAGAATCAGACTCTCATGGAGTCAAGGTAGGACTAAGGAAAGTTCTCAGAAGAAATTAATACAAAAATAACTTTATTGAGGTATAGATTATATATTATAAAGTTAATCCATTTTAAATGTACAGTTAGATAGTTCTTTTTAGAAAATTTACACAGTTGTGCAACCAAGGATTATATTGGTTATGCAACATAATCCAATCTTAGTTCATTTCATCACTCCAAAAAACAACTTCTTGTCCCTTTTCAGTCAGTTTCTGTTCCCACTCTCACCTCTAGGCTACCACCAATTTACTTTCTGTCTCTGTGGCTTTGACAATTGTGGACTCTCCATATAGATGGATCATACAATGTACGATCTTCTGTGTCTGACTTCTTCCGTTTAGCACTGTGTTCTTGAGTTTTATTTCATAAGGTTTTGTTGAGTGACCCAGGATCAAAGAGGGGCTTCCCAGGTGGCTCAGTGGTAAAGAATCCACCTGCAATGCCAGAGACGCAGGTTCAATCCTTGGGTTTGGAAGATCCCCTGGAGAAGGAAATGGCAACTCAGTTCAGTATTTTGGCCTGAGAAATCCCATGGACAGAGGAGACTGGAGGGCTACAGTCCATGGGGTCACAAAAGAGTCGGACATGACTTAGCGACTAAGCGACAACAACCAAGACAAATACAGTCCAAAGGACACTGGTCTAAGAAGAAAACGTCTGACTTCTCAGTACTCAGGGCTGCTTGAGGAACATATTTTTGGGGACCTGGCTTAGCCTCCTCCCTATGAACTTTCTTCTTACAGATATGCAACAAATATGAATACAGAGACATATGAGAGTAGTGTGTGCATGTTCAGTCATGTCTGACTCGTTGGCGATACCATGGACTATAGCCTGCCAGGCTCCTCTGTCCATGGGATTTCCTAGGCAAAAACACTGGAGTAGGTTGCCATTTCCTTCTCCAGAGGATCTTCCTGATCCAGGGATTGAACCCTGGTTTTAAGCTATGTCTTCTGTATTTCCTGCATTGGCAGGCAGATTCTTTACCACTGCACCATCTGGGAAGCCCATGAAGATGGAGACATACAGTAGCATTATTAGTTGATAAACCAGATTTCTGCCAAGCTTAAAGTTTTCCAGATATGATCAGATAACCAAAACACTTTTAAAAAGGGTTTTGTTCCCCACTCCCCCCACCCCTAGGAAACAAAACAAACTCAACATTGGTGGGGCTCAACAAAAAGAAATTAGGGTCATATTACCCTGACACATGCTAAGTGCTAAATAAATGTTGGCTATTACCATTCCTTCAATATATGAGCCTCAGTAACAGGAATTACCCATACAAGGCATAAGGCAATGTCTAGTAAGAAAAGGGAGGGATATAAGCACATATAGGAATAGAATTGAGTGTGACCAGTGCTATGATAGGAGGAAGCTACTAGAATGAGGAGGAGAGGTATGAGGCTCAACCTGAAGGGACCAGAGCAGGTTTCCTAGAAGGGTGAGTCCTCAGCTGGATTTTGAAGATAGAGAAGGTAGGAAAAAGAAGGCATGTGGTCAGGTCATGGGAGCATCTGGCTTACATAAAGTTACAGCCAGTAGAGAAAACCTGGCTCATTCTGGAAACTTCAGAGAGTTCAGCATGGTAGCGATGCAGCAGGTTGGTAAAAGGGTTCAAGAGACAGAAACAGGTGATGGGTCTGGCCTTGTGTGCCTTTCCCAGGAAATCTGAGGTCCCTGGAACATCACAACCAAAGGAATTTGATGATCAGATCCAAGAACTATATTTCAGGCACTGTAATAAGTACTTTGCATATGATATCTCATGTGAAATTAGACATGTTCTGTATTTTACAGATGAGGAAGTCAAGGCTTGTGGAGATGAAGTACCTTGCCCAAAGTCACACAGTTATTAAGCGGTAGAACTGGAATTTGAATCCAGACCTTCCAGAGTCCAAATCATGATGTTGGAAAGCTCTTAACCATGATGTTAGCCGTGATATGCCTTGTACCAGTTAGATTTTCAGTGCTCTGTGGGAGAACACTTGAGGGCAGAGTCTAGGACAGCAGCAATAGGGAAAGAGAGACATTGTGCATCCAAGAGGTCTTTCGAAGTAGAGTCTTCAGGATTGGCAAGCCGACTAGTGGGGAGGCCAGATGGATGGTGGTGTCATTTGACCAAACAGGGATGATACAGGAGGAGGAGCAGGTTTGGGAGTAAAATAATGGTGTCTCTTTGGATCATGTTGAGTTCAAATTGTCTGTGGGAGAATTAAGGGGGCAAGTGCAGTACTCAGAAGTCTCTGGGATCTAAGTTCACAAGAGCAATACCAGCTGAGAATTAGTTACGTGTGGAAGATGTAAGCTTGAAAGTGGGAGGATAGACTGAGACGAGAAAGCTGATGATGACATGGGCTCTGTCATTGCAGCAGAAGTGTTTTGGGTTATTGATTTCCTAGACACTAGTCTAAGGAATTGATCTAGCATGTGCAGAGGTGAGTCACATGTCTTTTCTTCAATAAAATTAAGAATTTCTTTTTTCCTAGGATTGATCACACAAGAAATTCTTATGTCATAATATTACATGATGTGACTGATTTAAAGCCTTTGTTTGAAAGGCCTAATAAACCTAAATGGAACAATATCATCTAGAAAGAAAAAAAAAAAAAAATTAACAGCCCCCAACAAGGGAAAATGTGGTGATCAAAGACAGGCATTCGATTTAGACTCACAAGTGGCAAGTTCTGAGCCCAAAAGCCCATTAAATGGTCTGCTCCATACATTTCTCTTAATGGAAGTCTTGCGTGCTTAAGGGATCTATTTATGCATCACTTTGGTGTATTAATTGATCAAGTCCTCTGAGGTCACCAAATAAGTATCAGATGAAAAAACTCATCTCATGATTTACCATAGACAGAGTTTCCCACAACATGATACTTAAAATGGCAAGTTCCCTTTGAATAGGCCAGAGTCCTCAACTGGCATCTGCAGATGTGGTCAAACAGCAGTTTTGTTTTATTTTGTTTTTGTTTCTAGGCTGTTCTCTATATGAGAAAGGGTTAAAGTCAAAATAACAGTATAATTTTTACCAAATGTTATGGGCTGGATTCCCATCTCTTGAAGAATTTTCCACAGTTTGTTGTGATCTACACAAAGGCTTTGGCATAATCAATAAAGCAGAAATAGATGTTTTTCTGGAACTCTCTTCCTTTTTGTATGATCCAACAGATGTTGGCAATTTGATCTCTGGTTCCTCTGCTTTTTCGAAATCCAGCTTGAACATCTGGAAGTTCACGGTTCAGGTACTATTGAAACCTGGCTTGGAGAATTTTGAGCATTACTTTGCTAGCATGTGAGATGATGCTAGTAATCGTGTGGTAGTTTGAGCATTCTTTGGCATTGCCTTTCTTTGGGATTGGAATGAGAAGTGACCTTTTCCAGTCCTGTGGCCACTGCTGAGGTTTCCAAATTGCTTTCATGTTGAGTGCAGCACTTTCACAGCATCATCTTTCAGGATTTGAAATAGCTTAACTGGAATTCCATCATCTCCACTAACTTTGTTCGTAGTGATGCTTCCTAAGGCCCACTTGACCTTGCGTTCCAGGATGTCTGGCTCTAGGTGGGTGATCACACCATTGTGGTTATCTGTGTCATGAAGATCTTTTCTGTATGGTTCTTCTGTGTATTCTTCTCATCTCTTCATAATATCTTCTGCTTCTGTTAGGTCCATACCATTTCCGTCCTTTATTGTGCCCATCTTTGCATGAAATGTTCCCTTTGCATGAAATGTATCTCTAATTCTCTTGAAGAGATCTCTAGTCTTTCCTATTCTATTGTTTTCCTCTGTTTCTTTGCATTGATCACTGAGGAAGGCTTTCTTATCTCTCCTTATTGTTCTTTGGAACTCTGCATTCAAAGAAGCATATCTTTCCTGTTCTCCTTTGCCTTTTGCTTCTCTTCTTTTCACAGCTACTGGTAAGTACTCCTCAAACAACCAATTTGCCTTTTTGCATTTCTTTTTCTTAGGGATGGTTTTGATCCCTGCCTCCTGTACAATGTCACGAACCTCTGTGCATAGTTCTTCAGGCACTCTGTCTATCAGATCTAATCCCTTGAATCTATTTCTCACTTCCACTATATAATTGTAAGGGATTTTATTTAGGTCATACCTGAATGATCTAGTGGTTTTCTCTACTTTCTTCAATTTAAGTCTAAATTTAAGTCTTCAATTTCAATCTGACTCCTGAGAAATCTATATGCAGGTCAAGAGGCAACAGTTAGAACTGGACATGGAACAACAGACTGGTTTCAAATTGGGAAAGGAGTACATCAAGGCTGTATATTGTCACTCTGCTTATTTAACTTATATGCAGAGTACATATGTGAAATGCCGGGCTGGATGAAGCACAAGCTGGAATTAAGATTGCCAGGAGAAATATCAATAACCTCAGATATGCAGATGACACCACCCTTATGGCAGAAAGCGAACAAGAACTAAAGAGCTTCTTGATGAAAGTGAAAGAGCAGAGTTAAAAGTTTGGCTTAAAGCTCAACATTCAGAAAACTAAGATCATGGCGTCTGGTCCCACCACTCCTTGGCAAATAGATGGAGAAACAATGGAAACAGTGACAGACTTTATTTTCTTGGGCTCCAAAATCACTGCAGATGGTGACTACAGCAATGAAATTACAAGATTCTTGCTCCTTGGAAGAAAAGCTATGACCAACCTAGACAACATATTAAAAAAGCAGAGACATTACTTTGCCGACAAAGGTCTGTCTAGTCAAAGATATGGTTTTTCCAGTAGTCATGTATGGATGTGAGAGTTGGACTATAAAGAAAGCTGAGTGCTGAAGAATTGATGCTTTTGAACTGTGGTATTGGAGAAGACTCTTGAGAGTTCCCTGGACTGCAAGGAGATCAAAGGAAGTCCTAAAGGAAATCAATCCTGAATATTCATTGGAAGGACTGATGCTGAAGCTGATGCTCCAATACTTCAAACACCTGATATGAAGAACTGACTCATTGGAAAAGTCCTTGATGCTGGGAAATATTGAAGGCAGGAGGAGAAGGGGACGATAGAGGATGAGATGGTTTGATGGCATCATCGACTTGATGGACATGAGTTTGAGCAAGCTCCGGAAGTTGGTGATGGACAGGGAAGCCTGGCATAGGGCAGTCCGTGGGGTTGCAAAGAGTCAGACTTGACTGAGCCACTGAACTGATTTGAACTGAATGGGCTGGATTGTGTAAACTAAAATTCATATATGGAAGACTGAACCCCCAAGGAACCCAGAATGTAACTGTAGTTGGAGATTGGTTTTTAAATAGGTAATTAAGGTAAAATGAGGTCATTGGGATGGGCCCAAATCCAATAAGAAGAGCAAATTTGAGTACACCCCACCCCGCCCCGCCCTCCCCACCGTTGCCACACACACACGGAGAAGACCTAATGAAAACACAGAGAGAAGGTGGCTATCTGCAAGCCAAGAAAAGAGGCCTCAGGAGCAACCAAACCTCCTGACCCCTTGATCTCAGACTTTTAGCCTCTAGAACTGGGAGAAATAAATGTTGTTTAAGCCACCAGTCTGCAACACTTGGTTCTGGTAGGGCTGGCATACTAATACACCAAATAACCAGCATTCTCTCTCCCCATGACTATAAACGAACACATAGCTAGATATGGGTGGGGAGTTCCGACCTGCAATGCTTTCATGGTGTGAGCCGTAAAAGCGGATGCCACCTTAGAAATGGCTGCTTTACATGTTGGAGTGATTACAGCAAATACAATGCTTCAGTCCAGGAAAAAGACAAAGCTGCTTTCAGAGAAAGGCAAGGAATGGGAACCTGAAACTCCATCTGTACGAGGGCCACAAATAAAAGCAGATGTGTCTACAACATACCCTGCCTTCTGCCTGAATTTTCTTTGGTCAAAGCTCAGTAACTTGGCACAATCCCATTATGCCATTTGTAAGCAATTGCTGGCAACAGGTCAAGGCAGGTATCCAAGGCAGGCGGGTGCAGGGGGCATACAGGATGGTACATAAGGGATCACTGCTGGCCTGTCTATCTGCCTTTGTTTGAAAAGGAGACAATTTCTGTATCAATGGATCAGTGTTTGCTGAAAGAGAGCTCTGTTTATGGTCTGCCCTTGTGAGATTAAGACTCTTTCAGAAGTAAGCAGGAAGGAATTTTAATTTGCTTGCTCTTTTTTTAAAATTTTTTTACAGAAAAATCTGGTGAGCTGATTTTTAAAAAAGACATATGCAATTGTGGTTCTCTGGATTGTAATATATTTTCTCCTCTTCACGGTGTGTAATTTTGGACTGAGTTCTTTTTTCCTTTTTCTTGTTTTTCCCCTTCCTTCCTCCCTCCCCCCTACTCCCTTTCCCTTCCTTCCTTTCTGTTTAAGCCAGAGCTCTTTTTAACATGCCTATCAACAGACACAAGATATACTACCTCCCTCAGCATCTTGCCACATCATCTGCTAATCCCAGTTTTGCCCATAGACTCTGTCTGGAGGTGGGGGTCTCTGATGTTATCCTGTGAAGTAAAGTGAAAGTCACTTACTCAGTCGTATCTGATTCTTTGCAATCCCATGGACTGTAGCCCACCAGGCGCCTCTGTCCATGGAATTCTCCAGGCAAGAATATTGGCATGGGTAGCCATTCCCTTCTCCAGGGGATCTTCCCAACCCAGGGATTGAACCCAGGTCTCCTGAATTGCAGACAGATTCTTTACCATCTGAACCACCAGGGAAGATGTTGTCCTGGCACCCCCCGCCACCGTCCCGTTCCCCCCCCCACCGCCAAAGTCACAGAAATCATGTACCCATGGATTGGTAAAGGAGCAAGGGAGCTGGAGAGGGCGGCTGCTAAGGGATATTTATCAAGGGTCCCCTTTCTCCTGCTCTGACTACTGTGTCTTCACATCCTTTACCAGCTACTGTCCTAGGTGGTATTCTGTGCTAATCTGGGCTAATGCTCTTAAATGATTTCTGAGACCAACCTATTCTTCTGTTTGGACCCAGGCATGTCAGCCTATCCTAGGCTCCCCTGAAGTACCACCAGAGATTGTTGGGAAGTCCCTATTCCTTTAACAAGACAAGGGGCCAGTTGCAGAGAAAAAGCCCTAGGGACCACCCGCCCCAAGCTCCCTGAAGCACACACAAGTGAACCTTGTTATAAAAGAAAATCTCTGGAGACGTGGGGAGGGGACCTCGGAGGAAAGGGTGTTGGTCACCCATTGTGCCTGAGAACAAAGAAAACAGCTCCTGAGGGAGGGAGGGAGCGGGTTGCAGTTCTCAGGGGCTATGGTCTGTTTTCCTGGAGGAACTGGGCTTCAAAAGCAGCCTTTAGTGGTGGCTCAATGGCAAAGAATCCATTTCCTACTGCAGGAGACTTCGGTTCAATCCCCGGGTCAGGAAGATCCTCTGGAGAAAGAAATGGCAGCCCACTTCAGTGTTCTTGCTGGGGAAATCCCATGGACAGAGGAGCCTCCTCTCTCCACCGGGCTGTCAAGGGCAGGTTGTCTGACATGCGTGGCAGCATGTACAGCCGTGTGTGCACACAGAGCTAGGAGCAGTGGCGGGTCTGCTTGCAGGGGAGGACACCAGGATGTCTAAGGTAGTTGCCCAGGTGAGTTAGGAAGAGGCTGGAGCTGAATAGGATGCCCACCTCCCAGCACAGAAGCTGGAACCCCTGATGGTGTTGCCAAAATCTTGGCTTTCTGTGCACCAATGCCAGACATAAATATCGGATCAGAGTTATGGAGGAGAAGGAAAGTGTGGCTTTATAACTTTGCCAGGTGAAGGGGGAACACATTAGGGTTGTGCCTCAAGAACTGTGCCCCTCTCTGGTGAGTAGGGAGAGATGATAAGGATCAAGGCAGTAACAGTCTTGTATTCTTTCTTCTTCAAAGTTTCAAAAGGGTGGGGTTGCTGACAAGATATGGGTATGTGCAGGGTCTCATGTGGTCCTCTTCTAATCTTGATGAACATTTCTCATCCCTTAAATCTCACCTCAGGTGGTTTCATGGCTCCTTTTCCTTTGATTAGTAACTGTTCTGCCCTTTGGGATTCAGAGAAGGCCATAGAGGCTGGAGTCTTGCCTATAAGAAATGGGAGACAAAAAGCCTCCATGCCCAGGAGCACACAGGACCTTGTGTGGCATCAGTGGCAGCAAGTTCCTCACCATCAAGGCTTCCCCAACAGACAGAGAACATAGTTTGGGGTCTTGTTCAGCTTATTTGCTGTTGAACCAAACCAGAGGTTTCAGGCCTAGGATCCTTCTTCACAGAGTGGGCTGGTAGGGGCATGATGAGATTTGAAAGCCACAGAAAGACCTTCTCTTTGCCCTTGTAGTGAAGCTGATGTTATAGCCCTTACTTGTAGCTTCATGTCTGATTTCTGGGCCTTAGAGGCTAGGAGGACCTCAGTGATTAGGACCCCAAGTCCCCTTGATGGAGGAGTCTTTTCCTACCACAGTGGTAAACAAAAATGCCGCATTTATTGCAGGCATCAAGCAAGGAGTCCAAGTAGCTGGTGCTCAAAAGGCCCAAACTCCCTAATGGTTTTCAGGGAAGGACATGGTAAGGAAATGGAGTTGTGGGGTGTGTGATCAGCTCATTGACATTCTTCTTATTGGTTGGTAGTGAGGTAATTGGGAGTCAACACCACCGAACTTCTGGATCCAACAAATCTGCAGACTACATGCTTGTGAGTAGCAGGTTGTTGTTCAGTCGCTCAGTCGTGTCCAACTCTTTGCAACCCCATGGACTGCCACAATGTCAGGCTTCCCTGTCCATCACCAACTCCCAGAGCTTGCTCAAACTCGTGTCCATTGAGTTGGTGATGCCATCCAACCATCTCATCCTCTGTCGTCCCCTTCTCCTCCTGCCTTCAATCTTTCCCATCATCAAGGTCTTTTCCAATGAGTCAGTTCTTTGTATCAGATGGCCAAAGTGTTGGAGCTTCAGTTTCAGCATCAGTCCTTCCAGTGCATATACAGGGTTCATTTCCTTTAGGATTGACTGGTTTGATTTCCTTGCTGTCCAAGGGACTCTGAAGAGTCTTCTCCAACATCACAGTTCAAAAACATCAATTCTTTGGTGCTCAACCTTCTTTATGGTCCAACTTGCACATCTGTACATGACTGCTGGAAAAACCATAGCTTTGACTATATGGACTTTTGTCAGCAAAGTGATGGCTCTGCTTTTTAATATGCTGTCTAGTTTTGTTGGGGCTTCCCAGGTGGCACTAGTGGTAAATAAACAGCCTGCCAATGCAGGAGACGTAACACATGTGGGTTCAATCCCTGGGTCAGGAAGATCCCCTGGAGTAGGAAATGGCAACCCACTCCAGTATTCTTGGCTGGAGAATTCCATAGACAGAGGAGCCTGGTGGGCTACAGTCCATAGGGTCACAAAGAGTCAGAAATGAATGAAGTGACTTAGCATGCACACATACACTGGGTTTGTCATAGCTTTTCTTCCACAGAGCAAGCATCTTTTGATTTCATGGCTGCAGTCACCATCTCCAGTGGTTTTGGAGCCCAAGAAAATAAAGTCTGTCACTGTTTCTAATCTTTCCACATCTAGTTGGCATGAAGTGATGGGACCAGATGCCATATCTTAGTTTTCTGAATGTTGAGTTTTAGCCAACTTTTTCACTGTCCTCTTACACCTTCATCAAGAGGCTCTTTAGTTCCTCTTTGCTTTCTGCCATTAGGGTGGTGTCATCTGCATATCTGAGGTTATCAATATTTCTCCCAGCAATCTTGATTCCAGCTTGTGTCTCATCTAGCCCGGCATTTTGCATGATGTACTCTGCATATAAGTTAAATAAGCAGGGTGACAATATACAACCTTGATGTATTCCTTTCCCAATTTTGAACCAGCTCGCTTTTCTGTGTCCGGTTCTAACTGTTGCTTCTTGACCTGCATACAGATTTCTTAGGAGGCAGGTAAGGTGGTCTGGTATTCTCATCTCTTAAAGAATTTTCCACAGTTTGTTGTGATCCACACAGTCAAAGGCTTTAGCATAGTCAATGAAACAGAAGTAGATGTTTTTCTGGAATTCTCTTGCTTTTTCTATGATCCAATGGATGTTAGCAATTTGATCTCTGGCTCCTCTGCCTTTTCTAAATCCAGCTTGTACATCTGGAATTTCTTAGTTCTTGTACTGTTGAAGCCTAGCTTGAAGGATTTTGAGCATTATCTTGCTAGCATGTGAATTGAGTGCAATTGTGCAGTAGTTTGAACATTCTTTGGCATTGCCCTTCTTTGGGATTGGGGAAAAAACTGCCCTTTTCCAGTCCTGTGGCCACTGCTGAGTTTTTCAAATTTGTTGATATATTGAGTGCAGCACTTTATTTTTTTATTTTTTATTTTTTTGGTGCCAATTTTAAATACAATTTTATTTAAGACATTGCATTTTTCCACTTACAATACAGTGCTTGTAAAGTGCAATGTTTTTCCATGTGCACACACATTCCATGTTCAAGTATCAAGAATGCCCAGTTTATTTACTATAGCATCTCAACTTCGTAACTGCCACGGGATTTGCTACAATTTGGGTCCTTCCATGTTTTGTGTGGAACAATGCTAAATCTATGCTAGGCTGGCTTAATCAACCTCTTCAATGGTGGGCCCAGAGGAGGCACCACCTGAGGGAGGAGCTCCACCACCAGGGAAGCCCCCAGGCATTCCTCCCGGCATTCCCCCAGGCATGCCTCCTTGAGTGCAGCTCTTTAACAACATCGTCTTTTAGGATTTGAAATAGCCCAGCTGGAATTCCATCACATCCATTAGCTTTGTTCACAGTAATGCTTCCTAAGGTCCATTGACTTCACTCTCCAGGATATCTGGCTTTAGGCAAGAGATCACACCATTGTGGTTTTCCAGGTCATTAAGGCCTTTTTTGTACAGCTCTTCTGTGTATTCTTGCCACCTCTTCATAATATCTTCTGCTTCTGTTAGAGCATAATATCTTTCTGTTTCATGCCCATCTTTGTATGAAATGTTCCCTTGGTACCTCTAATTTTCTTGAAGAGATCTCTAGTCTTTCCCATTCTATTGTTTTCCTCTATTTCTTTGCATTGTTCACTTAAGAAGGCTTTCTTATCTCTCCTTACTATTCTTTGAAACTCTAGCTGAGATCACACACCTGGTTTCAGGACCTATAAAGCTCAGGTTCTTGATGTCTCATTGCAGAAAGAATTCAGTGAGATTCAAAATGGTAGGTAAGAAATGGATTTTTTTTAGAAGAAACTCACTCCACACACAGAGTGTGGGCTATCTCAGAAGGCAATAGAGGCTTTGGGAGAAACACACTCCATATACAAGCGCTTGAGCCATCACAGAGGGCAAGTGCAGCCTCAAAATGTGGTGTGGTTAGCTTTCATGGGCTGGGTAATTTCATAGGCTAGTGAGTGGGAGGATTATTCCAACTATTTGGGGGAAAGAGCAGAGATTTCCAGGAATAGGGCCACCGAGAAGGAGTGGCAGAAGATGAGATAGTTAGGTATCATCACCAACTCAACGGGCATAAATTTGAGCAACTCCAGGAAATAGTGGGGGTCAAAGGAGCCTGGCATGCTGTTGTCCATGGGGTTGCAGAGAGTCAGACATAACTTTATGACTGAACAATAACAACAACCACCTTTTGGTCTTTGATGGTCGGCTTTGGAACTGTTATGGATCCTTTGGGTGTGTGATTCAGCTTGCGGATATGATACAAGGAGCATATAATGAGGATCAAGGTCTAGTTGAAGTGGACTTGTCTGCCATCTCGGACCCATTTGACTCTAATCTGTTTTTGTTGTGTCCTCAGGCTATGTCATTCTTTCAAAGGTTGTGCCCTGCCCCTTTGCCCCTTCCCTCCTGTTTCAGAGTCATTACCGACTGCAGAAAGTGTCATGACAAATGCTGAAGCATGACTCTGGCTTCCCTGAAGGTGTATGGACACCCTACAGAGTCAGGAAAGACCCAGAACACTGTGAAGATGAAGCCAACTGTGGCTAAAACACCTGGAGAGTGGAGGGGGTGTGTCCAGGCAAGCTTCACAGCCTGCATTCTGTGGGCTCGGGGTAAGCTCTGGCCAGAGACAAGATTGCAAGGCTCTCAGCAGAATCTGCCTCATTTTAATGAAATAATCCTCCTTTTTATGGTCACACCTGCAGCACCAAGGATCAAATCCAAGCCCCCTGCAGTGGAAACGTGGAATTTTAACCGCTGGACCGCCAGGAAGTTCCCTCATTTAACCAAACTTTACCAAGAGCTTGCTCTTTGGAAGAAAAACTATGACAAACCTAGATAGCATATTAAAAAGCAGAGACATCATTTGGCCAACAAAGATTAATATAGTCAAAGCTATGGTTTTCCCAGTAGTTACGTACAGTTGTGAGAGTTGGACCATGAGGAAGCCTGAACACTGAACTGATGCTTTGGAACGGTGGTGCTGGAGAAGATTTGAGAGTCCCTTGGACAGCGAGGAGATCAAATCAGTCCCTCCTAAAGAAAATCAACCCTGAATATTCATTGAAAGGACTGATGCCGAAGCTGAAGCTCCACTGCTTTGGCCACCTGATGCGAAGAGCCAACTCACCGGAAAAGATCCTGATGCTGGGAAAGATAAGGGAATAAGGAAAAGGGGATGAAAAAGGATGAGATGGTTGAATGGCATCAATGGCTCAATGGCTGTGAGTTTGAACACTCTGGGAGATAGTGATGGACAGGGAAGACTAGCATGCTGCAGTGCATGGGGTCACAAAGAGTAGGACGTGACTGAATGACTGAACAACAACAATTAAACAGCTCTCCAGGCACCCTGTCATTGGGCAGGAAATGGGGATGGTGCTTCTGTATCTCTCTGGAAGTGAGAGGAACTGCTGTAATTCCACTTAGAGAACTCCCTGATTTCTAGGCTCATTTAGTATTCATTGCTGGTCCATTCAGGTTTGTCTAGGAACCTCAATTGCAGTGATTGTTAAAATCTTCTTGAGCACATATTAGGAAGCCTGGCAGTTGTGGCAGACAGTCTGATGTGCAAATGCATGACAACTCACGCTGAACCGGGGACGGAAAAACCACAGTCTGGTCCCTAAGTGACTTTCCACAGCACACCTAGAAACTGACACAGAGTATGATTCAAACAGTGGCAGTGTCTCTGCAAGCCATTGCTGTGGATCCTGGGTGACTTGCGGACGTGTGCCTGCTGCTCCCAGCAGCATCTGCATGCAGGAGGAGCTCGTGGCGTGTTGAGGACTGAACAGTGGAACAGCAATGTTGTTTTCCACGCATGATTGTCTCCACCCAGGTTTGGTTTGTGTTTGCTTTTTTAAAGATTTTTTGGATGTGGACCATTGTTAAACTCTTTATTGAATTTGTTACAACATTGCTTCTGTTTTATGTTTTGATTTTTGGCCCCAAGGCACGTGGGATCTTAGCTTCCTGACCAGGGATTGAACCCACATCCCTTGCATTAGGCAGGTGGATTCTTAATCACTCGACCACCAGGGAAGGTCCCCCAGGTTTGTTTCTAACCCTCAGGCCTCAGGCTTCCCAGGTGGCACAGTGGTAAAGAATCTACCTGCCAGTGCAGGAGACACAAGAGACTGGGGTTTGATCCCTGGGTTGAGAAGATCCCCTGGAGGAGGAAATGGCAACCCACTCCAGTATTCTTGCCTGGGAAATCCCATGCACAGAACAGCCTGGCAGGCTACAGTCCATGAGGTCACAAAGAGTTGGACGTGACTGAAGCACTTCACACGCATGCACAACCATTTATCCATCTACTGGATACTTGACCTCTTACTCACATACTCCAAGTCCACTTCTGTTTCAGAAGGGATTGAAAGCAAAGCCTGAGAACTGGGTGGTAGACAACACAGAGCATGTGGAAATAATCCTAGGCTGTGAGGTAGAAACTCAGATCACACTCAACCCCTCACCCACTCCGTGACCTTCTGTTTCCTCAGCTGGAACACAAGGAAATGGATTTTCAGCTCCAACATTCAGTGATCTGAGATGAGAAGCCAAAATGACCAGAATGAAAAATGGGACATAACCCGAGGAACATGTATCACATGGCAGGGCCTTTTGGCATCTTAGAAGCTTAGAATAGGTTCCAGTTTTCTGAAGGATAGAAATGCAGTAGAAAGATATGGCTTGAGTGGAAAGATATGGCTTGGGACTTTAACCCATCGTCCCATCAAAAACATTCTTATTACCCTCACCTTGGCACCCCACTCCAGTACTCCTGCCTGGAAAATCCCATGGACCGAGGAGCCTGGTAGGCTGCAGTCCATGGGGTCTCTAAGAGTCGGACACGACTGCGCGACTTCACTTTCATTTTTCACTTTCATGCATTGGAGAAGGAAATGGCAACCCACTCCAGTGTTCTTGACTGGAGAATCACAGGGACAGGTGGGCTGCCGTCTCTGGGGTCACACAGAGTCGGACACGACTGAAGCGACTTAGCAGTAGTAGCAGTATATACATCATCTTTGGGGGATGGTACAATCAGAGAGTATTCCTGTGATTCATGATGTCCTAATAAACCTGTTGGAAAAAAGAAAACAGCTCCCCGTTTTACAAAACTATTTTATGCAAATCATTGTGAATAAATAAGCTTTTAAAAACCCAGAAGCAAAACACCAATACAGTATACTAACGCATATATATGGAATCTAGAAAGATGGTAACAATAACCCTGTATACAAGACAGCAAAAGAGACACTGATGTATAGAACAGTCTTATGGACTCTGTGGGAGAGGGAGAGGGTGGGAAGATTTGGGAGAATGGCATTGAAACAAGTATAATATCATGTATGAAACGAGTCGCCAGTCCAGGTTCGATGCACGATACTGGATGCTTGGGGCTGGTGCACTGGGACGACCCAGAGGGATGGTATGGGGAGGGAGGAGGGAGGAGGGTTCAGGATGGGGAACACATGTATACCTGTGGCGGATTCATTTCGATATTTGGCAAAACCAATACAATATTGTAAAGTTTAAAAATAAAATTTAAAAAAAAGAACAACAAAAAATAAAAACCCAGAAGCACTTTTTTCTTTTTGGATGCACTGGGTCCTCTTTGTCGCACTGGGGCTTTCGCCAGTCAGGAGAAAAGGCTGCTCTCTACTTGGGATGCTGGGGTGTCTCATTGCGGTGGCTTCTCTTGTCGCAGAGCATCAGCTTAGAATTTGTGGCACATGGGCTTAGTTGCCCCTTGGCATGTGGGATCGTCCCAGACCAGGGATTGAACTCGTGTCCCTTGCACTGGCAGGCAGATTCTTAGCTGCTAGACCACCAGGGAAGTCTGTGTTTGCTTTTTAAGGCCTGTCTCTAGAGCATCCATCAAAGTCAAGTGTAAAGCAGTGCAACACAAGCTACTCCAGCTCAAGGCAGAATGGTCAAGCTCCCGCTCTCAGTACTCTCCCAGTGCTGTTGGCTCCCAGAAGCCGCTGCAGTCTCCTGTGACCAAAGGGTTTGCCTCATGATGTGTGCCTCCTTCCTGGCCGCGCGCAACATTCCCCTGATACTTTCCACCCATGCACTCAGGTGAGGCTGCACCGCTCCACTAGGTAACGGAGACAGGAAGCACTCAGGAGTTTCTGCCCTTCATGACTTCACAGTCTAGCCCAGTGAGGAAGCCAAAATGAAAACAAATAATATAAGATGTTATAGCATAGTGCTACAGGCTCTACTGTGTCTCCCCAAATACCTATGCTAAAGTCCTGTTAGTAGCTCAGAAGATGACTGTATTGGGGGAAAGTGTCTAAAGGAGTAATCGAGTTAAAAAGAAGAGATTAGGGCATAGACACACACAGAGGAAAGACCCTGTGGAGACACAGGGAGAAGGTGGCCATCCGCCAGTCAAGGAGCGAGGCCTCAGGAGAATCAACCCTGCTGAGATCTAATGTTTTTTAAACCAGTGTGATTTTTCCAAGCTTTTTATTTACCTTTGGCTATGCTGGGTCTTCATTGCTGTGAGGGCTTTTCTCTAGTTGTGGAGAGTAGGGGCTACTCTAGTTGCAGTGTGGGGACTGCTCATTCCCGTGGCTCCTCTGGTTGCAGAGCACGGGCTCTAGGGTGAGTGGGTTTCAGCAGGTTCAGCAATGGGCTCAACAGTTGCAGTTCCTGGGCTCTAGAGCTGAGGCTCATAGCTGTAGCACACGGGGTTAGTTACTTCGCAGCAAGTGGGACCTTCCCAGATTGGGGATCAAACCTGTGTCTCCTGCATTGGCAGCCAGATTCTTTACCACTGAGCCACCAGGGATGCCCTAACATCTTGGTCTGGGATTTTCAGCCTCCAAAACTGTAAAAAATAAATTGTTATTGAAGCCCCTGGTGGGTGGTACTTTGGCACAATTATATTATTATTATACTAATTATATTAGTTAACTTATATGCAGAGTATGTCATGAGAAACGCTGGACTGGAAGAAACACAAGCTGGAATCAAGATTGCTGGGAGAAATATCAATAACCTCAGATATGCAGATGACACCACCCTTATGGCAGAAAGTGAAGAGGAACTCAAAAGCCTCTTGATGAAAGTGAAAGAGGAGAGTGAAAAAGTTGGCTTAACTTTTTCCAGTCCCATCACTTCATGGGAAATAGATGGGGAAACAGTGGAAGCAGTGTCAGACTTTATTTTTTGGGCTCCAAAATCACTGCAGATGGTGACTGCAGCTACGAAATTAAAAGAAGCTTACTCCTTGGAAGGAAAGTTATGACCAACCTAGATAGCATATTGAAAAGCAGAGACATTACTTTGCCAACAAAGTCCGTCTAGTCAAGACCACCTTTTCCTGTGGTCATATATGGATGTGAGAGTTGGACTGTGAAGAAGGCTGAGCGCTGAAGAATTGATGCTTTTGAACTGTGGTGTTGGAGAAGACTCTTGAGAGTCCCTTGGACTGCAAGGAGATCCAACCAGTCTATTCTGAAGGAGATCAACCCTGGGATTTCTTTGGAAGGAATGATGCTAAAGCTGAAACTCCAGTACTTTGGCCACCTCATGCAAAGAGTTGACTCATTGGAAAAGACTCTGATGCTGGGAGGGATTGGGGGCAGGAGGAGAAGGGGACGACAGAGGATGAGATGGCTGGATGGCATCACTGACTCGATGGATGTGAGCCTGAGTGAACTCCGGGAGTTGGTGATGGACAGGGAGGCCTGGCGTGCTGCGATTCATGGGGTCGCAAAGAGTCAGACACGACTGAGCAACTGAACTGAACTGAACTGAACTAAGCAAACTAATACACATAGGTTTTCATCCACTCATTCATTCATTCAAAAAAAAGATGTATAGCACCTGTTGTGAAAGCCCTATTCAAGATCCTGGAGCTACAGAGTAGAAAAAAATAGAATGGCTGTTTTCAAAAACACTCGTAGGTTTGTGAAGAGGGTAGATATTTACATACCTATGAGTGTTATTATAATATGTTATTATACAGAAATTTTATATATTTACATCACACCTTATTCTGAGAATTATTTCAAAAGTATAAACAGTATTGTGATGGGTAGGATAATTAATTTGGAGGAGTTAAGAAAAACTTCACTGGGATGAATTTGATAGATAGATGAGCTAGGGCCACACTGTAACTTTCATGAGATCTGGACACTTGCTCTTGCGAGCTTTCTCCTCCTAAGAAATAACTTAAAATTACATTTTACTGATTGAACAGGTGGAAGACAAATATATAATATTACATATTAAAGCACTTTCTTTTTTTAATTCCATGTTTTAAACTTTTTATTTTGTATTGGGGTATAAATAACAATGTTGTGACAGTTTCAGGTAGCCAGCAGACTCAGCCACACATACACATATATCCATTCTCCTGCAAACTGCCCTTCCATCCAGGCTCAGCGGACTCAGCCACACATATACATGTATCCATTCTCCTGCAAACTCCCCTTCCATCCAGGCTGCCACATAACACCAAGCAGAGTTCCCTTTACTACACTGTAAGTCCTTTTTGGTTACGCATTTTAAATTCAGGCAACCATAGGTTCATTTTCTAAGTCTGTGAGTTTCTGTTTTACAAGTAAGCTTATTTGTATCATTTCTTTTTAAATTCCACATATAAGGGTTGTCATATGATATTTCTCCTTCTCTGTAAAGCACTTTTATCTAAAAGTTCATTTTTCTCTTTCGATTTTAAAAGAAGCTAAGACATTTTTATGGGTCCCTGAAAGTTCCATGGACTCCATGCACAGTAACTCATGTGCCTGGTGGGGAAGTCAGCCCTGAGGATGAAGGAAAAGGCATTCTAAGTAAGAACTCAAAATGACAAGTTCAATCCGGCTAGAGCTACAGGGACACTAAGGGAAGGAGAAAAAGCTGAAGAGGCAGACCTGAGCCAACTAAGAAAGGTCTGGAATGTTACACCAAGGCAGTGCTGTGCTGGCAAATGCTTAACAACCAGCTCTCTGGAGAAAAGCCCTGATTGGCAGTATTTTCCAACTTCCTGAGTATAAATACTCCTACAGTGGCCAACTTCAAGGTGTACCATGGCATCACCAAATGCAGATCTGAGAAGGGATATTTGCCATCAGCTGTTGGAAGTCATGCAGGTGGCCTCCAGTGCATTCTGCCCTGAAGCAGTGAGAAGGGATTTTGTCTCTAGGAGTGGAGAGCCTTCAAGTAGATTTATATAGCATGATCTTTATGTTAAATCACTCTGTGAATCTGAGAATCATTCTGTGTTCTCTGATAGAATACATTTGGCTGTAAGTAAGAAAATTAGAGATACCAAGGGAACATTTCATGCAAAGATGGGCTCGATAAAGGACAGAAATGGCATGGACCTAACAGAAGCAAAAGATATTAAGAAGAGGTGGCAAGAATACACAGAAGAACTGTACAAAAAAGATCTTCACAACCCAGATAATCACAATGGTGTGATCACTCACCTAGAGCCAGATATCCTGGAATGTGAAGTCAAGTGGGCCTTAGAAAGCATCACTACGAACAAAGCTAGTGGAGGTAATGGAATTCCAGTAGAGCTATTTCAAATCCTGAAAGATGATGCTGTGAAAGTGCTGCACTCAATATGCCAGCAAATTTGGAAAACTCAGCAGTGGTCCCAGGACTGGAAAAGGTCAGTTTTCATTTCAATCCCAAAGAAAGGCAATGCCAAAGAATGCTCAAAGTACCACACAATTGCACTCATCTCACACGCTAGTAAAGTAATGCTCAAAATTCTCCAATCCAGGCTTCAGCAATATGTGAACCGTGAACTTCCAGATGTTCAAGCTGGTTTTAGAAAAGGCAGAGGAACCAGAGACCAAATTGCCAACATCTGCTGGATCATCAAAAAAGCAAGACAGTTCCAGAAAAACATCTATTTCTGCTTTATTGACTATGCCAAAGCCTTTGACTGTGTGGATCACAATAAACTGTGGGAAATTCTGAAAGAGATGGGAATACCAGACCACCTGACCTGCCTCTTGAGAAATTTGTATGCAGGTCAGGAAGCAACAGTTAGAACTGGACATGGAACAACAGACTGGTTCCAAATAGGAAAAGGAGTACATCAAGGCTGTATATTGTCACCCTGCTTATTTAACTCATATGCAGTGTACATCATGAGAAACACTGGGCTGGAAGAAGCACAAGCTGGAATCAAGATTGTCGGGAGAAATATCAATCACCTCAGATATGCAGATGACATCACTGTTATGGCAGAAAGTGAAGAGGAACTAAAAAGCCCCTTGATGAAGGTGAAAGAGGAGAGTGAAAAAGTTGGCTTAAAACTCAACATTCAGAAAACGAAGATCATGGCATCTGGTCCCATCACTTCATGGGAAATAGATGGGGAAACAGTGGAAACAGTGTCAGACTTTATTTTTCGGGGCTCCAAAATCACTGCAGATGGTGACTGCAGCTACAAAATTAAAAGACGCTTACTCCTTGGAAGGAAAGTTATGACCAACCTAGATAGCATATTCAAAAGCAGAGACATTACTTTGCCAACAAAGGTCCGTCTAGTCAAGGCTATGGTTTTTCCAGTGGTCATGTATGGATGTGAGAGTTGGACTGTGAAGAAGGCTGAGCGCTGAAGAATTGATGCTTTTGAACTGTGGTGTTGGAGAAGACTCTTGAGAGTCCCTTGGACTGCAAGGAGATCCAACCAGTCCATTCTGAAGGAGATCAGCCCCGGGATTTCTTTGGAAGGAATGATGCTAAAGCTGAAACTCTAGTACTTTGGCCACCTCATGCGAAGAGTTGACTCATTGGAAAAGACTCTGATGCTGGGAGGGATTGGGGGCAGGAGGAGAAGGGGACGATAGAGGATGAGATGGCTGGATGGCATCACTGACTCGATGGATGTGAGTCTGAGTGAACTCCGGGAGTTAGTGATGGACAGGGAGGCCTGGCATGCTGTGATTCATGGGGTCGCAAAGAGTCGGACATGACTGAGTGACTGAACTGAACTGAACTGAACAGAAGAGCCAAGTAAAATAGGCTTAAACTAACTGCATACATGCTTAGTCACTCAGTCATGTCCAACTCTTTGTGACCCCATGGACTGTAGCCCACGAGGCTCCTCTGTCTATGGGAGTTCCCAAGCAAGAATACTGGAGTGGGTTGCCATTTCCTCCTCCAGAGGATCTCCCCAACCCAGTGATCGAATCCACATCTCCTGCATTCCAGGTGGTTCTTTAGTGCTGAGCCACGGGGGAAGCCCCTAAATTAACTGACATAATGGCAATTGCCTCACCTAATCAGTCTAGAGGTGATAGAGGTCTGTTACTACAGAAGCTGGTGATGCCCATCTGTCTCTCCATTCTGCTGTCCACAGTGCTGGCATCATTTTAAAGCTGGCTCTTCCACTGGTTGGAGAACAGCTGCCAGTAGCAACTGAGACTAAATGTTTCCTTGTTCACGTCTGCTGAGTGGCTTCCGCCCTCTAAGAAGACTAAGAAGCAATTTCCTAGTGGCTTCCAACAAATCTCTCTTCCTGTCTCATTTGGCAGAATTGATTTCATACTAATTTTTAACTCATTGCTGACAATGAGGGGGATACCTCCTATATAACTGGACTAATTCCTAGAACTAGGACTGGGGTCAGCGTCCCCCAAGGCACAGAGGTTATATGGGGAGGGGAGGATGCCCGAACAAACTGAGGTTCCGTTAAGAAGTAAGAAGTGAGTTAAGTCATCGGGAAGGAAAAATAAGCTAATAGATCTTGGGTAGAAAACCAGTAATTGTATTTTCCATTCTGTTATAAGTATGAAAGATGGATTCAATCAGGGAGACAGGGGAGGCCAATAGGGCTCTTTTGTAACTGACAGGGTAAGAGATGATGAATTCCAACAGCGATCACACAGCAGGTAGAGAGAACAAGATGAATTTAGGGAATGCTTAGGAATTAATGGGACTCAGAGCCTGACTGGAAGGAGAAGTATTAAAAGACATCCTCAGCAGTTTGTGGAGACATTAACCAACACAGGGAACATAGGCAAACACAACTAAAGATGAAGATGATGCTTTTGGTTTTTCATTTTTGACTACATGGAGATGTTCAAAAAGAGATGTCCAGTATCAAACTAAAAAATAGGGGATTGGAGCTCAGAAGAGAGGCAGGAACCAGAGAGATTTATGAGTCATAATTATAGAAGTGGTTGCTGATGCTACAGACCTGGATGACAATTCCTTGGAAAAACATACAGACTGAGAAAAGAGGGGAGTAAGATGAGAACATTGTTAAATACCAGTATTTAGGATGTGGTGGGAAAAGATGATGCAACAAAGAAAAAACCAGATTTGGGGTTGAGACTCCCTGGCCTTAGAGATCTAGACAGAATTGCTTTGGACCTCCAAATTCCTGCATCCTGTACAAATTCTGCAAATTCCAAGAACTAATTCTCTTCTGGCTGCATTTGACACCTGGCATCTTCATCTCTGAAGTGGTCTCCATGATTCATTGCATCCTTGGACTAGAAAATACAGCCTCCAGTTTCCTGCCCTAGACAAAAAGACTAACAAGAACACAAACTTTCCTGAAAATTTAGAAGGAGAGATGGATGACAGGGATTAGAAATCTGCATGGTAGTAGATATTTCTGTTCTCCTTAAGTCCTGTTGAGATTCACTACTATTAGCTCCAATTTCTGGATATGACAAGAGCTCAATATATATTTTCAGAATAAATGAATTAATAAATAATGTTTGTTCTTTGTGATCCTCCCCCAAACTAGGCCCTAGACTTTTCTTTCTCCTACCAACATTCCAC
Organism: Bos indicus; assembly: GCF_029378745.1. Lineage (NCBI taxonomy): Eukaryota > Metazoa > Chordata > Mammalia > Artiodactyla > Bovidae > Bos > Bos indicus. The sequence goes on from NC_091787.1 coordinate 3,969,618, forward strand.
CTTAGCTCTCAAAGTTATGCTGCTGCTGCTGCTGCTAAGTTGCTTCAGTCGCGTCCGACTCTGTGTGACCCCATAGACGGCAGCCCACTAGGCTCCCCTGTCCCTGGGATTCTCCAGGCAAGAACACTGGAGTGGGTTGCCATTTCCTTCTCCAATGCATGAAAGTGAAAAGTGAAAGTGAAGTCGCTCAGTCGTGTCTGACTCTTAGCGACCCCATGGACTGTAGCCTACCAGGCTCCTCCATCCATGGGATTTTCCAGGCAAGAGTACTGGAGTGGGGTGCCATTGCCTTCTCCAAAAGTTATGCTAAATCATACAAATTCAGTTCTCTCTGGCTTTTCACTCTCAAATTTGCAATCACAAACCCATCATGCTGCTTAGCAAAGCTAAAAAGGGAAAGTGAAAGCCGCTCAGTTGTGTCCGACTCTTTGCAACCCCATGGAGTATACAGTCCATGGAATCCTCCAGACCAGAATACTAGAGTTGGTAGCCTTTCCCTTCTTCAGGGGGTCTTCCCGAGCCAGGGATGGAATCCAGGTCTCCTGCATTGCAGGCAAGTTCTTTATCATCTGAGTCACCAGGGAAGCCCAATTAATGAATATTTAAGGATTTCTCCGATGGCTCAGTGGGTAAAGAATCTCCTGCAATGCAGGAGACACGGGTTTGATCTCTGGGTCAGGAAGATCTCCTGGAAGAGGAAATGGAAACCCACTCCAGTATTCTTGCCTGGAGAATCCCATGGCCAGAGGAGCCTGGCGGCTACAGTTCATTGGGTCACAAAAGAGTTGGATGTGATTTAGGGACTAAACAACAACAACAATATTTGCCTAACGTAACCTACGAATTCTCTACCTGTGAATTCCTATGTGCCTTTAAAACAAAGCTCGTAGTTCAACTTCTGTGACATGTTCCTCAGCTCTCCCAGACAGATTTATCTGCTTCCTTTATGGGATCCTGTATTACTTTGTATATAATCCACTATTATCTTCTAATTTCAATACCCCATGAGAAACAGCACTTACATTTTTTGAGATATTGGTCTCTTCCAATGCCTGGCACATATTAATAGTAGACCCTCAACAACTGCTTCTTGAATAATGACAGACATTATTATGTATGGGCAGTGTGTTTAACACTCCCCTGTGAAACAGAGGGATTTATGGTTATATGATTTATATCTCACACACAGGTGACATCATTTAGAAGGTTAGAAAGGCCTCTTCTCAGGCCATCTTCAGATGGGCACAGTTACCCTGGAATTGGTCATGGATCGCTGGGACAGTGATGTGGAGCTTGGGAAGTGGGGTTGGGGATGAGGACTGTTTTCTAAGCCACATTTCACCCAATATCACCCACACATACAGTGAGCCTGTGCTTATCATCCATTTCTTTCTCGCTTTAGGATTTTGTATGTTTATTTTTGAAAATGCTATTCGCTGGTCTGGGCTTCCCTGGTGGCTCAGTGGTAAAGAAATCACCTGCCAATGCAGGAGACTCAGGTTTAATCCCTGAGTCAAGAAGATCCCCTGGAGAAGGAAATGGCAACCCACTCCAATATTCTTACCTGGGAACTCCCATGGACAGAGGAGCCTAGTGGGTTATAGTCCATGGGATCACAAAGAACTGGACACGATCTAGCAACTAAACAACAATGACAACAGTTTCTTGGTGTGGGGTACTTACCGATTTCCAGGCACTAACACCCCATTAACTGCTGCAGCTGCCATGTCAGCTCCATGAGGCAGGCAGCGTGGGGGAGGCAGGGGGTGTGAAATATTGGAAAACATGCTTAAATTCCACTCCGTGAGAAAGATCTGACTCAGAAGTGCGTTGTCTGAGCGTCAGCCTCCATGTGACCTGAGGGGCCAGGAGGGTGGTCCAGGCAGTGGGCAGCCCACTACCCTACAGGGCCCACTCTGGGCCTGCCTGGGGCCTGGCTGGCATGAACCAGGATGAAGGAGAGCATTGCTCTTCCTTCTGCAGGGGTGACAGGTCTTTGTGTTCGTTGTCTGTGAAATCCTGACTCAAACCACAGGGAGAAGCTTGTCAGCGTCCTCTGCTGCGGTTTCATGGGGCCTGAAAAGATGGCGTGTCAGCCCTCAGCCAGCTTATGGTCATAAAACCAAATTTCGCACAAATCCCCCTTCCTCAACGACAGGTACCACACTGCTTTGGACTTGCTGGAGAGCTGAACCTACAACGGACATATTTCCCAGACTATTTGGGATCTTGAAGGGATCTTATTTAAAACGCAACAGAGTGCAGGTATGAGTGAAGTCAGTTATACAGAAAATAAATCTTGCAGATTTTGTGGAGATGGTGGGCCAAAAGGAAGGTGCATGGTGGGTGGAGGAGGATTTGCTGAGGTCAAACTCTGGCTTCCTCAGTTACTAGCTATATAAACTGGAAGTTATTTAATTGCTCCTTGGTTAATTGTTCCATTCGTTAATTCATAATTCTTTCATTCATTAATGAATTTCACCATTCATGACCTTGCTTTTCTATAAAATGCCATCTATAAAATCACCATATATAAAATGGAACTAGTAATGCGTCATTTGTGGTGTGGAAATTACATGAGAGGATGCAGCCACAGTTGGTCAGCAGTCTCTCCATTAGCGATAGTTATCACTATCAGAACAGTTGTAACATCAAAATACGGTTTTAGAGACAGAAACGTAGGTACGTATTGTTTAAAAACCAGTTTAGCTGCCAAAATGAAGGAAAGAAGATGCTTGGCAGAAATCATTTTGTCTTTCCTTCCTTTTCAGTGTGGGTTTATTCAATCTTTTAAAAAAGTTTATTTCTTTCTTTTTGGCTGCGCTGGGTCTTCACTGCTGCACTCGGGCGTTCTAGCTGCGGAGCCTAGGGACTCCTCTTCATTGCGGTGTGCGGGCGTCTCGCTGCAGTGACTTTTCTAGCACGGGCTGTAGGCACGGGGGCTCACTAGGTGCGGCACATGGGCTTCCCTGAGGCATGTGGAATCTTCCTGGACCGGGGATCAAACCCATGTCCCCTGTATTGGCAGGCAGATTCTTAACCACCGTGCCACTAGGGAAGTCTCATTTTGTCTCTTACCCATGTTTCCTCAAGAAGAAGAGAAAACGAAAAAGGCTGATTTGATCACAGTGTGTGAATTAATAGCTGAATATTACCAAAGGACGGAAGCTGAAGTGCCCACACAAAGGCAGCTAAGCACCCCCTGACAGGTTAAGTTCTGGACACTGCCATTCATGCAGGCGCTCTGCTCCCAAGTCCCTAGGGGGTCAGTCCCTCACCTCTGTTGCCTCGTCCTGGGGGCAAGTGCTGCAGAAATAAAACCACTAACAGCGTCACATGGTTTCCTTTACTTCTCTCCCCGGAAAACCTCCTAACTGGGTGCTCTCACCCCCAGAGCAGGGGAAAAGGCACCCAGGAAAGCAATGCTGGTGTGCGTTTCACCGTGGAGCCCAGATTTCACCACCAGCCTTCTAGGTCTGTCATAAAGAAGACACAGGGAATGCACTTCATTCTAGAAGGAAAAAAACCCAAGGAACTCTCCTGGGCCTCCTGGCTTTACAAACCCCCACCCTTCTCTCTGGCCCCTTGTTACGCCAGGAGTCTGCTGGCTTCCTGAAGATGGAGCCTGCTCCATGTATTCCTGGGTTGCTCCGGGCGACTGGTGACCTCACGCTGCCTGTCCCAGGCTCCCATTCAGGCAGAAATGCCCAATAGACTCCAGCGGAAGATAGGACCTCATGGGAAGTGTTGTGCTCAGCTGAACTGGCCCAGTTGCTCTGTGGCATTTTGATTAATGTGAGTCTGAATGAGAGCCTTTAAAACTCGATTTCCTTTGGAAATGCAGTTTGGAAAATCACATTGGCTGTGTGTATGTGTTCATGTGGGTAACTTCCTTGGTGGTCTAGTGGTTAAGAATCCACCTGCCAGTGCAGGGAACACGGGTTCGATCCCTGGTCCGGAAAGATCCCACATGCTGTGGGGCAGCTAAGCCTGTGCTCCACGACAAGAGAGGCCACTGCAATGAGAAGCCCACATGCCTCAACTCAACAGTAGCTCCTGCTCGCCCCAAGTAGAGATCTTCCCAGCGATGAAGATCCAGTGCAGCCAAAAATAAAATTATTTTTTAAAAAAAGAATTGAGTTTGATTCTGTGTATCTATCCAGATTCTTTTTCTCATGTATGTGCATATGTGTATGTATATATGTGTATCATCACTAGTATCGTACTGTTTCTTTAAAAAAAATTAGTCTCCAAGTACAATATCCATTGAATTTAATTGAATTCGAAGGAGGAGAAGGGGACGACAGAGGATGAGATGGCTGGATGGCATCACTGACTCGATGGACGGAGTCTGAGTGAACTCCGGGAGTTGGTGATGGACAGGGAGGCCTGGCGTGCTGCGATTCATGGGGTCGCAAAGAGTCGGACATGACTGAGTGACTGAACTGAACTGAACGGAGTCTGAATTCATTTTGGGAATCTTAAAAGGAAAAGAAGAAAACTCCACCTCTCTGGACTTTTAATGGAGGGGTGATCCAGGTCTTTCCATCCTAAAGCTTGCTGCTGCTGCTAAGTCGCTTCAGTCGTGTCCGACTCTGTGCGACCCCATAGACGGCTTCCCTGTCCCTGGGATTCTCCAGGCAAGAACACTGAAGTGGGTTGCCATTTCTTTCTCCAGTGCATGAAAGTGAAAAGTGAAAGTGAAGTTGCTCAGTCGTATCTGACTCTAGCAACCCCATGGACTGCAGCCTACCAGGCTCCTCCATCCATGGGATTTTCTAGGCAAAAGTACTTGCTAAAGGTACTCTTAATTTTACAGGGAATCAAATACTGTTTCAAAATAAGCACGTTTAGCAAAATTTTATGATGCCACAGAGTGTTTCCAACTTCAGAAGCTCACTCACCTCCAGGCGAGTGTTTTTTTTTTTTTTAGGCTAAAGATTTTTATTTCTTACTTAAGCGTGCTGTATGTATACATACAATATTAATATATACAACTTGAACAAATACAATTTATACATAAAATACAGTGAAAGTGTGGCTTTTGAAATTAATGCAACAAACTCATCATACAATTTGTAATTCTGGCCAGTATACAGTATTGTAGTAATGCTATTGAAGTTACTGATCATTTAAATTAGACTACAGTAGAAGTTCAAAGGCACTAGGAAGATCTATGTTTTAGTCTAGCATTTATATCAAAGAGTAACTAAAAAGGAACACAGATGCATACATTAATAAACTGGGCAGACACTGACGTACTTAAATGTAAACTCTACCCATCCTTTAATTTACAGCCCTGCAGGAAAGGGAGGGACTTTCCTTATGATAACAGTTAAGGGAAAAATGTTATTAAAAGATGAAAAAGAAACACAACAAACTAAAGCTACAATCATAATTAAAAAAAAAAAGTTAGTTGAAGTAGCACCACCCTCTCCCCCAAAGTAACCTTAAATTTCGTGCAGCAAAAAAAGGTCCTTTTTTCTCAAAAATAGATGACACAGCATGTGAAACTGATTCTACTTGTGGGACGAACACATGGAGGTAAACCTCCCACCTTAATTACCCTACACCTCACAAGAATCTAAACAGAAATGGGGAATACTACCATATTTTAATATCTCAGTTATTACTACACATATTTGCAAGGTTTACTAAAGAACATACCACAAACAACATTCTACCAAGGCTCCTCTTAATAAATATTACTTTTTTAAATTAAAGAGAAAAAATCGCCATTCACATTCAATAACCTACTTATATGTGACACTCATTTTAAATGTTTCTTATTTCAAATAATGAGCAAATTTATCTATCTTTTCATGAAACTAACACTGAAGTTACAAATATTTCATTTGTGGACAATGACACAAAGTAAATGTGAAGGAACCACAGGACTGCTATGATTGGAGCTAAGTGAACAGCTTTAACGCTAGGTTCCCATGCTTTCACATGGGGACTCAGGCCTGGCTCCAATATCTAATCTTGATATCAGTTCTAATGTAATGCTAAAGCAGCCTATTTTTAAAATTTATCAATGTTTTGACTTTTTATAGCTTTCTTTTTGTTACTGCAGTGACATGGAAAAGAAAAATATCTAAGATGCTGACTTAAATTTTCCTTAATGTTTTAAAGCTTAATGCAAAAGTTATCCCTTTTCTATTAAATGGATGGTTAAAGGCTAGACCTGTGGACTTAAAAAAAAAAAAAGACATAGTCATTTTTTTTTCTACTGGTAAAATTAAGATTTCTCTAGAGTAATTACTAATAGACTTAAATGTGCATCTATAACTCCCAAGATATTCTGGTTACACAAAGCTTTTACAAGACATAAGTTCACCTCAAGTCTTCACAGTATCTAAACAATGCCCCATAAAGTTATAAATGTCTAACTATCTTGCACATCACAAAGAGAATGCTGTTAGTTAAATCCAATTCTTCTTACCTAGAAAAAATTCACCATACATAAGATATTTAGTACATCACCTTTGAAATGTACTTTAAGTTTATGGACACATTTTTACACAATTCACAAGTATGCTACCTCCACTCCCATTCTATACATAGCTTTGTAATTGTAAAACAATATTTAACCAAACTTACTAATTTATGCAGTCTTAAAATGTGTAGCCAATGTATTTCAGGGGTGATTACATAATTTTAAAACTCATAAAAGATAAAACTCTATCTTATAAAGGCACATGGTTCTGAGTAGTCTAATCATATCCTTTCACATCGGACTTTGGCGTTTCTTTTGGAATAAGAAAGACGTGAGGGGGACTTCCCTGGTGATGCGGTGGCTGGAACTCTGGGTTCCCAATACAGGGGGTCTGGGTTCAATCCCTAGTCAGGGAACTAGATCCCACATGATGCAACTAAAAGATCATGCATGCCTCAGGTGAGGCCTGGCACAGCCAAATAAATAAAGCATAAATAAAACAAAGATTTAAAAAAAGAAAGATGTGAGGACATGCGGCAGGCTTTCCCCAGCCCATACACCTTTCTGGCTGCTGTGAGTTCCATGTTATTAATGTCCATGCTTTGCACTCTCCTCCACTGAGGATGCCATGCTCTGCACAGCCCTACCTAGCACCAGATCTCACAGGTGCTGACCTCATAAGGAGCAACTCTTGGGGCTTAGACGAAGTTTCTTTTGAGAGAGAAATGAGTGGATAACTAACCCATCAATGCAAAACTCTGGAAGAAGTTTTCTGCATTACTGAAATGCACCCCACCAAGAGGGTGAGCAGCTCACGTCCTCAGGACTGGAGTGACTTCTAACCTGTGCCCTTAACATCTCTGTTTTTCCCATATTTGACCACAAGACCTGTTAACACAAGAAGTGATCTTCACACGGACTCTGAGAAACTGGGGAGGAAAAATGTCAGAGTGCAGGTTTTCTGATCTCCTGCAGGGGAGGGCATCCTAATTCCAGAGGTGAAAGTGAAGTCGCTCAGTCGTGTCTGACTCTTTGTGACCCCCATGGGCTGTAGCCTACCAGGATCCTCTGTCCATGGGATTTTCCAGGCAATAGTCCTGGAGTGGATTGCCATTTCCTTCTCCAGGAGATCTTCCCAACTCAGGGATCGAACCTGGGTCTCTTGCATTGTAGACAGATGCTTTACCGTCTGAGCCACCAGGGAACCAATAGGATTAGTTCCCTTATAAGAAGAGATCCTCTGTTGCCCTCTTCTCCTCCTGCCCTCAATCTTTCCCAGCATCAGAATATTTTCCACTGAGTCAGCTCTTTGCATCAGGTAGCCAAAGTACTGGAGCTTCAGCATCAGTCCTTCCAACAAATATTCAGGACTGATTTCCTTTAGGATGGACCGGTTTGATCTCCTTGCAGTCTAAGGGACTCTCAAGTCTTCTCCAGCACCACAGTTCAAAAGCATCAATTCTTTGGCGCTCAGCCTTATTTATGGTCCAAGAGACGACGAGATAGTTGGATATTATCATCGCCTCAATGGACATGAGTTTGAGCAAACTCTGAGAGATACTGAAGGACAGGGAAGCCTGGCATGCTGCCATCCATGAGGTCGCAAAGAGTCAGACACAACTGAGCGGCTAAACAACAACAAAAAAGAAGAGCTAGTAGAGAAAGCACCCTCTCTCCCGTGTGTACACACACAGGAGAGGTCATATGAGGACCCAGGAAGGAAGCAGTCACCTGCAAGTTGGGAAGAGAGCCCTCACCAGAAACTGAATCAGTCCAAACTTTGATGTAGGACTTTCAGCCTGAAGAACTGTGAGGAAACAAATTTTTGTTGTTTTAGCCACCCAGTCTGAGTATTTTGTTCTAGCTGCCTGAGCAGACTAATGCACAGCCCAAGCACCCATCAACAGATAAATGGATAAATGAAATGTGGTATGTACATGCAATGGAATATTATTCAGCCTCTAAAAAGGAGGAAAATTTGACATATGCTATAATATGGTATATAATATGGTTGAAACTTGAGGGCATTATGCTAAGTGAAATAAACCAGACATTAAAGGACTATTGCATGAATCCCATGCAATAGTTACACAGATCCCCAGGATAGTCAACTCCATAGAGATAGAAAGTAGAGTCATGGTTAACAGGGGTTTGGGGAGGCAGGAATGGAGAGTTGTTTCATGGGTTCAGAGTTTCAGTTTTGCAAGATGAAAAGAAATTCTGGAGATGGATAGCAGTGATGGTTGTACAACAATGTGAATGGAGTTGATACTACTGAACTGTACACTTAAATTATAAAATTTATGTTATGTGTATTTTACCACAATTAAAACAAATTTTAACCCAACACATGCTCACTGCAGAAAATGTGGAAGGTTTAAAACAGACTAAGGAAACAGGTAAATGTTTACTTACAGTCTCACCATCCAGATACCTTCATTATTGAAATTTCCTTCCAGCTATTTTATACATAACCTGGCAGAGGATGAGATGGTTAGATAGTATCATCTGTTCAATGGACAAGAATCTGAACCAACTCTGAGAGATAGTGAAGGACAGAGAAGCCTGGTGTGCTGCGGTCCATGGGGTCACAAGGAGTTGGACACGACTTAGTAACTGCATAACAACATATGTACATCACTGCTGGCTTAGAGAGTCAACCGTGCCCTGGGGCAGTGCTACCAGACTGCTGAACAACCTGAACTTCCCATTCCCCATTAACAGGAGACTGGGCTTCCCATGGGGCTTCCCAGTGGTAAAGAACCCACCTGCCAATGCAGGAGATGCAAGAGACACAGATTTTATCCCTGGGTCGGCAAGATTCCCTGGAAGAGGACACAGCAACCCACTCCAGTATTCTTACCTGGAGAATCCCATGGACAGAGAAGCTTTTGGGCTAGAGTCCATGGGATCACAGATAATCAGACACGACTGAGTAACGGAGTAAACAGCCTTCCCACTACTAGTCTCACGGTGCCTTTACTCCATAAAATTCTGGGAGTTTCCAAGAGATGTCTATGTCTCACATGCCCATGCTGGGGTCTTCTGTCCTGGTGGCCAGTCGCATTCAGTCTGACCTACGGCGACTCCAGGCTCTCCAGTCACCTCCTGCCCCTTCTTCTTCAGCGTTTCTAGTCTGTGGTTGCTTACCGTAGCTGTCTGTTCTGTGTAACAAAATTTCACCAAAACTTAGTGGCTAGAAAAATTTTACCATTTCAGTTTCTATGCTTCAGGCATTCTGGAGCAGCTTATGTGGGTGTTTCTGGCTTAGTGTCTCTCGTGAGATTGAAGCCAGGGTGTTGGCAGGGGCTGCAGTCATCTGAAGGCTTGACCTGTGCTGGGGGAGCTGCTTCCAAACGGCTCATTTGCTCTCACGGTTAGCAAGGCTGACTGTCAGCACGCACAGACCTCTCCATAGGGCCACTCCCATGTCCTGATAACGTGAGTTATTCGAGAGCAGCTCTCCATGACAGAAAGGAGAGCAGAACGACAGAAGCTTTGTGACCTAGCCTCTGAGGTCACACTTTGTCCTTTCCACAATGTCCTATTACTTCTCCACCTCATTTAGTGTGGGAGACTACACAAGGCCATGAAACCAAGGGGCAAGGATCAATAACACACACATGTATGGCTTAAAAACTACAACATTATAACCAAGCTTTAATAAGCAACCCCTGTGCCCTCAGAGGATTGCAGTGTACACTGACTTCCTTCTTCTTGCTCCTGTGCTGTCGTTACTCCCCACTCTTGTGGTCTCAGGTTCCATTCTGGCTGCTAAGTAAGTGTTGCTCGTCCACCTGCTTCCCAGTTTTCGAAATGACATCCATGTGACTCATCTGCTTTCATGCCTTTCCCTGTGAGTTGTGCTTTTTCATTACTTTTTGCAATTTTAACAGAGTATAGAAGGAAGCAAGGGGAAATACGTATGTTTAATTTGCCATGCTTAAGCAGAAGTCTTTCCATTCGTTACATGCCATTTTAATTTCATTGCTGTTATTCATATGCTCCCTCTATTTGTCAATAAGATTACTTACCTTTCTTCGCTAATATTTCAGAGCTCTTCATATAAAGAGATATGATTATTTTAGACACATTTTACCTTTCTCTCAATGATAACCTAAATAATAAAAGTATATTCTGGATTATCTGGTGAACTAGATTGTAAATGAGGACTGGCAAGAATGTTTAGTGCTTGCATTTGCACTAGAGAAGTTTGTGAGCTGAAGCCCACATGCTATCATGGCACACTGTACCATGAAGGATTTTTGTAACAGCTTGAAGAGATTGCTAGAAGAATAGAATCAGCTTGTACATATGATGATGCGAGCATGCTGCTTACAAAGATCCTGCTTCCACATTCATATTTAAAAGCAGTTGCATTGGGTGCCCAGTATTTATATGCATCAACAGAAGCAGTTTATTTACAAAGAAGAATTTTTTTTCTTCCCAGTTCCATCAATCATTGAGTTAGATAATACTGTACTTAAGAAATTTTTATAGTTGTTATTCAGTCCTATCTGCCTCTTTGCAACCCCATGGACTGCAGCACGTCAGGCTCTTCTGTCCTTCACTATCTCCTGGAGTTGCTCAAATTCAAGTTCATTGAGTTGGTGATACTATCTAACCATTTCATCCTCTGCTGACCCCTTATCTTTTTGCCTTTGATCTTTCCCAGCATCAGGGTCTTTTCCAATGAGTTGGCTCTTTGCATCAGGTGGTCAAAGTATTGGAGTTTTAGCAAAGTTCTTCCAATGAATATTCTGGGTTGATTTCCTTTAGGATTGACTGGTTTGATCTCCTTGCTGTCCAAGGGACTCTCAAGAGTCTTCTCCAACACCATGGTTCAAAAGCATCACTTCCTCGGCATTCAGCCTTCTTTATGGTCCAACTCTCACATCCATACATGACTATTGGAAAAATCATACCTTTGTCAGTAATGTCTCTATTTTTTAATATTCTCTCTAGGTTTGTCATAGCTTTCCTTCCAAGACACAAGAGTCCTTTAATTGCATGGCTGCACTCACTGTCCACAGTGATTTTAGAACCCAAGAAAGTAAAATCTGTCACGGCGTCCACTTTTTCCCCTTCTATTTGCCGAAGTGATAGGACCAGATGCTCCCATCCCATGATCTTAGTTTTTTATTTAATTTTTTAATGTTGAGTTTCTTTTTTTTTTTTTTTTATTAGCGAAGCCAGGGGCTTCCGGAGCAGTTCCCCGCCACTCGTTTCAAAAGGAACAACGCAGGACGCCGTCGCGCCCCTAATGTTGAGTTTCAAGTCAGCTTTTTCACTCCCCTCTTCTACCCTCATCAAGAGGCTCTTTAGTTCCTCTTCACTTTCTACCATTAGAGTAGTACCATCTGTATATTTGAGGTTGTTGATATTCCTCTTGGCAATTTTTAAAATTTTTATTTATTTGGCTTTTTATTTTTATTTATTTATTTGAGATTTAGTAGACATCTGGTAGTATCTTAAGGGTTTTCTATGTGTAATATCTTGTCATCTGCAGACCATCACAGTTTTACTTGTTATTTTCTAATTCAGATTCCTTTTATTTCTTCTTCTTCTTTGATTGTTGTGGCTAGGACTTCCAAAGCTGTGTTGAATAAAAGTGGTAAGAGAGGACATCCTTGTGTGTTCCTGATCTCAGAGGAAATGCTTTCAGCTATGCATTGTTGAATATGATGTTATCTGTGGGTTTGTCATATATGGCCTTTATTATGTTCCCTCTACGCCCACTTTCAGGAGGGTTTTTATGTTACCCTCCAATGAATTAAGGGCTTTCCAGGTGGTACAGTGGGACAGAATTCACCTGCCAATTCAAGAGATTCAAGAGACACAAGTTTGATCCCTGGGTTGGGAAGATACCTTAGAATAGGAAATGGCAACTTGCTCCAGTATTCTTGCCTGGAAAATTTCATGGACAGAGGAGTCTGATGGGCTACAGTCCATGGATTGCAAAGAGTTGGAAGTGACTGAGCATGCATGCATGCCAGTGAATTAAGCAACTTTATAGAATTAGTTGTAGATTGTTATTGTTATTGTTAAATTATTGTTAAAATTTTAATTAAATGTAAGGTCTAATTTTCCAGGACTTGCAAAAATAAAATCTTAAAACCTGGTGGTTCAGGGGTAAAGAATCCGCCTGCAATGCAGGAGATGCAGGTTTGTTCCCTGGGTTGGGAAGACCCCCTGGAGGAAGGCAACCCATTCCAGTATTGTTTCCGAGAAAGTTCCATGGACAGAGGAGCCTGGCAGGCTAAAATGGGCTAAGATTCATAGGGTTGCAGAGAGTCAGACATGACTGAAGCTACTGAGCAAAGTTATTTATGTTATTTTCTACAATGCATTTATTTAAACAATGTTTCTTGGCATTAATATTTTTAAAGTCAAAATAGAAACAGATGAAAAAATTGAAATAATTCCAAGAAACTGTATTTCCACCATGAAATTCAACATTAGACACTAGTAAACTGACAATATCTGTCACATTATATTAGAGTTGTTAATTTCAACTTTTATTGGTTTAATGCTTTATAGTTACTTAATTTGTGGATCTGTGTATTAAAGTTCTCCAGAGAAACAGAACCAACAGGACATGTGTATGTGTGTGTATGTAGAGAGTAAGAGAGAGAGAGAGGAGAATACAGATAGAAACAGAGAGAAAATTGTAATAAATTCATGAGGTTATAGGAGCTGGCATCTAAAATCTGCAGGATGGGCTGGAATGCTGGAGACTCAGGGAAGAGTTGATGCTGCAGTTTGAGCCCAGAGATTATCTGCAGGCAGAATTCCCTTTTCCTCAGGGTACCTCAGTCTTCTAAGGCCTTCAATTGATTAGATGAGGCCCACCCAGATTATGGAGTGTAATCTACTGTATTCAGAGCTTACTGATCTAAGTACTAATCTCATCTAAAAATTCTTTCACAGGACATGAAGCCTGGAATTTGACTAAATATGTAGACATTGTAGCCTCACCAAGTTGACAAATGAAATTAAACATCACAACTTGTTTTGGCTTTGCACTTATACAACAGCCACAAAGATCAAGATTTTAAAACTTGTTTTAAATATATCCTTTTATAGTACTGAAAAAAAAAATACTTTACATCAGCTCTGGGGAGTGGGGAAGGGTATGTACATTTTTTTCTTTCAAAAAATTCCGAATTACCCTCAGATTTAATAACACTGTTTGTAGAATTGAAAGGCCTAGTAAAGATTTTTTTTTCCCCCCAAACTGAAAAACACTCTTTCATGAAAGATTAATTCTGCCAGTGAGGGATTTGCTGGCACGTCCATAGGTCCTGGATACCAGGGCTTCAGAAATGTGGGCCTGATTACTTACACAGCATGTGTTCTACTTTTTTCTCTTAACATTTAGTATAAAGGTCTAGCTACTTCTTGATAAAAGATTTTGTTTTTCTTATTGGTTTTATTTTTGTAATGATTTCAGTAAAACATAATACAATTATTTATGGTCATTTCTGGGGGGGAAAACAGCTGCTGCAATATAACCTAAAAAACCAGCACTGAAAATAGGCATTAGGGTATATTGAGGGTAATGGTGTTTGCATGAAGTTCTTGTGCATTTAGCAAAGCACTTTAAACAAAAAGATCCTTTTCCTGCTCTCTCCACCATCCCTGAATAGCAAGTAAATCCCATGAATGTCATCTCATACAGAAAAGAGAATGAACTAACAATTTCATTCAAATAGAAAAAGCATATGAATAAAAATATCCAACCTCATGAACACAGGAATGATTTGTTAAGCAAACCTGAATCTACCACCTTAAAATCTTAGGTTTGCTATGCTTTCTATTTCCTGTCAGAAATGTTCATATTTCAGCTATAAATAGAACATGGCAGCAGATAGAGTAGCTTTTTAATTAGGTCATTACCCAGTCTGCATGACTTATTTTCTTTGGGTCTTTGCCGTTTTTTACTTCGGATTTGGTCTCTCTGTGATGGTGATGAAACATGACAGAATCATACCAGGCTTCCCAAGAACTCCCTTGCGCTCACCCCTCCCCCACCACCTCTCCCTCTCTTTCATCATATGTGCACTTGCTCTGCCAAAACCTCTTGCAAAGGGAAGACAGTGAGGAGCTTCTGCCATGTTCAGGCCAGACATTTGGTCTCCCCCCGCCACTTTCCCATCTAGGACTAAATGTCCCAAACAGAGCTGGGCTTATATCTGGCTCTTCAAAATAAGGATATGACCATCTTTCCTGAACTTTGTAACTGTTGATGAGGAATTGAGAAGCAGTGACAGATGAATAGGGCTGCCTTATAACACTAAAGCATTGAAAGTGACTGAGTGAGCTAATAGCTTTCCCATCTTCCTTATTAAGCCTAATCCTGTAATAGCTTTTACTAGCTTCTGAAGGAATGACAAAAATGAAAAAGACGCTTATAGTCAGTATCCTTTCACTTGTGGTTTTCAAGATGCCAGGAAGGGTCTATGTCTCCAAATCCTCCCTGTCCACCTCTGTGACGGGCACAGGGTGATACTTTGTGAGCATTAGTTGCTCAGTCGTGTCTGACTCTTTGTGACCCCATGGTCTGTAGACCGCCTGGCTCCTCTGTCCGTGGGACTTTCCGGGCAAGAATACTGGAATGGGTTGCCATGTCCCTCTCTAGGGGATCTTCCCGACTCAGGGATCAAACCTGGGTCTTCTGCATTGCAGGCAGGTTCTTTATCATCTGAACCTCCAGGGAAGACCCAGTAAAGGACAAAAGCTTCATTCAGTGGTGGCACTGTTGGTGACTTTGAAGGTTTTGGCATTCCCACGAGTCTGTCAATACCCTTCTAAAAGATTCACCAAAAGTCCTTTTTAATATCCACACTAAGTTAGAGCTTGGAGGGAAAAGCAGCTTCAAAAATCCTATCCTTTCCACCAGCCCTCCCCCATCCCTTCCAGTCAGATTGTTAGGGAACCATCGACAAAACCCGCCCACTTTGGCCAGGCTTGAGGACAACCACTTGCCTGAGTTGTCTCACACAGGAGATCACTACAAAGAATGAGGTGCTGCCACCGAAATCTAAGTGGGAGAGTTCAAGAGGGGCCAAAAGGAGGAGGGAGGAGTCTTGCCAACCTCCCAGAAACCCTCACACTTGAATCCATCTTGGCTGAGAGACATGTGCACCAGCAGGAAAGACTCTGAGTCACCAAAGATGGGCCGGGCAAGATGACTGGCCAGAGACAACCCAGAAACTCACCCCATCACCATAAAACCTGAGACTGCAAGCCACGAGATAGAGGGGTTCTCCTGCTGCTCTCCACCCAGGCACACCTTCCCAATAAAGTCTCTTGCTTTATCAGCATGTGTGTCTCATTGGACAATTCATTTCCAAGTGTTAGACGAGAGTCCACTCTCAGGCCCTGGAAGGGGTCCACCTTCCTGCAACAAGACCACTTCTGCATTTGTCCCAGGGTCATTGCACCTCTATGGCAGGACACACAGCTGCGTTATTAAATGCAGACCTGTTTCCTGATCTGGGAGCATGACCGGAAAAGGCTGGCTGCTGTTTTCATAACTCATTTATTTGGCAGGATAACCAGACCTGAATCTTACTGGAGGAAGAATGGACCTGGCCTGTTGTAAGGCTATTTTAGACTGTGGTATTTATCTACTATAGGATCAGTGGCAGTACCACTTTCCAGACTAGAAGCTACATAGACTTCTGCAGAAGTCTTACGTAGCTTCTAGACTGCAGTCTTTGTACCTCCAGTGCTGGGCTGGCACATAGGTGAGTGGCCTATAAATGTTTACTGAGTTTATTGAACATGTATGCCTGAATTGTGGTGCTGGAGAAGACTCTTGAAAGTCCCTTGGACAGCAAGGAGATCAAGCCAGTCAATCCTAAAGGAAATCAACCTTGATTATTCATTGAAAGGACGGATGCTGAAACTGAAGCTCCAATACTTTGACCACCCATAGTGGCCCAATGAGCTGACTCATTGGAAAAGACCCTGATGCTGGGAAAGATTGAAGGCAAACAGAGGAGAGGGTGGCAGACAATGTGATGGTTAGGTGGCATTACACTCTCAAAGGTGATGAATTTGAGCAAACTCCGGGAGATAGTGAAGGACAGGGAAGCCTGGTGTGCTACAGTCCATGGACTTGCAAATATCGGATAAGACTTAGCAACTGAACACTGAACACTTAGGAAGTAAGCAAGTGATGCCAAGTTGACCTGTCCTTCAGAATAAAAAGAAATGGATTAGTCATTCACTCTCATTTTGTCAGCCCTTTGCTTAACTAACAGGTATTTATCTAAGGCCACCTATGTTTCAGGGTTTTGGCCACATTCCAGGATTGTAAGATGAGCAATAGGCAGTTCCCCTACTTGTTAAGTTCCCAGCCAAGTAAGAAAGACTGATTAGTACATCAGGATTTTAATACAGTGTGATGAGTGCTAATAAAGGTACAGACATCACAAGGACACCAAGATCAGGCATCCAACTCTGCCTGACAAGATCAGATTTGCACTGAAGAAAGATCACTTTAAAACTAAAGACATCATTGCTTGAACATAACATAATTATTGCAAAATGGAGTGCAGGATTGTAGGTCTCCTCCATGGAGTCCTAGCTTCAAGCTGTAGGCAGTAACCGAAAGAGAAAGCTCTTTGGAGAGAAAATAAGATTTAAAAATGAACCTGAGTTCTATATAAAATCAAAGATGTTACTTTATAATGACATATGGCTCCTGTCTACTCCCGCCAAAATGGCACACTTTCCTCTTCCTAAGGAATCTGTCCAAGATAGTGGGAAGTGATTGTGTTGCTTCTTTTCATCTTGTTAGAGGTCTTGGATCCATAAAGTGTAATTCCCTGATGAGGGCCTTTTTGAAGCAATAAAGGAAGAAGAAATTCTCCTCCTGACCTCTATTAAGTGCTAAGTAGAAATCAGGGACTATAGGGCCGATGTTTATGGATATGAGACATGCATGCTGCAGAGTCAGTGACCAGAATGTCTGCAGAGCATTTGAAGACCCCGCTCTCCTTTTGCTCCCAGAAAATGAAGGTAGGAATCATGCTATGTGTTGCCAACCCCAGTGATGCTCTTTCAGCTCCAGACAGGCTTTCTCTTTTCTCTAGCCTGCTGCATGATCCTAACTCAAATGGGATGACAAGGCAGAAACCAGACAAGCTGAAGGACTGTGAGGAAACAGGAGGTGTTGGAGTACTTCCTGCATAAAAATGATGTTTTCATTTTTAAAACCCACATTTCCCCTCTTGGCTGCAGCCCAGAGACTCAGACAAGAGCTATAATAATGACTAATGTGCTTCCCTTAATGTACCCGCTAACTACAAGTCAGGTCATTCCTACATCAATATCACAAATCTTGATGCTTCTGTAGCCACTTACATGACCAGTAAGAAAAGCAGCTTTTTCCAGGGGATATTCTCTCAGAGATGTGTGAGAAATCCCAGGCATGCTCAGAGGAGTCTGCGGCTGGCTGCCTGGTGAGGAGTGAAGCGAGGGTGTGGGGTGGGGGCGGCTTGGAACTTCACTCCAGTGCAGCGTCTCATGTCTGCCGATCTCAGCTTCATGAGCACCAGGGCTGCGTCTACTGTGGTAGACACCTGCAGTCCCTTTGGCCAACGCAGCAGGACATCTGCCATCGTCATAGGTGTTGCTGCATGAACCCTGCTGGTCAGCTTGCCAAGGCAACAACCATGCAATCAGATGGGAGGTGGTTTCCTCTCTGTGTCACACTCTATATTGGGGTGCCCATCCTCAGCAAAAGTTATGATTATTCAGATTCACTCTAGAGCCATTTCCGAAGGTGAGCCCACAACACTGGGATGGGTGTCTTGAAGAAGTTCTAGTACTACACTTAGAACTAAGACTTTCTTCATTCTCTGGCTAGTTGAAAACCTTCTGTTTTATCTCCTAAGCCATCTGGTACCTCACTTTTTACAACACTGTTACTAAAATGCTCCCTGGGCTCTTGGATCTTAGTTCTGATTGTTTTTTGTTTCTCTGTCTGTCTCTCCCTTTCTACCAGGTACTCTCCCAGGGGCTCCACTACCTGAGCACTAAGCGCTCCAATGATAGGCGCTCTGCTCCATGGCCTTAGTCCAGACCCTACCTCAGTCACCAACTATGTTTTAATGGTCTGACAACTAAATGGGGGACTGACTATTCCCTATTCCTCCCAGTAAGGATAGCTAAAAACCCTGGATATTATATATAAAACAAACATAAAGGACTTAGAAAGGTACAGAGAAGGAAGATAGGCCAGGAACCTTGGGATCCACATGTCACTGGCTGAATCCCCAAAACTCAAATGTTGAAATCTTAACCCCCACTTCCTCCAAATGTGACTATATTTGGAGACAGGATCTTCAGAGATGCAATTCAGGTCAAATGAGGTGATCAGGACAGGCTGTAATCCAATATGACTAGCGTCTCTATAAGAAGAGAAAATTTGGACCCACACACCCCAGGGGGACGTGTGCACACATAAAGACACAACTAAAAGGTGGTTATCTACAGGCCAAGGAAGGAGAACGTAGAAGAAACTAACCCTTTAGACACCTTGGTCTTGGACTTCTAGCTTCCAAAATTGCAAGCAAATTAATTTTACTGTGTATGTCACTCAGTCTGTGGTGCTTCTCATTGCAGCCCCGACAAACTAATGTACCAAGGAATTACACACTGCTGAGTTCCTTGAGTTTTCTTTTTGCCTCATATATTCTAGACTTGGGGAAAGTCGGCAACCTGAAAACACAAATGAATGCAAATTAAAAAGACAAAACACCTAGCAGAAGCCTGTTCTCTCCAGGCACAGGACAAGGAAGGGGACAGACTAACAAGACAGAAAATTTTTAGACAATCACAGCTCTACTTCAGCCAATCTCCATTGAAAAAAACTATGGCCACACATATACCCATGCCAACAAAGGCCAAATGGGGAGCTTACACCTCGACCTTCACCCGCCTATAATGAAGCACCCAGTTCCCACACTGGGGTTGTATAAACGAAGGCTGAGAAGGGAGCAGGATTTCATTCCTGGCATCCCTGAAGGGCCTTAGAAAGCTTCCCCTCCTCATGGTGTCACTGGAGGCCACATGGAGAGCAGCAACAACCCTCTCACCCACACAGGTAGCAGTAGAGGCTCAGTGGGGAGCTGGGACTCCCAGCACAGCCCAGAATAAACGTTCAGATTTCAACAGAAGCTAACTGGGCAACCTGACATTCTCCCTTATCCCTATCATAATAATGTCAGAGGAAGCCAGCTAAATCAGATTTAAATAAGGTTTAGAGTCATAATGCATTTTTAAATGTTTGGTTTTCAATAGGAAATCACTCAGCATACCAAGTCCCAAGAAGATCCCAAATTCAATGAAAGTAAACTATCCATAGATGCCAGCACATCTGGCATGATAACATCTAACAGAGATATTAGAATCACTTGACAAAGACTTTTGACAGCAGTTATCATAAAAATTACAAGCAATTACAAACAAGTTTGAAATGGAAAAAATGGAAATTTTTAGCAAAGAATACAAGATACAGAGAAGAACCAAATGGAAATTTTAGAAGTTAAAAATACAATGACTAATATAGAAAAACTCAGTGGATGGGCTCACCAGAAGCATGCATGGGACAAAGGAAAGAACCAGTGAACTGGAAGGTAGAATAACAGAAATTATCCAACCTGAAAAATTGGAGGTTGGGAGTGGGAAGGAATAGAGCCAAAGGTACATGTGAGACTAATAACAAAAAGTCTAATGTATATATCACCATAATCTCAGGAGAGGAGAACAACAGAGTTGACCCAAATTTGGTAAAAGGTATAAATCTGCAGATTCAAGAAGCTAAGCTAAAACCAAACAGGATAAACCCAAAGTAATCCACGCAGAGACACATCGTGGTCAAACTTCTGAAAACTAAAGACAAAGAGAAGTCTTAAAAACAGCATGAGACTTTACCTTAAGTGAAAAACAAACTCATAGGATTCCTCATCAGAAACCATGGGTAAAGGATTGACACAGTATTTTAAAGTACTGAAATAAAAGAATTCAACCTAGAATCCTATATCCAGTGAAAATATATTTCAAGAAAGAAGGAAAAATCAAGACATTTTGAGATGAAGGAAGACTAAGAGAATCTGACACCAGCAGATCTACCCTTAAAGAATGGCTAAAGAAGTTTCTCTAAAGAGAAAGGAAATTATATAAGAAGGAATCTTCAGACATTAGGAAGGAGGACAGAATAAAAGCAAAAATATGAGTAAATGCAATATAATTCTTTCTTCTCTTGAGTTTTCTATATTATGTTCGATAGCAGAAGCAAAAGTTATAATAGTGCCTGTGTGTGCACGCTCAGTTGTGTCTGACTCTTTACAACCTCACAAACTGTATAGCCCACCAGGCTCCTCTGTCCATGAGATTTTCCAGGAAAGAATACTGGAGTGGATTGCCATTTCCTTCTCCCAGACATCTTCTTGACCCAGGGATTGAACCAGCATCTCCTCCATTGTCAGGCAGATTCTTTACTGCTGAGCCACCAGGGAAGCCAATCAAGACACCAATCAGAGCAGAAAAAGAAATAAAAGGAATGCAGATTGGAAAAGAAGAAGTAAAACTCTCACTGTTTGCAGATGACATGATCCTCTACATAGAAAACCCTAAAGACTCCACCAGAAAATTACTAGAGCTAATTAATGAATATAGTAAAGTTGCAGGATATAAAATCAACACGCAGAAATCCCTTGCATTCCTATACGCTAATAATGAGAAAATAGAAAGAAATTAAGGAAACAATTCCATTCACCATTGCAACAAAAAGAATAAAATACTTAGGAATATATCTAAAGAAACAAAAGACCTATATATAGAAAACTATAAAACACTGGTGAAAGAAGTCAAAGAGGACACAAATAGATGGAGAAATATACCGTGTTCATGGGTCAGAAGAATTAATATAGTGAAAATGAGTATACTACCCAAAGCAATCTATAGTTTCAGTGCAATCCTTATCAAGCTACCATTGGTATTTTTCACAGAACTAGATCAAATAATTTCACAATTTTTATGGAAATACAAAAAAAACTCAAATAGCCAAAGCAATCTTGAGAAAGAAGAATGGAACTGGAGGAATCAACCTGCCTGACTTCAGGCTCTACTACAAAGCCACAGTCATCAAGACAGTATGGTACTGGCACAAAGACAGAAATATAGATCACTGGAACAAAATAGAAAGCCCAGAGATAAATCCACGCATCTATGGTCACCTTATCTTCAACAAACTAGGCAAGAATATACAATGGAGAAAAAGACAATCTGGATTAACAAGTGGTGCTGGGAAAACTGGTCAACGACTTGTAAAAAAATGAAACTAAAACACTTTCTAACACCATACACAAAAATAAACTCAAAATGGATTAAAGATCTAAACGTAAAGTCAGAAACTATAAAACTCCTAGAGGAGAACATAGGCAAAACACTCTCCAACATAAATCACAGCAGGATCCTCTATGACCCACCTCCAGAATATTGGAAATAAAAGCAAAAATAAACAAATGGGACCTAATTAAAATTAAAAGCTTCTGCACAACAAAGGAAACTATAAGCAAGGTGAAAAGACAGCATTCAGAATGGGAGAAAATAATAGCAAATGAAGCAACTGACAAAGAATTAATCTCAAAAATATACAAGCAACTCCTGCAGCTCAATACCAGAAAAATAAATGATCCAATCAAAAAATGGGCCAAAGAACTAAACAGACATTTCTCCAAAGAAGACATACAGATGGCTAACAAACACATGAAAAGATGCTCATCATCACTCATTATTAGAGAAATGCAAATCAAAACCACAATGAAGTACCACTTCACGCCAGTAAGAATGGCTTCAATCCAAAAGTCTAAAAGCAATAAATGCTGGAGAGGGTGTGGAGAAAAGGGAACCCTCTTACACTGTTGGTGGGAATGCAAACTAGTATAGCCACTACGGAGAACACTATGGAGATTCCTTTAAAAACTGTAAATAGAACGGTCATATGAGCCAGCAATCCCACTACTGGGCATACACACCAAGGAAACCGGAATTGAAAGAGACATGTGTACCCCAATGTTCATTGCAGCACTATTTACAATAGCCAGGACATGGAAGCAACCTAGATATCCATCAGCAGACGAATGGATAAGAAAACTGTGGTACATATACACAATGGAGTATTACTCAGCTATTAAAAAGAATACCTTTGAATCAGTTCTAATGAGGTGGATGAAACTGGAGCCTATTATACAGAGTGAAGTAAGCCAGAAAGAAAAACACTAATACAGTATGCTAATGCATATATATGGAATTTAGAAAGATGGTAACAATAACCCTGTATACGAGATGGCAAAAGAGACACAGATGTATAGAACAGTCTTTTGGACTCTGTGGGAGAGGGCGAGGGTGGGATGGTTTGGGAAAATGGCATTGAAACATGTATATTATCATATGTGAAATGAATCACCAGTCCAGGGTTGATGAATGATACAGGGTGCTCGGAGCTGGTGTACTGGCATGACCCAGAGGGATGGGATGGGGAGGGAGGTGGGGGCTCGGGGTTCAGGATGGGGAACACACGTACAGCCGTGGCGGATTCATATCAATGTATGGCAAAACCAATACAATATTGTACTGGAGTGGATTGCCGTTTCCTTCTCCAGGGGATCTTCCCAACCCAGGGACTGAGCCTGGGTTTCCCACATTGTTGACAGACGCTTAACCGTCTGAGCCACCAGGGAAGTAAAAAAAATAACAATAATAAAATAAATAAATAAATAATTTTTAAAGCCCCGCCCCCAAAAAAGACATTACCAAAACAAAACAGGAAGTTATATAAAAACAATAGCAAACAAAACCAGACAAAAAAAAAAAAAACCTCTTTAGGAACTTCCCTGGTGATACAGTGGCTAAGAATCCACCTGCATTTCAATGCAGGGGACATGGGTTAGATTCCCGGTCCGGGGAAGTTTCCACATGCTGCAGAGCAACTAAGCCATTCGCCACAACTACTGAGCCCACGTGGTATAACTAGAGAGTGGCCCCACTGGGTGAAGCTAGAGGAAGACCAAGTGCAAGAACGATGACCCAGGGCAGCCAAATAAAAATAAACATGTTTTTTAAAAAAACCCTTTGGGACTTTCACTAATGACTGTGGCGTGAGGTGTTTCCGCAAGTGAAGAATGTGAAAGTGTTAGTTGCTCAGTCATGGACCATAACCCGCCAGGCTCCTCTGTCCATGGAATTCTCCAGGCAAGAATACTGGGGTGGGTGAAGTGAAAGTGAAGTGAAGTCGCTCAGTCGTGTCGGACTCTTTGCGACCCCATGGACTGCAGACTACCAGACTCCTCCGTCCATGGGATATTCCAGGCAAGAGTACTGGAGCGGGGTGCCATTGCCTTCTCCGATGCATGAAAGTGAAAAGTGAAAGTGAAGTCGCTCAGTCGTATCTGACTCTTCACGACCCCATAGACTGCAGCCTACCAGGCTCCTCTGTCCATGGGATTTTCCAGGTAAGAGTACTGGAGTGGGATGCCATTGCCTTCTCCGACTGGGGTGGGTAGCCATTCCCTTTTTCAGGGCATCTTCCCAACCCAGCAATTGAACCTGGGTCTCGTGCATCACAGGCAGATTCTTTACCATCTGAGCTACCTCCAGCAAGCCTTCCCAGGGAAGTTTTTACAAAAACTGTTAAAAAAAAATTTTTTTTTAACCATCTGAAGGCATTGGAAAGTGGCTGAAACAGGTAGAAACTGCAGGGGAATTTACTCTTAAAAGATGACTGTAAGAGTAAAATTTACAAGTTTGTGGCTTACTGTGCCTGGGAGCATTTTCTATTCCAAGTCCAAAATCTTATTCCAGAAAATTACAGCTTCAACTGGCTGAAAGTGGCAGAATACGGGGTTTAGGATATCTTAAATTAAGAGAGTTTCAGAAGGAATGAACTCAAAATATGAATATAAACTTTGCCCAAACCCCTGGTTAATAAACTGTGTGTGTATGGCGGTAATAGGGGGTTGGGGTCGGGCAGTTGTCTAGGAAAATGACAGGCAGAATCAAGAGAGGAATCTACATTTGAAAGATAAAACTGAACCAGGTAAGATTTGTTATTCACTGTTCTTTTGACTCTGTGAATCCTCCAACTTGTGTTCAGCTTAAACAGCAAAAAGTTGAAGGCTTCCTGGTCTAAAGAGTCAGGGGATGGGACTGAGGATTGCAGAGTACCTGGAAATGTAGTGGGAAACGCTGGAAGTGAAATAACCACAGAGAGGGTAGGTAACCAAATATGAGTATAAATTCTTTCCACATCCTTGGCTGACTGCTAACCTATGCATGTTTGAGAGAGACCCCAAGGGCCTCAAAGAAAAAGAAGGCAGATGTGAGAGAGGAATATGTTCTCAAAAGCCAGAACTGCATCAGGCACAGTATGTGTTTTAATGTTCTTTTTTAAAAAAGCGTTTATTACCCAGGTGGTGCTAGTGCTAAAGAGCCTTCCTGCCTATGTGGAAACTTAAAGAGACGCGGGTTAGATCCCTGGATCAGAAAGATCCCCTGGAGGAGGGCATGGGAACCCACCCCAGTATTCTTGCCTGGAGAATCCCATAGACAGAGGAGCCTGACTGGCTACAGTCCATAGGGTCACAAAGAGTTGGACACGACTGAAGGGACTCAGCACTCATGTGCATAGCACGCAACACAGAGGAGATGCTGGAGCCCCATGCAGGGCAGCCTGGGTGGTATGTGTGACTGGGTCAGGGGACAGCAGGTGGGAACCCCATCGATCATGGGTAGGTAGTCTCTGGTCCAGGAGAATCTGGCTGGGTTTGTTTTGTGGAGCCTGGGGAGGTAAGCCTTGACAAGCAGGCTTTCTCCTGGACAAAACAAAGGACAGGCAGAACTAGGACATTTGTTACTCTTGACTGTAAGTGTTTCCAACTCATGAAGAGCTCATGTGGCATAAAGCTGAAGCCATAATGGCCTGTGGTATCTGCCAGAGCTGGGCCTGGCAGATCAGCTGGAAGCAAGGAAAGCTCAGAGAGAATGAGACCCTAAATCTGAGTGTAAACTCTTTCTGAACTTTTGGCTTAACTACATTAAGGCAATGGCACCCCACTCCAGTACTCTTGCCTGGAAAATCCCATGGATGGAGGAGCCTGGTGGGCAACAGTCCATGGGGTCGCTAAGAGTCAGACACGACTGAACGACTTTGCTTTCACTTTTCACTTTCCTGCATTGGAGAAGGAAATGGCAACCCACTCCAGTGTTCTTGCCTGGAGAATCCCAGGGACGGGGGAGCCTGGTGAGCTGCCATCTATGGGGTCGCACAGAGTCGGACACAACTGAAGCTACTTAGCAGCAGCAGCAACATAGGTAGAGAACACCCCCAGGAGCAAGGCAGCCAGCTGATAAGTCTGAGCAGAGATTTCAGCTGCTGCCCTCTACAAGGGAGATAAAGTCCACAGCTAGGATTCAGGCAAGTCAAGGAGTTAACAGAACAAAATCCAACAATCATCAGATGAATGTAACAGAATGCAGTCTCCATAACGTATCATTCATAATGTTCAATTTTCATCCCCAAATTATCAAATATGTAAAGACACAGGAAAGCATAGCCCACATTTAGGACAAAAGACAGTTTATGAGCCCTTGCTGAAATTGATTTAGATGTTATATTTAGTACATTAAGATTTTAAAGCAGCTGTTACAATCATGGTTAAAGAATTAAAAGCAGCATGAGTTCAGTGAGTGAACAGAATGGGGATGTCAACAGAGACATTAAAATTATTAAAGAAAACCAAATAAAATTACAAAGCTAAAAGTACAATAACTTAAACAAAAAATTGTTGAATAGGCTCAACAGAAGATTAGAGATGACAGAATAAGAAATCAATAAAGTTGATGGAAGATAAACAGAAATTATCCAACCTAAAGAGCAGAAAGAAAAGCAAGTGAGAAAAAGACAGATCCCCAGAGGCCTATAGAACAGTATCAAGCAGTCCAACATAATACTAAATTTCAATCTCAAAGTAAGAAGAGAGACAGAGAGAGAAAATACAAGAGAAAAATTACTAATTGCTCATATCTGGCAAAATATGAGTAATAGCTTGTAAAAAAAAAAAAATCTGGTAAAGGGCCTTTCCTGGCGGTCCAATGGTTAAGAATCTGCCTTCCAATGCAGGAAATGTGGGTTCAATCCCTGGTTAGGAAACTAAGATCCCACATGCTGCAGAGCAAGTGAACCCATACGCAGCAATGAAAACCCAGTACAGCCAAAGTTTAAAAGCAAAAGGAAATATCCGGTAAAGCTCCACAGTCTCCAAGTTGAACAAACACAAAGAATACCATGCTCTGGCACAGACATTCACACTGCAGAAAATCAATGATAAATAGAAAAAATTGAAAGCAGCAAGAGAAAAAAAGAAAAACAAGGGTAAATGACGTTCAGGTTCACTCTGACGTGTGAAGTGCTTGGAAGTCATCACTTCCATCTTTACAACAAGAAAAAGTTAAACCAACTAAAACTTAATGATCTTTCTTGGACTCATCAGAGAAATGAGTTTGCAGAGAAAACTGGCTCCCGCAAATCCATAGAGATAGGGGAATCCAGAGAGTACAGAAATCTGCTTCCTGGAGCTGAAGCCAATGAAGTCATAAACTTAAACAATAATTTTGACAAATTGCTGGAGGCTGAGTGTGGGGGCCACAGTCTTGGGAGAGGGCCCTACCCTTTCATTATTTCTCTGGAAACTCCAGAGTTCTCATGGTGAAGAGCCAAGAAAAGTCCCTATATGGCTCTGGCAGGGGTAGGGATGGCGTGAACATTGTGAAATATGCACAGAGTATTTTCCATAACAAAGCCCATTCTCCAGGGGAAAAGGCTTTACCAGAGCCTATCCCACCTGGTATAAAGAAAGAGCATTTCTTCCACTCCAGCCCCTTAGACTTCTTACCTCATTCAAGGGTGGAGGAAGAGAGAACTAAGAAATACTTGTGAAACTCACAGCCTAAAAGCACAGACCCACAAAGGACTAAGATTTAATCATAAGAGTATAAAATGTTTTCCCTCCTCTACACATTATCACACATCAGTGGGTACCAGTACAATAAGAGTGCATTATAGCTGAAAGATGCAAACTCTCTCAAGGAAGCACAGTTACGAAACTTGAAGTCAAAAGAGGAGACGTAAACAAGAACACTAGAGAAATTTCAAGTCTCTGGCTCCTGCAGCTACAGCAAACATCAAACACAGCCCACCTTCTAGTTAGATTAATATAAGCCTCACATTAAATGCTTCTCTGCCTCAATTCTTACTACGTCCAGCTTCCAACCAAGGCACGCAAAAAATTAAAAAAAAAAAAATTAGCACCACACAAAGTGAGTAGGAAGAGACAAAACAAGCATCAACATCAGATTCAGATTGTTTTCCTCTTAAGAAAAATTTATTGTATGAAAGTTTCCAAAGGCTTCAGGGCCTATGTTGAGATATTCACAAGAATCATCTGTAATACTCCTACACTTTTATCAGATCAGATCAGTTGCTCAGTCGTGTCCGACTCTTTGTGACCCCGTGAACCGCAGCACACCAGGCCTCCCTGTCCATCACCAACTCCCGGAGTTCACTCAGACTCACGTCCATCGAGTCAGGGATGCCATCCAGCCATCTCATGCTCTCATGCATCTCATGTCGTCCCCTTCTCCTCCTGCTCCCAATCCCTCTCAGCATCAGAGTCTTTTCCAATGAGCCAACTCTTCGCATGAGGTGGCCAAAGTACTGGAGTTTCAGCTTTAGCATCATTCCCTCCAAAGAAATCCCAGGGCTGATCTCCTTCAGAATGGACTGGTTGGATCTCCTTGCAGTCCAAGGGACTCTCAAGAGTCTTCTCCAACACCACAGTTCAAAAGCATCAATTCTTCCGCGCTCAGCCTTCTTCACAGTCCAACTCTCACATCCATATGTGACCACAGGAAAAACCATAGCCTTGACTAGACGAACCTTTGTTGGCAAAGTAATGTCTCTGCTTTTGAATATGCTATCTAGGTTGGTCATAACTTTCCTTCCAAGGAGTAAGCGTTTTTTAATTTCATGGCTGCAGTCACCATCTGTAGTGATTTTGGAGCCCAGAAAAATAAAGTCTGACACTGTTTCCACTATTTCCCCATCTATTTCCCATGAAGTGGTGGGACCGGATGCCATGATCTTCGTTTTCTGAATGTTAAGCTTTAAGCCAACTTTTTCACTCTCCACTTTCACTTGCATCAAGAGGCTTTTGAGTTCCTCTTCACTTTCTGCCATAAAGGTGGTGTCATCTGCATATCTGAGGTTATTGAGATTTCTCCCAGCAATCTTGATTCCAGCTTGTGTTTCTTCCAGTCCAGCATTTCTCATGATGTACTCTGCATATAAGTTAAATAAGCAGGGTGACAATATACAGCCTTGACAAACTCCTTTTCCTATTTGGAACCAGTCTGTTGTTCCATGTCCAGTTCTAACTGTTGCTTCCTGACCTGCATACAAATTTCTCAAGAGGCAGATCAGGTGGTCTGGTATTCCCATCTCTTTCAGAATTTCCCACAGTTTATTGTGATCCACACAGTCAAAGGCTTTGGCATAGTCAATAAAGCAGAAATAGATGTTTTTCTGGAACTCTCTTGCTTTTTTGATGATCCAGCAGATGTTGGCAATTTGATCTCTGGTTCCTCTGACTTTTCTAAAACCAGCTTGAACATCTGGAAGTTCACGGTTCACGTATTGCTGAAGCCTGGCTTGGAGAATTTTGAGCATTACTTTACTAGCGTGTGAGATGAGTGCAATTGTGTGGTAATTTGAGCATTCTTTGGCATTGCCTTTCTTTGGGATTGGAATGAAAACTGACCTTTTCCAGTCCTGGGGCCACTGCTGAGTTTTCCAAATTTGCTGGCATATTGAGTGCAGCACTTTCACAGCATCATCTTTCAGGATTTGGAATAGCTCAACTGGAATTCCATCACCTCCACTAGCTTTGTTTGTAGTGATGCTTTCTAAGGCCCACTTGACTTCACATTCTAGGATGTCTGGCTCTAGGTCAGTGATCACACCATCGTGATTATCTGGGTCGTGAAGATCTTTTTTGTACAGTTCTTCTGTGTATTCTTGCCACCTCTTCTTAATGTCTTCTGCTTCTGTTAGGTCCATACCATTTCTGCCCTTTATCGAGCCCATCTTTGCATGAAATGTTCCTTTGGTATCTCTGATTTTCTTGAAGAGATCCCTAGTCTTTCCCATTCTGTTGTTTTCCTCTATCTTTGCATTGATCACTGAGGAAGGCGTTCTTATCTCTTCTTGCTATTCTTTGGAACTCTGCATTCAGATGTTTATATCTTTCCTTTTCTCCTTTGCTTTTCACTTCTCTTCTTTTCACAGCTATTTGTAAGGCCTCCCCAGGCAGCCATTTTGCTTTTTTGCATTTCTTTTCTATGGGAATGGTCTTGATCCCTGTCTCCTGTGCAATGTCATGAACCTCATTCCGTAGTTCATCAGGCACTCTATCTATCAGATCTAGGCCCTTAAATCTATTTCTCACTTCCACTGTATAATCATAAGGGATTTGATTTAGGTCATACCTGAATGGTCTAGTGGTTTTCCCTACTTTCTTCAATTTAAGTCTGAATTTGGCAATAAGGAGTTCATGGTCTGAGCCACAGTCAGCTCCTGGTCTTGTTTTTGCTGACTGTATACAGCTTATAGAGGATCATTATTCACACTTTTTTATTTTTGTATTTAAAATACCCCCATTTTGGTGTTAAGTAATTTGACATTAAGTATACTGTTGTTCCTCTTCACTTTCTGTGATTAGAGTGGTATCATCTGCATATCTGAGGTTGTTGTTATTTTTTCTGGCAATCTTGATTCCAGCTTGTGACTCATCTAGCCCAGCATTTCACATGATGTACTCTGCATAAAAGTCTTTCACTTTATGCAAAATCTTTCACTTTATATAAAGTCTTTCACTTTATAATAAGTCTTTCACTTTACATGCAGAGTACGTCATGCAAAATGCTGGGCTGGATGAAACACAAGCTAGAATCACTTTCCTCCACTCTCATGGAGGAAAGAGCCTCTTGATGAAAGTGAAAGAGGAAAATGAAAAAGCTGGCTTAAAACAGCATTCAAAAAACTAAGATCATGGCATCTGGTCCTATCACTTCATGGCAAATAGACAGGGAAAATGTGGAAACGATGTCAGACTTCATTTTCCTAGGCTCCAAAATCACTGTGGACTATGACTGCAGCCATGAAATTAAAAGATGCTTGCTCCTTGGAAGAATAGCTATGACAAACCTAGACAGCATATTAAAAAGCAGAGACATCACTTTGCCCACAAAGGTCCATATAGTCAAAGCTATGGTTTTTCCAGTTGTCATGTATGGATGTGAAAGCTGAACCATAAACAAGGCTGACCACCAAAGATGCTTTCAAACTGTGGTGCTGGAGAACACTCTTGAGAGTCCCTTGGACAGCAAGGAGATCAAACCAGTCAATCCTAAAGGAAACCAACTCTGAATATTCATTGGAAGGACTTGTGCTGAAGTAAAACTCCAATACTTTGGCCACCTGATGCAAAAAGCCGACTCACTGGAGAAGACGTTGATGCTGGGAAAGATTGAGGGCAGGAGGAGAAGGGGACGACAGAGGATGAGATGGTTGGATGGCATCACTGACTCAATGGACATGAGTTTGAACAAAATCAGGGAAAGAGTGAAGGATAAGGAAGCCTGGAGTGCTGCAGTTCATGGGCTTGCAAAGTCAGACATGACTCAGCGACTGAAAAACAACATACTGTTATATGTTCAGCATAAGGATAGCCCCTAGAGAAACACCTAAAAAAAAATAAGGCAAAATTATATACCTTAATAAGCCAATGGGAAAACTAAAATTTGGACTAAGAAATATCTGATTAAAAAAAGAAGGCACAAAAGGAAGAACTAAAATAAAAAAAAAAAATCAGATAAGATAAATAGAAAACAAAAAGCAAAGTGGCAAATCAAATCCAACTTTATCAAGCATCATGCTAAATATAAATGGACTAAGCACATTAATCAAAAGGTAGAAATAGTCAGATTGTGTTAAAAAATTGAAAACAACAAAAACCAAGAGCCAACTATAATGCTATGTATGTCACACTTAGAATTCAGAGACACAGAGTAAAGTTAAAATAATGGGAAAAGATATTTCATGAGAGTTCTAATCAAAAGAAAACTGGAGTGGCCATATTAATATCAGACAAGAATGATTTCAAGATCAAGAGTATTATTATCAACAAAGAAAGATATTTCTATCTGCATATAGAGATCATGTAAGTTAGACAGTTTCTTAGCAGAAAGTCAAAAGAACCATGTAAAGCTGACACATTAAATAACAAAAGTGCTACACCATCACCAAGTGGGCTTTATCCCAGGGATGCAAGGATTCTTCAATATCCGCAAATCAATCAATGTTATACACCACATTAACAAATTGAAAAATAAAAACCATATGATTATCTCAATAGATGCAGGAAAAGCCTTTGACAAAATTCAACATCCATTTATGATAAAAACTCTCCAGAAAGCAGGAATAGAAGGAACATACCTCAACATAATAAAAGCTATATATGACAAACCCACAGCAAACATTATCCTCAATGGTGAAAAATTGAAAGCATTTCCTCTAAAGTCAGGAACAAGACAAGGGTGCCCACTTTCACCATTACTATTCAACATAGTTTTGGAAGTTTTGGCCACAGCAATCAGAGCAGAAAAAGAAATAAAAGGAATCCGAATTGGAAAAGAAGAAGTAAAACTCTCACTATTTGCAGATGACATGATCCTCTACATAGAAAACCCTAAAGACTCCACCAGAAAGTTACTAGAACTAATCAATGATTATAGTAAAGTTGCAGGATATAAAATCAACACACAGAAATCCCTTGCATTCCTATACACTAATAATGAGAAAACTGAAAGAGAAATTAAGGAAACAATTCCATTCACCATGGCAACAGACAGAATAAAATACTTAGGAATAGATCTACCTAAAGAAACTAAAGACTTATATATAGAAAACTATAAAACACTGGTGAAAGAAATCAAAGAGGACACTAATAGATGGAGAAATATACCATGTTCATGGATTGGAAGAATCAATATAGTGAAAATGAGTATACTACCCAAAGCAATTTATAGATTCAATGCAATCCCTATCAAGCTACCAACGGTATTCTTCACAGAGCTAGAACAAATAATTTCACAATTTGTATGGAAATACAAAAAACCTCGAATAGCCAGAGCTACCTTGAGAAAGAAGAATGGAACTGGAAGAATCAACCTACCTGACTCCAGGGTCTACTACAAAGCCACAGTTATCAAGACAGTATGGTACTGGCACAAAGACAGAAATATTGATCAATGGAACAAAATAGAAAGCCCAGAGATAAATCCATGCACCTATGGACACCTTATCTTTGACAAAGGAGGCAAGAATATACAATGGATTAAAGACAATCTCTTTAACAAGTGGTGCTGGGAAAACTGTTCAACCACTTGTAAAAGAATGAAACTAGAACACTTTCTAACACCATACACAAAAATAAACTCAAAATGGATTAAAGATCTCAATGTAAGACCAGAAACTATAAAACTCCTAGAGGAGAACATAGGCAAAACACTCTCGACATATATCACAGCAGGACCCTCTATGACCCACCTCCCAGAATATTGGAAATAAAAGCAAAAATAAACAAATGGGACCTAATTAAAATTAAAAGCTTCTTCACATCAAAGGAAACTATTAGCAAGGTGAAAAGGCAGCCTTCAGAATGGGAGAAAATAATAGCAAATGAAGCAATGGACAAACAACTAATCTCAAAAATATACAAGCAGCTCCTACAGCTCAACTCCAGAAAAATAAATGACCCAATCAAAAAAATGGGCCAAAGAACTAAATAGACATTTCTCCAAAGAAGACATAGAGATGGCTACCAAACACATGAAAAGATGCTCAACATCACTCATTATCAGAGAAATGCAAATCAAAACCACAATGAGGTACCATTTCATGCCAGTCAGAATGGCTGCAATCCATAAGTCTACAAGCAATAAATGCTGGAGAGGGTGTGGAGAAAAGGGAACCCTCTTACACTGTTGGCGGGAATGCAAACTAGTACAGCCACTATGGAGAACAGTGTGGAGATTCCTTAAAAAACTGGAAATAGAACTGCCTTATGATCCAGCAATCCCACTGCTGGGCATACACACTGAGGAAACCAGAAGGGAAAGAGACACGTGTACCCCAATGTTCATCGCAGCACTGTTT
Organism: Bos indicus; assembly: GCF_029378745.1. Lineage (NCBI taxonomy): Eukaryota > Metazoa > Chordata > Mammalia > Artiodactyla > Bovidae > Bos > Bos indicus. Next base: position 4,003,406 of record NC_091787.1, read on the forward strand.
ATAATAGCCAGGACATGGAAGCAACCTAGATGCCCATCAGCAGATGAATGGATAAGAAAGCAGTGGTACATATACACAATGGAGTATTACTCAGCCATTAAAAAGAATATCTTTGAATCAGTTCTAATGAGGTGGATGAAACTGGAGCCTATTATACAGAGTGAAGTAAGCCAGAAAGAAAAACACCAATACAGTATACTAACGCATATATATGGAATTTAGAAAGATGGTAACAATAACCCTGTGTACGAGACAGCAAAAGAGACACTGATGTATAGATCAGTCTTATGGACTCTGTGGGAGAGGGAGAGGGTGGGGAGATTTGGGAGAATAGCATTGAAACCTGTATAATATCATGTATGAAACGAGTCGCCAGTCCAGGTTCGATGCACGGTACTGGATGCTTGGGGCTGGTACACTGGGACGACCCAGAGGGAGGGTGGGGGGGAAGAGGGAGGAGGGTTCAGGATGGGGAGTGCGGGTATACCTGTGGTGGATTCATTTCGATGTTTGGCAAAACTAATACAATATTGTAAATTTTTAAAATAAAATAAAATAAAAATATAAAGTGAAAAAAAAATAATAAAAATAAGGCTTAAAAAAAATAAATAAATAACAGAAGTGAGAATTCCCTGGCAGTCCCTTGGTTAGGACTGGGTGCTTTCACTGCTGAGGTCCCAGGTTCAATTCCTGGTTGAGGAACTAAGATCCCAGAAACTGGGTGGCATGGCCAAAAACAAATGAAAGATAACAGAAGTATAAATAAATGTAAAAACACAAAAGTAAAACACATTAAAATGTAATTAAAAAAAAAAGATTGGCTGATAGAGAAGAAGAAGAAAAAGTGGGACATATAGAATATACTTGCTTTACTCACAGCTGTGAGTTAGAATATATTGTCTTAGGACCTAGAGGGCTAAATATATTCTATAAAGTTATAAAGAAACTCACCAGGACAAACATTTAACATTTCCAAATTATCAGATAAAACTCCTACCTACAATAAGCAAAGACAAATCATGTAGTAGAAGATATTTTAAAGGCAATGAAGACAGAAAACCCAGGATTAATAGAGATGCCAAGGTTAGGCCAACCACATCTGTAACATCAATCAATGTAAAGGGATGAAACTCACCTATTAAAGTGGACAGTAATGTTGTATCACAAGGCAAAACATAACATTTTCTGTATCAAAAAGATAAACCCAAAACAAAGCACTCAGAATTTTTTTAAATGATTTTCAAAATCAGACATAGATAAAAGAATATCAGGCCAATCAAAAGAAAGAACTCATAACCTCAAATATAACAACAGATTGAAGTTAGGGCAAAAAAAAAAGAAAGGAGAAAATAAAGACCTATTATTAATGATAGATGATGCAATCTACAGTGAAAATGTAATAATTTAAAATATCTATATACCAAATACTTTTGTCAATATTCATAAAGGAAGAACTTCAGGAACTGCAAAGAGAAATAGAAACACATTAGAAGTTGGAAAACTTACCTCATCTCTTTTAGATTCTAACAGATCAAATGGATTAAAAATAAGCGATGATATGGACTTCCCTGGTGGTCTAGTGATTAAGAATCCACCTGCCAATGCAGGAGACACAGGTTCGATCCCTGGTCTGGGAAGGTTCCATATGGTAACTAAACCTGTTAACCACAGCTGCTGAAGCTGGCGTGCACCAGGGGCTGGTGCTCTGCAGCAAGAGAAGCCACCACATGACAAGCCTGTGCAGTGCGACTAGAGAGCAGCCCCCACTCACTGCAACTAGAGAAAGCCTGCATGCAAAAACTAAGACCCAGCATAGTCAAAATAAATAAGTTAATAAATATATATTTTTTAAAAGTGAAGATACACAACTCCACCTGAGAAGAGACATTCATCTTATTTTTCAAATGCCCATGGAGTATTCACACAAACTAACTATATATTAAACCACAAGGAAAATCTCAATAAATTCTAAAATATATAACTAATAAAATCTCTAATCATAATGCAAAATAAAGTATATGACAAAAGTAAGCAAAGCAAGCAAAATACTCTTCCACTTAGAAATTTTGAAACTATGTTTCAGATAAGTCTTAGATCAAAGAGGAAATTAGAACTGAAACTAAGTGAAACAATGACTGTGAAAATATCACATTTTAGCATAAAATTCATAGCCTGAAATACATAAAAACTAATTAATAAAGTATCTGCTCAGTAAGTTAGATAAAGAACAATAAAATAAAGCCAAAGGAAGTTGATAATGTAGGAATTAAAACAGAAAAAGGAAAACAATACATAAATAATAGTTTTTTTAAAAAAATCAACAAAATAGAGAAATAGCTACACTAATTGTGAAAAGAAGAGAAAATACAAATTCACAAAATAAGAAATGAAAAAGGAGAAATAGTCACAGTTACAGAGGAAATTAAAAGAATAAAAAATTACTTTTCTTAATTATATGCAAATAAATCTGAATTTCTAGATAAAGTGGACTGTTCCCCAGGAAGATGAAATTGATCTTAGGAGAGAAAGTAAATATAAGCAGATCAATCATCACAGAAGGAATAGGAATTTGTCCAGGAGCTTCTTGCTAACTATCATCTCTCCCCCCTGTTAAAAAATAAAATTCAAGTGAATAAATTTTAAATATCTTATTGACTTTATTCAACAATTTGTGAGTTGGACAACATTCAACCAAGCAGATAGAGAGAAACTCCAAGCAGATAGAAAGAAGCTCCAAGCTCCTGTATAAAGACTTTTACAGGCAGAAGGGAGCAGGAACAAGGAAATTATTCTAGGCAAAAGATGCAATTAGTTATTGCAAGATTGCTTTCCTTTAGGAGAGGGCAGGGGTCTATTGGGCAGATGACCTCCTAGTACTGGTCAGGTGATTTCTGATTAGTTTAAGAGTCCATTTCTGGAAAAAAAGTTGTAACTAAGTCTTGGTTTGGTGGCATGGGACTTGGCATAAGCAACCCCATTCTGGGCCTATTGTTTTGTTTCTAACACTCATAACCCCCAAAGAACCAGGCTCAACGATTTTACAGGCAATTCTACCAAACCTCTAAGGAGCAGATGACTACAATACAATTTCTAATGTTTCAGTGCATAGACAAGAAGAAAACCTTTTAAATTCTTTGTGTAAAGGTAGCAAACTCAAGCCTGACAACTGTAGCACAAAAAGAAAACTACAGACTAAATTTAAATTTATTTAAATAAACACTGATATAAAAATTGTGAATAAAATATTAAAAACAAAACTCTGCAAATGTTGAAAGAGTAATCTTTTAACCAACTGGAATTTATTTGGGGAATGCAAGGATAGTTCAATAAAGATATTCAATATTAAAGCAATACCCCCAAAAGAAAAGTAATATGATTATGATTCATCCATTTATAAACATCCATTCTTAATACAGATTTTGAATAGATTAAAAATTACAGATTAATTTTTTACCATGATTTTCAAAAAGTATCTGTCTCACCCAAATTATCAAGTTTATGGAGGAAAAAACCTAAAAATGTTCTATTAAAATCAGGAGCAAGCCAGAAAGGTCCATCATGTTTTCTGCTATTTAACAATATTTAGAGATATGAGCTGAGGCCAAGATATTAGCAGAAGAAATAAGAGGTATAAAAATGAGGAAAGAGAAAATAAAATTATTTTCAAGAGGTACTTTACACCTGCTGCTGCTGCTGCTGCTAAGTCGCTTCAGTCGTGTCCAACTGTGTGTGACCCCATAGACGGTGGCCCACCAGGCTCCCCCATCCCTGGGATTCTCCAGGCAAGAACACTGGAGTGGGTTGCCATTTCCTTCTCCAATGCATGAAAGGGAAAAGTGAAAGTGAAGTCGTTCAGTCGTGTCCGACTCTTAGCGACCCCATGGTCTGCAGCCTACCAGGCTCCTCCGTCCATGGGATTTTCCAGGCAAGAGTACTGGAATGGGGTGCCATTGCCATCTCCCAGGAAACCTCAAAGAATAATCTAAAAACTAGATCAATCAGAGAAATCAGTGAGGTAGATAGAAAACTGTAAAAATAAAGTAACAGTCTTCAAAGGTACAAATAATATCCAGTTAGAAGATATAATGAAAGAAAAGACCTTGATTACAATGACAAAAAAGATGAATTAAATAAGCCAAATACAAAATGTACCAGAACTACAGAAAACTTGAAAATACTATTGAGATCCCTCCAAAGAAGACTTAGACATGGCAAGGTGTATTATTGGAGAAGGAAATGGCAACCCACTCCAGTGTTCTTGCCTGGAGAATCCCAGGGACAGGGGAGCCTGGTGGGCTGCCGTCTATGGGGTCACATAGAGTTGGACACGACTGAAGTGACTTAGCAGCAGCAGCAGCAGCAAGGTGTATTATGTCTCTGAAGAGGAAGTTAACCTCATAAAGATACCAATTGTTGTTGTTCAGTCCCTCAGTCTTGTCCTACTCTTTGTGACCTCATAAAGTGCAGCACATTGGGCTTCCCTGTCCCTCACTATCTCCCAGAGCTTGCTCAAACTCATGTCCATTGAGTCAGTGATGCCATCCAACCATCTCATCCTCTGTCACCTCCTTCTCCTCCTGCCTTCAATCTTCCCAGCATCACAGTCTTTTCCAATGAGTCAGTTCTTCGCATGAGCTGGCCAAAGTATTGGAGCTTCAGCTTCAGCATCAGTCCTTCCAATGAGTATTCAGGACTGATTTCCTTTAGAACTGACTGGTCTGATCTCCTTGCGGTCCAAGGGATTCTCAAGAGTCTTATCCAGCACCATAGTTGGAAAACATCAATTCTTTGGCACTCAACCTTCTTTATGGTCCAAATCCCACAACTGTACAAAAAAACCCCCTGTAACTTTGACTATTCAGACCTTTGTGGGCAAAGTGATATTTCTGCTTTTTAATGTGCTCTCTAGGTTTGTAATAGCTTTTCTTCCAAGGAGCAAGAGTCTTTTAATCTCATGGCTACAGTCACTGTCCACAGTGATTTTGGAGCCCAAGAAGAAACCAATTACCTCTAAGTTAATTTACATATTTACTGTGATCCCCATAAAAATGCCAACATGATTTTTTTTAAACTAGATAAACTGATTCTAATCACATAGAATAACAAAAAGTTAATGAAAGCCAGGGAAAGTCTATAAAAACAAAAGTGAAGTTGTGGAAACTTGTCCCACGGATACCAAACATATTTAGAAGTTCTGTATTTAGAACTGTGCAGTATTGGTGTGAGAATCAATCCACTTTAGTGTCCCTTTGAACACACTTCTTCATCCTTCCTCCTCTTGGTAAAGCACGTCTATTTACTCTGTTGCTCATTTCAGAAGCATAAAGATTTTCTTTGACATGTTCCTAATCTTTATCCCTCACCATAAATTTCATTACTATATACTGTGCCAATTTTCTACTTGCAAATTCTACCTCAGAAAGTTGCCCATATCTCCCCAAATCACCCCCAACTATTATAGCATCCTCGTTAACCTGGACCTTTGCAGAAGTCTCCCCTCTTCCACTCTCATCTACTTCCCAGCCATTCGTCATGAAGTCAGAGGTGTCTCTAAAGGATAGATCTGATCACATCACTGTCCTGCTTCAAATACTTCAGTTGCACTTAAAATTCAAAATAGCTGACAGCGCTCTAAAGCCCAAGTGCTAAGCCCTGTCTTCCTCCCCATGTGTCTCATCACTGGCCACATGCCTGCTTGCTGCCTGAGCTCCGACCACTATCTCATTTAGCTCCCTTAACTTTTCAAGCCCTTTCCTTACCTCCAGCCAAGTGATTCACTTTGCCTGGAGTATTCTCCACAAGGCTAACCACTTAATCATCTTTCTTCTTTTTAAAAAAATAAACTTTTAATTTTGATTCACATGCAGTTGTAAGAAATAATACAGAAGGGGGTGGGAGGGAGGTTCAAGAGCAAGGGGATATGTGTATATTCATGGTTGAATCATGTTGTTGTACGGCAGAAACAAACACAACATTGTAAAGCAATTATTCTCCAATTAAGAAAAAAAGAAATAATATAGAGATATTCCTTTACCCTTCACCTAGTTTCCCCCAATGATAACACCTTGCACAACATCACAACCAGGAAACTGATACGTACCCAATTCATTAGCACTTAGATTTCACCAGTTTACATGGAATCCTGTGTGTGCATTTTGTTGTTGTTTTAGCTGCTAACTCATGTTCCACTCTTTGAAGTGTTCTTATCAGTGAGCAGTTTTTCTGTCTAGGCACTCTGCCCTCTACTCTGTCTCCGGTGAAAGTGGGAGGGTAGCTAGCATTTCAGAAAGGAGACTATAACGCAGGGGCTGTCCTGACACAACAGAAAGGAAAGATGAGGTAGCATTGGTTTTGCTCCACGGACTGGGGGAGAAGGAAGAGTGTGGAGCCCGCAGCAGTGTGTGGAGACATGTGTGTCTCAGCTTCCTTTCCTGGGCAAGGTCCCAGAATGGGGAAGTAGGCTCCAGCAGAAAGCAGAGGGGATATGCCCAGGGTCCCATTTGGAACTCTGAGAGAAGAGGTCCTTGTTCAGCTTGGACAGCTGCACCAGTTCATGTTCATGCTCAGTTACTTAGTCATATAGGACTTTTTGTGATCCCGTGGACTGTAGCCCAACAAGCTCCTCTGTCCATGGGGATTCTCCAGGCAAGAATACTGGAATGGGTTGCCATGCCCTCCTCTAGGGGATCTTCCCAACCCAGAGATGGAACCCATCCTGAGGCCTTGGGAGCACACAGATGACAAGCTGCCACCCCAGTTAGGACAGTTTTATTAGCCTGTGCTATTCATGAACATTATTCACTCTAACTGCAAAGGTTCCAATCCAAGTTAATTGTAACCCTCTTGCTTCTATTCCCACAACTGTGCCATTGTGTGATGTATTATGCCTTTGAAGGAAGTTCTATTCATGGCAGTGAGTTCTCTTTAAAAAAATTTTTGGCAATAGGCGTTTACCTCACAGGCTACTTCCCGAAAATAACTATTTCAGTTATTGTGCTTTGTCCAGGAATGTGGTTGGCCTTTAATTAAATAATCAATTGATATTTTTAAAGGCACTCATATGCCAGGGACTGTGTCAACTCATGATCCAAAAGAATAGCCCTGCACTTCCTATAGTTTTAGTCAAAGCTATTTTGATTGCCAGTCATGGAAATTCACTCAAATTAGCTTAAATGAAAAGAAGGGAATTGAGTGAAAAGATGCAAGAATATTCACAGAACCAAGTGCAAGATGCTGGACTTTACATAGGACTGGAACCAGCATTTGGAGAGCCAGAAAAAGTTCCTTTATGTTTCTTTTTGGAAGTTTTTAGCCCCTCATCTCTACTTCTCTCTAAGCATCTACCTGATTTTTCTCTCCACAAACTCCATTTCTTTCTTACCAGAAGAACAAAGTTCATTCAGTCCTCTCAATGTTCTCTCATTTCTGTTCTACCAACTACTAGGAATCTTTGTGATCCAATTGCAAATTCCAAGGAAAGAGAAGATGGGTTCTCCTCTGGCTAGGATTGGTGCCCTTGGTCCATTAGGGAGAGGCCATCCCCAAAATAAACAATATTTGAAAAGGAAGCATCATCACACATGATGGGAAAAAGCTGAGGCTGGGTCAAGGAAACAGAACCTTCCATGTATGCAGGAATGAAGGGTTGATTACAGGGACTTGGAGGATCACCGAGTCACTGGAGAGAATGGAGGATGACCAGTTAGACAAACAACTGCTGTATGGCACCCCACTCCAGTACCCTTGCCTGGAAAATCCCAGGGATGGCGGAGCCTGGTGGGCTCCCGTCTATGGGGTTGCGCAGAGTCGGACATGACTGAAGGGACTTAGCAGCAGCAGCAGCAGCTGTAATCTCATCCTGCACAACCAAGCAGTGATTTTTAAGAACTCATCCCAAAACCACTGTGAATCTCATGAAATCTGGGCTCTGTTCCCCTGCTCCTTCTCTGTCTGCTGAAATCCCAGTTACTTTCACCACCAGGTCCAATGCCATCTTCTTTTAATTGGAACCTGCCTGCTCCCCCTTGCCTTGGGAGTACCATATTATTCAGCACTCTCTGTCTTGAATGAGCTATTCACCTGCATTTCCTCCCACAAAGTGGACCACAGTGGTAGGCTGCACAGGAGCCACTGTCTCATTCATCCTTGTATTCCCCACTGACTTAAGTAGGTTCTTGCGTGGTAAGCATTCGTTGAATTTCAAAACGCCTAAAATCAACAACAGTAACAAGCAACCCAATTTAAAAATAGGCAAAGGACTTGAAAAGGCATTTCTCCAAAAAGAAATGCATGTGTTTCAGTAAACACATGAAAAGATGCTCAACATATTAGATATCAGGGAAATGCAAATCAAAACCACAATGAGATATCATCTCACACCCTTTAGGATGGCTTTGACCAAAAACAAAACAAAAAAAAAAAAACTGGAAAAAAGTAGTGTTGAAGATGATGTGGAGAAACTGGAACCCTTGCATGTTGGTAGGAATGTAAAATATTGTAGTTTCTTTGGAAAACAGTATGACGATTCTTCAAAATATTAAGCATAGAACTACCTTATGAGCTAGTAATTCCATTCTTAAATACATACCCCAAAAAGTTGTAAGCAAGAACTCAAACAGATATGTGTATACCTTTGTTCATGACAGCATTATTCACAATAGTCAAAAGGTAAGAACTACTCTCGTGCCCATTGACAGGTGAATAGATAAACAAAATGTGGTGTTGATACATCCTTACAATGGAATATTATTCAGCCATAAAATGGAAAGGAATTCTGACACATGCTACCCTGAAGATGTTACACAATGTGATATAAGCCAGTCATGAAAAGACAAATACAAATACATGAAATATCTAGAGTAGTCATTTGTATAGACACAAAATGTAGAATAGTTGCTGCCAGAATTTGGGAGGAAGAGGAAATGGGGAATTAGTGTTTAAAGGATACCGTTTCAGTTTGTAATGATGAGAAAGTTCTAGGAAAAACAGTGGTGATGGTTTCAGAACAATATGGATGGATGTACTTAACGCCTCTAAATTATATACTTACAAGTGATTAAAATACAAGTGATTATATACTTAAAAGTGATTAAAATCTGACTCTGAATTCCAAGATTTTCTGCTGCTTCTCTCAGCATCAATTAATTATGGTAGAAAGTGAAGAGGAACTAAAAAGCCTCTTGATGAAAGTGAAAGTGGAGAGTGAAAAAGTTGGCTTAAAGCTCAACATTCAGAAAATGAAGATCATGGCATTCCCATTACTTCATGGCAAATAGATGGGGAAACAGTGTCAGACTTTATTTTTTTGAGCTCCAAAATCACTGCAGATGGTGACTGCAGCCAAGAAATGAAAAGATGCTTACTCCTTGGAAGGAAAGTTATGACCAACCTAGACAGCATATTCAAAAGCAGACACATTACTTTGCCAACAAAGGTCCATCTAGTCAAGGCTATGGTTTTTCCTGTGGTCATGTATGGATGTGAGAGTTGAACTGTGAAGAAAACTGAGCACCGAAGAATTGATGCTTTTGAACTGTGGTGTTGGAGAAGACTCTTGGGAGTCCCTTGGACTGCAAGGAGATCCAACCAGTCTGTTCTGAAGGAGACCAACCCTGGGATTTCTTTGGAAGGAATGATGCTAAAGCTGAAACTCCAGTACTTTGGCCACCTCATGCGAAGAGTTGACTCATTGGAAAAGACTCTGATGCTGGGAGGGATTGGGGGTAGGAGGAGAAGGGAACGACTGCTGGGAGCGAGCTCCGCCTATGGCAAAGGTCATGAGGAAGGAGGCTTGGCATACGCAAAGGCGGGATCGAGCCTCAGGAGTTCCCCTGAAAATTCTCGAGCATCTACCCCCCAAACCAGAGTCTGCCTACTTTCTGCTTTGTTCTTTCACCTACACCTCTGACTTTATGGGGGGCTGTCCCCCACTACCTCTCTCTGAAAAAAGAATTAGCTTACAGCTCCAGTTAATAATTCCTGGGTGTGACAGTGTTTCAACCTACAAACTCCTTTGGAAGTCCTCTAGCCTGCCTGAATAGGTTTTTCTGGCCACATGTGATTGCTCAGAGCCTCCCAACTGTGAGAGGCATGAGATGTTCTAAACTGTCTAAATACAGATTCCTTTGAGCAGTTAAAAGATTGATTAGAAATTGTATTGGTGAAGGGATTTTCACTTGTTGGGCCAATGTTTGCTGCTAAGTTTCCATATCCCTTACCTGCTGTGTCCCTGGCAGTGTATTGATTAATATAATTGGTGTAAGTAGTAGCTTTAATGTTTGTAACCTGGGACCCTTGAGTTAATTCATTTTCTTGTTACAGCCCACCACACCTTTGCTCTGTAGGAATGCAACTTTATCTAATGCTTTTGGAGGGTGGCTCCTGAACAATCACCTTTAGAGAAAAGTAAGTTTTCTGAAGAAAGGGTCTTAAAATGTTAACAGGCCTCCAGGCCAGAAGATGATGCAAATCACCTAAACTTTTGCATATGATAAGTCTGCAGGAAGAAAGCCTGGCTTACTGCATGACTCTACCCCTTCCCCCATTATCCTCTATGCATAATTTAAGGTATAAAAACTACTTTGGAAAATAAAATGTGGGCCTTGTTCACCGAAACTTGGTCTCCCCATGTTGTTCTTTCTCTTACCTTCTGGCTGAATTATTCAGCCTCTTTTCTCCACTGAATTTCCTCACTGAGCTATCCTTATTCTATTACTCTTTATATCCTTAATTAACATTTAATTAAGCAGTTGTTTCCTGATCCTCGCCGACACCATCCCCGCTTCGAATTCCCTGGATCCACCGGGGCTGGACCCCAGCAGACGACAGAGGATAAGATGGCTGGATGGCATCACTGACTCGATGGACGTGAGTCTGAGTGAACTCCAGGAGTTGGTGATGGACAGGGAGGCCTGGCAATTCATGGGGTCGCAAAGAGTCGGACACGACTGAACGACTGAACTGAACTGAAGAAGAACACCACTGTCTTGCTCCCTCACTTTCTCAGCACGTGCACAAAGAATAGGTCATGTGAGCTCATGGTGAAATAGCAACCACCTCCAAACCAAGAGAAGAAGCCTCAAAATGAACCCACGTTGATCTTGGACTTCTTGGCTCTAGAACCGTGAGAGACAAATGTCTGTTGGTGAAGCCCCTCAGTCTACAGTACTTTGTCATGGCAGCCTCATCTACTAATAAAAGCAATATGACCAAAAAGAACATTCCTTTGTCCAGTACTCCTGGAAAACACACCCAAGAAAATCTCATGAGAAAAGATTTCTCTTGGCCTCTCTTGATGACCTCTATTCTTCTTGTAGGGAGATTACCTCTAGTGCTGGCCGAGACTTCAGGCTCAGGCACCATGACACCAAAGCCCTCCTCCAGCAGAAAGATAAACAACTAGATCCCTGGACTTTGATCTAGGCAATTCTGCCTCTCCTAATTACCTCACCTCTGCTTCACCTGAATATTTTTGGCCTGCCAGCACAACCTTGGCTGAGAAGCACCAGGCTTGGCTACTGCCAACTTGGCTTTCATATCAGTAGCAGCATCTCTAGTCCAGTGGGTGCCACTCAACACCCACATGCTGCGAGCAGAGTCTGGGTGGCCTCAGCTGTCATCTGCACATCCTGCCATTCCTCAACATGGAGTTCTCCCTTGAGACTCAGACGTGGGCATTATTGTCTGGATCTTAAAGGAAAATCTTTCAGTCTTTCACTATTGAGTATGAAGTTAGCCAAGGGCTTTTCACATATGACCATTATTACGTTGACATAGTTTCTTTATATTCCTAGTTTGCTGAGCGTTTTCAATACACAAAAGGGTATTTGAATTTTGTCTAACGCTTTTTCCTCATCCAGTGAGATAATCATGTCCCCCCCCCCGCCCCGCCTTCATTCTATTAATGTGGTATGTTGATTGACTTTTGTATGTTGAACAGTTCCTACATTCTGGAAAGAAATTCCAATTCGTTTTAGGGTATAATCTTTTCAATGTGTTGTTGAACTCTGATAGCTAGTGTTGAAACTTCCCCAACTTTTACAGAGAAAGAAATTGAACTCTGAAGAGGTGAGACAGTTTCTCCATAGCTACTCATTTAGTAGGTGTTTAGAGTTGGGGTTTAAACCTCAGCCTATTTGATTCCAGAATCCATGACATATTCACTATGCCAGACTGCCTCTTCTTATTCCATAGTGTTAGGTAGGTAGAATATGGAAAAGGAGTCCAAAATGGAGGTGGCTAAAAGACAAGGAAGGTCAAAGGAAAGTCCGAGGACCAGAGTGAAAACTTCAGGCAAAACAAACAGCACTCCTGGCTAAGCCCAATTTGCATAGGGAAGGCCCAGGTGGAGGAAAAAAACATATAAAAGGAAGAGCCAAAGCGCTTTCTCTCGGACTCTCTCTCCTGCGTGCGTGCGCTCTTTTCTCTCTCTCTCTTTCTCTCTCTCTCTCTCCTGCTATCTTCTAAATAAAATAGAGCTGTAACACTGATTTGCTTAAGAGCTGTAACATGGTTTGTCCAAGACCCGAGAGCTGTGATGCGCCGAGGGCTCTAATGTCGGTTGCTCCAAATCTTTGTTGTGACGAGACAAAGAACAGAGGAAAATACACTCGCGTGACAATAGAAAGGTCAAGAAGGGAAAATGTGGGCTACCTAACATGAGCTCTGTAACTTTATACACAAAAGAGATTTAGTCATTACTAAACCTCAATTTGTACATCTGTAATATGTGAATGATGATGTCCACTTTCCAGGCATATTTTCAATGTTTAGATGAAGATAACAGATGTAACACTCCCAGGGCAGCCTGAGCTTTTTATTAATGGTAGCATGGATGGCCTTCTGCCCCCTAGTTAATCTTCTGTCTTAAAAACAGCTTGCTCCTCAACCTTAGACAGAGGCTTCACGTGCAGCCGTTGGCCCAATTACCAATTTCGTTTCTTTACTATAAATATTCTAGAAGCATTAAAACCATCAGTGAGTTGTAGTATGACTTTACATTTCTGGCCCATAAGGAATTTTCATTCCCCTTGCGACTCATCTGTTCCTTTCTGCAGCTAGCTTCTAAATACCTTGGGACACCGACATCTCAAATATCCTTGTCTTTTAGCTCTTCTTCAGTGGCCTCAACTCATGTCCTGAATTCTTTTTCTTCATTTTCTTCTTTTTTTTGGATGTGACCAAAGCATTGCTGGTGGAGATACTTATTTTTTGGAGTGTTTTCTCCCATTTTTCACAATAGCTCCAGGCAGGTCATTTTTGGACCCAGCATGTTGACAGAGTAACTTAGGATTTGTAGTGGTGATGAAATTTTTCCAAATGCCCTACAGGAAAAAGGAAGAAGACAGCAGGAAATCCACAAATTCTACTCTTGATTTTGGGCTACACATTCTTCCACTTAGCAGGAATTTTCCCCTTTTCTTGGAAATAAAGAGCATAAAGCATGAATCTTGAGAATGCCCTTACAGTGTGTCTTGGAGAGGGAGCTGTGTGCTGACCCCAGGGAGCAAGTTACAACATTTTCTACAAGGACTGCAGTCAGAACTGCTGTTAAACTGAGCTTTTTATGCAGTAACCTCATAGAAAACTCAACTCCCGAGAGCTGAAGTTTACTTATGCTTCCCACCCCTAAAGGCCCAAAGGCCTCACTAAAGCTATAAATACCAGAATCCCTTCATCTTTGAACTACAGCCAGTTCTAGGTCTTGCTTAAATAGCCTGAAGCTGGCACACACAATGCATATGTGTGTGGTGAAAGAGGCCTTTATGAGTTTGCCTCTGCTGGAGGCTGAAGAGAAGGGTGAGAGGAATGTTCTGGAATGTCTGGCAAACAACAGAGGCAGATTTGGGGGTTAAGCTGCTTAGTAGGCCCCGAAGGGCTCAGTTCTAATCCCCGCCATGTGTGGGTCTGCAGGCTGCTGGCTCCCTCAACCTCCACAGCGTCTCCACAGCCGGGAAGTGTGGCATGGGGGAGGGGACCGCTTTGTGGGAGTGAGGTGAGGGAGCACTGTGCCCCCATGACGGTTGGGCATGCACAGCCCTGATGCTTTCCGGGCACCCTCCCAAACCTGAGTGGGCTTCCCTTCCTCCTAGACCATGCCCCAGCCTCCCGCTTGTGTTCAAGAATGTAGATGACACGTAGCTTGAGCAAGACCGCAGGCCCACCACTTCTTCCCACTTACTCATCTGTCCTAATTCACTGCTCCTTCAATAGCAAATGCCATTTAGGACCCACTGTGAGCCAAACGCTGTGCTAGACTCAGCACAGAGAACAGTAAATAGGACCCTGCCCTCCAGACCAGAATTTCAGTCAGGGACAAACCACAGAAAAGTCAATAAATAGAAAGCAGATAACTCCAGATTGTGAAAACCTCTTTAAATAAAAAGAAAAACAAACAACCCGCCCACGACCACCACCACCACACACCCACACTGACACAGAAAATAAACAATAAAACAAAACCAAAAGGTTAGGGTCAGGATCAGGGTTAGAGGTAAAGAATCTGCCTGAAATGCAGGAGACTTGGGTTCGGTGCCTGGGTGAGTACGATCCCCTGGAATGGCAAAAAACTCCAGTATTCTTGCCTGGAAAATTTAATGGACAGAGGAGCCTGGTGGGCTACAGTCATTGGATGGTAGAGAGTCAAACACGACTGAGGGATTAACACTTTCACTTGCTTTTCAAGACAAACAAAATACACACACACACACAAAACAAGATAAATAGTTTAAAAGAGGGACTGGTCAGAGAAGGCTCCCCAAAAGCCAGGTTGGGGTAGGGATTTCCTAGAAGGGGCCCCCTCCATGCTAGGCGGGAGGCAGGAAGGGCTTGCAGTGTCCTGGGAGCCCCAAGGAGGTCAGTGGGGCAGGAGCTGGTGAGCAAAGGGGAAAAGGACTGGAAATACAAAGTGAGTCAGCAGGGCTGTGTCCTCACCAGGCTGTGGCCCTGATAAGAAGCTGGAATTTATCACAACAGCAGAGGAAGCAATAGAAGGATTTCAAGCAGTGAGAAGAGTGACACAGTATGTGAGTGTGTGTGCTTTAAATCACTGTAGCTACTGAATTGGATTAAGGAGCAAGACTAAACTAAACAGCAGCTAAGAAGGTACTAGACTAGTCCAGGGGAAAGTTGATGGTGGCTTCAGGTGGCGCTAGTGGTAAAGAACTCGCCTGCCAATGAAGGAGACATAAGAGACGCTGGTTCCATCCCTGAAATGGAAAGATTCCCTGGAAAAGGGCATGGCAACCCACTCCAGTATTCTTGTCTGGAGAATCATGTGAACAGTGGAGCCTGGAAGGCTACAGTCCATAGGTCACAAAGAGTCAGACACGACTGAAGCAACTTAACACACCTAGAGACTATAGAAGTGAGGGTGGAAATGAGGGATAGAGGGCTGATTGTGGATCAGTTTTACAAGTAGAACGAACAGGACTTGGTGGTGAATTGAGATGTGAAATAAAGGTGAGAATCCCAGGTGAATGTTGGGTTTTTTTCTTAGGTGTGTGTGCATGCTCAGTTGCTTCTGGTCGTGTAGGACTCTTTGTAATCCTGGACTATAGCCCACCAGGCTCCAATGTCCATGGGATTCTCCAGGCAAGAATACTGGAGTGGGTTGCCACGCCCTCTTCCAGGAGATCTTCCTGACTCAGGGATCAAACCCCAATCTCTTATGTCTCCTGCATTGGCAGGCAGGTTCTTTACCATTAGTGCTACCTGGGAAGCCCTTTTCCTTAGGCAGCTGGGTGCACAAAGCTTTCTTCTGATGTGGAAAACCTTGGCGGGGGGTGGGGGATAGAGTTAGGAATATATTTCAGCAAAGCAGAAACTGGGGACAGGACAGCTTTGGGGAGAAAAGATAAAAGTCAGCAGTGGTTCTCTGGGGTGGGTATCTCTACTCACTCCAACCCAAAGCTTCCCATTCTCCTAGGCACTTGCCTGAGGAGCTCCAGCCCAGGAAAACCTCTTCCCTCCCTCTTCACTGCCCAGTGCTGCTTCTCAGCCCACTCTCTCTCCAGGGTGAGGAGGGAACCTATTGGTAGCCAAGCACGTTAGTGTCACTTCACTTGCTTCCTGACCCTCAGCTGTTAGCACACAGACAGACTAAACCATTCTGAGATCTGGCAGTGCAGGTTGGAGAAAAGGGGGAAGAAACTGGGGCCAGAGGAGCTAATCCTGTGTAGCAGGGGTCCAGAACTCCCAGGTCATGGGCTGGTACAGATATGGACTTTGGCTGCAAGGCAGGAGATGAGCAGCAGGCAGTGAGCAAAGTTTCATCTGCCACTCCCTATCACTCACGTTACCACCTGAACCATCCCCTCACCTCTGCCCTCCCCCATTTGGTGGAAAAATTATCTTCCTCTAAACCGATTCCTGGTGCCAAAAATCTGGGGGATTCCAAATTTGGGAGTCCCCTTCCACTCTGTAGGGGGCTTCCCTGGTAGCTCAGCTGGTAAAGAATCCGCCTGCAATGCAGGAGACCCCAGGTTGATTCCTGGGTTGGGAAGATCCCCTGGAGAAGGGATAGGCTACCCACTCCAGTATTCTTGAGCTTCCCTGGGGGCTCAGTCGGTAAAGAATCTGCCTGCAATACGGGAGACATGGGTTTGATCACTGGGTTGGGAAGATCCACTGGAGAAGCACATGCAACCCACTCCAGTGTTCTTGCCTGGAGAATCCCACAGACAGAGGAGCCTGGCAGGCTATAGTCCAGGGGGTCACAAAGAGTCAGACAGGAATGAACAACTAAGCACAGCACAGCTGCTCCATAGGAAAGACCCCCAAATGTGCAGCCACCAGCAGAGTCCGTGAGCCCCAAGAGGTATGGCAGAGCCTAGTCTTAGAACTGCAGGTATAAACCAGTGATGGAGTAAAGTCAAGGTGCAGCACCCTTTTGGATCTGAACAATGGTCCTATTGGAAGAACACTGATGAGCAGTCACAAGGACGAGAGATGGGGTCCGACTCCCACAGGGAGAGGAAAAGAGGCAAGCAAGAGTTGGACAGGCAAGAAAGTCCTGACAAACAGATTGGGCCAACCCAACAGAGGACAGGTATGTGGTCTCTCCCATCTGCAAAATGTGCCACACCCCCAGGCCACAATAATGCCAGGCCTCTCAATCAGGCAGAACCGAGCTCCTGTTCTCAGCGTGCCTACCACTTGCCAGGTGTTGAGGTACACCACAGCTTGGTCCCATGCTCATCAACCCGTGAGCCTCTTTCTGTGTGTAGATGTGGACACAGCCTTAGAGCAGTGGTAGACTTTGCTGGGGCTCCAAGCTGGGAAGAGGTGGAATCAGGAAGAGACATGAGTCTCCCTTTAGAATCCTTGGCCTGTCCACCACAGCCCCTCACCTGGGTCGGCTTAGCTCAGGACTGGGCCAGACTCATCGTATATGCTGAGGCCATACTTCGGGGTCCTTAGGGACAGTGACCGGGCAGCAGCAGTAGCAGGCAGCTGACTATTGAACCTGCACCCCAGGCGGCCCACAGTGCCTGTCCTGTTCCTTTCTCTGTGGTCTGCAATGGGGGAGCATCAATAACATTTGGTCCTCCAACACCTCTGCTGTGCCAGCACTTCTGAGGGTTTGAAGGATTGATCCCACCCCAGAACGCGTCCTTGATTCTGTTCTGCCTAAGTCCTCTGTGTTCCTTCTCTTTAGGAATCTTGTCTTCTTTAGAAATCTCATCTTCAAGAGATCAGTGCTTCTCAAGCTGGTTTTTTTTTTTTTTTTAACTTGATAGCACATTTTAAAAATGGTGAAATTGGTATATCTAGCAGGTAAACTGAGAAGGCTGTTCTGGTTTCCCCAGCTCCTGACATGTATAACCCATTCAAGACTCTCCACTGGGAGACTTCTCTGGTGGTTCGGTTTAAGAATTCACCTTCCAATGCAGAGGACAAGGGTTTGATCCCCAGAAAGATACCACATGCACAGAGCAACTAAGGCTGCTCACCATAAAAAGAGAGCCTGTGCAGCCAAAATTGAAAAAAAAGATAGAGAGAGACCCTCCACTGGGAAACTCTGACCCTCAAGACACCTAGATGAGCGCTCCTTGTCTACCACACCTTCACCTGTGTTCCCCTCTTCTCAGCCTTATTGAGGACAGAATCCCAGAATGACCTGGCCTTCCATCTGACATTTTCACTCTCACAGCTCTCTGATTGGAAACCATGTCCAATCTCACCCTCCCGCCTCCCCCTACACACACACCCACACACACTATTCTCTTTGATTCAGAGGCCCTTTGTCATTCTTTTTATTTTGAGATGATCATATGACATTTTAATTTTATTTTTTATATACTCTTAAGGTCTATACTCCATTTACTGTTATTACAAAGTATTGGTATGTTCCTTGGGTCTTACAGTATATCTTTGTAGCCTATCTTATACGCAACAGTTTGTTTCTTTCAACCAGCACACCCCTATGTTGGCCCTTCATAAAACGAGTAATAACCACTAGTTTTTTCTCTTTATCTGTGATTCTGCTTCGTTTTTGATATACTTTCCAGTTTGTTGTTGCTGTTGTTTTGGATTTCACACATAAGTGATACAATACAGTATTTACCTTTCTCTATCTGACATTCCACTTAGTGTAACGCCTTCCAAGTCTATCTATATTCCTGCAAATGGCAATAGACGGTCCTTTTTTGGCTGAGCAGAGGACCACATCTGCCTTATCCACGCATCCGCTGATGGACACTTGGGTTGTTTCTTTTCCCCATATCATGGCAGTTGTAAATAAGGTTACTGTGAACATTGGGATGTGTGGATCTTTTCAAATTAGTGTTCTTGTTTTGTTTTTCAAATGTATACCAAGGAGTGGAATTGCTGTGTCATACAGTAGTTCTATTTTTAGTTTTTTGAGAAACTCCATACTGTTTTCAAACTTTCAAACATCACAGTGAATCAGTTATACATATACATATATCTACTCCTTTTTACATTTTTTCCCATATAAGTGGTTACAGAACATTGAGTAGAGTTCCCTGTGCTACATAGTAGGTTCTTAGTAGTTATCTCTCCCAATTTATCTTTCCCCCCTTTTTCCATTGAAAAAAAAGCGTAAGTTTTTTTTTTTTTCAACATCTGTGGCTTTATTTCTGTCTTATAAATACATTCATTTGTACCACTTTTTAAAATTTTCACATATAAGCAATATTATATGATTTTTATCTTTTTCTCTGACTCGCTTCACTCAGATGACAACTCGTTCATTCTTTTTATGGCTGAGTAGTATTCCATTTACGTATTTACCACATCTTTATCCCTTCATACACTGATGGATCGCTAGGTTGCTTCCGTGTCTTCGTGATTGTAAATAGTGCTGCGGTGAACATTGGGGTGCAAGTATCCTTGCAAATTATGGTTTTCCCTGGATATATGCCCGGAAGTGGGATTGCTGGATTATATGGTAGCTCTACTTTTAGTTTTTAGAGAACCTCCATGCTGTTCCTAATAGTGGTGTACCTATTTGCCTTCATTTTAAAATCAATTTTGATCACTTATTTGATAACTTGGTATAAAAGTCAAGTAACTTTTATTCTTGGAATTAAAGAAGTTAACTCTGCTGTATTATACATCTATAGAATAGTTTGAAGTGATCATCTATTCTTTTAATAATTTATCTTATTAAAATTATGTTGTTTTTTTTTATAGAATTTTACTTATTAGTATATTTTTGGCAGGTTTTGGAATCTAGCTTATTCAAACCTAATAAAATGATGGCAAAGTTTTCTAATTTTGTACTGTATAGAAAAATTCGTGTACACTGATTTTAGTTTTTTTTTTCCTTTAGATGTTTGGTAAACCTCAATGACATAGTATTTTTTTCTTTTTAATTTATTTTTTTTATTGAAGGATACTTGCTTTACAGAGTTTTGTTGTTTTCTGTCAAACCTCAACATGAATCAGCCATAGGTATACATATATCCCCTCCCTTTTGAACCTCCCTTCTGTCTCCCTCTCCATCCCACCCCTCTAGGTTGATACAGAGCTCCTGTTTGAGTTTCCTGAGCCATACAACAAATTCCCATTGGCTATCTATTTTGCATATGGTAATGTCAGTTTCCATGTTACTCTCTCCATACATCTCACCTTCTCCTCCCCTCTTCCCTGTCCATAAATCTATTCTCTATATCTGTTTCTCCATTGCTGCCCTGTAATGAAGTTCTTCAGTACTATTCTTCTAGATTCTGTATACATGTGTTAGAATACGATATTTATCTTTTTCTTTCTGACTCACTTCATTCTGTATAATAGGTTCCAGGTTCATCCACCTCATCAGAACTGACTCAAATGCATTCATTTTTATGGCTGAGTAATATTCCATTGTGCATATGTACCACAACTTCTTTATCCATTCATCTGTAGATGGACATCTAGGTTGTTTCCATGTTCCAGCTATTGTAAATAGTGCTGCAATGAACAATGGGATATATGTGTCTTTTGTTTTTTAATTTTATTTTATTTAACTTTACAATATTGTATTGGTTTTGCCATATGTCAAAATGAATCTGCCACAGGTATACATGTGTTCCCCATCCTGAACCCTCCTCCCTCCTCCCTCCCCATACCATCCCTCTGAGTCGTTCCAGTGCACCAGCCCCAAGCATCCAGTATCGTGCATCGAACCTGGACTGGCGACTCATTTCATACATGATATTATACATATTTCAATGCCATTCTCCCAAATCATCCCACCCTTTCCCTCTCCCACAGAGTCCAAAAGACTGTTCTATACATCAGTGTCTCTTTTGCTGTCTCACATACAGGGTTATCGTTACCATCTTTCTAAATTCCATATATATGCGTTAGTATACTGTATTGGTGTTTTTGTTTCTGGCTTACCTCACTCTGTATAATAGGCTCCAGTTTCATCCACCTCATTAGAACTGATTCAAATGTATTCTTTTTAATGACTGCGTAATACTCCATTGTGTATATGTACCACTGCTTTCTTATCCATTCATCTGCTGATGGACATCTAGGTTGCTTCCATGTCCTGGCTATTATAAACAGTGCTGCGATGAACATTGGGGTACACGTGTCTCTTTCAATTCTGGTTTCCTTGGTGTGTATGCCCAGTAGTGGGATTGCTGGGTCATAAGGCAGTTCTATTTCCAGTTTTTTAAGGAATCTCCACACTGTTCTCCATAGTGGCTGACCTAGTTTGCATTCCCACCAACAGTGTAAGAGGGTTCCCTTTTCTCCACACCCTCTCCAGCATTTATTGCTTGTAGACTTTTGGATCGCAGCCATTCTGACTGGCATGAAATGGCACCTCATTGTGGTTTTGATTTGCATTTCTCTAATAATGAGTGATGAGGATCTTGCTTTGATTTATGTCATCTAGTGTTCTGCCTATGTTTTCCTCTAAGAGTTTTATAGTTTCTGGTCTTACATTTTAGGTCTTTAATCCATTTTGAGTTTATCTTTGTGTTTGATGTTAGGAAGCATTCTAATTTCATCCTTTTACATGTACCAGTCAAGTTTTCCCACCACCATTTATTGAAGAGGCTGTCTTTGCCCCATTGTATATTCTTTCCTCCTTTGTTAAAAATAAGGCACCCATAAGTGCATGGGTTTATTTCTGGGCATTCTATCTTGTTCCATTGGTCTATAGTTTTGTTTTTGTGCCGGTACCATACTGTCTTGATGACTGTAGCTTTGTAGTATAATCTGAAGTCAGGAAGGTTGATTTCTCCAGCTCCATTCATCTTTCTAAAGACTGCTTTGGCTATTCAGAAGCCTTTTGTGTTTCGCTATGAATTGTGAAAATTTTTGTTCTAGTTCTGTGAAAAATGCCATTGGTAATTTGATAGGGATTGCACTGAATCTGTAGATTGCATTTGGTAGTAATGTCATTTTCTCAATATTGATTCTTCCTACCCAGGAACATGGAATGTTTATGTTGCCATCCATTTATGTTGCCTTTGATTTCTTTCATCAGTGTCTTATAATTTTCTGTGTACAGTTCTTTTGTCTCCTTCAGTTCAGTTCAGTTGCTCAGTCATGTCTGACTCTTTGCAACCCCATGCACACCAGGCCTCCCTGTCCATCACCAGCTCCTGGAGTTCACTCAAACACGTCCATCAAGTCAGTGATGCCATCCAGCCATCTCATGCTCTGTCGTCCCCTTCTCCTCCTGCCCGCAATCCCTCCCAGCATCACAGTCTTTTCCAATGAGTCAACTCTTCGCATGAGGTGGCCAAAGTACTGGAGTTTCAGCTTTAGCATCATTCCTTCCAAAGAAATCCCAGGGCTGATCTCCTTCAGAATGGACTGGTGGATCTCCTTGCAGTCCAAGGGACTCTCAAGAGTCTTCTCCAACACCACAGTTCAAAAGCATCAATTCTTCGGCACTCAGCTTTCTTCACAGTCCAACTCTCACATCCACACATGACTACTGGAAAAACCATAGCCCTGACTAGACGGACCTTTGTTGGCAAAGTAATGTCTCTGCTTTTTAATATGCTATCCAGGTTGTTCATAACTTTCCTTCCAAGGCGTAAGCATGTTTTAATTTCATGGCTGCAATCACCATCTGCAGTGATTTTGGAGCCTCCCAAAATAAAGTCTGACACTGTTTCCACTGTTTCCCTGTCTATTTCCCATGAAGTGATGGGACCAGATGCCATGATCTTCGTTTTCTGAATGTTAATCTTTAAGCCAACCTTTTCACTCTCCTCTTTCATCAAGAGGCTTTTTAGCTCCTCTTCCCTGGTGGTTCAGATGGTTAAGCGTCTGTCTACAATGTGGCAGACCTGGGTACGAGCCCTGGGTTGGGAAGATCCCCTGGAGAAGGAAATGGCAATCCACTCCATTACTATTGCCTGGAAAATCCCATGGACTGAGAAGCCTGGTAGGCTACAGTCCATGGGGTCGCAAAGAGTCAGACACGACTGAGCGACTTCACTTTCTTTCTTTCACTTTCTGCCATAAGGGTGGTATCATCTGCATATTGATATTTCTTCTGGTTATTGATATTTCTTCTGGAAATCTTGATTCCAGCTTGTGCTTCTTCCAGCCCAGCGTTTCTCATGATGTACTCTGCATATAAGTTAAATAAGCAGGGTGAGAGTTTGTCTCCTTAGGTCAGTTTATTCCTAGACATTTAATTCTTCTTGTTGCAATGGGGAATGGAATTGATTCCTTTATTTCTCTTTCTGATTTTTCATTGTTAGCATATACAAATGCAAGTGATTTCTGTGTACTGATTTTGTATCCTGCAACTTTGCTAAATTCACTGATTAGCACTAGTAATTTTTTGATACCATCTTTAGAGTTTTCTATGTACAGAATTATGTCATCTGAAAACAGTGAGAGCTTCTTTTCTGATCTGGGTTCATTTCATTTCTTTTCCTTTTCTGATTGCTGTAGCTAGAATTTCCAGAACGATGTTGAATAATAGTGGTGAAAGTGAACACCCTTGTCTTGCTCCTGATCTTAGGGGAAATGCATTGTTTTTCACAATTGAGAATAATGTTTGCTGTAGGCTTGTCATATATGGCCTTTATTATGTTGAGGTAGGTTCCTTCTATGCCCATTTTTTGAAGAGCTTTAATTATAAATGGGTGCTGAATTTTGTCAAAGGCCTTTTCTGCATCTATTGAGATGATCATATGGCTTTTTTCTTTCAGTTTGTTAATATGGTGTATCACATTGATTGATTTGTGTATACTGAAGAATCCTTGCATACCTGGAATAAACCCAACTTGATCATGGTGTATGAGATTTTTGATGTGTTGCTGAATTCTGTGTGCTACAATTTTGTTGAGGATTTTTGCATCTATGTTCATCAGTGATATTGGCCTGTTGTTTTCTTTTTTTGTGTTGTCTTTGTCTGGTTTTGGTATCAGGGTGATGGTGGCCTCATAGAATGAGATTGGAAGTACTCCTTCCTCTGCAATTTTTTGAAAGAGTTTTAGAAGGATAGGCATTAGCTCTTCTCTAAATATTTGATACAATTCTCCTGTGAAGCATTCTGGTCCTGATCTTTTGTTTTTTGGGAGACTTTTGATCACAGCTTCAATTTCAGTGCTTGTAACTGGGTTGTTCATAATTTCTATTTCTTCCTGGTTCAGTATTGGAAGATTGAACTTTTCTAAGAATCTATCCATTTCTTCCAGGTTATCCATTTTATTGCCATATAGTTGTTCATAACAGTCTCTTATAATCCTTTGTATTTTGGCATTGTCCATTGTAATCTCTCCTTTTTCATTTCTAATTTTGTTGATTTGATTCTTGTCTCTTTTTTTCTTGATGAGTCTGGATAAAGGTTTGTCAATTTTGTTTATCTTCTCAAAGAACCAGCTTTTAGTTTTATTAATCTGTGCTATTGTTTCTTTCATTTCTTTTTCATTTATTTCTGCGCTGGTTTTTTATGATTTCTTTCCTTCTACTTATTATGGGGGAGGGGGGTGGTTCTTCTTTTTCCTTGCTTTAGGTGTAAAGTTAGGTTGTCTATTCGATGTTTTCCTTGTTTCTTGAGGTAGGATTGTATTGCTATAAACTTCCCTCTTAGAACTGCTTTTACTGCATCCCATAGGTTTTAAGTTGTCATGTTTTGATCGTCACTTGTTTCTAGAAATTTTTTGATTTCCGTTTTGATTTCTTCAGTAACCTGTTAGTTATTTAGAAACGTGTTGTTTAATCTCCATGTGTCTGTATTTCTTACAGTTTTTTCTTGTAATTGATATGATTTCAATTTTCTTAAACTTACTGAGGCTTTATTTATGACCCAAGATGTGGTCTGTCCTGAAGAACGTTCCATGTACATTTGAGAAGAAGGTGTATTCTTCTGCATTTGGATGGAATGTACTGAAAATATCAATGAGATCCATCTCATCTAATGTATCATGTAAGACTTGTGTTTCCTTATCAATTTTCTGTTTTGATTATCTGTAGGGGTGTTCAAGTCTCCTACTATTGAAAGGTTGTTGCTGAACCACAGAAAAGATGCTGGGATTCTTGGCCTCCGGAGGAGAAGAATTCAATCCAAGGCCAGAGACGAGGCTTGATCACTCAGAGCTTTGTGCAATAAAGTTTTATAAAAGTATAAAGGAGATAGAGAAAGCTTCTGACATAGACATCAAAAGGGGGTAGAAAGAGTACCCCCTTGCTAGTGTTAGCAGTGGAGTTACATACTCTCCAATGAATCAAAAGAATGTCTGGAGGTTGTAAAGCCCTCACCAGACCTACTCCCATAATTTACATTTTAAGATAACAGGATTAGCCAGAAGGTTTAATCCAGAGACTGTCCTCAGGCAGGATACATTATTGTTATATAATCCTAAGGAGAGTAGAACTTCCCTGGTGGCTCAGATGGTAAAGCGTCTGCCTACAATGCAGGAGACCTGCGTCCAATCCCTGGGTCGGGAAGATCTCCTGGAGAAGGGAATGGCAACCCACTCCAGTATACTTTGGAGAAGGCAATGGCACCCCATTCCAGTACTCTTGCCTGGAAAATCCCATGGACGGAGGAGCCTGGTAGGCTGCAGTCCGTGGGGTCGCTAAGAGTTGGACACAACTGAGGAACTTCACTTTCACTTTCCACTTTCAAGGAAGGTAGACGGAAAAAAGTTTGTCCTTTCTTCCTCCTTGAGAATTCCAGATCCCTCTCTCCTTGGGGACCCCTAGACTTCTTATCAACCTGCCTAGGAAATGACTCTCTCACTATTATTGTGTTACTGTCAGTTTCTCCTTTTATGTCTGTGTTTGACTTATGTATTGATGCGCTCCTATGTGGGGTGCATAGATATTTACAATTGTTATGCCTTCCTTATCTCTTGTAATCTTTATTTTAAGGTCTATTTTGTCTGATATGAGGTTTGCTACTCCAGCTTTGTTAGTGTCCTTGATTTTTATTAGTGTCCTTCCTTATCCCTTGTAATCTTTATTTTAAGGTCTAATTGTTAGTGTCCTTCCTTATCTCTTGTAATCTTTATTTTAAGG
This sequence comes from Bos indicus, assembly GCF_029378745.1. NCBI lineage: Eukaryota > Metazoa > Chordata > Mammalia > Artiodactyla > Bovidae > Bos > Bos indicus. The sequence goes on from NC_091787.1 coordinate 4,029,359, forward strand.
TCTAATTGTTAGTGTCCTTCCTTATCTTAACAATTCCTAATCTTAACAATTAGACCTTTATTTTAAGGTCTAATTGTTAGTGTCCTTCCTTATCTCTTGTAATCTTTATTTTAAGGTCTGTTTTGTCTGATATGAGGATTGCTACTCCAGCTTTCTTTTGCTTCCCATTTGCATGGATTACATTTTTCCATCCTCTCACTTTCAGTCTATATGTGTCTTTAGGTCTGAAGTGGGTTTCTTGTAGACAGCATATATGTAGGTCTTGTTTTTGTATCCATTTAGCCAGTCTGTCTTTTGGTTGGAGCATTTAATCCATTTACATTTAAGGTAATTATTGATATATATGTTCCTATTGCCATTTTCTTAATTATTTGGGGTTGATTTTGTAGATCTTTTTTCTTCTCGTATTTATTGACTATATTAGTCCCTTTAACTTTTGTGGTAAAGCTGCTTTGGTGGTACTGAATTCTCTTAACTTTCGCTTGTCTGAAAACTTTTTATTTCTTCATCAATTTTGAATGAGATCCTTGCCAGGTATAGTAATCTTGGTTGTAGATTTTTCCCCTTCCAGTAGTTTAAATATATCCTGCCATTACCTTCTGGGCTGCAGAGTTTCTGCTGAAAGATCAGCTCTTAAGCATATTGGGTTTCCCTTGTATGTTACTTGTTGCTTCTCCCTTGCTGCTTTTAATATTCTTTCTTTGTCTTTGTTAGTTTGATTAGTATGTGTCTTGGCATGTTTCTCCTTGGGTTTATCCTGTATGGGACTCTGTGCCTCTTGGACTTGATTGACTATTTCCTTTTTCAAATTGGGGGAATTTTCAACTATAATCTCTTCAAAAATTTTCTCATATCCTTTCTTTTTCTATTCTTCTTCTGGGACCCCTATAATTCAAATGTTGGTGAATTTGATATTGTCCTAGAGGTCCCTGAGAGTATCCTCAGTTCTTGTGATTCTTTTTACTTTATTCTGCTCTTCAGAAGTTATTTCCACCATTTTATCTTCCAGCTCACTGATTCATTCTTCTGCTTCAGATATTGTGCTGTTGATTCCTTCTAGAGTATTTTTAATTTCAGTAATTGTGTTGTTTGTCTCTATATGTTTATTCTTTAACTCTTCTAGGTCTTTGTTAATTGATTCTTGCATTTTCTCCATTTTGTTTTCAAGGTTTCTAGTCATCTTTACTATCATTATTCTGAATTCTTTTTCAGGTAGTTTGTCTATTTCCACTTTATTTATTTGGACTTCTGTGTTTCTAGTTTGTTCTTTCATTTGTGTAGTATTTCTCTGCCTTTCCTTTTTTTTTTTTTTTTTAACTTATTGTCTTTGAGGTCTCCTTTTCCCAGGCTTCAAGGTTAAATTCTTCCTTCCTTTTGGTTTTTGCCCTCCTAAGGTTGGTCCAGTGGTTTATGTAAGCTTCCTATGGGGTGAGATTTGTGCTGAGTTTTTGTTCGTTTTTCCTCTGATGGGCAAGGCTGAGAGAGGTGGTAATCCTGTCTGCTGATGACTGGGTCTGTATTTTTGTTTTGTTTGTTGTTTAGATGAGGCGTCCTGCACAGAGTGCTACTGGTGGTTGGGTGATGCTGAGTCTTGTATTCTAGTGGTTTCTTTGTCTGACTTCTCACTATTTGACACTTCCTAGGGTTAGTTCTCTGGTTGTCTAGGGTTCTGGAGTCAGTGCTCCCACTCCAAAGGCTCAGGGCTTGATCTCTGGTCAGGAACGAAGATTCCACAAGTGTCTTGTTATGGCATTAGTGAGATTAAAACAAATATCTAATGAGAAACCAAAGATGAACCCCAGACAAATGGCAGTTACAAAATCAGGCAAATAATAATGAAAATAATAGAATATACATTTATACATATACACCCATGAGCAAAGTCAAAACACTCCAACAAAAATAAAATACAGTAGATTGACCTGGTGAACAAAGGAAATCAAAAGTTATATTTATCAGTTAAGAACAGAACTAAAGCACAAACTGGAAAACAAAACTAAAGCAAGGTGCCAAGTGGGGAATAAAGCAATGAAAACAAAACTAACAAATATGTTGAGAGGAAAGGAAAGAAAGAATAGATATGCAAAGTTAAATAGAGGTAGATAAAGAAGATTTATATACATTAAAGATTTACTGCAAGGGGAAAAAAATAGTAGGAAAGGCACACAAAGGAATAAATGTAGAAAAAATATAATAGGCCTAAAAATTAAAATTATAAAAAAGAGAAAGAAAAAAAAAAAAAACTTCACAGAACTGCAAAAGCCCAATGTAGAGGCAGAGGTTTATAACAACAATAAAAAGTGTGACTGGGGGGTGGGAGGCAGCTCAAAGGCTTAATTAGATTTAATAATGCCAAGAAAATCAACAACTACAATGGGGAGGGGGGGAATCCAAGAGAATCTACGAACAAGTCAAAACATAAGAATAGTAAATGTTTTTCTTGAGTCATTGCCGTCAGAGTCCTTCCCCTCACTGGGAGTCACAGTCCACCTCACCTCCCTAGGATGCCATCCCACGTCTCTGGACCTGCTGTGGCGGCAGCTCTGATTCTAATCTGGTCCTATTCCTGTGCGTTCTTGCCTCCAGTGTCCACAGTTATCAGAACCAGTGTGTTTTCTTTTGTGGGAGCTCTCAATGGCCTTTTATATATTCCATAGACACAGAGTGTGCCTAGTTGATTGTGTGGATTTAATCTGCAGCTTGTACAGCTGGTGGGAATCTTTTGGGTCTTCTTCCTTAGCCACACTGCCCCCGGGTTTCAACTGTGGTTTTATTTCTAGCTCTGCATGTGGGTTGTCCACTGGGGTTTGCTCCTGAGGTTGCCCTGGAGGACTTGGGTTTGCCCCTGTGAGGGCCAGGTGTGGAGGAGGTGCAGCTGCTTGGGTTGCTTGGGCAGCACCAGGTACTCTGAGGGGTTGGCAGCTAGGGAAGCAGGAAACATATCACTCTAGAAGGGTATGGCAACCAGTATTGACCAATATGCTCCAGTATTCTTGTGTGGAGAACCCCCTTCCCTGACAGAGAAGCCTAGCAGACCACAGTCTACAGGGTCGCAAAGAGTTGGACACTCCCGAAGCAATCCTGCTTGCATAGATGTATGGCTTTTTTGGCCTGTGGCAGCTCTGCCCCAGTGAGACATGAGCGCGAAGGTGGTGCAGCTGCTTGGCTTGCAGGACCCTGGCGGTATCTAGTGTGCAGGGACATGGACTACCTCTGCCACAGGAGTTATGGCCCTATCAGAGTCTTTTTTCGAGCCTCTTGTAGCTGGCGATCAGAAGGCCTCTTTGGCCGGTCTTTCTCCGTAGCTCCACCCATTCAGGCATTTAGAGGGCTCCCTTGCCTGAGGTCCTCCTCTGTTGTTCTGCACATCAGGCATATGGAGGGGCCCCCTTGGCTGGGGTCTTATTCTGTAGATCAGTGTGTCAGGCACTTAAAGGAGCACCCTGGGTTGGGTCCTACTCTGTAGTTCAGTGCCTCAGGCATTTGCTAGGCCAGCCTCCCTATTGTTCAGCTGCTGATGCTGGTAGTGGGGCTAGAGAGGCTATGGTGATGGTCCCACCCTCTATGAGTGACTCAGCAGTATTGTCTTGCTTCCATGGCTGCCTGGCTTTCCTCCACAGGCATTTCCCACCACAGTCTCCTCCTTCACATCCCCTTGATCTGTCTCTCTGCCATCAACAGCAGCCCTTGCCCTGGGATTTCTCCATAATCCCTAAACTCCAGCTTCCAGCTCCTATGCCTTCCAGGGGACCTGCATCACTGTCCAGGGTATGTATGGCTGTGGCAAGGACTCTCTGATTCTTGTTCCATTTAGGCTGCCTCAGATCAGCTGTTTCACTCTCAGCCTTAAATGTTTCTCCTCTGACTCAGACAATTGCACCGCTGCAGAAATCAGACCCCTGCTTCAGTCCTGTCACTGGCTGAGGGCAGGTCCAGTCCTATCAACACTCCTGTTTTTTCCCCTTGTTCCTTCGTCCTACTGAGTTTTGTGTGGTTCTATATATTCTTTCCTCTGGTCAGGTACTCCTGTCCGCTCTCAGTTGGTGTTCTGCATGCACGTCTGTGTCTGAAGGTTTATTCCTGATGTATCCATGGAGAGATGTACTCTACATCCACCTACTCCTCTGCCGTCTTGTCCTCCTGTTGCTTTATTTATATAAGATGCCTAGCATGTGTCTGGCACTTGGTAGGCTTCAGGATATGATAGCTTACTTAGTCCCTTTTTGTGCTATCCTAACATATGTGGCAGGAAAATAACTTAATCATATGGCAGCAACATATACCATATTTTTTGGGACAGTCCCAAACTTATCATTTAATTATTTTCAAAAAGGTAACATTGAATGTATAATTACCTGAAATTTAATTTTTTAAAGAAAGATTTATTTAGGTATGATGGCAGGCAAAATTCCATGATGGCCCCCAGGAATTCCTTAAAATAGGGATCTTAAAATAGGAACATTATGCAAGTGGACTTGCCCTTTGCACATAAGCTTTTTGAAGGGGAGAATTTTCTCTGGCTGGTGGCAGAAGAAGAATTCAGAGGGTTGGCATGCCCCTGCTGGCTTGAAGATGAAGACATCGTGCTGCAAAGAGAACAGGTGACCTCTCGGACCCAAGAGATGACCCGCCTGACTGCCAGCAAGGAAATAAGGACCTCATTCCTACAGCTTCAAGGAATTAAATTCTGTCAATGCCAAGAACGAGCTTGGAAACAGATTTTTTTTCCAGAGCATCCAGACAGGAACTCAGTGGCTGCCTCCTTGGTTTCAGCCTTGTGACACTCTGAGCTGGGAAACCAGCCACAGCGCACCCTAGATCAAAACACACAACTGTTGAGTTCAGAGGGTGAGTTTCTGCTGATTGGTCAGCAATATAAAACTAACAGATATAACCTGCATAAATAAATTAATTTTTAAGTGGTCAGCTCAGTGAGTTTTGATAAATTTTAAGTCATGCAACTACCACCATAATCAACATATAGAACATTTCCATATAGAGCTTTTCCCAAAGCTTCCTCTGCATTCAATTCTCCTCGGTCCCCAGTTCCTGATCTTTTTTTTTTTTTTTTTTGCCTTTTCTGGAATGCCATGCAAATGGAATGGTAAAGTAGATAGCTTTTGTATTTATTTCACTCAATGCAATGTGGTGTTGTTGCATTAAGTCATTCTTTTATTGCTGAGTAATACTCCATTGTAGGTATATATCATTATTTATCTCTTCACCTGTTAATGTAGGTTTGGATTGTTTTCAGTTGTTGGTCATTGTAAATAAAAATTCTATGAATATTTCCTTGAAATATGTCTCTGTGTAAACAATGTAGTATTTATTTATTTGGCTGTTCTAGGTCTTTGCTGCTATGCAGTTTTCTCTAGTTGTGGCAGGTAGGGGCTACGCTTGGTTGCAGAACATGAGCTTCTCACTGCTGTGTCTTCTCTTGTTGCAGAGCATGGGCTCTAGAGCTTGGACACACGGGCTTAGTTGCTCTGCCACATGTAGAATCTTCCTGGGCCAGGGATCAAACTTGTGTCCCTTGAATTGGTAGGCAGATTCTTATCTACTGTACCACCGGGGAAGTCCTAGACAATAGATTTTTATTTCTCTTAATAAATATCTAAGAATGGACTGTGTGCTATATTTGTGTTTAACTTACGAGAAACGGCAGAAATCTATTCCTAAGTGCCTGTTCCATTTCATTCTCATCAGAAACAGATACAGGTTTCAGTTGGCTCACATCCTCATCAGTGTTTCATATTGTCAGACTTTTAAATTTTAACCATTTGTGTGACTATGCAGTAGTATCTCATGAGATTTTAATTTGTATTTTCCTAATGACCAATATGAAGCTTCTTTTTTATGTGCTTATTTGCCATCTGTGTATCTTCATTGGTAAAGGGTCTGTGCAAATCATTTGCCCATATTTTTTTTTGAGGGGGGGGTGGATGTTCTAGATATCAATCTTCTATCAGCTATGCATTTTGCAAATATTTTTTCCCAGTCTGTGGTTTGTCTTTTCATTTCCTTAACAGTGTCATTTGAAGGGCAGAAATTTTTAATTTCAAAGAAGCCCAATTTATTAACTTTTTGAATGGTTTGTTCTTTGTCATATCTAAAAAATTTTTTTGCCTAAATAAAGGTCACAAAGCTTTTCTTCTTATAGTTTTATCACAGTAACTCTTATATGATCACTTTGAAATTAATGTATTATATATGATACAAGGTAATAGCTTGGTTTTTGCATATGAATAGCCAATTGTTCCAGAACCACACCTAGTAAGTGTCCTTTCTGCACTGAATTGCTTTTGTAGCTTTATAAAAAATCAACTGACCGTGTATATATGAATCTATTCTATTCTGTTTGCCTACATACATATCTTTAAAGCCACACCTATTATCTTGGTTACTATAGTGTTATAGTCAGTCTTGAAATAATGTAGTTTGAGTCTTTCAAGTGTTTTTGTTTTTCCCCTAAAATCCTTTTGGCTGTTCTAGATCCTTTGCATTTCTATGTGAACTTTAGAGTCAGCTTGTCAATTTCTTTTTTTTTTTTTATTAACCTTTTTATTTTATATTGGAGTATAGTTGAGTAACACTGCCATGATAGTTTCTAGTGTACAACAAAGTGATTCAGTTGTACATATATATGTCTATTCTCTTTCAAATTCTTTTCCCATTTAGGTTGTTACATAATATTGAGCAGAGTTCCCTGCGCTATACAGTAGGTCCTTGTTGGTCATCCATTTTAAAAACAGCATGCATATTGAAATGTACCATGTCAATCCCAAACTCCCTAACTATCCCTTCCCCCAGAAGTGTGTATTCCTTTTTTCTTTCATCCTTTTTTTTTTTTGACCATGCCATGCAACATGTGGGCTCTTAGTTCCCCAACCAGGGATTGGGCCCACTCCCCCTGCAGCAGAAGCACAGCCATCTTAACTACTGGCCCACTAGGGCAATATTGGGAGTGTGCATTCTTAACTTTACTAAGTACTGTCAGATCACTCTCCAGACAGTTGCACCACTCAGCTTGTCAATTTCTATGACAAGCTGGAGTTTGAGTTTGCACTGAACCTATAGACTAATTTGGGAAGAAATGATGCCTTAACAATGCCCAGTATTATTACCTGGAGAATTCCATGGCCAGAAGAGCCTGGGGGGTGGGGGGGCTACAGTCCATGGGGTCACAAAGAGTTGGACACAACTGAGCGACTAAGCATGCGTGCACACCAATTGGTCATGAAGTAGTGTCCTTTTTATATATGGAAAGATTCAAGTTAAAATTTTGTTAAGAGATTTTTAGCTATTGTGTTTATAAGGGGTATTGGTCTGTATATTTCTTTTTCTGTAAGATCCTTGCCTTGTTTTTACATCAGGGTAAAAAGCTTATATAAAATTGCTATTTTTAAAAGTCAGTATCCTTATTTGAACTCTTTCTATTGTATTGATTGTACCCTGTTTGGTTGTACCATGTGGCTTGTGGGATCTTAGTTCCCTGACCAGAAATTGAACTTGGGACATGGTAATGAAAGTGTCAGAGAAGGCAATGGCACCCCACTTCAGTACTCTTGCCTGGAAAATCCCATGGATGGAGGAGCCTGGTAGGCTGCAGTCCATGGGGTCGGTAGGAGTCGGACACGATTGAGCGACTTCACTTTCACTTTTCACTTTCATGCATTGGAGAAGGAAATGGCAACCCACTCCAGTGTTCTTGCCTTGAGAATCCCAGGGACGGGGGAGCCTGGTGGGCTGCCGTCTATGGGGTCGCACAGAGTCGGACACGACTGAAGTGACTTAGCAGTAGCAATGAAAGTGTAGAGTCCTATTCACTGGATCACAAGGGAATTACCCAAAATTGCTATTATTTTTTCAATTTTTGGTAAAATTTCTTAAATTTTTGGTAGAATTTACCACTGAAGCCACAGGGGTTTGAAGTAGCCTTTGTGAGAAGGTTTTTAACTAAGAGTTCATTTTTTTTTTTCATTTTTTCAATTTTATTTAGGACTAATCAGCTTATCTGTTTCCTCTTGAGTAGCTTGAGTCTTTTAAAGAATTTATCCATTTCATCTAAAGTTATACAATTTATTGTCATAAAATTGTTCTTATTTCTTTTTCTTTCTTTCTTTCTTTCTTTTTTTTTAGTGACTAGGGCTCTATAATGATGTTCCCTTTTAATTCTTGATATTGGTAATTCATTTTTTCTCTTTTTTGTTGATTAGTCTCGCTAGGACTTTATTAACTTTATTGAGCTGTAAATAACCAACTTTTTGATTTATTAATTTCCTCTGTTATTTTTTTGTATTCTATTTCACTGATTTCTGCTCTGGTCATCATTATTTCCTTTCTTATGCTACTTTGGTTTTGTTTTGCTCTTTAATTATTGTCAAAGACATAGTTTTTATGATGAGAATACTTTTAAATTTATTAAAGGTGTTTTTTAATTTGTTTTTTATTTTCTGTAGCCCAGAGTATGGATTACTTTACTAAATGTTTTATGTGCAATTGAAAAAACTGTGTATTATGCTGTTGTTGGATGGAATGTTCTGTAAATGTCAATTAGATCAAGTTGGTTAATGGTATTGTTCACGTCTTATATAGTGTCTAATTTTTTTTTTTTTTTTTTGGCCTATTTGTCATTGGAGGGAAGTAATAAAGCTTCCAACTATAATTAGACTTGACTATTTTCATTTCTTTCCAGTTTTTTCTTTATATATTTTGAAGCTATTATTAATACACACAGCAAACAAATTTAGGATTGCTGTGTTCTTAAGTTTACCTCTTTCTGGGACTTCCCTGGCAGTCCATGACTAAGACTCTGTGCTCTCAATACAGGGCACAGGGGTTCAGTCTCTGGGGAACTAAGATCCCACATGCAGCAAAGTGCTGCCCCCTCCAAAAATTTACCCCTTCATAGTTACATAATAGTCCTCTTTATTTCTGCCAACATGTCTCATTTTTAATGTACTTTGGATGTATAGTCCCTCTAGCTTTCTTTTATAAATATTAACACAGAGTAACTTTTTACATAATTTTACATTTTCACCTATTTGTGTCTTTACATTTAAAGTAGATTTCTTGCTTTTTAAAATTCAATCTTTGCTTTTTAACTGAAGTGATTAGATTATTGACATTTAATGTAATTGTTAATATGATTGGAGTTAGATCTACAATCTTCATATGTTTTCAATTTATCAAATCTGCTCTTTAATCCTTTTTTTTGGTCTAGTATTGTCTTCTTTTGAATTGAGAATTTAAAAAATAATTCCATTCACCTCCACTAGTGACTTATCTATTCCACTTTTAATGATTGCCCTAGCTGAAGTGAAGTGAAAGTCGCTCAGTCGTGTCCTACTCTTTGCAACCCAATGGATAGTCCATGGAATTCTCCAGGCCAAAACACTGGAGTGGGCAGCCTTTCCTTTCACCAGGGGATCTTCCCAACCCAGGGATTGAACCCAGGTCTCCCCCATTGCAGGCAGATGCTTTACCAGCTGAGCCACAAGGAAAGTTCAAGAAAACTAGAGTGGGTAGCCTGTCCCTTCTCCAGGGGATCTTCCCAACCCAGGAATTGAACCAGGGTCTCTTGCATCAAAGGCGGACTCTTTACCAGCTGAGCTACCAAGTTATCACCCTCTGTCCCATTCTCTCTCACAAACACACGCTCCTCCTCCTACAACTCTAAATACCTGTATGTTAGATCACTTGACTTTACCCCATAGTTCTTAGAGCCACATCACCTACTTTCAGACTCTTTGGCAAGCTTGTTTACACAGAGTGAACACAGATGAAAGGATCAGTCCAGCCATGGTAACACCAGCATTTGACCATTGAGGGCAGGTCAGAAGCTCAGAGTAGATGTTTAGCCAGACTGCAAAGCTCAGATCCAAACAATTCAAGTCTTGGATCAAACTCTTAGGACAGAGTTGGAGACAGAAGAGGGTGAGCATTTAGGAAACTCAAAAAGAGCTGGGTATCCTCTCCAATTTGACATGGTAAAGAATAAGAATGCCTTGTGTTATAGCAGATGGTCACAGGCAGAGATGACATTGAGATTGTTGGCACCCTGCAAGTTCTTAAAAGCTCTATGAAGAGGTGTGGAACCACCAATTTGGATCAAAATATCTAGATTTCAAGGAACAAGAATGCCCCAGATTATATCTGTTACACATTTTAATTTACCATCTCTTCTACATGGCCTATGTGTGTGCTGTGGCCATATTTTCATAGATGTATTATGAAAACAGGAATAACGTCTTCATCAGGTGTGCTCGATATACAGCAAGTATGCAAACATTTTCAAAGAAATGATGAAATCAGACAGTGGGGGTTAAATTTCAGTCCCACCACTCTGCAGCAGTTATTGATACTTAATGTTTTCCACTCTTTACATTCTCATCTAGAAATTGGTCATAATCCCACTTCACAATGTTGCTGTGATGGTTAAACTGGGGAATATAGGAATCAGGTATGAATCTCATGGGCTTCCTTCGTGGCTTAGTTGGTAAATCATCTGCCTGCAATGCAGGAGACCCAGGTTCAATTCCTGGGTTGGGAAGATCCCCTGGAGAAGGAAATGACAACCCACTCCAGTATTCCTGCCTGGAGAATCCCATGGACAGAGGAGCCTGGCGGGCACAGTCTATGGGATCACAAGAGTCGAACACGACTTAGCGACTAAACCACCACAACCATGAGTCTCATGCCAAAAAACTTAGGGGAACAAGAAATGTAATGTTTTATTGTCTCTCTGAGTGAATTCAGTTTTTATTTCAGCTACGATTCTTCTGATGATGGAAATTTGTTTTCTGTCTATTAGATGCTCTGGCAGTTATTTCTAGGCAAACACCCTTCCCCACCTCCTCCCATCCCTGGGGTGTGCTTGAGTTCTGGAGCACTTTCCATTGTGATAGCGTATGTCTGCACAAGGGCATAAGCATCTAGTCTCACATAACTGTCATTCTCACACACATTGACATCAGTTGGGATGTCAAGCAGATTTCCAGCTTCGCTTCTGGTCATATGGTTCTTGTAGATTCTGGCTACAAGGCGGCTTTAGCTTTGCCAGTGTTCCAGGGTGAACATGAGTCGTAATAAGCTGTACAAAAAACATTTTATGCTTCTGGGGCGCTTGCAGGGAGTACAGGACCCAGCTGGGCTGCCTTAGCCTGTCTGTCTGGACACATTTCAGCTCCACTGCCTTTTCACCCACCAGCCCTCTGTGTGACGCTGGCAGCGTTCTCTCCACTCCCAGGAGTCAGCGCACTCTCTGCTCTCAGGCCCCCTGACCTGCACGAAGCATCTGTGACCCCTTATCCCTTCCCCCATGGCCAGTATAAGAACTGGGACTGTGACATCTTCCTGGTGACAAACCAGCATCTCAGCTCTCCTTCTAACACGTCCCTTCTTCTCTTAAGGGGTGCTTTTTTAGTTGGTTTTTATTTTCTCCTGATGCAGGAAAAACTGATTCTAACCAATCTTACAGTTTCTAAAACCATTATTTATTACATAGAGTATGTGTCCCGAGCTATTTAGAACTCAGAATTATTTTTATATTCAATATCTGAAAGTTAATTTTTTTCTCTTAAAACATTGTATTTGCCCTGAGTTCAAAAACCTTATTTGAGAATCACATGCTAAGAACTATCTCTTTTCCTACTCTCTGATTCTACTATGACAATCATTACTTTGCAGTGGGTGTAGAGTTCCAGTAAGAGGATCTTGAGATAAAGAGAAATGAGTGAATAAAAAATTATTGATTGTTTTGATTACTATGTTGAAATACTATCCAGTTGCTGCTGCTGCTGCTGCTAAGTCACTTCAGTCATGTCCGACTCTGTGTGACTCCATAGACGGCAGCCCATCAGGCTCCCCCATCCCTGGGATTCTCCAGGCAAGAACACTGGAGTGGGTTGCCATTTCCTTCTCCAATGCATGAAAGTGAAAAGTGAAAGTGAAGCCGCTCAGTCGTGTCCGACCCTTCGAGACCCCATGGACTGCAGCCTACCAGGCTCCTCCGTCCATGGGATTTTCCAGGCAAGAGTACTGGAGTGGGGTGCCATTGCCTTCTCCGACTATTCAGTTACATGTATCCAAAAGATGGGCAAGTATAAAAGCTGGTTATAATTTCTATATTTAGCATTGTTTCACTAAAAGATTTTTTAATATTCATTTTTATTTGTTGATTTGTTTGGCTATGCCGGGTCTTAGTTGTGACATGCAGGATCTTCGATATTTTAGTTACGGCACATGAACTCTTGGTTGTGGCATGGGGGATCTCATTCCTTTACCAGGGATCGACCCCAGGACACCTACTTTGGGGTCCTAGCCATTGGACTAACTACCAGGGAAGTCCCTCACTAAAAGTTTTAAAGTCAATGCTCAGCCCTTAACCTATGAATAGTATAAATATTTAAAATCTCCCCTTGTTTCTTTTGTACTTTAAAAACCTTGTTGTTTATTTTTAGCAAGTTTATTAGTTCTGTGTTTGCTCTGACTTGCTGTGACATCTGCCTTAGACATTAAGCTCCTCAGGAGCACAGACTGTATTTTCCCAGGAACTATACTCATTTCCTGATAGATTAGATCTGACAGCTCTCCCATCTCCTCCTGTAGCTCCTGCAAGATATGCGCTCATTTTTCTCACTATCCCCAAGTATAGCCCTATACTCTAGCCAAAATAGTCTACTTGTAGTTCATTCATTCACAAATATCTATTGGGACTCAACCATATGACCTTGTTGGAGGGCAGAAAAGTAGTAGCGTAATAATACATCCTGTTTGTTAAGCACTCTGTATTGCCCACTTTTCCTGATGCTTTTATGTGTGATTTCACTAAGTTGTCCCAGCTCTCTGTGGACTGCCCAGGTGGCTCAGTGGTAAAGAATCCTCCTACCAATGCAGGAGACACAGGTTCGATCTCTAGGTGAGAAAGATCCCCTGGAGGTGGAAATGGCAGCCCACTCAAGTATTCTTGCCTGGGAAATCCTGTGGACAGAGGAGACTGGTGGGCTACAGTCCATGGGGTCACAAAGAGTCAGACATGACTTAGCAATTGAGCATGCTCACAGTTATTATCTCCATTTTACAGCTGAGGAATATGAGTCTCTGAGAAGTTAGGCATCTTGCCAGAGTTCCCCTGGTTAGAGCCGTGGTTCCAAGCCCATCCAGTTCAGCATCAAAGCCCACATTCCTCACCTCCATACCACTCCAGACCCCAGAAGTTTTGTCAAATTTCTACCAAAATTTGGGGGATTCTTTCATAGAACTAAGTCAAACACCACTGATGTTACAAAGCTACTTAAGTTGTCTAGTGACTTCCCTGATAAAAGTAATGCTTTTGGTGAGTGAACTGGACCATGATATTGTTTTGGTTGTCTTCAGCTCTCTCCACATGGAAGCTGCCCTGCCTGGGGGCTATGAGTTTCTTGTCCTTGGTGGTGTGTCCTTGCAGGGGCATTGGGTAAATAAAACTGTCAGGACTTGAAATCACTTACGCACAGCATTCCATAGCTTCTTCTGATCTTATTCCTACCAAGTAACCAACTTACTATTTCATATAGACACTGAACAGTTTACAAACCTTAGGGGTTTGTTCTCTGTCTTAATATGGGAGGCTTTTGGATTTACAGTGACCACAAGTACATTCTAACACCCCATTGATTCCCTGTCTAAGAAAATATCAACTGGAGAGAATAACACCACCATGGAGCCATGACTCTGACTGTGGTCAGGAAGAGGAAGCAGGGAGCTCCCCAAAGGGAAGGCAACACCCAATACAGTTGTGGTCAGACTGAGAGAAAAGAGGGAGCTGAAGCTTAGCAGACTAGAAAGGTCAAGCCTTTGGAAGAAAATAGCATCCAGGGATGAAATGAGCAAAACCATGGACTTCTTCAGGTAAGAATACTGGAGTGGGTAGCCATTCCCTTTTCCAGGGGATCTTCCCGACCCAGAGATTGAACCCAGGTCTCCTGCATTGCTTTCTGCATGGGCTTCCCTTGTGACTCAGCTGGTAAAGAATTTGCCTGCAATGTGGGAGACCTGGGTTCCAACCCTGGGGTGGGAAGATTCCCCTGGAAAAGGGAAAGGCTACCCAGTCCAGTATTCTGGCCTGGAAAATCCCATGGACTGTATAGTCCATGGGGTCGCAAAGAATCGGACACGACTGAGCGACTTTCATTTTCACTTTTACTCTTGCACTACAGCAGATTGTTTACTGTCTTAGCCACCAGGAAAGCCCAAATCAATGAATAGTCAAAGCCAGAATCCAGTAGAATGAGAGCAGAACAATTTCAGCACCCCAAAAGAGGCAACTAAAATATCGAATGAAGAAAAATAAAGGAATTCCTTGGTGGTCCAGTGTTAAGACTCCACCTGCCAATGCAGGGGACCCAGGTTCAACCCCTAGTTTGGGAACTAAGATCCCACATGCCACAGGGCAACTGAGCCTTTGCCCCACAATTACTGAAGCCCATGTGCGCGAGAGCTGGTACATGTTTGAGCCCCTATCCTTTCTGAAAGGAAAATAGAGTGTCATAATATCATTAGATTAGAGGGATGTTTTATGGAACCCAAGGACAGGAATATAGATGGGTCTCAGAAACATGCCAGACTGTGGGACCCTCAGAGGCCCCCTCTCTCTTTGCTGTCTCTGTATTTCTGCTTTATTCTTCACTCTCTGTTTCTAGGCTTTTTCTAGGACAGCTCCTTAACTTGGGTGTTAGAGGCCCATCTAGACTCTTTCTCTGGATTTCAATTTTAGGACAAAAAGATTCTGATCAGCCTAGTCTGGCCTGGAACCACCCTTGGACTAAACACCTGTGCCCAAGTTTGGGTCAAGTTGTAGTAGCATGGCTGGTGAGAACCTACCAGGGGGTTGGGGGCCCCTCCCTCAGTCTTACCGTCTCTTAGGCCAGTCTGTGTTGCTGTAAGGATCAGATTAGAGAAAATATATGAAAAGGTCCCATGAAAATGAAAAGCACTCCAGTTTTCATGGCTGAAATGTGTAGCTGTAAGTATTTGAAGCTCAAATTGCTTTTGTGGTAATATTAGTTTCCACGCATTATAAAGATACCCTGGATATATAGAGTCTTGTAAATTGGAGTGAATTTGCTTCATCTGAGACTTTATTCTAAACACTTTGCTTGCAAAGGATGCCATGAGAGAAGGGAAGACCTTCCAAGAATGGGTCTTCTGATCTATAGAGAAGAAGATGCTCAGGATTGCGGGGGTAGGGGGAGAGACAGTCAATATTTGGCATCCGAAAAGGTAACACAGGAAGCTGTTAAGCACCAGTCAAGGATGTTTGAAGGGGAAAGTGGGTGGGTTTTAAGTTTCCTCTATAGAGTCTACCTTCAGGAAAAGAAGCCAGTTGTAAACCCTGGAGAGGATGCTTTGTGTTGCTAGAGATAATTGCTCCTCATTAACTTCGCCATAAAGAAGCTTTGGTGTGTGGGGCATAGAGGTGGATGTAGCTGCTTTCTTCTCATTAAATGCTAATTATTGTAGACCAGATGGTTCTTGAGCTGTAGATTTTTATTAAATTTCCTGACTTCTCTTACACTGTCAAAAACAAACAAACAAAAGGTAACTTAAAAGTTACCTTTTAAAGTAAAATATATCATAAGTTTTCATTAAGGATATATTTCAGGGATTGTTATACTTGAGATTATAGCATCTATTTTTATCTGATACAGCTTTAAATTCCATTCTATTTTATACTTAAAATTCAAAGGGCAAAGCAGATTGACTGTTTTACCTGTAACTTGCTGTGTTACCCAGAGTAAATTATGTAACTGATTTGTGCTTTTTGAGGAGAAGTAATACCCTCTGTCTTGTCTTGAGTGTTTCTGGGATTTTAAGCATAAAAGTCATGCTGGAACATAAAGTAACTCAGCAGAGTGCTTTTTCTCTGCCTTGAAGACAGTGCATCAGGAATTTTAATTATTAATGTGCTGTTCAGATGTGTCCAAATGCTTCCCTTTTAAAATAAAAAGGGCCATGAAAAATGGAGCAACTGGGATGACACTAGAAATTAAATATAGGGCCACCTTTCTGAGACCA
Source organism: Bos indicus (assembly GCF_029378745.1). Taxonomy (NCBI): domain Eukaryota; kingdom Metazoa; phylum Chordata; class Mammalia; order Artiodactyla; family Bovidae; genus Bos; species Bos indicus. The sequence goes on from NC_091787.1 coordinate 4,045,415, forward strand.
GTAAGTAGTTCAGTAATTTTTTAGAGGGATAATTATCTTTTTAAATTTTATTTATTTATTTTTGTCAGAGCTGGGTCTTCATTGCTGCTGTCAGACTTTTGGCAGCCTGAGGCTACTCTCCAGTTGTGTTGAACCGGCCTCTCTCGGCTGTGGCCTCTCGCAGAGCACAGGTTCTCGGCGCCCAGGCTCAGCGGCCATGCTGCACTGGCTTAGTTGCACCGAGTCATGTGCAATCTTCCCAGACCAGGAATCAAAGCCAGTGTCCTCTGCATTGGCAGACAGACTCTTACCACTGGCCCACCAGGGTAAGTAATTTAGAACCGAGGAGAAGATGGTCAAGGAGGAAAGAACCAAGTAGGAATAATCAGGTTAAACACTAAGAAGATTAGGATAAATAAAGAATTTTAAGAAAAGATGCATATGTACAGGAGAGCATATATGCACACACACACCCCAAAGGAAAAACTCAGTAACCGATTTGAACTTCAGAATTAAACAGAGAAAATTTCCTTGTGGATCTGTTGATATTTTCCACAGGGAAAAAAAATTATTTCCACCAAAGGTTTTCAGGGAAGGTTAAGGGAATGGATATTCTCAAACTGACAGCCAGTCAGTTGGTCTACAAAAATGGAAAACTTAGTCAGAGCCAGAAAATAGCAGAGGAAACACACTTGGGAAACAATATAGATACAGATACCATCCTTGAGAAGCTTCTTGTCTCGAGGAGAGAGATATACAAACAAAAATGACAGGCAAAGATAGAGATACAAAGAATAAGACAGAATACTTCTAGGAGCTTGTTAGAGATGCACCTAACCTGGAGGGGGCTTCCCTAGTGGCTCAGATGGTAATGAATTTGCCTGCAATGCAGGAGACCGGGTTCAATCCCTGGGTTGGGAAGATCCCCTGGAGAAGGGAATGGCTACCCACTTGAGTATTCTTGCCTGGAGAATTCCATGGACAGAGGAGCCTGGTGGGCTACCATCCATGGGGTCACAAAGAGTCAGACACAACTGAGCGACTAACACTTGACCTGGAGGGTGGGGGAGCCTGGGAAGGCAGAGAGCTGCATGTTCAATGGACCAAGTGAGGAAAGGGAGCATGGACACCAGTATTCCTGACCTCCCCTTGACTGTCCATCAGTAACTGTGACACAAGTCTTCACTGGCAACTCTGGTTGAAAGGAAAATGCTTTGAACTTGAAGTCCGACCAGTTTTAGATCCACCATTAAAAGCCATAGTAAGACCTTGAGTGTCCTCATCTCAGTTTCCTTGCCTGTAAAATGGAAATAATAAAATATTTCCATGATTCTAAGTGACTGGAAGATGCACTATCAATTTAATAAGAAATTTTCAAGGTAAGCGTGGAGAGAGAAGTGTCAGTTGTAATATGCTTACTGATTTCAGCAACATTAAAATGTAAAGATATATTCATCCTAAAATTAAGACAATGTGTTGATTTTCCAGACTTGTTGTGAGGATTAAATGAGATTATATACAAGAATATAATTTCCAGACATCCCTGGTGGCCCAGTGATAAAGAATCTGCCTGCCAATGCAAAGGACACAGATTGAATCCCTGGTCCGGGAAGATTCCACATACAGCAGGTCAACTAAACTTGTGTTCCACCTCTGCTGAGGCTATTTTCTGGAGCCCACAAGCTGCAACAAGAGAAGCCACCACAATGAGAAGCCCGAGCACTGCAACTAAAGGAAGCTCATGCAAAGCAACAAAGTCCAGTTCAGTTCTGTCACTCAGTCATGTCCGACTCTTTGCAACCCCACGGACTGCAGAATGCCAGGCTTCCCTGTTCCTCACCAACTCCTGGAGCTTGATCAAACTCATGTCCATCAAGTCGGTGATACCATCCAATCATCTCCTCCTCTGTCGTACCCTTCTCCTCCTGCCTTCAATCTATCCCAGCATCAAGGTCTTTTCTAATGACGCAGTTCTTCACATCAAGTGGCCAAAGTATTGGAGCTTCAGCTTCAGCATCAGTCCTCCCAATGAATATTCAGAACTGATTTCTTTTAGGAAATTTCCTGGTTGGATCTCCTTGCAGCCCAAGGGATTCTCAAGAGTGTTCTCCAACACCACAGTTCAAAAGCATCAATTCTTTGGCGCTCAGCCTTCTTTATGGTCCAACTCTCACATCCGTACATGACTACTGGAAAAACTATAGCTTTGGCTATATGGACCTTTGTGGGCAAAGTCATGTCTCTGCTTTTTAATATGCTATCTAGGTTTGCCATAGCTTTTCTTCCAGGCATCAATCTTCTTTTAATTTCATGGCTATAGTCACCATCCGCAGTGATTTTGGAGCTCAAGAAAATAAAGTATGTCACTGTTTCCATTGTTCCCACATCTATTTGCCATAAAGTGATGAGACTGGATGCCATAATCTTAATTTTTTGAATGGTGAGTTTTAAACCAGCTTTTTGACTCTCCTCTTTCACTTTCATCAAGAGGCTCTCTAGTTCTTCACTTTCTAACATAAGGGTAGTGCCATCTGCATATTTGAGGTTATTGATATTTCTCCCAGCAATCTTGATTCCAGCTTGTGCTTCATCGAGCCTGGCATTTCTCATGATGTATTTTGCATATATGTTAAATAAGCAGGGTGACAATATACCACCTTGACCTACTTCTTTCCTAATTTGAAACCAGTCCATTGTTCCATGTCTGGTTCTAACTGTTGCTTCTTGACCTGCATACAGGTTTCACAGGAGGCAGGTCAGGTGGTCTGGTATTCCCATCTTTTAAAGAATTTTCCACAGTTTGCTGTGATCCACACAGCAAAAGTCAAAGGCTTTGGCATAGTCAGTGAAACAGAAGTAGAGGTTTTCTAGAATTCTCTTGCTTTTTCTATGATCCAGCAGATGTTAGCAGTTTGATCTCTGGTTCCTCTGCCTTTTTCTAATCCAACTTGGACATCTGGAAGTTCTCATTTCACATACTGTTGAAGCCTTGAAGGATTTTTGAGCATTACCTTGCTAGCGTGTGAGATCAGTGCAAATGTGCAGTAGTTTGAACATTCTTTGGCATTGCCCTTCTTTGGGACTGGAATGAAAACTGACCTTTTCCAGTCTTGTGGCCACTGCTGAGCTTTCCAAATTTGCTGGCATATTGAGTACAGCACTTTAACAACTTCATGTTTTATGATTTGAAGTAGTTCAGCTAGAATTCCATCACCTCCACTAGCTTTGTTTGTACTTATGTTTCCTAAGACCCACTCTACTTCATACTCCAGGATGTCTGGCTCTAGGTGAGTGATCACACCATTGTGATTATCACAGTCATTAAGATTTTTTTTTGTATATCTTTTGTGTATTCTTGCAACCTCTTCTTAATATCATCTGCTTCTGTTAGGTCCATACCATTTCTTTTATTGTGCCCACCTTTGCATGAAATGTTCCCTTGGTATCTCTAATTTTCTTGAAGAGATCTCTAGTCTTTCCCATTCTATTGTGTTTTCCTCCATTTCTTTGCATTGTTCACTTAGGAAGGCTTCCTCATCTCTCCTTGCTATTCTTTGGAACTCTTCATTCAGATGGGTTTATCTTTTCTGTTCTCCTTTGCTTTTCACTTCTCTTCTTTTCACAGCTATTTGTAAGGCCTCCTCAGACAACCATTTTGCATTTTTGCATTTATTTTCTTGGGAATGGTTTTGATCACTGTCTCCTGTACAAAATTTCAAACCTCCATCTATAGTTCTTCAGGCGCTCTGTCTATAAGATCTAATCCCTTGAATCTATTTGCCACTTCCACTGTATAATTGTAAGGGATTTGATTTAGGTCATACCTGAATGGCCTAGTGGTTTTCCTACTTTCTCCAATTTAAGTCTGAATTTTGCTATATTCAAATGATCATGATCCGAGCCACAGTCAACGCCAGGTCTTGTTTTTGCTGAGTGTATAAAGCTTCTCCATCTTCAGCTGCAAAGAATATAATCAATCTGATTTTGGTATTGACCATTTGGTGATGTTCACGTGTAGAGTCATCTCTTGTGTTTTTAGAAAGGGGTGACCAGTTTCTTTTCTTGGCAAAACTCTGTTAGCCTTCGCCCTGTTTCATTTTGTACTCCAAGGTCAAATTTTCCTGTTACTCCAGGTAGCTCTTCCTACTTTTGCATTCCAGTCCCCTATGATGAAAAGGACATCTTTTTTTGATGTTAGTTCTGATCGAGGAGTCTGGTAGGCTGCAGTCCATGGGGTCACTAGGAGTCGGACACGACTGCGCGACTTCACTTTCACTTTTCACTTTCATGCACTGGAGAAGGAAATGGCAACCCACTCCAGTATTCTTGCCTGGAGAATCCCAGGGACAGGGGAGCCTGGTGGGCTGCCGTCTATGGGGTTGCACAGAGTTGGACATGACTGAAGCGACTTAGCAGCAGCAGCAGCGTGTGTGTGTGTGTGTGTGCGCGCGCGCGTGCGCGCCCGCGTGCTCTAAGTCGCTTCAGTCCTATCCGACTCTGAGACCCCATGGACCTGCCAGGTTCCCCTATCCATGGGATTCTCCAGGCAAGAATATTAGCGTGCCCTGCCCTCCTCCAGGGGATCTTTCTGACCCAGGGATCAAACCCACATCTCTTATATCTTCTGCATTGACAGGCAGGTTCTTTACCACCAGTGCCACCTGGGAAGCCCAGTGGTTGGGACAGACTTGGATTACTGTGATATTGAATGGTTTGCCTTGGAAGCAAACCGAGATCATTCTGCCATTTTTTAGATTGCACCCAAGTACAGCATTTCAGACTCCTGTTGACTGTGAGGGCTTCTCCATTTCTTCTAAGGAATTTTTGCCCACAGTAGGAGATATTATGGTCATCTGAATTAAATTCTCCCATTCTAGTCCATTTTAGTTCACTGATTCCTAAAATGTCGATGTTCACTCTTGCCATCTCCTGTTTGACCACTTCCAATTTGCCTTGATTCATGGACCTAACATTCCAGGTTCCTATGCAATATTGTTCTTTACAGCATCGGACTTTACTTTCACTGCCTGATGCATCCACAACTGAGAGCTGTTCCCGCTTTGGCTCAGCCTCTTCATTCCTTCTGGAGCTTTTCCTCCGCTCTTCTCCAGTAGCATATTGAGCACCTACCAACCTGGGGAGTTCAACTTTCAGTGTCATATTTTTTTGCCTTTTCATACTGTTCATGGGGTTCTCAAGGCAAGACTGCAGAAGCGGTTTGCCATTCGGTCCTCCAGTGGACCACATTCTGTCAGAACTCTCCACCATGACCCGTCCATCTTCAGTGGCCCTACATGGCATGATTTATAGTTTCATTGAGTTAGGCAAAGCTGCGATCCACCCAGCACAGCCAAAAATAAATTAAAAAACAAAATTAAAAAATTTAATTATATAATTTCACACTGTACTGTGAACTAAATGTGTACATCACTCAAAATTCATATGTTGAAACCCTAACTATCATCATAATATATTTGGAAGAGGGGCCTTTCGGAGGTAATTAGGTCATGAGGGTGGCTCCCTTGTGAGTGGAAATAGTATGTTTGTAAGAAGGTGATGGCACCCCACTCCAGCATTCTTGCCTGGAAAATCCCATGGACGGAGGAACCTGGTAGGCTGCAGTCCATGGGGTCGCTAAGAGTCGGACACAACTGAGCGACTTCATTTTCACTTTTCACTCTAAAGCAATGGAAAAGGAAATGGCAACCCACTCCAGTGTTCTTGCCTGGAGAATCCCAGGGACGGGGGAGGCTGGTGGGCTGCCGTCCATGGGGTCACACAGACTCGGACACAACTGAAGCGACTTAGCAGCAGCAGCAGCAAAGAAGAGATATGAGAGCTTGCTGGGCTCTCCCTTTCTCTATGTAAAGATCCATAAAGAAGGCAGGTCTGGCATCGAGGTGGGATATCTTCACCAGACATCAGATCTGCCAGTGCTTTGATCATTGACTTCTCAGCCTCTGGAACTGTGAACGGTAAATTTAGTTGTTTAAACCACTCAGTCTATGACATTTTTTTTTATAGAAGACTTAATAGTCAAGGACACACTGTCAAGTGCTACAATGGAAAATTATTATTTTCCTCACTATCTAAATAAGGCCCAGATTTTGACTTGAAAAAATGGATATGCCATTCAATCTTGGGATCAAATGTCTTCATGAGAGTCATTTTTATTAAGGAAGATATATCATTCTTTTTTTTAATTTTTATTTACTTATTTACTTATTGGGGCTTCTCAGGTGACGCTAGTAGTAAAGAATCCATCTGCCAGTGCAGGAGACACAGGTTCAACCCCTGGGTCAAGAAGATCCCTGGAGGAGGAAATGGCAACCCACTCCAGTATTCTTCCTGAAAGAAATCCCACAGGGTGGCAAAGAGTCGGACATGACTCAGCACCACTCAGTGTATTCTGGCTACACTGAGCTTTCAGTGCTAAGCATGGGCATTCTCTAGTTGAGGTGAGTGGGAGCTATGAAGGCTTCTCACTGCGGTGGCTTTTCACGTTGCAGAGCACAGGCTCTAGGCGAGTGGGCTGCAGTAGTGGCGCTTGCTGGCTCAGTAGGTGTGGCACATGTGGTCTCTTGCCCCGAGGCATGTGGGCCCTTCCTGGACCAGGGATTGATCCCACGGCCCCTGCTTTGGCAGGCAGATTCTTAACCACTGAACCACCAGGTAAACTCTGTCATTCTTGTTGTTGTTGTTTGGTGGCTAAGTTGTGTCTGACTCTGGGATTCCATTCTTAACAATTATCAATAATATACAGACACTTTTAGAACCAATGAATTCTATCCTGAAATTTTATAATAGAAAAAAACTGAGGATCAGAGTAGTAAGATTATTTTCCTATATATGTATGGTACATGACTCGGGACAGAAAGAAGGCTTTTTAGAGTAATGTTGACAACTATTAGTGATTATGGTTATGTACAGTAAGCTATTGGAACCACTGTGTAACCCCAGCTCCTACATAGCAGCTGAAGGATGCCAATCCCCACAGTGAGCAATGCCTTGGCAACAGCTGTACAAGGTTAAGCTGATTTAGATCATGGGATTGAGGGAATGGAAGGGGGCTGGTGGGAAAGGCACAGGTGGAAAATTCTGAATTCTGAGCTTCCTTCCCATGGAAAACAAAATCATGCTCAGTTTGAGTGACAGAATCATTGGAATTTAGTCCTGATCAGGCATATTTCCATTCCCCCTCAAGAGCTCCCAATGCTCAGCCTGCCCTCCCAGCAGTTTACCTTGGTCTGAAAATGACGAAGTAGAGTGTGTCTTTCAGACATATGCACTGGTTGAGGATGGAGGGGGGCGGTTGGCAAGCAGGCCTGTTCACAGTAGAATCATAAGAGATTATTATTTCCTCTGCAGTCACCAGGTGGCTGGAATGGGCTGGGGTGAGTGATGATACTGCTAGCATCACAGCAAATGCATCTTTGAATGATTCGATCACATGACATACCTACACCTATACACCCGAACCCGAATCCCCTCACCCCACCCCACCCCACAGCAGTAGTAACACTATAGAAACTTTCTTGAGGGCTTATCAAAGCATTGCAGGCAAGATGCAGCACATGGTGACTTTATTATAGAAGGGAGATTAAAACAGGGTGGTCACCGGGCCCCATCTGGGAATACTGGGCCTGGTTGAATCCTCCTTCTAAGCTCCCTGCTGCTGAGAATTCCGGTCAGGCCTATTAACTCTGTGCTGCTCTGTGTACTCCACGCTGTGGGCCTGCTCTTCAACTTTAAGACAAACTGGAAGCTGGCTGTTCAACAGTAGCCAAAGCCGAACTGAAAAGTCACAAGATTTTAGAGCAGGAAGTAAGATATGCAATCTGTATTTAGGACAACTTCGTTTAGTTCTCACACACAAGTATTATTGCCATTCTATGCAGGCTCAGAGACTAGGAAAGCATGAGTAGACCGCTCAGGGTGGAAGCGACTGATCAGCGAAGGAGTCGAGATTCCCACCTAGGATCCTGACTCGCAGAGTTCGGTCAGGAAAACCTCAGCACGCCTCTCCGTCGGGGGTCTACCTGCGCCGCCCCCAACCCCTAACTCCAGACACCGGTCTCCCCAGGGTGGCGGCTTTCTCCCGCGGCCGCCCCCGCCCCGGTGGGCGCGCTCCTCGCCCGGTGACTGGCAGACACCGAGGCTCCCCGCCCGGCGCTGCGGCGCCTCTCAGGCCTTTGTTTGGAGCGCGGGAGAACCAGAGAACAGGAGGAGGCCTGACTTCAATATTCTTGTCGTTTTTAAACAAACGATCTCCTAATTTGTGTCTGTTTCAGGCCAGCGTGAAGCGTCGGTAGGCAGAGCCGGCTGCGCCGCGAGCACTTGCTCCTGCCAGCCCCCAGCCCCCGCGTTCCCGGGGGACCTCCCCACCCATCCTTCCCGGCGGCGGAGAGACAACAGCTACGCAGAAGAGCAGCCTGGCCGCGGGTGGGAGGCTCTCCTCGCGGCTGGCGAGGCACAATGTGGAGATTTTTTCATTCATAAAACTAGCAGCCATGGTCGCTGCGTTCCCGCCTGCCCCTCGCCGCCCGCTCGGCGGCAGGGTAGGCCTGGGTCCAGGAAATGGGTTACGAGGGCCAACGGGCATAGGTGGCTCGTCTTCGCGTTTCTCCAGGAAGTCCCATTTCATAAATCCCGTGCGGGGTCCTCTCTCTATTAGACGACTGACATCGATCGTGCAGGAACCCTCTCGATTGAAGAGACAAGATGGCTTGTGGTTTTGATCCATAAATAAAACCTCACCCTTTGACTCCAGGTTGTCCGACATCTTGCTGCTGCATTTTTCGGTCTATCAGATTTAGGAAGCGACTGTCAACCGTGCTATCGCTGCATTTGTAAACAACTGGCTTTCTAGGATCCTGTTTTTACCCTTTTATGGTGGCGGGTGGGAGTAAGGGGGAATGGGCAGGGGAGATGATGGCAGGGACGGGACGGGTCGTCGTACTAATTCAGGATGCAATTTCCATCCAAATAATAGATTGTTATTAACAATGATCCTCTCTGCGAACCCTTAAAATTGCCCCTTGCCTCCCCTAGCAGCAAGAGGCGAGCTCTCATTCGCCGAGCAGACTCCGCCTCCCTCCTCCTCCCCTCCTCCCCTCCTCCCCATCACTACTCCCGGCTCTGGAAATTACAACTCCTGGGCGCGCGGCGTCGGGAGGAGGCTGCGCGGGGAGGGAGACAAGAGGGGATTCCCGAGCCAGCCGGGCGCTCGCCCTCCGCCCGCTGGCTGCAGCGTCGCGCGGCCAAGGTCAGAGGCGCCGCAGAAGAGGCTGCGAACCGAAGCGGAGGGTCAATCCTGCCCTCGGGGAGAAAGCCCCAGGGCGCGCTCGGCCCGCGACAGCAGCGGCCGGAGAGAGAGGTGAGAGAAGGTCTCCGGGCCGGCACGGCCGCTGGAGGTAGTCGCTGGCGCGGAGACCCGGCAGGTGGCGGCCCTCGGATCCGCGCGAGAGAAGCTCGAGCTGCACCTTCGGTTCCCGGGCGCTGTCCGTCGCCTCGTGGTGCTGAACCCAACCCCAAGGCCAAGCGGCCTGCTCGCCCTCCTTCTCAAAGATCACCCGGACTAGGGGCGGGGCGAGGGCAAAGGGGGCCCCCGGACAGCTGCCCACTGGAATCTGGAACCGAAGGGCTGAAACGGGAGAGCTAGCGATCCGCAACCCAGCAGCTGGTCCTGATGTGGAGAGGAGACGCCCGCTACTGCCGGCGGCGGCGCTAGTGCTGATTCATCACCTAAAGCATCTCGCAGGCCACCGCGGGGGCAGCCGACCGGCCCCGGACTCTGGCCGCAGGTTGAAGCCTCTGGTGCAGGAGCCTCGCGGGCAGGAGGTGAGGACCCTCTTTTACCTCTTCCCCCTCACCTAATCGTCTATGGGCGGTGGCCCCAGGACAGAGAGAGGGGCGTGCCCATGGGTTGCAAAGTAGTCATGCCCGTGTGATGCTCCCTCCTCCCATCTCACTGGTGCTAACCTCACTTATTCTTCTCTGCCCGTCTGCGGAGCTTGGGCCATTCCACCTTCCACCCTGAGCAGTTCTCCGCCGGCTCAGCGATGGAGGAGGAGCTGAAGTGCCCAGTGTGCGGCTCCCTGTTTCGGGAGCCCATCATCTTGCCGTGTTCCCACAATGTCTGCCTGCCTTGTGCTCGTACCATCGCGGTGCAGACCCCGGACGGTGAGCAACACCTGCCCCCGCCGCTTCTGCACTCTCGAGGCTCAGCGCTGTCCTCAGGCGCCGCCGCCGCGCCCCCTCTAGACCAGGAGGCGGCGGCTGGCCCGGCTTGCAGCGGCGCGGGCGGAAGCGCAGCTGGCGGCCTGGGCGGCGGTGCGGGAGGCGGCAGCGACCACGCGGACAAGCTGAGCTTGTACAGTGAAACAGACAGCGGTTATGGCTCTTACACCCCGAGCCTCAAGTCCCCAAACGGGGTTCGAGTGCTGCCCATGGTGCCGGCGCCTCCCGGCTCCTCCGCCGCTGCTGCCCGGGGCGCCGCCTGCTCCTCGCTGTCCTCGTCCTCAAGCTCCATCACGTGCCCACAGTGCCACCGCAGCGCTTCCCTGGACCACCGCGGCCTGCGCGGCTTCCAGCGCAACCGACTGCTTGAGGCCATCGTGCAGCGGTATCAGCAGGGCCGCGGGGCGGCGCCGGGGGCGTCCGCAGCGACTGCGGTGGCCATCTGCCAGTTGTGCGACCGCACCCCGCCGGAGCCGGCCGCTACGCTCTGCGAGCAGTGTGACGTGCTCTACTGCGCTGCCTGCCAGCTCAAGTGCCATCCATCCCGGGGACCCTTTGCTAAGCATCGCCTGGTGCAGCCGCCGCCGCCGCCCGCGCCCTCCGAGGTCGCCTCCGGGTCCCCGGGCGCTGTCCAGGGTGCCCCCAGCGGAAGTGGCGGCTGCAAGAGCCCGGGAGCCACCGGGGCCGGAGCGGCGGGGGGCAACACCGCCCGCAAGTACCCTACGTGCCCCGAACACGAAATGGAGAACTACAGCATGTACTGCTTAAGCTGCCGAACCCCGGTGTGCTATCTGTGCCTGGAGGAAGGCCGGCACGGCAAGCACGAGGTGAAGCCGCTGGGGGCCATGTGGAAACAGCACAAGGTGAGCGCCCGCTTGGCGGGGCACGGGGACACGGGTGCAAAGAAAAGGGCGCCTCCCCCCCCGCCCCCCCCCTTTGGTTAAATGAACAAGTACTCTGAGTTGGTGTTGGAAATGGGAAGGGAATGGAAAGTTGACATACTAGGTCCCCTCCCCCTTGAGGCTGTTTTGATTCTACCCAAAAGTCATCCAGAATGCAGAAGCAGGTCGCAGGACTCTTTCACTCCCAAAGTTGACTAATAAGTTACATTGATGACCCCTCTGGATTTATGGCACCTGGATTTATAGAGAGACCTTCTCTTACTGGGACTCTGGGTGATGGAAGTGTGGCAGGGTTGCAGAGTAAGCTCTTAGGAAGACAGAAAGCCACACTCATCTTCAGGCTGCTTTAAGCCATCTTCCCAGGGACTTGCCTGGGGATGCCACCTCCCTAGTGGGAAGGAACAGCCTCTAATAGGTAACTTGCATACACTTGTGGCTGCCAGTGTATCTTCATATCTGACACAGAAGGAGAAAAGCCTGCAAAATCAGGTGAGGCCCTTGATCAGACCCCAAGGCATGAGTGAGGTCAGTTTTTCTAACAAACATTCACCTTAATTTCCTAATCAAAGGCCAGGCTGAGCAACTGGACTCACTGCTAAGGTCAGTGATCCAGGTTCCTTGTTCAAAGAGTCCAACTGCAAATTTGTATGTTTATCATTCAACGTCCTCTTTCCAGTAAACTCTTGCCCCACAGAGAAGCAGGAGGTCTCCAAAGTGCCCAACAGGAAGTATGTATTCTGATTGAGGAGGAAAGACACAGGAAAATAAGGCAACTTGCCATGCTTCTCTCTTCATATCATCCAACTGGAAATGGACAAAAAGGAGAGCACAGGGGGGAGAGAAGAAGGGGCCAATCATTTATACTATAGATTTATTACATGCAGTTGCTATACAATTTCTGCTACAGTGTGCCAGTTATTTCTGTAACTCAACATTTTCAAAGAAAAAAAAAATTACGAACACTTCAGAAATCCACCTTGGAGAGAGAAATCTGCATCATAGGCCAGAAAAGAGAAATCTGGAGTCAAATCTCTAATTCTAGAGCAGTGATTCTCATTTGGGAACAATTTCACTCTCCTTATAGGACACTGCTAATGTCTGGAGACAGTTTTGGTTGTCACACTTAGGAAGTTGCCCCTGGCATCTGGGTTAGAGGCCAAGAAGCTGTGAAATAGCCTATAGTGCACAGACAACCTCCATCAAAACAATAACCCCAAAAATATCAACACTGTCTGCCGACTTGAAAATATTCACAACCTAAAAGTTGAGAGTTTTGTTTTATTTAGTGGAAATTTTTAGAACTTCATGCCCGGGAGGCAGCAGCTCAAGAAATCTTGAGAGAATTGCTCCGAGGAGGTGACGGGAGGAACAAGGTTATACAGAAATTTTGCAAATAAGGGCAAGTCTGAACATCAGAAGATTATCATTAATTAAAGGACAGATAACCCAAGTTGAGGAATTTAGGGCTTTTCTGTATATGGGAAGATTCAAGAGTCTGGGCTCACTGAAATCATTTCTTTGATATGCACCTCAGCTATTGGGGCCAATATCCTGTGTTTTCTTCACATCCTTAGTTTCCTCAGGGCTCACCATAGGGAGTGGCAGCAGTGATGGCTACTAGATGGCTTGTATTCTTTCCTTCCTGAGTTCCCTCGGAGTTGACCAGCTCACCATCTATGGTGGCTGCAGTTGCTGGTGACCGTGACATCTTTGTATGCTGAAATATTCTATTTCTCATGTCTTTGAGAGAAACCATGTTGTAAGTTACACAGACCTAGATCCAACTCTCAGGGTTTGTAATTCACTTTCTATAAACATTTAGGCACAGTTTTAAACCCACTGAATAATGTCTAACTCAGATAGTTGTTGTTAGGGTAAGTATAATAGTGTATGTTTACCCTCTAGCACAGTATCTGACTCACAGTAACCAATATATATTTATTATTATTATTATTATTGCCTTCCCTGGTGGCTCACATGGTAAAGAATCTGGTTGCAATGCAGGAGATCCAGGTTTGAACCCTGGCTTGTGAAGATCCCCTGGAGAAGGGAAAGGCTACCCACTCCAGTATTCTTGTCTGGAGAATTCCATGGAGGAGTCTGGCAGGCTACAATCCATAGGGTTGCAAAGAGTCAGACACGGCTGGGCGAATTATAGTCTTAATCCTTAAAAGCACTAAACTTGCAGAAAGCTATAGGGCAACAGCAAAGAGTTCTTATTTGACCGCAGTCACTTGGTAATCTAGAGAAAACATGAACTGGTAGCATGTTGAGTCCTAAAATAGCTTTAAGCTAAATGAGAATATCCGCTCCAGTGAGCTGTCGTTCATATGACATTTTGTTGCATATCACTTTCTGTAGCTGCCTTGTTTATTTTATCTTTCAAGTGAAGAGACATTATTTTACAAATAAAGAAACCTTCTGCAAAGAAGTTGTGATCAATTATCAAGACAAGGTTCACATTCAGATTTACAAACTGGTAAATTTTCACAGCTTAGATAGCTAGAACTAATTTCAGACATTGCCACCCAAATTTTTAGGCTTAGTGTAGAGTAGAAACCAAAATGAGCTGAGGTGAATCTGCAATTTTAAAAGATTAAGTCTCTTACCTGGAAAAGTGAGTTGGATAATGATCAATGGTTTCAATAACCAAGATCATGCAGGGAAAACACTGGTCATCTTGATTTGGTGTCAACAGCAGTTTTACAACATTTCTATCTGAGGAAATATGAAAAGAATACATAATATTTGCTCAATAGAGTGGGACAGTTATCTGAAGAAAACATAGCTATGCAGAACCTAAGTGTCTCAATTTAATATCATGTCTTCAGGGAACTAAGACATACTCCTAAGTAAAGAAGGAATTCTATGAGATACTTTTGTGAAAACTTCTTTTCAAGAATGAGAAGAAGTTCTGCTATTCTCTTTCACCAGCTGCTGTTTTTCTACAGAACAGGAAATCATTAAGCGCTCCTTATCATCTCAACTAGGGGTTGGAAATCTAAAGAAAAGATAACAGAGGGAGCCCTGATAGAAAGTTTGATCTTGCTTTGTGAGCAGGCATCTAGACCACCATTTTGAGCTGTGAAGGTGGCTACTTTTGTTTGTTTGTTTTTAAGATTATTTTCTTATATGGAGCATTTTTAAAGTTATTATTTGTTATGATATTGCTTCTGTTTATGTTTTGGTTTTTTGGCCCTGAGGCATGTGGGATCCCTGACCAGGGATAGAACCCCATGCTCTGGAAGGTAAAGTCTTAACCACTGGACTGCCAGGGAAGTCCCTAGATGACTACTTTTGAAAGATAAACTCAATTTCACACTCCCACCGTGGCTGTTTGAGTTCTTTTGTAAAACTTACTAAAGTCTCTGGATTTTGTTGTCATCATCATCACTGTCATAGTCTGAAAATCCCAGGTGCCATGACAATCTTGATATACTACCAGAACTAGAATCAGGGCAGAAATATTTCTCTCATATCCCCATGACTGGAGAAGCCTTAATCAAAGCTTTAATTCCTCTCTAGTGCAACTGGAGCTTGCCATCTAACTAGTGATTCTTAGGCAAAGAGACATGTAAGTGACACTGAAATCTATTTTGAAACAAGGTTGATTATCACCTCTCAAAAACAGTGAAAACACTTCAGGTCTTGGCCAAACACATTTTTGAATGATTCTCCTGGAAGAGCCTTAATCATTTCAAAGAATTTGATGTGAAGAAGCAATACAGTCCAAAAGATAGGACAAAGAAGGGAGGCTTTCCATGAGAGCTTCTGTCTTTTCGCTATTGGGTGGAATTCTAACTTTCCTGAAACTAGAAGGAGAGGGTCACTGTGGGATGGACCTCTTCCTAGTAGGTGATGTCGCAGAACGTCAGCAACCACTGAAATTCCTCTGAGTGCAGGACTCTGAATTAAAATGGTTTGAAGTTGATTCTTGAACTGAGGTAGGGACTGCTGGATAAGCCCTTCTTCAGAAATCTTTTGAGAACCATGAACAATAGAAGAGAATCAAAACAAAATCTCATTGTACCCCAGGAATACTGTTCCCAATGAGTCAGCATTTCACAAGAGCAAAGGAGACAGTAAGGTCTAAAAATCACAGGAAAGACGGGACTTCAGGTTACTGCCGTGTCCCAAGGATCTGTCAGGCTTCTCAGCAGCCTGGTCCTACCTTATTTTTACAGAAGAGATGAAGAATGGGATTTAATCTTTAAAGTCTCAGAGGAAAGACTTTCTCCATTAAAAGATAACACATAAATGACAAAAGCAGAACATGTAATCATAATTGTATATGATCATAAATATATTTATTAGAATATTTGTGGTACATTATAACACAGGGAATAAATGCTCTTTGTTAAGCATTAGAATTACAGGTGTAGAGATGTAGAAATTAAATATCATCTTCAAATTTCAATTTGCTGAGAAAAACAAATTCTAACATTTTGGAGTTTTTTCCTTCTAGAATTCTATTATATATTTATTTTATAATTGTCTTTTTTTTTCTTTAACAATACAATATGAATATCTTTCCTGTCAGTTAATGTACATCATTTTGGATGGCTGCATGTTATTCCATTGTAAGGATTTATCCACATCTTGATGCTGGACTTTATCTAGGTGTTTTCAGTCTTTTGCCAATAGGAACATTTTTCAAGTTAAATTTATGCCTATATCCTTAATAATCATCTTAAGTTAAATTTCTAAATATGGAGTTGCTATATCAAAGGAGATCTGGCTTTCAGACATCTGATTAATGTTGCCAAATTGCTTTCCATAAAGTTCATACCTATCTATTCTCCCTACAGCAAAACCATATTAAAATTTTTATTTTTTTAAATTTAATTTAATTTAATTTTTTAAGTTTACAATATTGTATTGGTTTTGCCATATATCAACATGCATCCACCACAGGTATACATGTGTTCCCCATCCTGAACCCTCCTCCCTCCTCCCTCCCTGTACCATCCCTCTGGGTCATCCCAGTGCACCAGCCCCAAGCATCCAGTATCGTGCATCGAACCTGGACTGGAGACTCATTTCATATATGATATTTTATATGTTTCAATGCCATTCTCCCAAATCATCCCACCCTCTCCCTCTCCTACAGAGTCCAAGTTGACAAGGACCATGGAGGAAAACAAATAGATGGATTGTCTTGTTTCTACTAACCATTGCTTGCTATTTTCATTACATTATTATTAGAACTATGTTTAAAGAGGATCACAGTATCTAGATTTTTATAACTACCTGCCTGTGATCTGTCTGGCCTCAAAAACTGGTTTAATATGTATAACTATTGCTTAAATACGTGCGTGTATGCTAAGTCACTTCAGTAGTGTCCAACTCTTTGTAACCCTATGGACCATAGCCCACCAGGCTCCTCTGTCCATGGAGTTTTCCAGGCAAGAATACTGGAGTGGATTGCCATGCCTTCCTCCAGGGGATCTTCCCAACCTAGGGATCGAACCCAAGCCTCTTAGGTCTCCTGCATCAGCAGGCGGGTTCTTTACCAATAGTACCACCTATCCCCTCTTGAATTAAGGCCCATGAAAAGATCAATGTTTCAGGGCCCATCTAAGGCATTTTTGAGTAGGATTGAAAGGGGAAAAGAGATTTAGGTAAAGAGAAGTGTTTGGCAAAAATCTTCTGGGAGGTCTGAAGTTTCCAGCTTTCTGGCTAATTACTGCAAGCTGAGAGTTACTTAACAGAAATCTCTCAGAGCTGTCAGAACATGTAGCATGGAAATATACACAATCTGAGTGGAAACATGGATTGTTTGAAATGTTGAATCTTTCACCAACTCTGGAGCTCTGGGAAGTGAATTGCATAGGCTGGCTTCTGTTCCATCGGTCCCAGACTGGCTAAGAACCAGTGGCAAAACTGCTTAGACACCTGGGAACACGAGCTAACTCTGATAAGCAGAGGCTGCACCGTCTTCTGAAACCGCCCTCTGTGTTAACATCACCACTGTCTTTAAAGCCATCAGGGCTGTAGCCTGCCTCATGCTTGGATTTAATTCCAGGCAGGTCAGTAATTCAGGAACAACTATTAGAAAGAACCCCTGTGTTACAAGCTTTGAAGTACCTTCTTTCCTCATCATTCCATACATCTGAAAAACAAAAAGTGTGTTTGAGAGAAAGCAAGAATCCATAAACTTGAATTGCTTTCTCTTCTCTTTGAAGACTATTTATGGAGGATAGGGGTTCAGGAGAATTGAGAAGGACCTTAGAGACTGTGAAAGGAAAACCCCAGATTACTGCAGAAGAATGTGTTTCCTAGTATAGTACTGGTGGTCACTCCATGGCTAAGGTGTTCTATTTTTAGCCTGCAGTGGGATGTCCTGTATCTGGGTCTACACTGGTGGAGATGGGACCTTGCTTGTAGATGCCAGTGAGATAGATTGTTTTAGAAAGGAGAGATCTCCTAATCTCTGAGATGGATTAGAGGGGCTGACATGCTGGCATACTGCCTGTTTCTGTAAATAAAGTTTTCCTGGGACACAGCCATCCTCATTTGCCTACATTCTGCCCATGGCTTCTTTGGGTGATGGTTGTTTTTGGTAGATTTAGGTACTTGTGACCAGAGATCTATAGCCTGCAAAGCCAAAAATATATACTGTCTGGCTCTTTATGGGGGGAAAATGTGCCAACTTCTAGACTAGTATCTCGTGACTCGAAGAGTGGTCTGCAGAGCAGCAGCAGCACTGGGAGCTTTTTGAAAACATGGAATCTTGAGACCCGCCACAGCCACTGACTCATGATTTGAATTCAGCAACATCCCTAGTTGGTCCAGACAGATGTTAACGTTTGAGAAGCCCTGATGGGAATACTTTGGGGGCTCAAGGGCACTGGGCCCAACACTCTGGCACATCATCTGAGAAGCAGTGTGAAGGGGACTCTAGGGGGAGCTGAGAGGTTTGAACCAGAGTCTTAATTACTCTGGGAATCTTCAAGCTCACCAGATTCTGGGTGCTAGGAGGGAGGCAGTATGGTGCTCAAAAACCCCCTGACCCAGAGATAGGCAGGAAGCTCAGAGGGGCGTTGGTGCTGTCTGAGCCCTCCTGGGCCAGAGCATAGGTGTCTCCTGCAAAGGGAACTTCAGACAGATGCTCTTCGCTGCTTCCCTGGTCTGAACAGAAACATGTTCACTGCTGTTTGTGTATCTGGGTTTCCTTTGGGTTTGTGTCTTAGTCCTTCTATAAAGAAGCAAAGAGGGTGCTTTACCCACTCTTTAGGCAGTTTTGAAGGGCCTGCCCAGAGAATGAGGGTGGTTGGAACTCTCAGAATCATGAAACCCAAAGGAGCAGGAGAAAATCCAGGCACATATTGTGGGGCTCTCATGAATTCACGCCTCCCTGCTTAGAATTTCCATTTTCTAGGGTAGGCTGTTTCCTAGCAGAGATCATAACTCCAGCCTCCTCCTTTGCAGATGAGGACCAGTGAGGTTGCGGGGATTGTCACAGTTGCACAGCAATTTGTAAAATGATGATCAAGTTTCCTCCTTTGTACCTCTCTATTGACTACAGAAATGTAACAGAATACTCTGTGTATCTGAACGAAAACAGGTGGCATACGGCACCCCCAAAGAGTCATTAGGAATGGGAAAAAATAAAGGATTGGCGGACACCTAGTCTAGAAAGTGGAGCAGCATGTGGGGCACAATCCCTCCCTCATTTGACTGCAATGGGCTACAGAAAAGGGAGATGAAAGGGTGAGAAGGAGACAGTGCGTCCTCTTTAGAACAAATAGGATAAAAGAATTTGAGGGCTGGAGGAAATCTAGAAGATCAAATAGCTCTGTCTCCTCATTTCTCATGTGGCTACGGAAGGAAGAAGAGGTTTGCAGAAAATAGAGAATAGGGGAGGATCCACAAGAGACAGGAACCAGTGAGGTGCGGGAGTCTAAATGACAGGTGTAAGAAACTGGAATCGACCCCTCCAGCACTCATCCAGCAGGAGGATTTGGGCCTTAGTCACATGGCATCTGAAAAATGTGTCCAGACAGTGCATCGTTTTAAAAAATAGGTCAAGGTTGTGTTAGGAAATTTAGGCAAGTATTTGTACTTGTCCAGTCTCCAAATTCTTCCTTATAATTTATCTATATATTCTGGGTGATATCTATAAAACCAGAAAACCAATAAAATATGAATAATCAGAAATGACAGTCCTTTTTGAGGCAGAGAATTGTGGCTAACATCACTCCATAAATCAGTTCAGTTCAGTCGCTCAGTCGTGTCCGACTCTTTGCGACCCCATGAATCGCAGCACACCAGGCCTCCCTGTCCATCACCAACTCCCGGAGTTCACGCAGACTCACGTCCATCGAGTCGGTGATGCCATCCAGTCATCTCATCCTCTATCATACCCTTCTCCTCCTCCCCCAAATCCCTCCCAGCATCAGAGTCTTTTCCAATGAGTCAACTCTTCCCATGAGGTGGCCAAAGTACTGGAGTTTCAGCTTTAGCATCATTCCTTCCAAAGAAATCCCAGGGCTGATCTCCTTCAGAATGGACTGGTTGGATCTCCTTGCAGTCCAAGGGACTCTCAAGAGTCTTCTCCAACACCACAGTTCAAAAACATCAATCCTTCGGCGCTCAGCTTTCTTCACAGTCCAACTCTCACATCCATACATGACTACTGGAAAAACCATAGCCTTGACTAGCCGGACCTTTGTTGGCAAAGTAATGTCTCTGCTTTTTAATATGCTATCCAGGTTGGTCATAACTTTCCTTCTAAGGAGTAAGCGTCTTTTCATTTCGTGGCTGCAGTCACCATCTGCAGTGATTTTGGAGCCCCAAAAAATAAAGTCTGACACTGTTTCCACTGTTTCCCCATCTATTTCCCATGAAGTGATGGGACTAGATGCCATGATCTTCATTTTCTGAATGTTGAGCTTTAAGTCAATTTTTCACTCTCCTCTTTCACTTTCATCAAGAGGTTTTTAGTTCCTCTTCACTTTCTGCCATAATCATGTGTTATCAAATGTCTGGCTACCTCTTAGCTGAGCTGTGTACCCACATGACTAAAATTCATCTCTAGCACTCACTGAGGATAACTTAAAAGTTGATGATACCTCTTGACCTGTAATTCCTTCCTCTGAACCTAAGCCACTAATGCCTATTTATTCTTCAAATGACCTAATTGCTTATTCAATCAACCCTGAAATCTTCAATGCCAGTATCATGCCAGGGACCATTGTAAGCACCAAGGCTATGGAAGGGCATGTTTTTTCCTCCCAAGAGCAGAGATCTAGTCACAGGAGAGAGAAAATCAACATGTGCATAAACAAGTAAATACACTGGATAATTTTTGATAATAATAAGTACTACAATGGAAGTAAAAAATGTGATAAAAAGCAGTTAGGCAGACCTGTTCATGGGGAAAGTTGGAAAAAGCAAGATTTGAAGATTGGCTGAGAAGTAACCAGCCCAGCACAGTTCTGAAGACAGTTCACTTCACAGGGAGAGCAAGACCCAAGAACCTTTAAAGTACATGAAGAAAGTGGATAAGTGGCTGGAGCAGACACAGACAGGATCCAGAGGGTACAGGGAACACATGTGATTTTATGTTAAATGCAAAGGGAGATGACTGGGGGACTTTAAGCTGAGGAGTGATGTTTATTTTTTTAAAGATTTTTTTACTGCAGTTGGAAAATGTGTGGTAGGGGGATAAGAGTAGAGGAAGGAAGACCACTTAGAGGCCATGGGAGTCACTTGGACTATAAATATGGACTTGAACTAGGAGGAAGGCAGCAGAAATGGGGAGAAGTTATTTTCTGTTGTTGTTTGTACTTGATATTCATTGCTGTGCATGGGCTTTCTCTAGTTGTGGCGAGTGGGGGTTACTCTCTAGTGGTGGCGTGCAGGCTTCTCGTTGTGGTGGCTTCTCTCCTTGTGGAGCACAGGCTCTAGGAGCACGGGCTCTAGGCACATGGGCTTCAGTAGTTGCGGTGCAATGGGCTTAGCGGTTGTGGTGCATGGGCTTAGTTGCCCCACAGCATGTGGAATCTTCCCTGACCAGGGATCGAACCCATGTCCCCTGCATTGGCAGGTGGATTCTTAACCACTGGACCACCAGGAAAGTCCAGAAATGGAGAGAAGTTTATACATTCATATGCCACTTAGCTCATTGGAAAAGACCCTGTTGCTGGGAAAGATTGAAGGCAGGAAGAGAAAGGGATGGCAGAGGATGAGATGGTTGGATGGCATCGTCGACTCAATGGACATGAGTTTGAGCAAGCTCTGGGAGATGGTGAAGGACAGGGAAACCTGGCGTGCTGTAGTCCATGGGGTCACAAAGAGTCGGACACGACTGAGCGACTGAACTGAATGCTGTTTAGTATCCTCTGAGCTTCTTTGATTCATGGTTTGATGTCTTATTATTTTTGGAAAATTCTCATCTATTATCTTCAGATTATTCTTTTACTCTGCTCTCTGTCTCTCTCTTTTACTGCCGGTATTCCAATTACATGTATGTTACACTGTTTGATATTGTTGCACAGTTCTTGAATGCTCTGTTCTTTTCCCTTGAATCATTCTTTTTGTCTCTGTGTTACAGTTTCTTAGTTTCTATTGATCTGTCTTTAAGTTCACTGATTCTTTCCTAGGCTGTGTCAAGTCAACAGACTAGTCCCTTTTTATCTTTCCTCTGCATCTTCTCAGTTGTCCTGCCTTTCCCCAGCAGTAGGAAGCCTTGAATGATCTGGACCCATGGCTGTCTCCTGCATCTTCTCCAGGAGGATTGGTATTTTTCTTTTCCCTGTCTCCAGCCCTGTGGGGTCTTCATTTTGCTTGGGGTGGTAGGTGAAAGGGACAGGTTTTGCTCTTTGTTCCCACTGGCTTAAGGTTTTTATTTGGAGGGAGATAACAAGGGTCCTGGTAGGGCTTTGTATTTTCCTGTGGTGACTGTCATATCTCTCCTTCAAGCCAGCTCTGAGGTGCAGATGTCTCCCTTTTAAAATCTAATAGATCCTTTAGATTATGCAAATAGTCAGATTTCACTTTTCTCCTTGGTTGCCAAAATGCTTAGAGCCAAATATTTGGTGTGTACACAATGGATACAATTTGGTGTGAAATTTATGTTATAAATTTGGAACCTCATTTCCAGCTCCATTTTATGCTGCATCCTTTGTTTTTCTTTAAGTAATGCCATCTTGAATTCTATAAACCCTTAAAACTGTCTTAAATCCCCTTTGAACTAAATAGATTAATGAATAATCAAGCAAGTGGCTTGCTTGAATAAAGCAAAAAAGAAACAGAAACTTCTGGAAAATCTTGTTAAGAAAGTCCTCTACTTTTGAACGGTGCCCAGTCACTGTTATAAAAGCAAAATATTGTTTGAAAATGTTCAGAACAAGAAATAGGGACCCTCCCAGTCACTAGGATGCATGACTGCTCCCTTCTCCCTTTTGCTGCTAAGTTGCTTCAGTCGTGTCCGACTCTGTGCGACCCCATAGACGGAAGCCCACCAGGCTCCCCCGTCCCTGGGATTCTCCAGGCAAGAATACTGGAGTGGGTTGCCATTTCCTTCTCCAGCGCATGAAAGTGAAAAGTGAAAGTGAAGTCGCTCAGTCGTGTCTGACTCCTAGCGACCCCGTGGACTGCAGCCTACCAGGCTCCTCCATCCATGGGATTTTCCAGGCAAGAGTACTGGAGTGGGTTGCCATTGCCTTCCCCTTCTCCCTTTTAGTCCCTTACAATAAAGAAACTCCAGAATGACTATGCCTGGTCTTGACTGCAGGATCATTTGTCCTGTTTTACAACTTTCCTGTGAATATCACCACATATCTCAGCTTGTTTAGAGGGTGTGAGTATCACCTCTCAAGTTGGCTTCCTGTACAAGTATTTGCAGCTTCTTCCTGATGAATATTTGTCTTCCACATAGCTCAGCAGGGTTCCACTTCTGTAGCTTGTTTGGAGGGGAAGATGCTCAGAGGGGAAGTCAGGGCCCATTAGGGCCAGAAGGCCTCGCTGAGAGGCTGTCAGGAACCATGAGAGATTTGAGATTTTAGCCTGTGTACAAGCTTACACATGCATTTGCCACAGTTCATAGATGTGCACAGGAGACGCGACACTCCTGGGTGAGAACTGAAGACAGTTTATTACTCACAGCAGTAGTATAGCATGGTATACTCACAGTCATAGTATTCACATGTTTGTGCCATTTCCGTGAGCCCAGTTCCCCCAAGGTGATGTGAAGATAGCCAGATGACATTGGCACACACAGTCAATTGCCTTATAGAAGAGAAACATGAGCTTAGGGAAGCTGAATCTTTGGTAAAAGGCATTAATTAAGCACAGGGCTCTTTGCTCCA
Source organism: Bos indicus (assembly GCF_029378745.1). Taxonomy (NCBI): domain Eukaryota; kingdom Metazoa; phylum Chordata; class Mammalia; order Artiodactyla; family Bovidae; genus Bos; species Bos indicus. Next base: position 4,068,849 of record NC_091787.1, read on the forward strand.
GAGGGAGACAGTAAGTCTAGCTTCCGAGGTTGTTGTCTATGCAAACATCCTTGGAAGGACCGCCCAGGACAAAGAGCAACCACTGCCTCACTGACAACACTCAGAGAGACACAAGAGAGCAAAATTACCTTCCAACAGGAAGATTAAATCAAAATTCAGGTAGTTCCTCAAGTGATTTCTGCTTGTGTGCATTATGGGTAACTTCTCCAAGCTCCTCTGGTTCTCAGAACATCTTGTTTCACTTGGGGTACACAGGCTTCAGGGTTTTCTGGGTGCTGTGATAGTGATGGTGGTGGCGATGGTGGTGGAATGCCTGTGGTGCGGTCCACAGGACGTATGAGTAGTTAGGGTGACTCATTCCTGGGTGCATTTGTGTCTCCTCCAGCATGGGAAGGACAAACACCATCTCACGGCTTCGCATTTTGCAACTGAAACATTCCATTGGATAGGCATTCACTGGGCACCTACGTAACCCACAGGCTGCGCTGAGGGTTGTGGATACACTTGAAACAGGCTACAGGGAGCTCACAGTCAACTGGAGCAGAGGATAATTTTACTCCCCTGTAATATTTGTACAACTGATATTAAAAAGTAGAATAAGTGCCATATTTGTCAAGTGAATAAACTGATGAGAGAAGAGATGGGGGAAAGGCAGTTAATTTTGCCTGGAGATTGGGAAGGGGAAGGGTAGCAAGTGGGAGATTGAAGAGAAAATGGTGTTTGAGCTGCAGTCATGAATGATGAGCAGGAGTTTTTTCAGCAGGGAAAGAAATAGTGAAAGTGTTAGTCATGTCCGATTCTTTGCATCCCCATGGACTGTAGCCCTCCAGGCTCCTCAGTCCCTGGAATTCTCCAGGCAAGAATACTGGAATGGGTCACCATGCCCTCCTCCAGGGGATCTTCCCTACCCAGGGATCGAAAGGAGAGACTTGAATATGCAACATTGTGTGAGGTGTTAACAAAGATATTGAAAGTCAAATTTCTACTTTCAAACACCAGGGATGAACATATATTCACATACGAGGGGCACAGAGACCTATGACACCACTTCTGATAAAAGTGAGGGAACTTAAATTACCCACACAGCATCTGAGACTCAGAAAACATTCTGGATCTCGAGACAGTGGTGAGAGAATGATGGGATACATGGATTCCAGAAGTAGCATTTAAGGGGACAGCTACTTTGGGAGCCTAAGAAAGATTAGCTGTTGGCTTCATTTAAATTTCAGTGAAGAGTAGAAATAGCCTGGCTACAATCCTTTTGAAGGTTCTTGTAAATTTTCATTATTTTCCCTGGGTTGTTATATTTATCCAGTTTGCTAGTAAAACTTGGCAGCAAAACCCTTTTGAACATCTCAATTAGCTTTGCTGAGTTAAGAGGAGAGAGGGGGCAAAAAAAGAAGTGAGGAAACTATGAGACAAAAGACTTGCAGGAGCAAGGCGGCAGCGAAAGGAACTTGGGAAAAGGTTGATAAAGGAGTCGATTTTGCACTGGTCATTAGTCTTTTAGATGGACAGAAGGGCCCGTCTCTCCACTTGTGCACAAGAAATAAAGAACAGCACCAGAGCACAGATGTGTCATTGTGCTCAGTCACTTAGTCATGTTAGACTCTTTGAGACCCCGTGGACTGTGGCCCACCAGGCTCCTCGGCCCATGGGATTCTCCAGGCAAGAGTACGAGAGCAGGTTTCCATTTCCTACTACACGGTATCTTCCCAACCCAAGGATCAAACCTGAGTTTCTTGTGTCTCCTGCACTGGCAGGCGGGTTCTTTACCACTAGTGCCACCTGGGAAGCCCAGAGTGCAGATAATTGGCACTAAACCCTAAGTGTGAATGGGTGCAGAGCAGAGTCGGGTCAACAGCAGATGGCAGGGGAGGCTGCACGGAGGGGATTGGAGCTGAGTTGGGTTTCAAAGTGTTGGGAGGATTTGGAGAGCTGAAAGGAAGGAGATATCCAAATGAAAAGAAAGTGCTCTCTTTTTTTTAAAAAAATAATTTGACCATGGATAATGAAAGTCTCTCAGTCATGTCCAACTCTTTGTGACCCTATGGACTGTAGCCAGCCAGGCTCCTATGTCTGTGGGATTTTCCAGGCAAAAATACTGGAGTGGGTTGCCATTCCCTGCTCCAGGGGATCTTCCCAACCTAGGGATCAAACCTGGGTCTTCTGCTTGTAGGCAGATTCTTTACTGTCTGAGCCACCACAGAAGCCCAACCATGAATAGAAAACACTAAGATAAGTCCTCATCAGACATGATTGTCCCCAAAACCATTCTGTTATGGTTACCAGTGACTGGGGCTGGCCTGATCCCAATAAAGAGGTAGTTTGGGCCATAGGTGATTAAAAAAAAAAAAATCACCTGGCTTTGCTGTGCAATGGCCTTTGTACAAAGACAAAGTCAGAATTCTGACCCAGGGGTTTGTGCACCCACCATCCTATCCCAGGCTGATATGCTACCACTGGAACATGATTTCTTTAGTCTCTGGCCTTTCTTCAGGCAAGCAGAATCTTGCTGTGCCCTGGTCTACTTTTCTACCAACTGGGTTTTCTCAGAGTCTCCATGGCACTCATTCTCATGTGCTGCTGCTGCTGCTGCTAAGTTGCTTCAGTCATGTCCAACTCTGTGTGACCCCATAGACGGCAGCCCACCAGGCTCCCCCGTCCCTGGGATTCTCCAGGCAAGAACACTGGAGTGGGTTGCCATTTCCTTCTCCAATGCATAAAAGTGAAAAGTGAAAGGGAAGTCGTTCAGTTGTGTCCGACTCTTAGCAACCCCATGGACTGTAGCCCACCAGGCTCCTCCATCCATGGGATTTTCCAGGCAAGAGTACTGGAGTGGGGTGTCTCATGTGCTAAACAGCTTTAAATGTAAAAATCCCACCTAACCAGACTTTTCTTATTTACACCTGTCAGTGCTGTTTTGTGGGTGACAGAGACTTACCAGTTCTCTTTATTTAATCAACTTTGTACATCACATGCATGGGTTTCCCAGGTGGCTCAGTGGTAAAGAATCCACCCACAGTGCGGGAGACGCAGAAGACGTGGGTTTGATTGCTGGGTCAGGAAGATCCCCTGGAGAAGGAAATGACAACACATTCCAGTATTCCAATGAGCCTGGAGGGCTACAGTCCATGGGGTCACAAAGAGTCGGAAACAACTTAGTGACTCAGTTCAGTTCAGTCGCTCAGTCGTGTCCCACTCTTTCGACCCCATGGACTGCAGCACACCAGGCCTCCCTGTCCATCACCAACTCCTGAAGTTTACTCAAACTCATGTCCATTGAGTCGGTGATGCCATCCAACCATCTCATCCTCTGTCGTCCCCTTCTCCTGCCCTCAGTCTTTCCCAGCATCAGCGTCTTTTCAAATGAGTCAGTTCTTTGCATCAAGTGGCCAAGGTATTCGAGTTTCAGCTTCAGCATCAGTCCTTCCAATGAATATTCAGAACTGATTTCCTTTAGGAAATTTCCTGGTTGGATTTCCTTGCAGTCCAAGGGACTCTCAAGAGTCTTCTCCAACACCACAGTTCAAAAGCATCAATTCTTTGGCGCTCAGCTTTCTTTATAATGCAACTCTCACATCCATACATGACTACTGGAAAAAACACAGCCTTGACTAGATGGACCTTTGTTGGCAAAGTAATGTCTCTGCTTTAAACAACAACAATACATCACATGCATAAACAATGCTGTATTTGGGACATCTTGGCAGCAAGGGTACCCCCAGTACCCAGAAGAGAAGTTGGCACCCAGGAGGCCAGAGAAACATCTATTTAATATGTGAATGGTGACTCAACACCAAAATGCGTTCTAATATCAACACAGTAAATGACTGTTTCAGTGGGGTCCCTTCTAGCTTCATGGTGACTCTTGGAACAGTGTGATTCATGCAGGAGAGGCAGTCCAGGGAACAGTGCGGAAATGAGGGCAGGAAGAATTATGCGGTTTTTCTTGGCCCCTGATGGAGAGAGCCATTTGCATTCATTAGCATGGCACACCCCTCCCCCATTATATTCGCTAGTGGTTTTGGAAACAATCCATTGATCTCGTAGGATGATAGAAGCTAACTAGAAAAGTGGTTGAGACTTTTCCCAAATGTTAGCTCTTACCTCTTGTCCAGAGAACAGAGTCTGTTTACTAGACTGTGATTCCCGAACTCTTTAGTGCTCCAGAAGTAGCAGAAACAGAATAAATAAAGTTCGTTGTGTTTTTTTAATATTTTTTTTTCTTTTTGAAATTTCGTTTATTTATTTGTTTTTGGCTGCACTGGGTCTTCGCTGCTGCACGCGGGCTTTCTCTGGTTGCAGGGAGTGGGGACAGCTCTCTAGCTGCAGTGCACGTGCCTCTCATTGCAGTGGCTTTTCTTGTTGTGGAGCATGTGCTCTAGAGCATGAGGGCTTCAGCAGTTGCAGCTCACAGGCTCTAGAGCTCAGGCTCAGTAGTTGTAGCCCACAGGCTTAGTTGCCCCAAAGTATGTGGTTTCTTCCCAGACCAGGGATTGAACACAAGTCCCCTGCGTTGGCAGGCAGATTCTCTAGACCACCAGGGCAGCCCTGAAGTTTTGTTTTAGCGATAACTATCCTAAAACTCTACCACTTTTCAGGGAATGAGATCGTGCATTTTAAGCAGTGCACACCTCACAGTAAGTGCTAGGAAAAGAAGAGCCAGTGTCACCACCATGATCATGATCATTGTGAGTGTCAAGGCCAAACACAGTGGGAAAGAAGGGGGAACTGTTTCAGGGTCCGAGATCTTGCAGGAGGCCTGAGAAGCAGCCATCACCCTAATGATGCAGTTGTCTCCTTGGTGGGGCCTTTTCACCACCCTACATGAATATGGATATGTGCTAGAGAGGTGATCTATCCTAGTACTACCTGGACCAACCTTCTGGTCCTCACTGATATAATGGGGAGGATTTGGGTTGAAATCAAGAGCTCTGGGTTCAGTTTAGAGCTGTGTGTTGAGATAACTTTCTTAATGCCCCTCAGCCTCAGTTTTCACACTTGAAAGGTGTGAGGATGAAGTGAGATGAAGTAAAGAAAGGTACCAATGGTAACTGCAGGGCGCTCAGTCCACTGTAGCCCCTGCTTCTTTCCTGAAGGTACAAGCAACTTGGCTATGTCCCCTCTTCTCTAAAGAACTTAAAGCCCATGTTATGGTGTAGAGAAAGAGTATGTGTAGTATGATTCCATTCAGCGATTATATGGGCTTCCCTGGTGACTCAGACGGTAAAGAATCCACCTGCAATTCAGGAGAACCAAGTTTGATCCCTGGGTCAGGAAGATCCCCTGGAGAAGGGAATAGCAACTCACTCCAGTATTCTTGCCTGAAGAATCCCATGGACAGAGGAGCCTAGTGGGCTACAGTCCATGAGGTTGCAAAGAGTCAGACACAGCTGAGCGATTAACACTTTCACTTTCAATGAATATATATGAAAAAACATTTTTTATATCCCCTTGAGGAAGAAATGGCAGCCCACTCCAGTATTCTTGCCTGGAGGATCTCACTGACAGAGGAGCCTGGCGGGCTACCAATAGTCATAGAGTTGCAAAAGGTCAGACATGACTGAAGCTACTTAGCACGCATGTTAGAATAGGGGAAAGTATACTAGTTTGCTAAGGCTACCATAACAAATTATCACAAACCGGGTGGCTTAACCCAACCAAAATTTCTTGTCTCACAGCTCAGAAGACTGGAAGTCAGAGATCAGGGTGTCACAGGACCAGGCTCCCTCTGAAGGCTCTGGGACGGGTTGATCCAGGCCTCTCTCCTGACTTCAGGCAGCTCCTTGGCTTGTGGCTGCGTAACTCCAATCTTCCTGCTGTGTGTGTCTGTCTCCAGATTCCTCTTTTTCTTTTTTTAATTAATTGGTTAACTTTGACTGCACTGGGTCTTGTTGCTGTGCGTGGCTTTCTCTAGTTGTGGAGGGGGCCTGCTCTTGGTTGCAGTGCTTGGCCGTCTCACTGCGGTGCTTCTCTTGTTGGGGAGCATGGGCTCTAGAGCGAGGGATCAGTAGTTGTGGCACATGGGCTTAGTGGCCTGGAACATGTGAAATCTTCCCATACCAGGGCCTGAACCTGTGTCTTCTGCATTGGCAGCCATATTCTTAACCACTGGACCACCAGGGAAAATCTTCCCTTTTCTAAAGACTTCAGTCCTACGGGATAAGGGGCCACTCTACCCCTCTACGACCTCATCTTAACTGAGTACACCTGCAGTGACCCTCTATATCACATTTGGTGGCACTGAGGATCAGGACAGTGAAAAACTATTTTAAGTTACTAACCAGGCAGAGGGAGCCAGTTGTCTCCTCATGAAAAAAAGTGGAAGTGTTAGCCACTAAGTCGTGTCCGACTCTTTGCAACCCCATGGACTGTAGCCCCACCAGGCTCCTGTGTCCATGGAATTCTCCAGGCGAGAATACTGGAGTGGGTAGACTTCCCCTTCTCCAGGGGATCTTCCTGACCCAGGGATCAAACTTTGCATTGCAGGCAAATTCTTTACGATCTGAGCCATCAGGGAAGTTGTCTCCTCATACCCTATAAAAATATTTGGCCAGGATGGATTTGAATGGTTTTCTAGCAGAGACTAGGCACATTAAGGCAAGTGGGAGTTCAGATCCTTGTGGTGGGTCAGAGAGAATGAAGGCTTTGAGGTGGGAGAGGGGCTGTGGGTGTTGGGTGGCAGCGAGGACCCTGTAGACTCTGGGCGGGAGTGGAGTGCAGGAGAGAAGGGCTTTCAAGGGGAGCCGTGTCATCCTTTAGCTTTCCTCTGAGCCCTCGTGGTGATCACCCAAATTGATTATATTGAAAATATTAGCCATCCAGGTTTATCATAAGCAATGGTATGTTGCATCAAGACACTGTTCTGAAGTCTAAATGTCCTGAATCAGAGGACATCTAGGGAAAGAGCACGTGCCTGTTTGCAGTTGTAAAATTGCTTAACTGCTCAGGGTAGAAATTTCAAATGAGACCTTAGTAACATGAATTTTTTAGTGAAAATAACCCTATTGTTTTTTCAATTACATAAGATGATACTCATTTTTAAATATTTAGGCAATACAGACAAGATGCAAAGAAAAATGTGAAAATTCATGTGTACTCTTAACATTCTTACATATGTGTTAATATAATTACCTTAATAGTGACCACATACATAATAACATACATATGTATGCCACATTGATTTAACCATTACTCCTGGATATTTAAGGTTGCGTATGAATTTTTACTATTTTGAAATTGTATTTATTTATTTTTGGTTGTGCTGGGCCTTCATTGCTGGGCTAGGGTTTTCTCTAGTTGTGGCAAGTGGGAGCTACTCGTCCTGTGCTGTGCAAGCTTCTCCTTGCTGTGGCTTCTCTTGTTGCAGAGCATGGGCTGCAGGGCTTGCGGGCTTCAGTAGCTGTGGCTCCTGGGCTGTGGCACACAGGGTCAGTAGTTGTGGTGCCGGGCTTAGTTGCTCCACAGCAGGTGGGATCTTCCCAGACCAGGGATCGAACCCATGTCCCCTGCATTGACAGGCAGGTTCTTAACCGCTGGACCACCAGGGAAGTCCTGGTCCTTGCTTCTGATCTTTGGTTCATTTTATAAACTTCTCTTCCATGTTGTCCAAAAAAAAAAAAAAAACTATTCAATTCATCTGTTCAGCAAATACTTATTGACTATACACTGGTAAGTCATACAGAGATGAAGCAGACAGAGTTTCCATCCTCTAAGACTACACAGTTGAGCAGAAGAAAAGGTAAAATGCACGCTGGCTACAGTATAATGAGATGTGGGCCCGTACAGGAGCCCAGAAAAGTAGCCTTTCCAACAGCCATGAAGGGGTGGTGGAGAGAGGAGACAGTATGAGGGAGGGACGTTTGAGCTGAGCTTTTTTTTTTAAGATTTATTTATTTTTATTATTTTTTATTTATTTCTTGGCTGTGCTGGGTCTTCACTGCTGTGCCAGGCTTCCTCACTGCAGTGGCTTCTTTTACTGTGGAGCTCAGGCTCTAGGGAGTGAGGGCTTCAGTAGCTGCAGCTCACAGGCTCTAGAGCTCAGGCTCAGAAGTTGTGGCACGTGGGCTTAATTGCCCCAAAGCACATGGGATCTTCTCGGATCAGGGATTGAACCTGTGTCCCCTGCATTGGCAGGTGGGTTCTTAACCGCTGGACCACCAGGGAAGCCCTGAAGGTTTGTTTTAGAGACAACTATCCTAGAACTCTACACTCGCCAGGGAAGGAGATCATGCACTCGAACTTCAGTGCTTGCAGTGCATGGGCTCAGTAGTTGTGGCACAACGGTTTAGTGGCCCTGAGGCACGTGGGATCTTCCCAGACCAGGGATCGAACCCACGCCCCTGTCTTGGCAGGGGGATTCTTAACCACTGAGCCACCAGGGAAGCCCTGAGCTGAGTTTTGGATGATGAGGGTGGGCACTGGCAAAACAAGGGGGAGACCATATCAGGCAGGCATACAGGGATGCATGATGGAGCGAGACGGAGCAGCCTGGCAGGTGTGCTGAGGTTCTCTGTGTCTGGCTGCTGGTCTTGCCTGTTAACTCCTACATGAACTGACAAGCCTATGTCCCTAGGGGGACATAGAATTTCCAATTAATGTGGGTCTGGTTTCTGCACACGTGAGCTCTTGAGGGTCACTTGGCACTAACTGACCCTTTTATCAGAATAGGAAGTGACCGTGTGTGCCCAGGGGTACATGTAGTGATGTAGCGAGTTTCCCTCAGGCCTGCTTCTTCTTATTTTTGACCTCACCAGCATTAAGGCCTAGCCAAGGAAGTTTGGCCGGTGTCTCTGACAAATCAATGTTGGCAGCTTGAAGATACCTGTTGACAAGTTGAACTGCTCCCCCTGCACGACTGGGGCAGGAGCTCATCAAGAACTCCTAAGCTGTCAACATTTTGGGGAGTTGGACTCTGAAGCTGAGCTGTGGTTGGGAAGGAGAAATAGTTCCCACCATCCCCATCTCCAGAGGGACTCAACTTACCCAAGTACAGCATGAATCGCTGATTACAGCATAGATATCTTTGTGTTTGTTTGACCTCCCAGCCAGTTAGACTTACTTGTTGTGAGCAAAAGAAACCAACTATGGCTCAGTTGAACTGAAGATTTATTGGAAAAATTACACTTTTTCCTAAGCACTCACAGAATCCAAGGGAGCTTTGAGAGCCAGGTTCAAAGTCATGACAGGGACTACACACAGCACTGCATGTGTGCCAGCCTGTGCTCGCAGCACTGACAAGCAGCAATTCACTTAAGCCCACAACAGCATCACAAGTTTCCTCCTGCCACTATCCCCCTTTATACCGTGGAGGAAAACAGGGGCAGGAAGAGATTAAACAATTCACCCAAGGACACAGACGTTGTGAGTTGGAATCCATACCTGGCATTTTGATTCCAAAGTCTTCCTCAAAACCTAAGACACAGGAGCTACAAGAATGGTCTACTTGCAGGAGTCTGGTCAGGGGACTTCTGCAAGTAGAACCGCAATTCCCAATCTTTTTAGCACTGGGGACTGGTTTTGAGGAAGACACTTTCCCCATGAATCGGGGTCAGGAGGGATGATTCAAGCACATTACATTTTTCATGCACTTCATTGTTGTTCAGTTTCTAAGTTGTGCCCAACTCCTTGTGGCCCCATGGACTGCAGCATGCCAGGCTTCTCTGTCCTTCACTGTCTCCCAGAGTTTGCACAAACTCATGGCCATTGAATTGGTGATGCTGTCTAACCATCTCATCCTCTGCTGCCTCCTTCTCCTTTTGCCTTCAGTCTTGTCCAGCATCAGGATCTTTTTCAATGAGTCAGCTCTTTGCATCAGGTAGCCAAAGTATTGGAGCTGCAGCATCTTGATTTCCTTTAGGATTAACTGGTTTGATCTCCTTGCTGTCTAAGGGATTCTCGAGTCTTCTCTAGCACCACAATTCAAAAGCTCCAATTCTTTTGTGCTCAGCCTTCTTTATGGGCTAACTCTCACATCCATCAGTTCAGTTCGGTTGCTCAGTTGTGTCCGACTCTTTGCGACCCCATGAACTGCAGCACGTCAGTCCTCCTTGTCCATCACCAACTCCCAGAGTTTACTCACACTCACATCCATCGAGTCAGTGATGCCATCCAGCCATCTCATCCTCTGTCATCCCCTTCTCCTCCTGCCCCCAATCCCTCCCAGCATCAGAGTCTTTTCCAATGAGTCAACTCTTCCCATGAGGTGGCCAAAGTACTGGAGTTTCAGCTTTACCATCATTCCTTCCAAAGAAATCCCAGGGCTGATCTCCTTCAAAATGGACTAGTTGGATCTCCTTGCAGTCCAAGGGACTCTCAAGAGTCTTCTCCAACACCACAGTTCAAAAGCATCAACTCTTTGGCACTCAGCTTTCTTCACAGTCCAAATCTCACATCCATACATGACCACTAGAAAAACCACAGCCTTGACTAGACGGACCTTTGTTGGCAAAGTAATGTCTCTGCTTTTCAATATGCTGTCTAGGTTGGTCATAACTTTCCTTCCAAGGAGTAAGCGTCTTTTCATTTCATGGCTGCAGTCACCATCTGCAGTGATTTTGGAGCCCAAAAAAATAAAATCTGACACTGTTTCCACTGTTTCCCCATCTATTTCCCATGAAGTGATGGGACCAGATGCCATGATCTTCGTTTTCTGAATGTTGAGTTTTAAGCCAACTTTTTCACTCTCATCTTTCACCTTCATCAAGAGGCTTTTGAGTTCCTCTTCACTTTCTGCCATAAGGGTGGTGTCATCTGCATATCTGAGGTTATTGATATTTCTCCCGGCAATCTTGATTCCAGCTTGTGCTTCTTTCAGCCCAGCGTTTCTCATGATGTACTCTGCACATAAGTTAAATAAGCAGGGTGACAATATACAGCCTTGACATACTCCTTTTCCTATTTGGAATCAGTCTGTTGTTCCATGCCCAGTTTGAACTGTTGCTTCCTGACCTGTATACAAATTTCTCAAGAGGCAGATCAGGTGGTCTGGTATTCCCATCTCTTGAAGAATGTTCCACAGTTTATTGTGATCCACACAGTCAAAGGCTTTGGCATAGTCACTAAAGCAGAAATAGATATTTCTATGGAACTCTTTTGCTTTTTCCATGATCCAGTGGATGTTTGCAATTTGGTCTCTGGTTCCTCTGCCTTTTCTAAAACCAGCTTGAACATCTGGAAGTTCACAGTTCACGTATTGCTAAAGCCTGGCTTGGAGAATTTTGAGCATTACTTTACTAGCGTGTGAGATGAGTGCAATTGTGCGGTAGTTTGAGCATTCTTTGGCATTGCCTTTCTTTGGGATTGAAATGAAAACTGACCTTTTCCAGTCCTGTGGCCACTGCTGAGTTTTCCAAATTTGCTGGCATATTGAGTGCAGCACTTTCACAGCATCATCTTTCAGGGTTTGAAATAGCTCAACTGGAATTCCATCACCTCCACTAGCTTTGTTCGTAGTGATGCTTTCTAAGGCCCACTTGACATCACATTCCAGGATATCTGGCTCTAGGTCAGTGATCACACCATCGTGATTATCTGGATCATGAAGATCTTTTTTGTACAGTTCTTCTGTGTATTCTTGCCACCTCTTCTTAATATCTTCTGCTTCTGTTAGGTCCATACCATTTCTGTCCTTTATCGAGCCCATCTTTGCATGAAATGTTCTCTTGGTATCTCTAATTTTCTTGAAGAGATCTCTTGTCTTTCCCATTCTGTTATTTTCCTCTATTTCTTTGCATTGATCACTGAGGAAGGCTTTCTTATCTTTTCTTGCTATTCTTTGGAACTCTGCATTCAAATGGGTATATCTTTCCTTTTCTCCTTTGCTTTTGGCTTCTCTTCTTTTCACAGCTATTTGTAACACCTCCCCAGACAGCCATTTTGCTTTTTTGCATTTCTTTTTCTTGGGGATGGTCTTGATCCCTGTCTCCTGTACAATGTCACGAACCTCAGTCCATAGTTCATCAGGCACTCTATCTATCAGATCTAGTCCCTTAAATCTATTTCTCCCTTCCACTGTATAATTGTAAGGGATTTGATTTAGGTCATACCTGAATGGTCTAGTGGTTTTCCCTACTTTCTTCAATTTCAGTCTGAATTTGGCAATAAGGAGTTCATGATCTGAGTGATAGTCAGCTCCTGGTCTTGTTTTTGTTGACTGTATAGAGCTTCTCCATCTTTGGCTGCAAAGAAAACATCCATACATTACTGGAAAAACCATACCTCTGACTATAGGGACCTTTGGTGGCAAAGTGGTATCTCTGCTTTTTAATAGGTTTGTCATAGATTTTCTTCCAAGGAGCAAACATCTTTTAATTCCGTGGCTTCAGTCACCAGCTGCAGTGATTTTGGAGCTCAAGTAAAGAAAATCTGTCACTGTTTCCACTTTTACCCCTTCTATTTACCATGACATGTTGGGACCAGATACCATGATTGTAGTATTTTTAATCTTGAGTTTCAAACCAGCTTTTTCACTCTCCTCTATCACTTTCATCAAGAGGCTCTTTAGTGTCTCTTCACTTTCTGCCATCTGGTATCATCTGCATATTTGAGGCTGTTAATATTTCTCCTGACAATCTTGATTCCAGCTTGTGATTCATCCAGCCCAGCATTTTGCATGATGTACTCTGCATATAAGTTAAATAAGCAGGGTGACAATATACAGTCTTGATGTACTCCTTTCCCAATTTTGAACCAGTCAGTTGTCCATGTACAACTATTATAATTGTTATATAAGTTATAATTGTTGCTTCTTGACCCTCATACAGGTTTCTCAGGAGGCAGGCAAGATGGTCTGGTATTCTCATCTCCTTAGAAATTTTCTACAGTTTGTAGTGATCTACACAGCCAAAGGCTTTAGTGTACCTAATGAGGCAGAAGTAGACATTTTCCTGGAATTCCCTTGCTTTTTCTATGATCCAACAAATGCTGGCAATTTGATCTCTGGTTCCTCTGACTTTTCTAAAAACAGCTTGTACCTCTGGAAGTTCATAGTTCACATACTGCTGAAGCCTAGCTTGAAGGATTTTGAGTGTAACCTTGCTAGCTCAAGGTTAGCTTGATTGTTAGATGATTATACAGTGGAGGTAATGAATAGATTCAAGGGCTTAGACCTGGTAGACAGAGTGCGTAAAGAACTATGCACAAAGGTTCATAAACTTGTTCAGGAGGCAGTGACCAAAACCATCCCCAAGAAAAAGAAAAGCAAGAAGGCAAAGTGGTTGTCTGAGGAGGCTTTACAAATACCTGAAGAAAGAAGAGAAGTGAAAGGCAAGGGATAAAGGAAAAGATATACCCAACTGAATGTAGAGTTCCAGAGAATAGCAAGGAGAGATAAGAAAGCCTTCTTAAATGAACAATGGGGAAAAAAAAAAAAAAAAAAAACAGAAAAGCAATAGGAATGGGAAAGACTACAGGTCTCTTCAAGAAAATTGGAGGTATCAAGGGAACATATTTCATGGGAGGATGGGCACAATAAAGGATAGAAATGGTATGGACCTAACAGAAGCAGAAGATATCAAGAAGAGGTGACAAGAATACACAGATGAACTATACAAGAAAAGACCTTAATGACCTGAATGTGAAATGAGTGCAATTGTGTGGTAGTTTGAATATTCTTTGGCATCACCCTTCTTTGGGATTAGAATGAAAACACCTTTTCCAGTCCTGTGGCCACTGCTGAGTTTTCCAAATTTACCGACATACTGAGTGCAACACTTTAACATCATCATCATCTAGGGTTTTAAATAGCTCAGCAGAAATTCCATCACCTCCGCTAGCTTTGTTCATAGTAATGAACAAATGGGTCCTAAGACCCATTTGACTTCACATTCTAAGATGTCCCTCTCTAGGTGAGTGAACACACCATTGTGGTTATTCGGGTCATTAAGACCTTTTCTTGTATAGCTCATCTGTGTATTCTTGTCACCTCTTCTGAATATCTTCTGCTTCTATTAGGTCCATACCATTCCTATCCTTTACTGTGCCCTTCCTTCCATGAAATGTTCCCTTGATATCTCCAATTTTCTTGAAGAGACCTGTAGTCTTTCCCATTCATATTGTTTTTCTGTTTTGTTGTTGCTGTTGTCGTTGTTGTTGTTTTTGCATTGTTCATTTAAGAAGGCTTTCTTATCTCTCCTTGCTATTCTCTGGAGCTCTGCATTCAGTTGGGTATATCTTTTCCTTTATCCCTTGCCTTTCACTTCTCTTCTTTTTTCCGGTATTTGTAAAGCCTCCTCAGACAACCACTTTGCCTTCTTGCATTGCTTTTTCTTGGGGATGGTTTTGGTCACTGCCTCTTGTATAAGTCTTTGAACCTTTGTGTATAGTTCTTCAGGCACTCTGTCTACCAGGTCTAATCCCTTGAATCTATTCATCACCTCTGCTGTATAATCATAAGGGATTTGATTTGGATCATATCTGACTGGCCTACTGGTTTTTCCTACTTTCTTCAATTTAAGTCTAAATTTTGTGATAAGGAGTTCATGATCTGAGTGAGCCACAGTCAGCTCCAGGTCTTGTTTTTGCTGACTGTATAAAGCCTTTCCATCTTTGGGTGCAAAGAATATTATCAATCTGATTTCAGTATTGACCATCTGGTGATGTCCATGTGTAGAGTCGTCTCTTGTGTTGTTGGAAGAGGGTGTTTGTTATGACCAGTGTGTTCTCTTGACAAAACTCAGCTAGTCTTTGCCCTGCTTCATTTTTTACTCCAAGGCCAAATTTACCTGTTGTTCCAGGTATTTCTTGACTTCCTACTTTTGTATCCCAATCCCCTGAGATGAAAGGATATCCTTTTTTGTGTATTAGTTCTAGAGGGTCTTGTAGGTCTTCATAGAACCAGTTAACTTCAGTTGGGGCATAGACTTGGATTACTGTGGAGTTGAATGGTTTGCCTTGGAAATGAACTGTGATCGTTCTGTCATTTTTGAGATTGCACCTAAGTACTGGATTTCAGACTCTTTAGTTGACTATAAAGCCTACTCCATTTCTTCTATGAGATTCTTGTCCACAGTAGTAGATAATATTCATCTGAATTAAATTCACCCATTCCAGTCCATTTTACTTCACTGATTCCTAAGATGTCAATGTTTACTCTTGTCATCTCCTGTTTGACCACTTCCAATCTCATGAACCTAACATTCCAGGTCCTGTGCAATACTGTTCTTTACAGCACTGGACTTTACATTCACCACCAGACACATCCACAACTGAGCACAGTTTCCTCTTTGGCTTTTCCACTTCATTCTTTCTAGAGTTATTAGTAATTGCCCTCTGTTCTTCCCCAGTAGCATAATGGACACCTTCTGACTTGGTGAGGGAGCTCATTTTCTGGTGGCATATCTTTTTGCTTTTTCACACTATTCATGGGGTTCTCGAGGGAAGAATACTGAAGTGGGTTGCCATTTCCTCCTCCAGTGGACTGTGTTTTGTCAGAACTCTTCACTATGACTTGTCCATCTTGGGGGGGCTTACACAGCATGGCTCATAGCTTCACTGAGTTACAGAAGCCCCTGTGCCACAACAAGGCTGTTATCCAGGCAGGGGCCTGGGCACTTTATCTCTATTATTATTACATCAGCTCCACCTTAGATCAGTCAGTTCAGTTCAGTCACTCAGATGTGTCCCATTCTTTGTGACCCTATGGACTGCAGCATGCCAGGCTTCCCTGTCCATCACCAACTCCTGGAGCTTGCTCAAACTCATCAAGTCAGTGATGCCACCTCAGATCATCAGGCATTCGATCCCGGAAGTTGGGACCCCTGCTACAGAGCAAATGCCTCTATTTCTACATTTCTTGGGCCTTTTGCTCAATTTTGAACTCCAAGGAGCTGGCACATTCCCAACTAGAACAGGGCATGTGCCTGCCCCTTGTCAGGTGATGGCAGTAGTGCTGGGGTCAGGATTCCAGTCCTACCTGGTGGGACCTGGTAGGGAAAGAGGCAAGTTCTCAAAGCAAAATAAAACTGCCTTTAGGAAGGATAGCAGACGGCCAATGGCAGGAAGCAGCGGTGCCTGCAACAGTCCCATTATGCACAGAACCACCGTCACTAGAGTGCCAGGCCATGAACCCAGGGCTCTCCATGCAGGCTCTCTCTTAAATCTTGAGCTAGCTCTTGGAGAGTGTATCATTACCCCCATTGCAAAGTGAGGACCCAAAGGCTCACAAAGAAACCTGGTCACATAAAATGAGGGTTTGAGTTCAGACCCTGACCCCAAAGTCCAGTTCTGGGGTCCCTGGGTGGATACAGCAGGGCTTCCAGCTACATGGCTGGCAGATCCAGGAGCTTAGGCCACTCTCAAGCCTGGTTAGTGCGGGGCTGAGCTGTGAGCTGAGCTTCTGGGGAGCAGAGCCTCCATCACTGCCTCTGGTCCGCCAAGGCCTCAGTGGCTGGCTCCGGGTTGGGGTGGGGACAATGTCAAACCAGCCATAGTGTAGTTGCACTACATCCTATCCTGACCCATCTCCCCCATTGTCAGGATTCACATATTCATAATCTGAAACTCCTGTGAAGAAGGAGCCTTCCATTCCCGGGACCACCTGCATCCCACCCACCCATTATGGAGGCACTTAGGGAGGAAAAGAAAGGAAAGTCTGAGGGTGAAGTGGGGAAGGGGTGACGTGAAAAGTCACAAAAAGAGGGCAGGGTTTGACTGCCAGTGCGCAGGACCAGATGGGGCTTTGTGCCCTAGAAACAGCAAGTTCAGAGTGGCCACATGGCTGTTTTAATTAAGCCCAGTTGGAGAGGACTGAGACACAAGGAGTAGCTGGGGGCAGCTTGTCAGACGGAATCCAGGACAGAATCTCCTCACTGACTGGTCTCTGTGGAGCACTTTCTACGTGGGTGGCCCTGTGCCGCCCACACAGAGTAGCAAAGGACAGGCCTGCGGGGCAGCAGGAGCTGGGCCCGGGGATGCCACGGGGAGCCGATGCACTTCCCAAGGGTTTCCCATCTCACAGAGAGTGAGATGCACCCCGGAAGGAGTTCCAAGGACACATTCCATTTGGGGAGGGAAGCAAATGATCTATAGGGGGCGTTTAGGAGCCGTGTCTGGATCCTTGGTGTCTAACTTCCTGCACTTCTACCAGGTAATCCTGATATCAGACAAAAAACACCTAGTTTAAAAGGTGGCAACTTAGGGGCTTCTCCACAGAGACTGTGGCAAACATGAGAATTATCCCTGAGGTTGTGTGAACTAAAAGTGTAAATAGGTCCTAGCGGGGTAATTTAGATAATTCATGTCTTAGTCTGTTTGGGCTTCTATAACCATACATATAATCAAGGCAAACTGGAAGTGGTCAAACAGTAGATGGCAAGAGTGAATGTCGACATTTTAGGAATCAGCAAAGTAAAATGGACTGAAATGGGTGAATTTAACTCAGATGACCATTATATCTACTACTGTGGGCAGGAATCCCTTAAAAGAAATGGGGTAGCCATCACAGTCAATGAAATGCAGTACTTGGATGCAATCTCAAAAACAACAGAATGATCTCTGTTCATTTCCAAGGCAAACCATTCAATACCACAGTAATCCAAGTCTATGCCCCGACCAATAATGCTGAAGAAGCTGAAGCTAAATGGTTCTATGAAGACTTACAAGACCTTCCAGAACTAATACCCCAAAAAAAGTGATTATTATATTATAGAGGACTGGAATGCAAAAGTAAAAAGTCAAGAACACCTGGAGTAACAGGCAAATTTGGCCTTGGAGTACAGAATGAAGCAGGGCAAAGGCTAATAGAGTTTTGCTAAGAGAATGCACAGGTCGTAGCAAACACCCTCTTCCAACAATGCAAGAGAAGACTCTACACATGGACATCACCAGATGGTCAATACTGAAATCAGATTGATTACATTCTTTGCAGCCAAAGATGGAGAATCAGCAAAAGCAAGACCAGGAGATGACTGTGGCCCAGATCATGAATTTCTTATCGCCAAATTCAGGCTGAAATTGAAGAAAGTAGGGAAAACCATTAGACCATTCAGGTATGACCTAAATCAAATCCCTTACGATAATACAGTGGAAGTGAGAAATAGATTTAAGGGACTAGATCTGATAGACAGAGTGCCTTATGAACTGTGGATGGAGGTTCGTGACATTGTACAGGAGGCAGGAATCAAGACCATCCCCAAGAAAAAGAAATGCAAAAAAGCAAAATGGCTGTCTGAGGAGGCCTTACAAATAGCTGTGAAAAGAAGAGAGCCAAAAGCAAAGGAGAAAAGGAAAGATATAAACATCTGAATGCAGAGTTCCAAAGAATAGCAAGGAGAGATAAGGAAGCCTTCCTCAGTGATCAATGCAAAGAAATAGAGGAAAACAACAGAATGGGAAAGACCAGGGATCTCTTCAAGAAAATCAGAGATACCAAGAGAACATTTCATGCAAAGATGGGCTCGATTAAGGACAGAAATGGTATGGACCTAACAGAAGCAGAAGCTATTAAGAAGAGGTGGCAAGAATACACAAAAGAACTGTACAAAAAAGATCTTCATGATCCAGATAATCACGATGGTGTGATCACTCACCTAGAGCCAGACATCCTGGAATGTGAAGTCAAGTGGGCCTTAGGAAGCATCACTATGAACAAAGTTAGTGGAAGTGATGGAATTCCAGTTGAGCTATTTCAAATCCTGAAAGATGATGCTGTGAAAGTACTGTTCTCAACATGCCAGTGAATTTGAAAAACTCAGCAGTGGCCACAGGACTGGAAAAGGTCAGTTTTCATTTCAATCCCAAAGAAAGGCAATGCCAAAGAATGCTCAAACTACCGCACAATTGCACTCATCTCACATGCTAGTAAAGTAATGCTCAAAATTCTCCAAACCAGGCTTCAACAGTACGTGAACCATGAACTTCCAGATGATCAAGCTGATTTTAGAAAAGGCAGAGGAACCAGAGACCAAATTGCCAACATCTGTTGGATCATCAAAAAAGCAAGAGAGTTCCAGAAAAACATCTATTTCTGCTTTATTGACTATGCCAAAGCCTTTGACTGTGTGGATCACAATAAACTGTGGAAAATTCTGAAAGAGATGGGAATACCAGACCACCTGACCTGCCTCTTGAGAAATCTATATGCAGGTCAGGAAACAACAGTTAGAACTGGACATGGAACAACAGACTGGTTCCAAATAGGAAAAGGAGTCCATCAAGGCTGTATATTGTCACCCTGCTTATTTAACTTATATGCAGAGTACATCACGAGAAACCCTGGGCTGGATGAAGCACAAGCTGGAACCAAGATTGCCGGGAGAAATATCAATAACCTCAGATATGCAGATGACACCACCTTTACGGCAGAAAGTGAGGAACTAAAGAGCCTCTGGATGAAAGTGAAAAAGAAGAGTGAAAAAGTTGGCTTAAAACTCAACATTCAGAAAAGGAAGATCATGGCATCTGGTCCCACCACTTCATGGGAAATAGATGGGGAAACAGTGGAAAGAATGGCAGACTTTATTTTTCTGAGGTCCAAAATCACTGCAGATGGTGACTGCAGCCATGAAATGAAAAGACGCTTACTCCTTGGAAGGAAAGTTATGACCAACCTAGACAGCATATTGAAAAGCAGAGACATTACTTTGCGAACAAAGGTCCATCTAGTCAAGGCTATGGTTTTTCCAGTGGTCAGGTATGGATGTGAGAGTTGAACTATAAAGAAAGCTGAGCGCCAAAGAATTGATGCTTTTGAACTATGGTGTTGGGGAAGACTCTTGAGAGTCCCTTGGACTGCAAGGAGATCCAACCAGTCCATCCTAAAGGAGATCAGTCCTGGGTGTTCACTGGAAGGACTGATGTTGAAGCTAAAACTCTAATAGTTTGGCCACCTGATGCAAAGCGCTGACTCATTTGAAAAGACCCTGATGCTGGGAAAGATTGAAGACAGGAGGAGAAGGGGACGATAGAGGATGAGATGGTGGGATGCATCACCAACTCAATGGGCATGAGTTTGAGTAAATTCCAGGAGTTGGTGATGGACAGGGAGGCCTGGCGTGCTGCAGTCCATGGGGTTGCAAACAGTCAGACACGACTGAGCAACTGAACTGAACTGAATCATACCACAGACTAGGTGGCTTAAACAACAGAGATTTATCTCTCACAGTTCTGAAGCCTGGACCTTATTGAGTCTTTACATGGCCTTTCCTCAGTGCATGTGGGAGGAGAGAGTAAGATCTTTTCTTTTAAGGACACTAATCCCATCATGAGGGCTCCACCCTCAATTCCTAATCACATTCCAAAGTTCCTATCTCCTAATACCTCCATACCAGAGGTTAAGGCCTCCGTATATGGATTTTTGGAAGACATAAACATTCAGTCCATAACCACCCATATATTATAGACCCAGATCAAACAATGAAGAGGACTTTGGGGGACTTCCTTGGTGATCCAGCGGTTAAGAATCCATGTGCCAATGCAGGGGACATGGGTTCAATCCCTGGTCCGGGAAGATCCCACATGCTGTGGAACAACTCAACCCATGTGCCACCACTACTGAACCCACCGTGTTCCATCTACTGAAGCCTGAGCACCTAGAGTCCATGCTCCACAAGAGAAGCCCCCGCAGTGAGCAGCCTGCTCACCACAACCAGAGAGCAGCCCCCACTTCCGCAACTAGAGAAAAGCCTGTGCAGCAATGAAGACCCAGCACGGCCAAAAATAGATAGATAAATAAATTCTTTCTAATTTACAGGTTTCTTTTGCTTAAGAAAGTAATAGCATGAGTAATCTAAAAGGATAGTTATCGTTATTAATTAGGATGGTTAAATATTTTAAACAGTGATATTATTAATAAAGTTACCATGAAAACAATAGTTAAATTATTTTACAATTTGCACTTTCAAAGCAATACAAACAGTTGTTATTATTTTAAAAGAACGGATGTAAGTTTAAAAAACTAGAAAAATTTGCACAAAAAATTAGACTGTTTAAATTGGTTCAGCACTTCTCACAACCCAGAAATCAAACTGAAAGCATCCTGTTAGATAAGTATCATTGCATTATTATCTCCCAAACATTCACTAAAGAAGAACATTTAAAATGTCCTGTTTTGGTGTGATCAGATTTAAAAAGTAGCAAAAGAGGATTTGGGGAAAGCTCAAGTTATATTTCCAAGTATAATAGTGCAAACTCATATGAGGAGAGGACCCTGTATAACAAAGAGATGAAGAATCTTTCTGAGACACACAGCTAACAGATGACAGAGCCAAGATTTGGCTATATGCCCCAGAGTCCTCTTGCTTAATGCATTGCAGTAGTCGCTCAGTCGTGTCTGACTCTTTGTGACCTTACGGACTGTAGCGCTCCAGGCTTTTCTGATCATGGAATTCTCCAGGCAAGAATCTTGGAGTGGGTAGACATTTCCTTCTCCAGGGGATCTTTCCAACCCAGGGATTGAACCTAGGTCTTCTAGGTCTTCTGGGCAGATTCTTTACCATCCCAGCCACCAGGGAAACCAGCTTAATGCATTATGAGGCCCTATAACACCATCTAGAAGGAGGTGGGGGTGGAGGCAGAAAACTACACCGTGTATCTAGAAGCTACTCCTTCAGGCTGCAGGCAAAGACATGATGCTAGGCCAGGAAGCAGGTGGTTTGGCCCTGTTGGAAATACTGACATTTTTAAGCTGTCTAACCTCAGAGACTCTATAGCAAAGTAATTCTAACCTTTAAGAAATAGGAAGGCATAAAATACAATGTTTGATTCAAGTTAAAAATCTGTTCAGTCATTTAAAAATATTTATCTTCTGTCTGGATATTTCCTTTCTTTCCAAGAGTATAGTATGGTCACAGAGACTGAACAACCCATTCTCATTTCACAGATGGCAGGGCCTTCCTCTGACCATGGAGTTCAGGATACTGGAGCGGATTGCCCTTCTGTTCTCCAGGGAATCTTCCCGACCCAGGGATCAAATCTGGGTCTCCTGCATTACAGACAGATTCTTCACCATCTGAGCCACCAGGGAAGCCCTTCTCTAGGACCAGAAGAACACAGTTTTCCGTGTCCCCTGCTGGCCCCCCTAGACAGTCCTTGTGGAAAAGAGGAAGAGCATGTCTCAGAAAACTGCAGCCAAATACAATATGCTGTGAACCTGTAACATGTTGCCAATAAGTAATTTGTCCCTTGAGAAATGGTTTCCACCTTTGCCACCCAATCCCTGGCTCCTTTGCCAGTAGAACAACGAGGACCAGTTTCCACAGTGCTGTCACCTGGGCAAGGAGAGCTGACTTGTGGCCCGACCCAATGGGAAGGAACTGGGGTCAAGAAAAGTATTAATATAAGTGTGTGCTTGTTAGGTCAGGACATCCTTCAAGGGAGACCAGCTCTCACATGGGAGCCCGGGCTCTTCCGTCAGGCCTTTGCTGCACCCTGCTGGGCCGGGGTCACAGGCAAGTCTGATGAGCCTGGAGCAGTGTCTAGTGAGCTGTGAGTCCATTCCCCTTTCAGCTGGGTGTCTGCCTAAGGCCACTGGAACCTTTCAAAAATCACTTGTTCTGGGCTCATTGCCGAGCTCCAGGATCTATTTGCCAAGTGGGATGTAGGTCGAGAGCAGGACTGGGCTGTGGGGAGGCCGGGGCTGGTGGGGGCAGAGCCATGCTGGCTCCAGTTTCCCAGGTGGAAGGAGGGGGACACTCACTAATGTGGCTTCTTGTGGACAAGTGTGCTGCCTGTGGATCTACAGGGATCTGTCTTGGTTAGCATCCGCTTCTAGTGGAGCAATTGCTTTGCTTTCTATTCAGCCAGTGAGCGGTTTTTGAGCCCCTATTTTGTGCCTGGCTAGAAAGACAAAGACAAAGTCCCCGCCATGAAGGAGTGCATAGGTTCCCAGGAAGGGGCCTCTCCTTGAAGAGAAAAGGGGTGCAGCCTCCGAGCGCCCTCTTCTTGCATTGAGTGTGGTAGGGAGGGAGGCACCCCTTTTCTGGACACAGATGATGAGTCTGAGTGATGCTGACCTCTCCAGCTCCTCCTGAGTGAAGTTATCAGACACAGGCTGAGCTGCTAAGGATGAGTACAAAGATCTGTGCTGCCCAGGACAGCAGCCACTGGCCACACATGGTGGCTGAAAACGAAGTAAAATTTCAAGGGCTCAGAGCCACCCATACTGGTGGCAGCTGCATGAGACAGAGCAGATGCAGAACACTCTGCTCTTCTTGCTATTTCTATTGGCTAGTCTTCCTGCATAGATACTTGCAACAGAATTGTCCATAGTGGGTAAGCATGGAGGGAAGGGCTTACACCAGCTGAAGTGTGTGTGGGGTGGGGAGTGGAATTGGGAAGCCATTGGAGGCAGGAAGAGCTTCTCCAGGAGCCACCTCTCAGCTGAGCCACACCCGAGGCTCCCAGCCATCTCCCAGAGCAGGACACAGCTCAGACCTCACCTTGAACATTGGTGACCTGGTCGCCTTCATGTTCCCACGTCTTCTCATCCACTCCGTGGCTATGTTTGTACCATCCAATGGATCTCAAAGTGCATCAGACATCCCTGGATAGCTTGTTAAAAGAAAGATTCCTGGGCTTCACCCCCAGGTTCTGAGCAGTAAGACTGGGGTGAGGCCATAGAATTTGGATTTCTAGCAAATTCCTAGGTGATGCTGATGTTGAGCGTCCAGGAACCACACTTGGAACACCGTGGATATGGTCCAAAGAACCACATTAATTGACCCGTTCATTCCACAAATATCGACACTGTTTAATGCTGCCTTGTGCCTGGTGCTCTTTCTGGATGTGAGCAACCAGAGAACTTACATTCTTGGGAGGAAAGACGCACAGCAAACAAACCTGTGTTGGGTGGTAATGAACATTGTGAAGAAGCATAAAGCAGGGCAAGGGAAGAGGCCTCTCAGACAGATCATATTTGAGCAGAGACCTAAAGACAGTGGAGAGCAGGTATGACCCAGCTTTTCTGGCCCCATTTTTTTCCTCTGCCCTCAGCTTTTTAATTTGAAACATGAGAGTACCGTTAAAAATCAAGGGCATCAGGAGATTTCCCTGGCGGTCCAGTGGCTAAGACTCCACACTTCCACTGTAGGGGATATGGGTTCAATCCTTGGTTGGGAAACTAAGATCCCACAGGCTGCAGGGCATGACCAAAATATAGATAAATAAAATTTAAAAACAAAGGGCATCAGTCTATTCAATAGTGAAGTTTTGAAGACAGATTCGATTGTGTGGGCATATGTTTCATTGAAAAGAAGCCTGAGGCTAAAGGCCATAGATTTGAGACCAGCTTGCAGCTCTGCCTTTGGGTCCCAGCAACTGAGCAGAGTTAGGGTGTCGATTGCCAAGGAGGCCACCACCATCCCTTCTACATGGTGACTTGGGACCCTCCATCCACATGGCTCAAGCTCATTTCCAGGTCTCTTTCCCACCCATCCCACTTAGGCCAAAATGCAACTGTGTACAAATGAGGTGGGCAGAGTGTGGCCTGGCACCTGGGGTGTCCACACATTGGCGTCTGAGAGTCCTACTGATGGGGGTAGAGCTGCTGTGGGAGGGGCGGGGGCCAGACCCGGTCAAGTCTATACTTGCTTCTTGTCCTGGGTCCTGTCAGCCCCAACCAATTAGCTGAATGCTCCTTACTTCTATCCAGCTTTGAGTGCAGACAGAAGAGAGCAAGTCAGCCAACACTTTATCAGCCATTGCTGGAAAGACAAGCCCATGCTGCAATGACCGGGCTCCCTCCATAGAGGAAAGCTCTTGGTTATACCCTGTTATAAACACAGCTTTCAGAGTGAAGGGCAGACCAAATGCCTTTAACACCTAATTTTCCTTTTCAACCTGTAATATCTTTTAGGCCCAGCTGTCTCAGGCCTTAAATGGAGTTTCCGATAAGGCAAAAGAAGCAAAGGAGTTTCTGGTTCAGCTGAAGAACATTCTGCAGCAGATCCAGGTAAGCCCAGACCCCACCCCTCTGCAGAAGGGATGTGAGATACGGATGAGGCAAGGGAAGGCCCCTGACAGCACTTCTCAGTGTTGAACACGGGAGGCTCAACTGCTCCGCTGCACAGCCTCGGGTGTTGCACCCAACCCACTGGCACCCATGAGCCATCCGGTAGGAAAGGGATTTCGCTTGAACTCAGAAAGAATCATAGAAAGAGAACCAGATAGAAATAATGCAGGGCCATACAGTGCTACCAGTGTCTGTATACAGTGCTTTCATACCAAATGCATCACAATAGAAAAGCATCAGTTACTAAATAAATGTATTTACTGAGCACCCACGCTGTGTCATGTACAAGCCCGACACTGATCAATAAGGTGCAGTCTGTGCCCCCAGGAGCTCTGTCTGTCAGGGAGAGAGTGTATAAATGCACGCAGGGAGGAACTTTCACACAGATCACGAACTTCCTGGTGTCTGGGTGGAAAAGGGGGACTGAGGGCATTGAACTCTAAACCCGCCTATAGAAACCACCCTTCCCAATAAGCTAAAGCACAGAGTTCAGCCACCAGGCATTTCCTTTCCTGTTTCTAATGTTTCAGAACACCAGCTATTTGGTGGGGTTGCTATAACAAAGCACCACAGACTGAGTGGCTTCAACCCCAGTAACCTATTTTCTCATAGTTATGGAGGCTAGAAGTTCAAGATCGAAGCGTGTGCAGGGGTGGTTCCTCCTGAGGGCTCTCTCCTGGGCTGGCAGACAGCCACCACCCCACTGCGTCCTCAGGGGGCCCTCCCTCTGTGCCTGTCTGTGTCCTGACCACCTCTTCTAAGGACACAGTCATGTTGAATCAGAGCCCAGCCTAAGGACCTCATTTAAGTTACTTCTTTCAAGGCCGTTTCTCCAAACACAGTCTTGTTCTGAGGTCATGGGGGTTCGGACTTCATCATAGGAGCTTGGGGCAGGGGTGGGAGAAAACACATTAGCCCATGACACGAGGTCTGAATCCAGGCTGGTCTGAGAGGTGTTGAAGGATTCTTTTTCACAACTGAGAAAGACAGATCCTACAGCCAGACCACTGGGTTTTGTTTGTTTTACTGTTATCTGATTATGAAAAGTAAAAATATGTTCTAGAAACTGTGAAAAGTAGAAAATAGCAGACAAAAGTAACAGAAGTTCACCAATGTCTCACCCCTTTAAGTGGCCACCCCACTATTTTGACACTCTCTTCCATTAGTTTACACACACACACACACACACACACACACACACACACACACACAGTATGCAATTATGCTGCACACTTGTAGCTGATTTTTTTTCTTGTTAAGTCTCTCATGAGTGTTTCCCATGACACTGAGAACCCTCACAAACCCGCACGGCTCAGGTGACGTTGAATATTCGTTCCATCCTCCGATGTGCTGAGACTCACGTGCACGGTCTCCAATCTGGAAGCAGGACAACTCTCTCTGGGGCCCACTTGCTGACGTGGCTGTGTCTCTAGCACCGGCCATGTCTCTGTGTGTCTCCTCCCTAAAGCTCTCTGTGTCCCACAGGAGAATGGCCTGGACTACGAGGCCTGCCTGGTGGCTCAGTGTGATGCGCTGGTCGATGCTCTGACCCGGCAGAAAGCCAAGCTGCTCACCAAGGTCACCAAAGAGAGGGAGCACAAGCTGAAGGTGGGTGCCCGGGCAGCCAGTGCACCCAGTCCCATCCCCCTCCCTGGCCAGGGTTGGGAACACGCGGTGTAGACACAGGGTCAGTGTTAGTTGAGGGTATGAATGAGTGAACGAGTGAGGGGAGGAAGCACTGAGCAGGTTCCCTGGGACCTACTTGCCGCTTTGCCTGTAGTAATCGCCATGCCTACTCTCCCTCCAAAGCAGGGACCAAACCCCTGAACCCTGCTGCTTTCAGTCAGAAGCCCCCCTCTCCCATCTGCTGGGCCCTTGCTTTCTGTGGAAGACACACTCCCTGCTCCCATCTTGCAGAGCGGAGATGGCCTCGTTGGATGACGAGGGCTGTGCTCAGGGCCCCGGCTCGGCCCGTCCGTCAGGTTCTCTGGTGTTTGGTGCTCGCGTGGTCAGCACGGTGGCCAGTGACCACCGTGGAAAGGCAAGTCTTCCCTCACTCGCACCGGGCCCCCGGTCCAGGCAGCTGCCCCGTGAACATCCTGCCTTGATGAAAACCACTCACTTCAGGGTCTGGGCTCGATCTATTTCATAGACATTTCTCAATTGAACCAGAAATATTACTGAAGAGCGAGAAGGAATGCGTGTTGGGGGTGGTCCATGGTTTACATGCAAAGCAGTTGAGCCCCTCAAATGATCACCCAGCAAGCGAGAGTGGGGGGCATGGACTGGTCACTTGGGAGGGTTCAGATTGTGTACGTTCTCTGCTTTTTATCCAGAGTTCAGGAAGTGTGCTCTGTTGGGTGTGGCAGGCCTGCTTATGGGGCAATGTGTCCAATTACTCCCCTGTAACGAGGGCACGTGGAGCTCAGGATCAGAGCAGTGGCAGGAGAGGGTACGAGGGAGTCGAGAACAGTGTTGCCTCCTGCTGCAGCCGAGCTGTTCTTCATCCACGAGACGGTTACCAGGGGTCCTTTTCATGGCAGATGGTTTGGGACCAGATCAATCACTGCACACTGAAGCTGCGCCAGTCCACTGGGCTGATGGAGTACTGCCTGGAGGTGATCAAAGAGAACGACCCCGCCGGGTTCCTGCAGGTGAGTGGGCTGGCGGTCCTTCTTCCAACTCCATGGCCACGTCCCACACCAGCCAAGGTTCTAGGAAAGTCCCTCCCCGTGGCTTGGAGTTGAGCAGATTCTCCTGTGCTCAGTGAGTCCAGAATACCTGAAATCTCATCTTGGCTGTTCTCACAAGCTCTGACCTCACTCTGGGTCATCATTAAATGAGGAGGTCAAACATCACAGTCTCTAGGCCTGCAGTGCCATGCTCTCGTGGCTCGACTTCCTAGAACATTTTCCCCACAGATGAAAGAAGACAGTCTGCCAGTCAAGCTGGAAAGATTGCACTGGAAGAACTGAGTTAGTAGAATCCACATGACCCCCAGTGGGCAGAGTCCCACAGGTCTGGACAGAATACTGCAGCCCAGAAAGCCTGGGCTGCCTTGCTGGGCAACCCCCAGCAGCTAGGCTAACCCGGGTCACGAGCATCTCTTGGGAACACTTCTGTGACTCAAACGAAAGCCCAGTCCTCCGTCTGTGGGGAAAATGATGAATCTCCTTGATTGGTCCCCAGGAAGGGTGCATGGGCATCATAGCTCTACAGGGACACGTGCAAATGTTCTGAATGAGCAAGACTTTCTCCAGCAGAGAACAGAGCTGTGGGTTTGATACAGTGAGAGTTTGGAGCAGAAGCTGCAGAACAACATGGGGGAAAGACAGTGGGAGGGAGGAAGCGGCCCAGTCCTGGGGTGAAGGAGATGCTTTCACATGCTGGGACAAACCACTAGTGAGTTTCACTTTGCAAAGTGCGGGATCTAGCAAAAGAAGAATATGCAGAGTGTTTCTGTATATTTTATAAGTATCGTTTGCTTCCAAACAAACTTAGTTACAAAACAGAAAGAGACTCACAGACTTAGAAAGTGAACCAGTGGTTGCTGAGGGGAATGGATAGGTAGGGAATTTGGCAGGTTCATGGACACACTGTTACATACAAAATGGATAACCAACAAGGACCTACTGTAGAGCACAGGAAACTCTGCTCAGTGTTATGTGGCAGCCTGGATGGGAGGGGGGATTTGTGAAGAATGGATATATGTGTATATATGGCCGAGTTCCTTGGCTGTTAACTTGAAAGTATCACAACATTGTTAACAGGCCATCCCCCAGTACAAAATAAGAAGTTCGAAAAAATTAAAAGTATCATTTGCTTTACAAAAGAGTTTAGCCTAAAACAGCAAGTGCTTCTTTACAGGGAATATGCCTGACCTATGCAGATGATTTAAACAATATAATGCATTTTTATTTACCCCCATACCAGCATGGGTCCTGACATCTCTGCCAGGGCTTGAGAGGGCATTCTTAACACAGCCACCCCCTGAGCCCATGGAGATGAAGCCCCTGTCCTTTCCTCACCACCTGCTGTGTTATTTTTCCTTTGCACATGGACACCCTAAACTCTGTGCTTCCTTTAAGATCTCAGATGCCCTGATCAAGCGTGTCCAGGTGTCTCAAGAGCAGTGGGTCAAAGGCGCCCTGGAGCCCAAAGTGTCCGCGGAGTTTGAGCTGACCTTGGACAGCGAGCCGCTGCTGCAAGCCATCCACCAGCTGGACTTCATTCAGATGAAATGTAGGGGTGAGCCGTGGTTGGCCCAGTTCAGTTGTTGCTTCTTCTGGAAGAGGCATCCACTCTGCAGGGCAGCTCATGCATCGGAAGACTTGTGACCCTGGCCCAGATTGGGAGGGAGGGACTTCTGCAGCACAGACCTGGGTTCAGGTTCCAGTTCAGTGTTCTCGAGCTGGTGACCTCTGCGGGTAGCCCCCAGCCTGAGCCACAGTTTTCGCATGTATGAAAGAGGATCGTTTGTTCGTCCAGAGACACCTATTGAGTGTTTATCACCTGCCAGGCACCATCCTCAGTGTTCGGGACACAGCCATGAACAAGTCCACAGACTCCCTCACAAGACTGAGCTGGCATCTAGAGAAGGAAATAGGCAGTGATACAACAGATATACCCTGATGGTGGCGGGTGTGACCGACAAGGTGCTTTTTGAGAAGTGAAATTGTTAGTTGCTCAGTCATGTCTGACCCTTTCTGACCCCATGGCCTGTAGCCCGCCAGGCTCTTCTGTCCATGGAATTCTCCAGGCAAGCATACTGGAGTGCGTAACCATTCCCTTCTCCAGGAGATCTTTCCAATTAGGGATCAAACCTGAGTCTCCTGCATTACAAGCTGATTCTTAACCATCTGAGCCACGAGGGAAGCCATTTTTTGAGAAGAAGGCATTAGTATGGGGGTAGTGTTTCGAGGTGAGAAGGAAAGAGATGCAGTATAAAGGAAGAAGGTTCCAGGCGGCAGAGGGCAGGTATAAGTTTGCTGTGTTCCAAGCAGAGCAAGGCTGGAGGTGACAGCAGTGTGAGAAGGTGATGGGTGGTAGAGGTGAGTTCAGAGAGCCGGGGGGACACAGGCTATGGGTTAAGAAAAGTTTGCATAACTTTCCCCAGGTTACAAAATTAGCATGTGAGGTCACCCTGCCTCTCCAGAGACATTAAGGGTACATTCAGGAGAAGGCGATGGCACCCCACTCCAGTACTCTTGCCTGGAAAATCCCATGGATGGAGGAGCCTGGTGGGCTGCAGTCCATGGGGTCACTGAGGGTCAGACACGACTGAGTGACTTCACTTTCACTTTTCACTTTCATGCATTGAAGGAAATGGCAACCCACTCCAGTGTTCTTGCCTGGAGAATCCCTGGGACGGGGGAGCCTGGTGGGCTGCCATCTATGGGGTCACACAGAGTCGGACACGACTGAAGCGACTTAGCAGCAGCAGCAGCAGTGGAGGGAATAAAACTCTTTGGGGGTTTGTTTTTTTTAACCAATATATCAAAGAGCTGAGCACCACAGTTCAGAAGCTGTGAACTCAGGAAAATGCTCACTTGCAAAGTATGTGGCCATTTTTAAACCAAAGACACCCAATCTCTGTGCTCACTCCCACACTCAGTTTGCACCTGAGGTAAGGTTTGGAAATGTCATCTGCCCCAGGTGTGAATGAGGCGTGGTTCTGGGAACAGAATAAGCCTGGCAGAAGTTGGGGCTCTGGAAGGTGGGGTTGCTGAAAGAGGCCGCTTGGAGCTGCTCCTGACAGGGTGGGGTGGTGGAATTCACAGAGGAAGTGGAAAAGCGAGAAGCAGTGCCCAGGGATGCAGAGAGGACTCCTTCCACGCTGATAACCCAGGGTCCTGGGGCCAGTCTGCATGGAGCCAGCCCTGAGATGACATCCATAACAGACAGTGCTCACACCTCACTAAACTGTCCACCAAAATGTGGAAGATGGTGCCCTAACATCTGGACCCAAATGGAAATCTGTAGTTTTTACAAAAACTCATGTTGCAGTGTTCCCTTTGAAAAATGTCAGCATGGACTATGCATGCATGCATGCTAAATCGCTTCAGTTATGTTCACCTCTTTGCAACCCTATGGACCATAGCCCACCAGGCTCCTCTGTCCATAGGATTCTCCAGGCAAGAATACTAAAGTGGGTTGCCGTGCCCCCTTCCAGGGGAACTTCCCAACCCAGGGATGGAACCCAAGTCTTTTATGTCTCCTGCATTGGCAGGCAAGTTCTTTATCACTAACATCACCTGAGAAGCCCCAGCATAGACTATATTTCTAAAATCTCTCGAGCCTGAAGACAACTAGAGAATAAAAAGATACTCCCGAGCTCACCTTGATAGAACTGATGATACACTTGACTTGAATCCCTAATTCCATGGGTAGATTGTCCCATACTCTAAGATTGCCTCACCTTCCGGGATCTAGTTCCCTAGGCCTTTAAAACGCTCCCAGACAAAGGTTTCAATGTATCTCTGTGTTTTGCCTGTCCCCCACCCCCAACCACAACTTCACGGGCCCCAGGTGTGAGCTGCACATGACTCCATGCAGAGGGTATGCAGAGGCCTTGCCGTGCTGGGAGGCACAGGCGGTCAGGCTCTGCTGCAAGTCCTAGGGAGCTGCTCGTGGGTCAGAATCAAAACCAGTGATGCTCAGTGGGCCGGTGGGGAGAGAACACCTTGTCCTCAGGGCTCCAGACTCAGAGGGGTGGCAGCAACTGCCACGTCTCTGAGTCTCTCCTGGCCTCAAATCCCAGGACCCCCTCCCAGGCTAGGAGGCCCACGGAGTGTGCATACAAGCAGCAGGGAGTGGCGCAGGTGGTCGCCTTCCCTCTGGGGTGCCCTGCAGGGTGTGCACACTGAAGCCCGCCTGTCCCGTCACAGTGCCGCCCGTGCCCCTGTTGCAGCTGGAGAAGTGCTGCACCCGGAACAACAGCGTCACGCTGGCCTGGAGGACACCGCCCTTCACCCACAGCCCCGTGGACGGCTACATCCTGGAGCTAGACGACGGCGACGGGGGGCAGTTCCGGGTGAGGCCTGCTGCGGGGGGCGGGGGGCGAGGCTCGCACTGTCGCAGCCTCCGGGCCACTCCGTGTGGCTGCCCCTAACTCTGATACCACTAACGGGGGCGTCAGCCCCAAGGACGCAGGACTGGCGGGCCTGGGCTCATGGGACACGCAGGGGGTTTCTCTACTGAGAGCTAGGTCTGGGCAGGCAGAGAAAGTTCAGGATGGCTTTTCTGTGAAGACTGACGCAGGTCGGAGGCCAAGGCAGAGCTCAGAAAAGGTGTCCCCCACACAGACCTGTTTCCCAGTTGACCCAGCAGTATCTCGTCAACGCCCTCCCACACATCGCCCCCAAGCAGCCTCCTACTCCCTCAGTGTTGCCACACAACTGCGCTGCCCCGTTCACTAATTAGCTCATCTGGCAAGGTGATCTGCACGGGAAGACACATCAAAAACGGTTGTAGGGTTTGGGTGATGATCTACGTTCAGGTCCCCAGTGATGAAATACATGGGGAGAGTACAGACCCTTAGTGAGTCAGAAATGTATCTTCCAGTCTCACCCTGTGGTGGGAACCCTGACAGCTCCCCACCCCATCCCCCCAACAGAGCTCTACCGAGACATCACAGTGGAGTTCAGACCCCTGTCCAGTAATTTTGTTGACAATGAACTCCAGGAAGCACAAACTCTGGCTCTTCTTAGAGCTTCACCTTTCTGTCCCCAAGAGACTAAATAAAGACTCATTCTATCAAACCAGAGCAATCATAACAATTCTCATACTTCTTCTCCTGGAACTGGTACCCATTCAAGGAATCTTACCAGAGTCAGTGTTCCTTTTGTTTTCCTCAACAGGATTTACGCCTGTGTCTTTTCATTTTTTTGTTTTGTGAATGCCAGAGTTGTAGTACTCCATGAGGGAAAATTGAGTCCCTGGGAATATGGGCTCTTTAGGGAAGAGAGAAGCTGAAGTCACATTGGTCAGGAAGAGCAGGTCATACACTGTCTGGTCATGCAAATGAGCGAGGAACTAACAGAGTTCCTTGACTAACCAGAAACCAGGAAGACAGTTTATGGTTTTGAAATGGGATGAAGGAAAAGAAGCCACCAGTACTTCCCTGGTAGTCAGTGGTTAGGAATCTGCAGGGGACATGGGAAACTAGATCCCACGTGCTGAGGAGTAGCTAAGCCCGTGAGCCACAGCTGAAGATCCCATGTGCCACAATTGACACCCAGTGAAACCAAATAAGGAAATAAATATTTACCAAAAAAAAAAAAAAAGAAGAAGCCGCAGAGCTCAGTGGCTTCTCCCCTTTGAGATGTGACCATTAATAGAAGCTGGAGCCAAGGGCTCGAGTTTCGGAGGGACAGTGTGTCATGGTGGGAAAATCATGGACTTAACGCAGACAGACCTGGATTTAAACCCTGGCTTCTAAATGGATTGACTGTGATCTTGGGCAAGTTTCCTGCCCTCTCTGAGTGTCCTTGTGAGTAAAACATAAAAAATAATAGCAATGTCCCAGGGTTGTGTAAGGATTAAGATGCCTTATACAATGATAGCTGGCACACAGCTATTATTATCAATAACTCGAAAAAACAAATGAAGACTAACACCCCCAAGTAAACAAGCAGGAATAGTGTTTTACAACTTTATTTAATCAGGCTGTGCTGGGTCTCCCTTTCTGCACGGGCGTTCTCTAGTTGCGGTGAGCAGAGGCTTCTCTCTAGTTGTGGTACACCAGCTCTCACTGCAGTGGCTTCTGTTGTTGCAGAGCACAGGCTCTGAGGCACATGGCTCAGGAGTTGCAACACATAGGCTCTAGAGAGCACAGGCTCAGTAATTGCAGCACACGGATTTAGCTGTTCCACGGCGTGTGGGATCTTCCCAGACCAGTGGTCGGACTCGTGTTTCCTACATTGGCAGGCAGATTCTTCATCCCTGAGCCTAAGGGAAGCCCAGGAATGACATTTTATGTAATGACAAAAGTGAGGTGTAAGACTATATATTTGGGGGCAGTTAACGGGACAAATTAAGTTTGAAGTAAATGCTCTAGAAAAGGACCTTTGGGGTCCGATGCAGAAATGCCCCACCCTCTGGGAAACCAGGAGAAAAGCAGCTCCAGGAGGCCCAAGGAGTTGGAAGATGCCAGCCTCAGCAGTGGGAGAGGTGGGAGGAGGTGGAGTGGCCCTCTCACTCCAGAAGTGGCCAAATCAACTTGAACCACCTGTGCTTGAGCACGGCCTTCCTCCGTCTGCTTTTTCCATCATGTGTGATGATGCTTCCTTTTCAAATATTGTTTATTTTGTCTACTTCGATGCTTAGTTCATGTTTTCCAGCTTAAATTCCCATTGAAAACTGATGATCTCCTCTTGCTCCAACCGTTTTGTGCACCCCCATCTTTGGGCTCCAGAGTCCTATCCATGAGAACCACCCTCTGAAGAGGCAGGACGTTCTCAGGCAGCATCACAGCTACTGCACCCCATACCTTCTCAGCAGAGGGGCCCATCAGCCACCACTAAGGGTTTATGTTCAACTTGGACGTGCCCTGAAATCCAGCCACCACTCACCCCAAATCTACTTATTAATATCACTCTTGGGTAATGGAAATAAAAAGCAAAAATAAACAAATGGGACCTAATTGAAGTTCAAAGCTTTGGCACAACAAAGGAAACTATAAGTAAGGTGAAAAGGCAGCCTTCAGAGTGGGAGAAAATCATTGCAAATGAAACAACTGGCAAAGAATTAATTAATCTCAAAAATATACAAGCAGCTCATGCAGCTCAATACCAGAAAAATAAATGACCCGATCAAAAAATGGGCCAAAGAACTAAACAGACATTTCTCCAAAGAAGATATACAGATGGCTAACAAACACATGAAAAGATGCTCAACATCACTCATGATCAGAGAAATGCAAATCAAAACCACAATGAGGTACCATCTCACGCCAGTCACAATGGCTGCTATCCAAAAGCCTACAAACAATAAATCTGGAGAGGGTGTGGAGAAAAGGGAAGTCTCTTACACTGTTGGTGGGAATGCAAACTAGTACAGCCACTATGGAGAACAGTGTGGAGATTCCTTAAAAAACTGGAAATAGAACTGCCATACGACCCAGCAATCCCACTGCTGGGCATACACACCGAGGAAACCAGAATTGAAAGAGACGTGTGTACTCCAGTGTTCATCGCAGAACTGCTTACAATAGATAGGATATGGAAGCAACCTAGATGTCCACTGGCAGATGAATGGATAAGAAAGCTGTGGTACATATACACAATGGAATATTCAGATTAGATCACATCAGATCAGTCACTCAGTCGTGTCCGACTCTTTGCCACCCCATGATTCGAAGCATGCCAGGCCTCCCTGTCCATCACCAACTCCCGGAGTTCACTCAGACTCACGTCCATCGAGTCAGTGATGCCATCTAGCCATCTCATCCTCTGTCATCCCCTTGTCCTCTTGCCCCTAATCCCTCCCAGCATCAGAGTCTTTTCCAATGAGTCAACTCTTCATATGAGGTGGCCAAAGTACTGGAGTTTCAGCTTTAGCATCATTCCTTCCAAAGAAACCCAGGGCTGATCTCCTTCAGAATGGACTGGTTGGATCTCCTTGCAGTCCAAGGGACTCCCAAGAGTCTTCTCCAACACCACAATTCAAAAGCATCAATTCTTCGGTGCTCAGCCTTCTTCATAGTCCAACTCTCACATCCATATATGACCACTGGAAAAACCATAGCCTTGACTAGACGAACCTTTGTTGGCAAAGTAATGTCTCTGCTTTTGAATACGCTATCTAGGTTGGTCATAACTTTCCTTCCAAGGAGTAAGCGTCTTTTCATTTCATGGCTGCAGTCACCATCTGCAGTGATTTTGGAGCCCAGAAAAATCAAATCTGACACTATTTCCACTGTTTCCCCAACTATTCCCATGAAATGATTGGACCGGATGCCATGATCTTCATTTTCTGAATGTTGAGCTTTAAGCCAACTTTTTCACTCTCCACTTTCACTTTCATCAAGAGGCTTCTTAGTTTCTCTTCACTTTCTGCCATAAGGGTGGTGTCATCTGCATATCTGAGGTTATTGATATTTCTCCCAGCAATCTTGATTCCAGCTTGTGTGTCTTCCAGTCCAGCATTTCTCATGATGTACTCTGCATATAAGTTAAATAAACAGGGTGACAATATACAGCCTTGACGTACTCCTTTTCCTATTTGGAACCAGTCTGTTGTTCCATGCCCAGTTCTAACTGTTGCTTCCTGACCTGCGTACAGATTTCTCAAGAGGCAGGTCAGGTGGTCTGGTATTCCCATCTCTTGAAGAATTTTCCACAGTTTATTGTGATCCACACAGTCAAAGGCTTTGGCATAGTCAATAAAGCAGAAATAGATGTTTTTCTGGAACTCTCTTGCTTTTTTGATGATCCAGCGGATGTTGGCAATTTGATCTCTGGTTCCTCTGCCTTTTCTAAAACCAGCTTGAACATCAGGAAGTTCACGGTTCACATATTGCTTAAGCCTGGCTTGGAGAATTTTGAGCATTACTTTACGAGCATGTGAGATGAGTGCAATTGTGCGGTAGTTTGAGCATTCTTTGGCATTGCCTTTCTTTGGGATTGGAATGAAAACTGCCCTTTTCCAGTCCTGTGGCCACTGCTGAGTTTTCCAAATTCACTGGCATATTGAGTGCAGCACTTTCACAGCATCATCTTTCAGAATTTGAAATAGCTCAACTGGAATTCCATCACCTGAGCTAGCTTTGTTCGTAGTGATGCTTTCTAAGGCCCACTTGACTTCACATTCCAGGATGTCTGGCTCTAGGTGATTGATCACACCATCGTGATTATCTGGGTCGTGAAGATCTTTTTTTTTCAGTTCTTCTATGTATTCTTGCCACCTCTTCTTAATATCTTCTGCTTCTGTTAGGTCCATACCATTTCTGTCCTTTATTGAGCCCATCTTTGCATGAAATGTTCCTTTGGTATCTCTGATTTTCTTGAAGAGATCTCTAGTCTTACCCATTCTGTTGTTTTCCTCTATTTCTTTGCATTGATCGCTGAAGAAGGCTTTCTTATCTCTTCTTGCTCTTCTTTGGAACTGTGCATTCAGATGTTTATATCTTTCCTTTTCTCCTTTGCTTTTTGCTTCTCTTCTTTTCACAGCTATTTGTAAGGCCTCCCCAGACAGCCATTTTGCTTTTTTGCATTTCTTTTCCATGGGGATGGTCTTGATCCCTGTCTCCTGTCCAATGTCACGAACCTCATTCCATAGTTCATCAGGCACTCTATCTATCAGATCTAGGCCCTTAAATCTGTTTCTCACTTCCACTGTATAATCATAAGGGATTTGATTTATGTCATACCTGAATGGTCTAGTGGTTTTCCCTACTTTCTTCAATTTAAGTCTGAATTTGGCAATAAGGAGTTCATTGCCTGAGCCACAGTCAGCTCCTGGTCTTGTTTTTGCTGACTATATAGAGCTTCTCCATCTTGGGCTGCAAAGAATATAATCAGTCTGACTTCAGTGTTGACCATCTGGTGATGTCCATGTATAGAGTCTTCTCTTGTGTTGTTGGAAGAGGGTGTTTGCTATGACCACTGCATTGTCTTGGCAAAACTCTATTAGTCTTTGCCCTGCTTCATTCTGTACTTCAAGGCCAAATTTGCCTTTTACTCCAGGTATTTCTTGACTTTCTACTTTTGCATTCCAGTCCCCTATAATGAAAAGGACATCTTTTTTGGGTGTTAGTTCTAGAAGGTCTTGTAGGTCTTCAAAGAACTGTTCAGCTCCAGCTTCTTCAACATTACTGGTCGGTGCTTATTATATAGTATGAAATGAGTTAGAAAGAGAATACCATACACCCTTATGGCAGAAAGTGAAGAACTAAAGAGCCTCTTGATCAAAGTGAGAGAGGAGAGTGAAAAAGTTGGCTTAAAATTCAATATTCAGAAAACTAAGATCATGGCATCTGGTCCCATCACTTCACAGCAAATAGATGAGGAAAAAGTGGAAACAGTGACAGACTTTATTTTGGGGGGCTCCAAAATCAATGTAGATGGTGACTGCAGCCATGAAATTAAAAGACGCTTACTCCTTGGAAGAAAAGTTATGACCAACCTAGACAGCTTATTAAAAAACAGAAGCATTACTTTGCCAACAAAGGTCCATCTAGTCAAGGCTATGGTTTTTCTAGTAGTCATGTGTGGATGTGAGAATTGGACTATAAAGAAAGCTGAGTGCTGAAGAATTGATGGTTTTGAACTGTGGTGTTGGAGAAGACTCTTGAGAGTCCCTTGGACTGCAAGGAGATCCAACCAGTCCATCCTAAAGAAGATCACTCCTGAATATTCATTGGAAGGACTGATGCTGCCGCTGAAACTCCAATACTTTGGCCACCTGATTGGAAGAGCTGACTCATTTGGAAAGATCCTGATGCTGGGAAAGATTGAAGGTGGGAAGAGAAGGGGACGACAGAGGATGAGATGGCTGGATGGCATCAGCGACTTAATGGACATGAGTTTGAGTAAACTCTGGAAGTTGGTGATGGACAGGGAGGCCTGGCGTGCCGCAGTTAATGGGGTTTCAAAGAGTCAGACATGAATGAGTGACTGAACTGAACTGAGTGCATATATATAGGGTTTAGAAAGATAGTAATGATAATCCTGTATGCAAGACAGCAAAAGAGAAATAGATATAAAGAACAGACTTTTGCAATCTGTGGAAGACAGGGTGGGATGATTTGAGAGAAGAGCATTGAAGCATGCATATTACCACATGTGAAATAGATGTCCAGTCCAAGTTTGATGCATGAAACCAGACACTCAGTGCTGGTGCACTGGGACACCCCAGAAGGATGGGATGGGGAGGGAGGCGGAAGTGGGGTTCAGGACGGGGAGACACATGTATACCCGTGGCTGATTCATGTCAGTGTATGGCAAAAACCACCACAATAGTGTAAAGTAATTATCTCCAATTAAAATTAATTAATTTTAAAAATAGCACTCTTGGGATGATAGCACTTTCGATGCAACATGTGGCTAAGCGAAATTTTCTGCA
Source organism: Bos indicus (assembly GCF_029378745.1). NCBI lineage: Eukaryota > Metazoa > Chordata > Mammalia > Artiodactyla > Bovidae > Bos > Bos indicus. Next base: position 4,107,862 of record NC_091787.1, read on the forward strand.
TAACAGGGGCACCTGATGAGTGGTCTGTGTCTCTTCCAGGAGGTGTATGTTGGCAAGGAGACCCTGTGCACCATCGACGGCCTTCACTTCAACAGCACATACAACGCCAGGGTTAAGGCTTTCAACTCCTCCGGCGTTGGGCCCTACAGTAAGACTGTGGTCCTGCAGACATCCGACGGTGAGTACTGGGTGTCTCAGGGGAAACAGATTCAGGCCCAGCCCACGTGACAGATGGGCAGGGAATATCTGAGTTGCTGGTGAGGGAGGCATCAGGGGTAAAGGAAAGAGGTGGCAGCTGGGTGAGTCCATCTCCTCCAGCCCTGCCCCTGATCTGCTCACCTTGCTCCCCGCCCGCCCATCACAAAGGAAGGAGACATTCCTTCACCCCACTTGCTGGATCTGGAAAGTGAGACTGGAGGCTGAGAGGCACAGGGAGATTACACTCCCTGTGTAGTCTCACTTCCAAGGGGCCAAGAGTGGGTGGGATGTCCCAGAGAAAAGAAGGCAGGAGGCTGCCAGGAGGAACTTGCCCCTCGAGCACCCCGTACCAGAGCTCAGATCTGAGTGCTGCAGACCTCGCTGTGTCCTTTCAGGATGCAGGCAATCAGAGCACATCCACACTCTGCTGGATTTTGATCATGTGAATCCTAAGCGTCGAGGGGTGATGTAGGGTCTGATCTGCTACATCGAACACGTACCTATCAGGCCTCAGGGGTCCCTGGAGGGTACCAGCCCTGTGTTACTGTCAACGTTTGTCCCAGGGCTTCCCTGATGGCTCAGCAGTTAAAGAATCCACCTGCAATGCAAGAGACACAAGAGATGCAGTTTCGATCCCTGGGTCAGGAAGATTGCCTGGAGGGAGGGCATGCCCACTGCAGTAGTCTTGCCTGGAGAAGCCCATGGACAGAGGAGGCTGGTGGGCTACAGTCCATACTGTCACGAAGAATTGGATGTGACTGAGCAACTAGCACTTTCACTTATCCCAGCCCATCCTCTGGCTGCCCTGAGGAACACAGGACAGCCTGAACCGCCCCCAGGGATGAGCAGATGGTGCTGTCCCAGGAGTGGGCTCCCCAGCTGTGTGCCCCTAGAAGCCCTCACCTGCCAGCAGGCTGTAGGTGGATGACAGAGCGCGGGAGCTTTGGTGACCCCACTTCACCTCTCTGCCTCTCGAGTCTCTCTTCCATGACATGGGGCTGGATGCATATCCTCACTCCTATTAGTGCCCAAAATGTGCGTGAGTGCTGTAGAAACCAAGATTCCATGAGAGCATGTAGGTGGGGGCCTGGGTGTCTGTGTACTTGGCCCAGCTGGGGTCATGGGATTGGGCACTTGGATGAGAGGAGAGAGCATGAATGTGTATGTGCATGCGTGCGTGTGTGACTTGAGCAGGGAAGAACACTCAACGCCGTGTGCCCGCTTCCTGAGAGATGTCAGTGAGTCCGTCTGCGAGCCCAGGTCAGAGGCTGCTGGCAAGCTCACCCCAACCCTGACCCTCTCGCCCGCCCCTTCCTTTCCAGTGGCCTGGTTCACATTTGACCCCAACTCTGGGCACCGGGACATCATTTTGTCCAACGACAATCAGACGGCCACCTGCAGCAGCTACGACGACCGGGTGGTGCTGGGCACGGCGGCCTTCTCCAAGGGCGCGCACTACTGGGAGCTGCACGTGGACCGGTATGACAACCACCCGGACCCCGCCTTTGGGGTGGCCAGGGCCAGCGTGGTCAAGGACATGATGCTGGGCAAGGATGACAAGGCCTGGGCCATGTACGTGGACAACAACCGCAGCTGGTTCATGCACTGCAACTCTCACACCAACAGGTGCGTGCCCCCTGCTCTCCCCCAACATGAGGCTTGGGGTCCGGGTCCTCCTGCCCTTTCCAAATTCATCAGGACGTGGTGGGGGGCAGTGTCCTTGACCACTTTGGTGTCCAGTTCCCAAGGAGACGTGACCGCTGGCCTGCAGACCAAATGGGAGCATATGATGGAGTGTGGAGCTGGTGGGTGTGCAGGCCGCTCAGCGAGCCCCAAGGCCAGGCTCACCAGCCCTGGGCTCCAGTTCTCCTCCAGGCTCTGCTCCACTCTCCTCCACACCCCTCAGCCCAGCCTGAGTCACCACGGAGCTCCCCACACACAACCGCAGGGGCTTGAAACAGGCAGGGAGGGGGTGCAGCGCCCCCGGGGCATTCACTGTGGCCGGCTCTGACCCGGGCAGCCCCAGCACTGCCTTGCCCTGAGGCTGGCCTGGGAGAGTGGGGTCACCAAGCCAGACACGGGAAACTCGAATCCCGGGGGAGAACCTGGCCCCAGTACCGGAGGGTTGTGGCCCTCCTAGCCACCTCCTCACTGTGGGGTCTCTTTCCCAGTCTGCTGAGGGCCGTCACCCCTGCTGGGAGAGGCGAGAGGCGCCGAGGAACCAACTCCCCTGGACTGCAGCACTGGGCTGGGTCAACTCCAGGGGCTCTCAGAGCTCCCGGCCCACCTCAGTGCTCCTGCAGATGGCCCCAGGTGTCCTGGCCTGGGACAGGGACTTTCCGGAGGGTCCCCGGGGGCTGAAGGCAGATGGGACTCCTACTGTCAGCCTTTTCGGCAGCTGTGACCCCCTCTCCACAGGCCTGGGGTGACAGCAGGCAGCTCCTCCCCGGGGGCTGGGCGGCCTGGCCCTGTGCCTGCCCGGCGGTCTACTCCCATGCCACCTGGGGACTGGGTCCAGGCCCAGCAGCGCCCTCTCTGCTTGCTCAGGCCAAGCGGGGGCCTAGATACCCTGGGGTGAGACTGACAAGGAGCATCTATCAACAGCCTACTTTGTGCTGTGGGAAGCACCTGGCTCATGGGATTTCGTTTGGGCCTCAGGAAAGTTTGATTGTTATCACCATTTGGCAGATATGAGATCAGGGCTCAAGGTTAATGTCCAAGTCTTGGGGCTAATTAGGCATGGTGTCAGGGTTTAACTCAGGACCCAGGCTCCAGTTCTAGGGGAAGGGTGGAGAGGGGGCTGGGCTGGGCCAGGAGACCCGGGGGAGGCGCTGGGTGGGCCTCCTTCCTGTGCCTCAGGCAGGTCCTTACCGCCACCTGTTGGTCAGTGTCTGAACAGCACCACAGGCCCACTCGCAAGTCCCACTCCCACCAGCAGTGTCCGGCCCCGGGTCCTGCTCTGCCCTCTGACGACACCCACACAGCACTCCTCGCCGTTTCCCGTGCTCTCAGCCCACCATCCGCTGATCAGCTCTCCAGCTGACCAGCTCGTTCCCCATCAGGAAAGGACAATAGCGGTTTTCTGATCAGAGCAGAGCCGCCTGTGTCAAGGCGGACCTCCACGTCAGCTAAGGGAGGAGAGAGTCTAACGGACTCGGCCCGCCCACCCCCGGGAAGGAGACAGGTGAGGGTGACGCCCACCCAGAGACTCGCCCCACCCAGTGGATGCGAATCCAAACCACCATGAGATGCAGTGTCACAACATTCACCACGAGGGTCCCGATTGTAGTCCTTTGCTCTACGGCGGGTTCTGGGGGATGACCGGCTCCCTGCTCCACTGTGTTTCCAGGCGAGGGGGTCCCCAGCAGCCTTCAGCTGATCCTCCTGTCCTCACCTCCACCCCGGCTTCTCTCCCCAGGACGGAAGGCGGCGTGTGCAAGGGGGCCACCGTGGGCGTGCTGCTGGACCTGAATAAGCACACTCTGACCTTCTTCATCAACGGGCAGCAGCAGGGCCCCACGGCCTTCAGCCACGTGGACGGGGTCTTCATGCCAGCCCTCAGCCTCAACCGGAACGTTCAGGTACCGCACACCTTTCGGGCCAGGGCCCCTTGCTGGCCCCAATCCCCACTGCCCGCGGGCCTCCACAGTGTGCTGGACAAAGAGGGCTCTAAAGAAGCTGATGGCTGCCCAGCCAGGAGCTTACCTACTGCCCACCTGGGCCTCGCCTGGAGACAGTCTCCTCCGGCGTGATGAATCCTTACTTGGCCCCTTGAAAGCAGCAGAGGCTCTAACGTGGCTGTTTGTGCACAAGCAGGGGAACGGAGGGGCAGCGAGGGTGCAGGAGGTGGGCAAGTCCTGACAACATGTTCTGGGAAAGCTGCCAGACCGGAAAGTTGGTGCCTCCTGTCCTGCAGGGCCCTGGTGCCCAGGTGTGTGCTGGGCCTCATGTGGCTTTCCTCCAAGAGGAGGGATAGTTGGGGAGAGACCACGCCTAAGGATTTACCCCCATCCCATCCCTGCCCCTCTCGTTCCCTCAGAAAGCCAGCATCCTCCCAGGGCCGAGTCCAGTCCTGGGGGGACACCTGCTCAGGAGCCCCATGAGGGTGTGAAGGACAGAGAGGAGCGTGGAAAGCATGGGTAGTGTGCCAGCCTTTGTTTCCCACACACGGCTCCTCCCCTGGGAAGTATGGGGTTTGGGGCAAAGCTCTGTTTCAAGGTGTCCACTGACTCTGAGTATTATCCTTTATTGATTGATTTGTGGGGTGGCGCAGTGGTAAAGAATCCACCTGCCAATGCAGGAGATGTAGGTTCAATCCCTGGGTCAGGAAGATCCCCTGGAGAAGAAGTGAGCAGCCCGCTCCAGTATTCTTGCCTGGAGAATCCCCATGGTCAGAGGAGGAGCCTGGCTGGCTATAGTCCATGGCGTTGCAAGGAGTTAGACACGACAGAAGGAACTTAGCATCCACTCACGCACAAATCAATCAGTGCATGTGTGTGCTCAGTCTCTGAGCTGTCTGACTCTTTGAGACTCTATGGGATATAGTCTGCCAGGCTCCTCTGTCCATGGGGATTCTCCAGGCAAGAATAGTGGAGTGGCTTACCATGCCCTTCTCCAGGGGATCTTCCCAATCCAGGGATCAAACCCACATCTCTTCTGTCTCCTGCATTGGCAGATGGGTTCTTTACCACTAGTGCCACCTGGGAAGCTCTTGATTGATTTGTACCTCCATTCATTTGCAAAAGAGCTCTGAGGCAACCTAAAGTATGAGCTGTTCTTACACAGGGTTAAGAAAATAAATGTAGGAAAGGAAAGACGGCCATGGAAAGAAATCAGAAACAAATATAAATCCTGAGCCAAATTCGTCCTGCAACAAAGAACCTCAGGCTTGCCGAGGCTCGAGGCTCATGGAGGCTAGAGCAGCATAGGAACCAGGCAGTACGCGGTTCTCACTGTGAGGAAAGAGCTGTGAAGAGCTCCTCGGAGCAAGCTCCTGGGCCTGATGGTAGTGATGCCAAGCATGATAAATAGCAGATTCCACAACACAGAGAAGCCAGGCCGCTGCCCGTGGGGATCCTGGAGCAGAGGGCAGGGCACAGCTGCTGAGCTGTGTGCGTTGAGGGCTCGCGGGGCCGCTCTGCCCCTGATCACCACATCTTCTTTTCCAGGTCACTCTGCACACGGGACTGGAAGTGCCAACGAACCTGGGGCGGCCAAAGCTGTCAGGCAACTAGCCTGCCAGGTCCCGCTCTGCGTGGCCGTCCCTCACTGCACTCACATAACCCCTGAGGGAGCACAGCCACATCCCGGGTGCAACCCAGCAGCCGCTGAGCATCTTAGAGACCCGCTTTCTTTGAGGGACGGAGAATGTCTGCAGGCCATGCTCACTGAGGCCACAGAGGGTGGTGAACATGGGTGCTTCCTGTCATTCCACCGGGCCTTACAGACACGAAGAAGGACATTTGTCAAGACAGCGAGGAAGTATTTGGGGTTTCGTTTGGTTTCCTGCCTTCTGTTTTCAATGCTTGTCTTTTGCAGGGGGCAGGGAGGCGGGCAAGGGGAGAGCAGACCCTGTGACGAGCATTCTGAGAGCAGGAGTCGGGGGACACTCGGGAATCCTGTATCCTTGGTGTCAAGTCTTTGCTGGACGCACCACTTCAGAGAACAAAGGGTGCTGGCTCCCATCTCTGCCAGGAAGTGTCATCCTTCAGGTTTTCAGTTCTGGCATATTCAGTGTGTTACGCCACTTGCAGACGAAGCCAGGATGCACAGAGAGGGACGTTAATTATTCATCTTGCTCTTTGCCGCTCCCATTGAACTGTTGAGAACTTTTTCAAACAGTTTCCTTAGGTCCTTCATTAATCAACCAGTCTCTCTCCCCTCCCCACCCCCTCACACACACGTGCGCATACACACACCAGTCTCCTAAAATTCATTCACTCGGTTCTTAAACACAAAACCCTGGAATCTGAATCACTGTGTGCCGAGTCTCCACCTGGTGATGGCTTTTTTCGGGAGATGGCTCCCCGAGAAGTTAGCTGCAAACCCGAGTTACTCTTCTGAGCTGCGAGGCTCTCAGATTCCTGAGACGTGAGGCCCTGGGGAAGCCTCTTATACTCAGTCCACCATCACTTGAGACCATCCACGGCCACCATGACAGCATCATGATAACAAGGAGTGGCCCGATGGCAGGGGAGGCTGTGCCCTGGGGCGGGCAGGACTCTGCAGAAGGCAGGAAACAGTGGACGCTGCCGTGTTCCTGGCCTTCACCATTCCTCGGTGTGAGGGCTCCACGTGGCTGCCGTGGGCTCCGGGATGAGCCCGCCCCTCCCTGCTGGGAACGCTAACCTTCTCCCTGCAGTCCACCTCTCGAAAAGAGCCTGCTCCGGGGTCTGAACCCAGCTGTGCCCCTCTGCTCTCCTCCCCGTCTCTTCTTCCTTGTTGCCTGCCACCTCCCTGTCCAACTGGTAGTAAGCCTTTCTCTCTCCTTTTTAAAAGAATATATTTTATCAAGCATTATTTTTGAGGTCGAGGAGTAACTTGTCTATTTGCTGGCTTGGATTTTTATAAAACTTAGCCCGTAAACCGGCACTGACTGTGTTTACTTGGTCCTACCTGCTCGTTTAGACGCTGCACTTGCTTTCGGAGTCAGCCCAGCCAGCGCTGTGCAGATCCTACTAGCCTCTATTCAGCAGATGCGACAATCCTACCTCAAGCCCCTGCTCCCAGACGAAGACTGCCGGCCCAACTGTGCCCACCAAGGTGGCCAGGGAGACTGGCCGCCCACGTCTGCAGGAGTCTTCTGGTGCTGTCTAAGCCCCTGCTGCCCAGGTCCCGGCAGCCACCCACTCAGTCGAGGTCCAGCCTCCTCCTTCCATCCAGCAGGTGGTTCCCAGCACACACGGAGGTGCCCCGCACCCCGCAAAGCTCCAGCCAGAGCCCAGCAAGCGACGCGCACGGCATCCGCATCCTCACAGCTGCCTGTCTCTTCTCCGCCCCCAGCATCCTTTCATCTCACTCCGGGGCCACGGCTCTGGGGGACTCCGCGTGGAGGGTGGGTAAAGTTCTTGAAGACTGGAGGCCCCAGAGGAGCCCCTGCCTTCCCGGGGCAGGAAGCCGAGGCCAGCAGGTCCAGAGGCATCGGCACTGGGAATATCTTTGGGGAAAGACAAGCCCAGTGAGCTGGGAGCGAGGTGTGGCTGGAAGGCAGCCACAGACGGCCCGGCAGAAGTGGCTTCTTTCAGTGGAGTCTGGGTGAGAGGCTGGGAGCTCCCAGGATCATCGAAGCTGGGTGACCCTGCAACCCAGGCTCTGCGTCTTCGGGGAGGAGCTCCTTGGGATCAGCCTGCACTTGGTGGCACCCTTGGGAGAGCAGTATCTGAGTCAGAGGGAGATGGGCAAGGGAGGAGGAAGGCCTCCTGAGGAATAACATGACTTCCTTCCCACCAGCAGCAGCAGCGGTCCCAAGGCCCTGTGAGTGCAGGAGCAGGCGAGCACCTGCCTTTCCCGGCTCCTCCGGGGCCAGAAGCAATACAGCTGAAACCGAGCACTGCTCAGGTGGTCCGACAGCCACTCTCCTGTCCTCAGCACAAAACAACTTCTAGGAGCAAGAATGGACCACAGGGACAAGGCAGGTCCACGTGTTCTTGAGGGACCAACAGAATGAAGGAGGGACTCAACAACAACTCATGGTTCGTGTTATGCTCTCAAGAAGCCTGGGGTTCAGAGCCACTGCAGGGGTTCTCATCTGCCATCGGATTCCCTTTCCTTTACAACGTGGTGTCATCTCTGTACATAAGGTGGTATCAAGAGGATGCTTTGGTTGAAGGATAACTTGGTGTTTGTCTATTGAGCAGTTTCAGTGAGAAAGGAATTCAAACTAATTTAAGATGTCAAGTTCCATTTCATTGTAAATAATGCCCCAGCCACGTAGATCTGCAGTTTGTTCTTTGCTAGTGAGCAGGTTTGGTCAAAGAGTATGCCTTTCCTTTTAGAATTAATCTCCTTAAAAATTATCCAATAGCATCTCACTGAGTAGCACCCAAGCTCCTAATTCAAAGCAAGGTAAGACATCACACACAGCCGCTTTTCCTGCTCTGTCCTATTTGGGAAAATAACGATCCCACCTGCCGCACAGAGTAACCAACCTGAAACCCATCAAACTGTACATAGTCCAGGATGAGTCTTCAGCACTATACGTACTCTGTCGTTTCGACAGTGCCCTCAGGCGCCCCATGGCCCCCTGCCCCTCTGGTACCCCTGCCCTCTGCCTACCAGAGCATTCTCAGGAAGGGACCAGGATGCAGGAGCCATGTGTACTTCTTCCAGGGATATTTGCATCCAAGCCTCAGTTGAAAGGCTTGGTCCCCTGAGAAGGCGCATTTCAGAACAGGTGAGTAGGTTGCTTATAGATGAAGCTGCTGCCGGCTGTGAGGTATCGTATCCACATACAATCCCCAAAGCACTCAGCACGTCAACACTGAAAAACTATTGCAAGGCTGTGGGTGATGCCAGGAGTTCTCAGTCTCAGCACTCTTGACATTTGGCACAGCGGGGGCCTGTCCTATGCATCATAGGCTGTTTAGAAGCATCCTTGACCTCCCCTCAGTAGATGCCAGTAGTGCCCCAAATTAGCTGTGACACCTACAAGTGTCTACAGGACTTCCCTGGTGGTCCAGTGGTTAAGAATTCACCTGCCAATGCAGGGGACACGGGTTCAATCCCTGGTCTGGGAAGATCCCACATGCCGCAGGGCAACTAAGCCCAAGAAGCCTACACACCCTAGAACCCATGCTCTGCAACAAGAGAAGCCAGTGTAGTGAGAAGCCTGCGCCCCACAGCTAGAGAGCAGCCCCCACTCGCTACAACCAGAGAAAGTTTGCACACAGCAACAAAGACCCAGTGCAGCCAAAAATACATAATAAAATATATTTTTAAAAAACAACTAATTAAAAAAAAAAAAAAGCTTTAAAAGGATCTACAGACGTTGCCAAGTATGCCCAGGGGACTCCCTGGCTGCGAACCACTGGGTTATGCTAGCAGTTGGTCATGGGTCGATACGCAGAGTGGTGTGTGGGGCGTCCACGCTGTGGTCCCCAGAAAGCCTGAACCACAAACCTATGGGCTTCATCCTAACACCCATGACCAGGCCTTCCCAAGTCTGCAGTGTCCTGCCAGAAAGGACAGGGCAGGAAAATGGGGGAGCCTCTCACCGAAGCCAGCCCGTCAGGTCTCACTTTGTATTCCTGAAGGGTCTCCAACCCACCACCATTCCCAGAAAGCCACACACTGCATCTGCGTTCTTCCTGGCCCACTTCTGACTAGAAGCTGCAGGAACGTCTTAGTAGGTGTGTGGCCTTCAACGGGTCAAAACGTCAAATCAGGCATCATCAGGAAGCTACTCAAGGCCTATGCAAATCCTGGAAACCACAGTGTTTCTTTCTCAAGCAAGCCAGGAGCTCCTGGCTATTCATCGGTCACATTCATTGATCCACGGCTTGAACTTTAAATGTACTATAAAACAGAGAAGAGTGGGTTTGGGGGAGACTGCCAGGCTCAGCCATCAGAAAGGCCTCTCTTTCAACCCAGTACGGGTGGGGCCAAACCGCTTCAGTCTCTCTGGGCCTCAGTCTCCCCACCTGCATGTGGGCGCGGTCACACTCACCTACCTCATCTGGTGTGTTGTGATGATCGTAGAGTAACGCTTCTTCAAGAACAAAGTGGAGACTTGCATCTACTGAGTCCAGGCCAACGGTTCACACTTGGAGGACAGAGCCTGCGCGGTGACTTTCCTGAGCCTCGTCTGACATGTCTTCCATCCAGGAGCACATGTTGATTACACAGCTGCCTGGCCAGGAGTGCGTAAAACCAGATTCACCTGAGCACGGAGGAGACAGGACAACTGCTCCTGTTCTCAGAACGGCCTGCTTTGATGGCACGGTGTAAAGCACTGCATCTGCCTGCAGAAGCTGCCTTGAAACATGGAAAGAGTGACCGCCTTCCTGCCTTTGCAGTTATCTTAGCTCTCTTTTAAGGGGACCTTCAGCTGACGATGTTTCTCTTGTTTTCAAAGATCTCCACAGAAGGAACGGCTTTGAAAACCAACATCTAAGCATGAGAAGGCATACAACCGAGCTACTATCTGGAAGGCAGTTTGGCCTAAAAGGTGGGGGGGGCCCGGTGTCCCCACGGGCTGGGACTCACCTGCACCATCTGTTGGGGGGGGTGGGGTTCATGGGTTTCTTGATGAATGATGTTGACTCGAGTCAGAGTAGCTGGGAGCTGAGACTGCAGCCAAGTTCTTAAGCCGGGAGGCATCGCTTTCTCTCAACGGGAGCGGAGGGCTGCCTGGCCCGGGTGCTGGGAGACCCAGGGAGCTCCTGGGCGCCACTCCCCAGACTAGGACTTCAGGAAGCCTCCAAGGAGAGAATCCAAGACAGGCTTCGGTTTTGGAAAAGTGACTGCTGGCAGTTGTGGACACAGGAGCGCAGTGGGTGTTTCCTGGGTGAGGCTGCAGCTGGGGAAGGGCCCTTCCAACTTCTCAGTGCTGACTGGACGTCCCAGGCCCCAGGGTTTTCTCAGCACCAAGAGGAAGTGCAGAGTGAGCAAAGCAGAAAACATTAAATGCATGATGTAGAATTGCTGCTTTCGCACTCAGCTGTTGTATTAAGCATGAGAGATGTGTGTTTAATGTTGGCAAAGGAACTTTCAAAGTAGCAAAAAGCTTTGTGTCCTTGTTTTAGCTGTCGATGACGGAAGCTCCATCTTCCTGTCTTTCTTTACCCTGCTTTCCCCCTCCCCCGCTCCTCCCCCACTGCGCCACTGTCTGTTGGGAGCTGCTGCCATAGGGTGGCAGCCCTTGGTCCCATTGGTGTTCGCATTCCACTGGAAACCCGGAGGAGGGAGGTGGGGGGACGGTATGCAACTTTTTTCTAATTTTTGTATTGGTATGCCAAGCGTTTGTATTTTTTGAATTGCAAACACTGTGCTTTCTGGTCTTCGGGGGTTGGTTGGACTTTGTGTATCGCCTTTTGGAAAACTTGAGTTTTACCACAACCTTAAGCAGATTTGAAATAAATTCTTTTGACACTGCCAACAGCTGAAAGACAAGGTCTGATCTGTGCTTACTGATCAGCAGCAAGGTCTGCCTCTCTTCAAAGTTGCCTAAGTGCCAGCTGGATGGGACAGAGGCTGCAGTGGGATGGGGTGGGGGCCTGGGGAGGCCCAAGGTCAATGTGCTCAGGAAATCATGAAGTAAATATGCTGTGTGCTAAGTCGCTTCAGCCGGGTCCGACCCTTTGTGACCCCATGGACTGTAGCCTGCCAGGGTCCTCTGTCCATGGGATTCTCCAGGCAAGAATACTAGAGTGGGTTGCCATGCCCTTCTCCAGGGGATCTTCCTGACCCAGGGAACGAACTCACTTTTGTCTCCTGCGTTGGCAGGTGGGTTCTTTACCACTAGCACCATATGACTCTCAATTATAAGGTACCATCTCAAACAGTTTATGAAACTCATTTTTGCAAGTAATTGGTAAGAGTTAACACATAGTTGAGATAAATTCATGAATGAAAAGTGGATCATGGGCTGCAAGTGGAAGCTAACTAAGATTTGGGGAAAATGTCCTAATTGACCTGGGAGGATGAAGGAGACTGACCAGCCCCTTCACCCACAGACTGAGCCTGGTGTCTGACTGAAAACTGTCTTTTCTCAAATTGTGCTTCCCAAGAACAGCTGTCTCCCATGCCCCCACAGCTGGCGACCTGGTCTCAGCCTTCTGTCACCTGCCGGACCACCGAGTGGTTTAGCCAGGTTTCAGGGCCAGTTGCGGACTCTGAGAGCAGAGGGCAGGACATCCCTTAGAGGGAGCTCTTGGCATCAACACAAAGAGAAGGAAGCAGAATCTGGCCAAGGGAGACCCAGCAAAGGCCTCGGCCATTCAGCTCAGTTACCCAGAGCTGGGACGTCAGTCATCACTGCCTGGGACATTACAGGGGGCGGGCATCCCTGAGAAGAGCTCACTGCTGAAGCAGGTACCTCAGCGCTCTTGGCAGAGGGTCTGCAGGGACACGGCAGGGCCCACCAGTCCACGCCCCGTGCCACACACAGGTTTCCCCTCAAGTTTAGGGAGAGGCTCCTCCAGAGTCGTGGAGAGGGAAGCTGAGACGAGCCAGGCTGGCTGGTCCTGGAGCTGCACAGACCCTCACCGTTTGCCTGGACTCCGTCAACCCCCACCCCCACCCCAGCATCCCTGCTCCAGACTCCCATCCCCTGGGGGGCGGGGGCACGGAAGACCTGAGCTTCAGGTTGCCAAGGCCCTTCTCAGCCCAGGGTTCCCGCGCTTGTCGACTTACCACCAACACTGGGGACGTGGAGCACTGGAGACATCTGGGTAACCACCTGGGAACAGACTCCTTCCTGCCTGCCCCCTGGGTGACTGTAGCCCTGCCTCCACTTGCCGGTCAGGGTCAGTTACCTCTGCAAGCTGGTGCCCACTGTTGCCCGGGCAAGAGCCTTGGTTCAGTGAAACACAGCTGCGCTCTCTACTTCCTTCTTTGAACACAAGGCCAAGCGCTGTGGGGACGGGAATCAAGAATTCCCTAAGCAGGTGTCTGGGATTAAGGGCAGATGGTAGTGTTGTATGGCACCAGGACCGATCCACCCAGGTGTATCCATGATCAGGGAGATGCCCTGCGAAGGGGAGGGGCGCTGAGTATGCAAGACACAGCAAGGAAGCACTTAAGCTCCCCCCGAGCGTGGGCTCCTCCCGTGGCAGCACTGCTCTCCACAGTCACTTCTCTCTGCTGCCAGCCTTGCTGGAGGAAGCCTCATGAACGGGGAATAAACAGTATGGTCTTACACGTGACCATCAGTGCTGGTCATGCAGCCTTGCTTGTCACCCTTAGACCTGACTATTTCCAGAGCGCCCAGTGGTTACATGGCTCCTCTGTATTTACTCCATAAATTAAAAGGTGAAACAAGAAACAAGGAAAGCAATTTACACTAGGAGCTTGCATGCTTTTCCACAATTGACTAGCCTGGGACTCTGGTCGAGAGTTGGGCCAAGTGCTCAGTTATCTGAGCCACAAAGGCTCATGGGAGGGGGGGTGAGGTGGGACTGCTGGGTTTCCTGGCTCCCTGTCAATAGGACAAGGAGTTAAACTGACCGGGTACCCACTCCAGTAGGTCATTTCCAGCTCCTCAGATTTTTCCTAGGGCTTTGTCATGTTTGGTGAACTTCCCTGGTAGCTCAGTCAGTAAAGCGTCCGCCTGCAATGAGGGAGACCCGGGTTCGATCCCTGGGTCGGGAAGATCCCCTGGAGAAGGAAATGGCAACCCAGTCCAGCACTCTTGCCTGGAAAATCCCATGGACGGAGGAGCCTGGTGGGCTACAGTCCATGGGGTCACAAAGAGTTGGACACAACTGTTTCACACCTTCTTAAAAAAAAAAAAGAAAAGAAAAAAAAAACACTTAAAAACTGCCAAGGACTTCACTGGTGGTCCTAGTGGTTAGGAATCCACCTGCCAGTGGTTCCATCCCTGGTCCGGGAAGACCCCACAGGCAGTAGAACAACTAAGGCTGCACTCCGTAACTGCTGAACCCATGCACCTGGAGCCCGTGCTCTGCGACAAGAAGCCAGCACAACCAGAAACCCTTGTGCCACAACCAGAGCAGCCCACATGCAACGATGCAGGGACAAAAGACTCAGCTCAGCCCAAAACGAGCTAATTAAAATAAGTCTGCCAAAATATAGACCCTAATGAATACTGCCTTTCAAAATAAACCAGGAAAAAAAAAAAAACTTCCAGTGTTTTAATTTAATAAAACATTTCCAATTTTGCTTCAATTGAAAATATATTTTGAACAATGTAAATGCCTTCCAAGTCAACTTATGAGTCACTTAAGAGAGTCAACCAGTGGTGAAAAGTACCCCTCTGTTTTCCCCAAAACTTTATTATTTATTAGGTTTAGATCTGAATTTTTGGACAGTGGGGGGAAAAAAAACAGCCAAAAATGAAGACCTTTTTTTTAAGTGTCACAAGCTTTAGGAAGTTCCAATACTTTCAATAAGGGCAATACTATTTAAAAATATGTGTATGGCTGCCCCAAGGGATGACTTTGAAGGAGATAACATTTAACTTACTGGTTGTGTTTTTTAACAGTCATGTTCATTTTTATCAAAAAGTTGTGTTTTATTTATACAGCTTCTTATAAAGTAGATTTTATACACCTTAGGTAGGCTGAAAATGTGAATTGCTTTTCCCACAAAACAACTGACAAATTATCACATTCTTAATTCTTTCATGATTAAACATTTTTAGAAAATTATAAACCAATTTTAAGCTAATTATTAGCACCTACAAATCTGTAAAATTATGAAATATCTACAAGTAAACGCACAAGGCACCAGAGAAAGTGAAACTTGAGTGAACCTTACTGGAGAATATTAAACATTCTTCTCAATAATTCGACTTCAGATTCATGTTGCAGTTGGCCCAATGTGGTTATCATAAAAAAACAGATACTTTAGTAGCTAGAAATTAATTATTTCTTTTCCTTAAGATAAAAAAGTCTGTGAAATACAAAATAAATAAGAATAATCTGGAAGTCTTGTAGGGTCCAGTTTCGGTCCATTTGGCACTTTCCCATTTCTCTATTTTATAAAATAACGTCATTTAGCCACTCTGGAAGAATTTATTTTCTTGATATCAACTTGGCTCAGAATCAATGTCCCATTTTTGAATTTTCCAACCTGTCCAATCCGTCCACTTGACAAAATACTTGGAGCAGACTTCTTTTTTGATTTCCTACATTTAAAGTGAGAGAAAATTACTGTAATCAAGCTTTAAACAAATGATTCCAGCACCACAACCAGGCCACCTGGGTCTGTTCCTGTGAACTCTCAGCTCTTCCCAGGCACGGCCCCCAACCCAATGTAGTACCACCTCCTTCTTGCGGTCCCTGAACTGCCTCCTGCCTCAGGGCCTTTCCACTGGTTTCTTCTACCCTGAATAATCTGCTACCGGGTCTTTCCAGATCGTCCTCTTTATTCAGTTCTCAAGACTCAGATGTGGCTTCCTTAGAACAACACACCAGCCCACCCTCAGTGACATTCCCTCATACTGTGCTAAACTTCAACCTCCTCACAAAGACTGCCAGCTTCCCTGGTGGCTCAGATGGTAAAGAATCTGCTTGCAACTGGGTTCGATCCCTGGTTGGGAAGATCCCCTGGAAGAGGGCATGGCAACCCATTCCAGTATTCTTGCCTGGAGAATCCCATGGACAGAAGAGTCTGGTGGACTACAGTCCATGGGGTCTGCAAAGAATCGACACAGCTGAGAGACTAACACTTTCACGAAGCCTGCCCAGACTTGACAAGCCCTATGTATCTGTTTATAGGTTTTAATGTGTCTCCCGCCCTAAAATGTAAGCTCCTCCAGGGCAGGGACCCTCCATGTGCTCATGGCTGTACCCCTCACATCTATGTGCCCAGCACACAGAAGACAGACCACACAGCCAGAAACAACTGATCAGCTTCCAGCTGTAGACAAAAGTAGATTTTGAAACAGTAATTTCAGAAGAGAGAAAGAGGTACTTGAATGAAAGCTAGGAAATAAGCAGAATGGCAGAAAATCAAGGTTCTACTACTCAAACCCCAGTGCTCTCCCTTGTGTGGCTGTGGACAGGCAGGCAGCACAGACCCCGGCCAGCCATGCTGACCCAGCAGTACCTCTCTTAGGAGCGAACAGAGGTCTTCCCAGCTTTTCCATCAGTCACTGCACATGTCTGGTGCTTGAAAACAGGTTCCTTATTCAATTCTGAGGGAGTCACCTCATCTTGGACAATTCACTAAATCCTGTATTCCGCCCTCAAGGGCCTGATTTAGGATAAAAGTGCAGCGCTGCACCAGGCTAGAAACACCACATCCATTCAAGGTATCACCTTCAGAACTAACCAAAAGGTTTATCCAAATCATTCCACCCCAGTGCCTAATTATCACTTACCTGTCTTCCTGCCCTTTCCTCTTCTTTTTCTTGAAAATATCTGTGTCCTTGGCCTGATTTCAGAATCAAAGAAAAAATATGTATCCATAATGGATAATGGAGATTCAAAAAAAGGCAAGAGATTTGTCACCAAAAGCCACAGAGATACCATTTATTTTTAATATTTTTTCAGGTAGGCACATTAAACGTAACTGACTCAAAGTTTCATCCTAAAACCCTTTCAAGACTGTGAAAGGCCATTCAGAGAAAATGAACAGCAGAAAGGTCAAACCTTCCATTTTAAGCAAAAGGGAGGGAACATAACATCCACATACCCTTGTGGTTTGTCGTAAGTCCGTGTGTTCTATACAACACAAAAGGCAAAAGAAACAACTTGATATAGCGCAAGGATCAAAGCAGCTCATAGTACCTGAACAGGAGGCGGCCATTTCAAAGCAAACCTTTCATGTAAATGAGTCAGATTACGTGGCTGGTATCACAAAATGCAGCTGACTCAAAGAAGTACACAGAACGGTTATTTAACCCTAGGCTTGTTGTTGCCTAGACTGCTTTCCAAGCAGAGGGGCCCAGCACTGCGCTGCGGCAGACTGACACCATCTTTCCATTCTAGTTAAATAAAGAGGCTATGACACCTACCACTCTCTTTTCTTCTTCCTTTGCTGCCTTCTTTTCTTTGATGTGCTCCTGCAAAACCTTGTAATTCACATAACTATTTTTGGGAGGCTGAAACGAGAAAGTACCCTTATCATTTTTTATCTTGCAAACACTTCCCAGCATCCCCCATCCTGCCTTGGTCAGGTGTTCCCCTCTGCCGTAACCTGGATGGGGGTGGAAGGCAGAGGCAGCCACTCACCCGAGCACCCAGCATAATGGCACGTTCCCGTTCCAGGACTCTCTCCTTTCCTTTTCCATAGCCTGTGATCCCAAACCGGTGCACTTCCAAGCGAGCCTGCAGACACAAAGCACAGTCAGACTCAAGTGCCTTCCAAAGACTCCACAAAGGGAACACAGCCGGAGAGGTACTGCCCATCAGACACGACGCGCTACACCCCCAGTGCTATTATGTGTGACCTGCAGTGGTTGGCTACACCGCGTACAGTTCTGTCATGGTGGCAGGTAAGCAGCTTTGGGGAGCTCTCATGAAGGTTCATGATTTCCCCACACCATTCTCCCACATTTAACGCACACAGCTGAAGCTGAGATTTCTCTGCATACAAATCAGTGATAAAATGAGGATGACCCACAGAGCTCTGTGGTGCTTTGAAGTGAAGTGAAGTGAAGTCGCTCAGTCGTGCCCAACTCTTTGTGACCCCATGGACAGTAGCCTGCACCAAGCTCCTCCGTCCATAGGATTTTCTAGGCAAGAGTACTAGAGTGGGTTGCTGTTTCCTTCTCCAGGGAATCTTCCCGACCCAGGGATCGAACCCAGGTCTCCCGCATTTTAGACAGATGCTTTACCGTCTGAGCCACCAGGGAAGTCCTTGTGGTGTTTTAGATGTGCCCTAAAACAAGCTGTTACCCACAAAGGCAACAAAGCACCTCCCCAGACATATCTACTCACACCAATAAACCCTTTATCACAGCAGCTTCAAACACAGGTCCATTTTCTTTAAAAACATTGTTGGAACTTCCCTGGTGCAGTGGTTAAAAAATCTGCCTTGCAATGCAGGGGATATGGGTCTGATCCCTAGTCAGGGAACTAAAATCCCACAGGCCAAGGAGCTATGAGCCTGAGCACGCTGTAGCCTGTGCACCACAACCAAAGATCCCACACAACACAATTAAGATTCAGTGCAGCCAAATAAATAAATACATAAAAAAAAACAACTTAAAAAAAATACATTATATATAAAAAACATATTGTAAAACAGAAAAAGACACCAATATCCACTCATGGCAGCTGAACTACTTCCTATCTTTTTTCTCACACATTTTTTTTTTTAATTGGAGGCCAATTACTTTACAATATTGTAGTGGTTTTTGCCATACATTCACATGAATCAGCCATGGTTGTACATGTGTTCCCAATTCTGAACCTCCCCCCCCCCCATCCTATCCCTCAGGGTCATCCCAGTGCACAAGCCCTGTCTCATGCATTGAACCTGGACTGGTGATCTGTTTCAAATATGATAATATACATGTTTCAATGCTATTCTCTCAAATCATCCCACCCTCGTCTTCTCCCACAGAGTCCAAAAGTCTGTTCTTTATATCTGTGTCTCTTTTGCTGTCTCGCATATAGGGTCCTCATTATCATCTATCTAAATTCCATATGTATGTGTTAATATACGGTATTGGTGTTTCTCTTTCTGGCTTACTTCACTCTGTACAATAGGCTCCAGTTTCATCCACCTCATTAGAACTGATTCAAATGTATTCTTTTTAATGGCTGAGTAATATTCCATCGTGTATAGGTACCACAGCTTTCTTATCCATTCATCTGCTGATGAACATCTAGGTTGCTTCCATGTCCTGGCTATTGTAAACAGTGCTGTGATGAACATTGGGGTACACATGTCTCTTTCGATTCTGGTTTCCTCGGTGTGTATGCCCAGCAGTGGGATTGCTGGGTCATATGGCAGTTCTATTTCCAGTTTTTTAAGGAATCTCCACACTGTTCTCCATAGTGGCTGTACTAGTTTGCATTCCCACCAACAGTGTAAGAGGCTTCCGTTTTCTCCACATCCTCTCCAGCATTTATTGTTTGTAGACTTTTTGACAGCAGCCATTGTGACTGGCGTGAGATGGTACCTCATTGTGGTTTTGATTTGCATTTCTCTGATCATGAGTGATGTTGAGCATCTTTTCATGTGTTTGTTAGCTATCTGTATGTCTTCTTTGGCGAAATGTCTGTTTAGTTCTTTGGCCCATTTTTTGATTGGGTCATTTATTTTTCTGGTATTGAGCTACATGAGCTGCTTGTTTATTTTTGAGATTAATTCATTGTCAGTTGCTTCATTTGCTATTATTTTCTCCCATTCTGAAGGCTGTCTTTTCACCTTGCTTATAGTTTCCTTCATTGTGCAACCTTTTAAGTATAATTAGGTCCCATTTGTTTATTTTTTTTATTTCCATACTCTGGGAGGTGGATCATAGAGGATCCTGCTGTGATTTACATCAGAGAGCATTTTGCCTATGTTTTCCTCTAGGAGTTTTATAGCTTCTGGTCTTACGTTTAGATCTTTAATCTATTTTGAGTTTATTTCTGTGTATGGTGTTAGAAAGTGTTCTAGTTTCATTCTTTTACAAGTCGTTGACCAGTTTTCCCAGCCCCACTTGTTAAAGAGATTGTCTTTTCTCAATTGTATATTCTTTCCTCCTTTGTCAAAGATAAGGTGTCCATAGGTGCATGGATTTATCTCTGGGCTTTCTATTTTGTTCCTTTGATCTATGTTTCTGTCTTTGTGCCAGTACCATACTGTCTTGATGACTGTGGCTTTGTAGTATAGCCTGAAGTCAGGCAGGTTGATTCTTCCAGTTCCATTCTTCTTTCTCAAGATTGCTTTGGCTATTCGAGGTTTTTTGTATTTCCATACAAATTGTGAAATTATTTGTTCTAGTTCTCTCTGAGAAATACCATGGGTAGCTTGATAGGGACTATACTGAATCTATAGATTGCTATGGGTAGTATACTCATTTTCACTATATTGATTCTTCCGATCCACAAACATGGTATATTTCTCCATCTATTTGTGTCCTCTTTGATTTCTTTCATCAGTGTTTTATAGTTTTCTATATATAGGTCTTCTGTTTCTTTAGGTAGATTTATTCCTAAGTATTTGATTCTTCTCTTTGCAATGGTGAATGAAATTGTTTCCTTAATTTCTCTGTTTTCTCATTGTTAGTAATATAGGAATGCAAGGGATTTCTGTGTGTTAATTTTATATCTTGCAACTTTACTATATTAATTGATTAGCTCTAGTAATTTTCTGGTGGAGTCTTTAGGGTTTTCTATGTAGAGGATCACATCATCTGCAAACAATGAGAGTTTTACTTCTTCTTTTCCAATCTGGATTCCTTTTCTTTCTTTTTCTTCTCTGATTGCTGTGGCTAAAACTTCCAAAACTATGTTGAATAGCAGCAGTGAGAGTGGGCACCCTTGTCTTGTTACTGATTTTAGGGGAAATGCTTTCAACTTTTCACCATTGAGGATAATGTTTGCTGTGGATTTATCAAATATGGCTTTTATTATGTTGAAGTATGTTCCTTCTATGCCTGCATTCTGGAGGGTTTTTATCATAAATGGATGTTGAATTTTGTCAAAGGCTTTCTCTCCCATCTATTGAGATAATCATATGGTTTTTATCTTTCAATTTGTTAATGTGGTGTATCACATTGATTAATTTGTGAATACTGAAGAATCCTTGCATTCCTGGGATAAGGCCCACTTGGTCATGATGTATGATCTTTTTAATATGTTGTTGGATTCTGTTTGCTAGAATTTTATTAAGGATTTTCATATCTATGTTCATCAGTGATACTGGCCTGTAGTTTTCTTTTTTTTTTGTGGCATCTTTGTCAGGTTTTGGTATTAGGGCGATGGTGGCCTCATAGAATGAGTTTGGAAGTTTACCTTCCTCTGCAATTTTCTGGAAGAGTTTGAGTAGGATAGGTGTTATCTTGTCTCTAAATTTTTGGTAGCATTCAGCTGTGAAGCCATCTGGACCTGGGCTTTTGTTTGCTGGAAGATTTCTGATTACAGTTTCAATTTCTGTGCTTGTGATGGGTCTGTTAAGATTTTCTATTTCTTCCTGGTTCAGTTTTGGAAAGCTGTACTTTTCTAAGAATTTGTCCATTTCTTCCACGTTGTCCATTTTATTGGCATATAATTGCTGATAGTAGTCTCTTATGATCCTTTGTATTTCTGTGTTGTCTGTTGTGATCTCTCCATTTTCATTTCTAATGTTATTGATTTGATTTTTCTCCCTTTGTTTCTTGATGAGTCTGGCTAATGGTCTGTCAATTTTATTTATCCTCTCAAAGAACAAGCGTTTGGCTTTGTTGCTTTTTGCTATGGTCTCCGTTGTTTCTTTTGCATTTATTTCTGCCCTAAGTTTTAAGATTTCTTTCCTTCTACTAACCCTGGGGTTCTTCATTTCTTCCTTTTCTAGTTGCTTTAGGTGTAGAGTTAGGTTATTTTTTTTTTACTTTTTTCTTGTTTCTTGAGGTATGCCTGTATTGCTATGAACCTTCCCCTTAGCACTGCTTTTACAGTGTCCCACAGGTTTTGGGTTGTTGTGTTTTCATTTTCATTCGTTTCTATGCATATTTTGATTTCTTTTTTGATTTATTCTGTGATTTGTTGGTTATTCAGAAGCGTGTTGTTCAGCCTCCATGTGTTGGAATTTTTAATAGTTTTTCTCCTGTAATTGAGATCTAATCTTACTGCATTGTGATCAGAAAAGATGCTTGGAATGATTTCAATTTTTTTGAATTTACCAAGGCTAGATTTATGGCCCAGGATGTGATCTATCATGGAGAAGGTGAAATTCATTGTTTTGGGTGAAAAGTCCTATAGATATCAGTTAGGTCTAACTCTATTGTATCATTTAAAGTTTGTATTTCCTTGCTAATTTTCTGTTTAGTTGATCTATCCATAGGTGTCAGTCAGTTCAGTTCAGTTCAGTTCAGTTGCTGAGTTGTGTCTGACTCTTTGCGACCCCATGAATCGCAGGACGCCAGGCCTCCCTGTCCGTCACCAACTCCTGAAGTTCACCCAGACTCACATCCATCGAGTCAGTGATGCCATCCAGCCATCTCATCCTCTGTCGTCCCCTTCTCCTCCTGCCCCCAATCCCTCTCAGCATCAGAGTCTTTTCCAATGAGTTAACTCTTCGCATGAGGTGGTCAAAGTACTGGAGGGTATTAAAGTCTCCCACTATTATTGTGTTACTGTTAATTTCCCCTTTCATACTTCTTAGCATTTCCCTTACATATTATTGTGCTCCTATGTTGGGTGCATATATGTTTATAGCTGTTATATCTTCTTCTTGGATCGATCCTTTGATCATTATGTAGTGTCCTTCTTTGTCTCTTTTCACGGCCTATATTTCAAAGTCTATTTTATCTGATATGAGTATTGCTACTCCTGCTTTCTTTTGGTCTCCCAATTTGCATGAAATATCTTTTTCCAGCCCTTCACTTTTAGTCTGTACATGTCCCTTGTTTCGAGGTGGGTCTCTTGTAGACAACATATATAGGGGTCTTGCTTTTGTATCCATTCAGCCAGTCTTTGTCTTTTGGTTGGGGCATTCAACCCATTTACATTTAAGGTAATTATTGATAAATATGATCCCATTGCCATTTACTTTGTTGTTTGGGGTTTGAATTTATAAACCTTTTCTGTATTTCCTGTCTAGAGAAGATCTTTTGGCATTTGTTGAAGAGCTAATTTGGTGGTGCTGAATTCTCTCAGCTTTTGCTTGTCTGTAAAGCTTTTGATTTCTCCTTCATATGTGAATGAGATCCTTGCTAGGTACAGTAATCTGGGCTGTAGGTTTTTCTCTTTCATCATTTTAAGTACATCCTGCCATTCCCTCCTGGCTTGAGGAGTTTCTGTTGAATGACCAGCTGTTGTTATCCTTATAGGGATCCCCTTGTGAGTTATTTGTTGTTTTTCCCTTGCTGCTTTTAATATTTGTTGTGTTTGATCCTCGTTAATTTGATTAATATGTGTCTTGGGGTGTTTTGCCTTGGGTTTATCCTGTTTGGAACTCTCTGGGTTTCTTGAACTTGGGTGGCTATTTCCTTTCCCATTTTAGGGAAGTTTTTGACTATTATCTCCTCACGTATTTTCTCATGGCCTTTCTTTTTGTCTTCTTCTGGAACTCCTATGATTCAAATGTTGGGGCATTTAACATTGTC
Source organism: Bos indicus (assembly GCF_029378745.1). NCBI lineage: Eukaryota > Metazoa > Chordata > Mammalia > Artiodactyla > Bovidae > Bos > Bos indicus. The sequence goes on from NC_091787.1 coordinate 4,130,927, forward strand.
CAGAGGTCTCTGAGGTTGTCCTCATTTAATTCTTTTTTCTTTTTTCCTCTCTTTGTTTATTTCCACCATTCTATCTTCCACCTCACTTATCCTATCTTCTGCCTCAGTTACTCTACTGTTGGTTCCCTCCAGAGAGCTTTTGATCTGTTATTGCATTATTCATTATTGATTTGACTCTTTTTTATTTCTTCTAGGTCCTTGTTAAATGTTTCTTGCATCTTCTCAATCCTTGTCTCCAGACTATTTATCTGTAACTCCATTTTGTTTTCAAGATTTTGGATCATTTTTACTATCATTATTCTGAATTTTTTTTTCAGGTAGGCTCCCTATCTCTTCCTCCTCTTTTGTTTGGTTTGATGGGCTTTTATCATGTTCCTTTACCTGCTGAATATTTCTCTGCCTTTTCATCTTGTTTAGGTTGCTGTGTTTGGGGTGGCCTTTCCGTATGCTTAAGTTTGTGGCTCCTCTTTATTGTGGAGGATCCTCCCTGTGGGTGGGGTTGGACGAGTGGCTTGTCAAGGTTTCCTGGTTAGGGAAGCTTGTGTTGATGTTCTGGTGGGTGGAGCTGGATCTCTTCTCTCTGGAGTGCAATGATGTAGTGAGTTTTGAGATGTCTATGGGTTTGGTGTGACTTTTGGCCACCTGTATTTCTGTGCTCAGGTTTATGTTCCTGGGTTGTTGGAGAATTAGCTTGGTAAGTCTTGTTCTGAAACTTGTTGGCTCTTGGGTGGAGCTTGGTTTCAGTGTAGGTATCAAGGCTTTTGGATGAGCTCTTGTCGATTAATGTTCCCTGGAGTCAGGAGTTTTCTGATGTTCTCAAGTTTTGTATTTAAGCCTCCTGCCTCTGGCTTTCAGTCTTATTCTTACAGAAGCCTCAAGACTTCTCCGTCTATACAGCACTGATGATCAAACATCTAGATTAATGGTGAAAAGATTCTCCACAGCGAGGGACACCCAGAGAGGTTCACAGAGTTACATGGAGAAGAGAAGAGGGAGGAGGGAGATAGAGGTGACCAGGAAGAGAAGAGGAGGAGTCAAAAGGAGAGAGACCAATCTAGCCTGTGATCAGTTCCCTAAGTGTTCTCCACAGCCTGGGACACCCAAAGAGATTCACAAGAGTTAAGCAGAGAAGAGAAGTGGGAGGGAGGAGATAGAGGTGACCTGGGGGAGAAAAAGGAGTCAAAAGGGGAGAGAGCACTCAAGCCACTAATCACACTCCTAAGTAAAAACGGGTACTGAAGATTGGATTCTTTAAAGTACAGAATTGATAACAAATACCAAAAAAGCAAAGATTAAAAATCTAGAGTAGAGGTTAGACTCTCAAAAATATATTAAAAAAACAAAACAAAGTCATGAAGGTTATAAAAAAATATATGAAATTTGCTTTAAAAATAGGGTCTTTTTTTTGCAAAGTAAGAGTAGGTTTTAAAAATGAAAATTAAAGGAGTAATAAAGAACTTAAAATTTTAAAAAAAAATTGTAAGTGATAATAGAAAAATATATATAGGAATTTCTCTGGAGCTGTTGAGGGCAATGTGGGGTCAGTTCTGTTCCAGCATATACTTCTTCTAAAGGTCTACAGGCCCCTTCCAATATAGCCAATGCTGCTGCTGCTGCTGCTAAGTTGCTTCAGTTGTGTCCAACTCTGTGGGACCCCATAGACGGCAGCCCACAAGGTTCCCCCATCCCTGGGATTCTCCAGGCAAGAACACTGGAGTGGGTTCCCATTTCCTTCTCCAATGCATGAAAGTGAAAACTGAAAGTGAAGTCGATCAGTCGTGTCGGACTCTTCGAAACCCCACGGACTGCAGCCTACCAGGCTCCTCCGTCCATGGGATTTTCCAGGCAAGAGTTACTGGAGTGGGGTGCCATCGCCTTCTCCTGTAGCCAATGCTAACAGGGTTTTAATCTGTTGCACCTGTCACTTCCAAAGCGGTTCCCTCTTCTTCGTTTATTTTGGCTTCCTCTGTTTGCAAGTCTCTTCAATATCTAACTTCCGCCTTGACACAAGGGGGCGAAGGTGGTCATTTATTTAGGCTCACTTGTTCAGTTGTGCTGCGGGGAGGGAGGAACACTGCAAACAAATATCACTGGCGTATGTGGGGAGTGCTTGCAGTGTCTGGGCCACACTGGGTTTGCCCCTGCTCATGGCGTGTGTGCTTTCCTGGTCTACACTGCTCAGGCTCCAGGTTGTTCTGCTGGAGAACCATCTAAGGCAGGCCCCGGGATGTGTGCACTTCCCAGGTATAAGCCGATCAGGTTCATGTTCTCAGGTACTCCGCAAGGGCACAGACTTGGTTGGGCCTGCGTTTTGTGCCCTTCCAAGGTCCTAGCAGCTCAGGCGACAAGGTGCTTGGCGAGCGCATTCTCCCCAGGTAGGGGTGCATCTTATCACCTCCCTGGTCCCAGCCACTCAGGAGTGCCGTCTCAGGTGTACCGTGTGTCTCCTCTGGGGAGCTAATCTCTGTCTGAGACCCTCCTGGTGGATGTCAACCATCTAGGATCCCAGGAAGACTTGGTTAGCAACTGGGAGCCTGCTTGCAGTTTGGTAGAGGATGCCGTCTCTTGGGGCCGAGTTTGCCCCTTTCTGGCTCTGGCTGTCGCCTGCCTGCCTTCCTGCCTCCTGCGGGGGATGGGCCAGTCCGCAGCCGGCTAGCTCTCCTCTGGTATTCATTCAGTCCTTTGTTCTGTGAGTGGGTCTGGCAGTGCCTTAGGTTAGAGCTTTTCGCAGGAAAGTTCTCTCTCTCTTTCCTCTTTTTTATTTTCCTCTTTCTCTCTCTGGCTATCCCACAGTTTGGGCTGCTGTCTCACATCAGCTCCCTCAGATTGCCCTCAGGGCATTCAGGCCCGGACCTTACCCTAAGCAATGCAGCCAGGGCCTCCCTGTTAGCCCCCGCTTGCTGGTGGCAGACAGGAGCGTCTGGGCTACCTCTCCACTGGGAATTGCAGTTAGGCGCGTAACCTGTGAGTTTTATTTATTTTTTCCTCCTGGTTATGTTGTCCTCTGAGATTCCAAAACTGCCCACAGACCTGCAGGTGAGAGGGTTTACTGGTGTTTGGAAACATCTTCTCTTACAACTCCCTCCCTGGGACAGGTCTCCATCCCTAACTCTTTTGTCTCTCTTTTTATCTTTTATATTTTGTCTTACCTCCTTTCGAAGACAATGGGCTGCCTTTCTGGGTGCCTGGTGTCCTCCGCCAGCATTCAGAAGTTGTTTTGCAGTATTTGCTCAGCGTTCAAATGATCTTTCAATGAATTTGTGGGGGAGAAAGTGGTCTCCCCGTCCTATTCCTCTGCCATCTTAGGACCGCCCCCCTTCTCACACATTTTTAAAACCAAGTTACAACCACAGAACACAAACATCCCTGTTTTTCCTGCCACTATATCATGGACACTATAATCATAAAACCAGCATGTTTTAAACAACTACACAATGTTCAACCCAGTAAATGCAGTGTGCCCTACGTCACCGTTCCCTAACCATTGGACAACATAGAAACACATGCATTTTTGGTATTAAAAGCTTAAAAAATAATTTCAAAACACCTACCTTTTCTAAGTTAAATTCTTGTATATCCACATCTTTATCAAGATGGTTTTGGTCTTTAGTTTTGGTCTGAAAAGAAAAAAATAATTATTAAGGTCATCTGTTCTTTACAGTATCCATCCTCCAAGAGAGTAGTCATGTTTTTAAAAGCTGTGAATCTGGCCCAGATGCCTAGATAACAAACAATAACATATGCTTGTGGCACAAAGCCTAATTAACAGCGAATGGAAGAAAAATGGAGAACATAAATTTAAGGTTTCAAAGTTTAAGAAAGGATTAATGAGAAACTAAGAAAAAAGAGACGTGAGTAAGGGAGAGACCAATATCTGTATCTCATGCAGTGTATGTGGGAAGCTCTGCATAGTGAGGGGTTTAAAAAGGGATAACTGCTGAGCAGGAATTCTAGAGGGTAAAAAGTCATATTTAAATAATTCTCAGGACTCAGGACTTGGTGCTTTCATTGCTGTGGCCGGGGGTTCAATCTCTGGTTGAGGAAATAAGATCCCACAAGCCATGAGGGAAAGGGAGGAAGGGGGGTGGTGGGTTGGAAGGGAAGGAAAGGGAGGAAGGAAGGAAGGAAGGAAGGAAGGAAAAAAGGCATAAAGGAACAACTTTCTTTCAGGAACATCAGAAATCTAGAAATGATGGAGATGGGGATGCATAATTCCCAATAGAATATAATGATACTGCAAATGCCATCAAGATATGTGACTCTTTACATCAATATACCCCCTGGTTATGGTTACCAATCCATGGAATTAACCAGAAGTTTGAGACTTCAAGGAAACTCTCTTGTCAATCTGGCCAAGGACAGCGGTCACTATTCAACCCCAGGCCATCCTAGCCATGCAGCATCTTGAAAAGCAGTTCTGGCCTCTGGCTCCACAGGGCGGGGCCTGTGCAGAATACAGCTGTCTTGTATGGACAGCAACGGACAGGGGAGCGGCTTGTTAAAACCCCTCTGCCGGTCACCTGCCTTAATGGAGTAGGCTCACTTTAGTTACTCTTCCCTTTTTCCTCTCTTTAACTGCACACCTTCCCACCCAGCTTCTCGTAGCCCAGCTGTTCCACAGGCATGTAGTGTCAGCTCCTGCCCTGTGAGAGGTGGCTAAGGCTAGCTGGGATCACCAGCCCCAAACTGGGCCCTACTGGGCCTGCACAGGGCCCAAGGAAGGGCCTTTCGGGGTCAGGTGCAGAAAACTCAACCCTCAGACCAAGTTGAGCACCTCAATTTTGAACACACTGAAGCCTGTAACCCAGACACACCTGCACAGAACACGGATTACCTCACCTTTCCCCCTTCCTCCAATAACCTCTCGCCATGCCTAAGATCATCGTGCTTATCCCATCAAGACCCCAACCCCCTCACTTTTGAGAGGCAGACTGAGACTCGTCCTCCCATCTCCTCACTTCGCTGCCTGGTGAATAAATCGTACATCGCAGGATCTCAGTGTCTGGCTTGTTGCACGCTGGGCAAATGGACCTGGTTCGGTAACAGATCCTTCTTCATAGTAAAAACAAACATCTGGGAAAAATTCTTGGCTAATTATTTCATGATGCTAAGTCTATTAGCATGACCCCACCACTACCTTAACTTTCGTTTCTATTTTTAGCTTTAAAACCACTTTAGCACATTAATCAGTGGTCTCCCATGTTTTCTTTGCCCCTATCTTCACTGTGGTAGGAGGCCCTACTGTCTGCAAGCAACACTCAGTCCTCCTCTACCTCTAGGCTCACAGGAGAACTAGGCTTTGCTCCCTACCTGGAGTTAGGCATGCTGACTTGACTTGTTTTAGCCAAAGACATGAGAGCAGAAGGAACCATATCCCTTCCACAGAGAACCTTTAAGAGCCTTTATCGACTTACCTTCTTCAGCAAATGGTGGAGCCCCTATCACCCTGGGTCCCTAGATTAGGATGGTGTGGACCACGGCGTTCTGCCCTGACAATCCTGATGAACACATGCTGCTACTGCTGCTGCTGAGTTGCTTCAGTAGTGTCCAACTCTGTGCGACCCCACAGACAGCAGCCCACCAGGCTCCCCCGTCCCTGGGATTCTCCAAGCAAGAACACTGGAGTGGGTTGCCATTTCCTTCTCCAATGCATGAAAGTGAAAAAATAAAGTGAAGTCACTCAGTCGTGTCTGACTCCTAGTGACCCCATGAACTGCAGCCCACCAGGCCCCTCCGTCCAAGGGATTTTCCAGGCAAGAGTACTGGAGTGGGTTGCCATTGCCTTCTCCAGATGAACGCATGACGTGAGAATAAAATTAACTTCTGCCTTTAAACCACTGATGTGTAAGGGACTACTTGTTACAGAACCACCATCTCACCTATGCTCACTGATAAAGCTTCCCTGTCCCACACACAAGAGAGAGAAACGTTTGGAGATTCTGAGAACTTGTATGTGAGGTTATGAAGAAGAGAGCAAGCTATAAAAAGAAGCTGGGACTTCCCTGGCAGTGCAGTTGTTAAGACTTTGCCTTTCAATGCAGGGGCTGCAAGTATAATCCTTGTTCAGGGAACTAAGGAAACTAAGATCCCTTACCTTGGCCTCCAAAAACTCAAAACATAAAACAGAAGCAATATTGTAACAAATTCAATAAAAACTTTAAAACTGGCCCATGTTAAAAAAAAAAAAAAAAAAAGAGGAGGAGCAGTTTGGGAGGAATGCGTGGGGTGAGGGGGGAAGGCAAGCAGGTTACCAGGCTCAGTGATCTTTCTGATGGGCTGACCAAAAGTATTTTCTCCTGCACTGGTGAGATTTTTATCTATTAGTTACACTGTCCAATCTTTGTCCAATTAGAGAAGAGCTGGGTAAATAAACACTCTCTCTTTAATATGCCAGCATTTCTGGGAATATTGAGAATTTTCTTCACGTCTTCTTGAGTGTAAATTATTATTTCGGGGGGTGGGGGGCGGTCCCAAAATGGTGGAGGAATAGGACAGGGAGACCACTTTCTCCCCAACAAATTGATCAAAAGTTCATCTGAATGCTGAGCAACTTCCACAAAACAACTTCTGAACGCTGGCAGAGGACACCAGGCACCCAGAAAGGCAGCCCATCTCTTCGAAAGGAGGTAGAACAAAATATAAGAGAAAGAAAGAAAGACAAAAGAATTAAGGATGGAGACCTGTCCCTGGGGAGGAAGTTGTGAAGGAGGAGAAATTTCCAAACTGTAGGAAATCCTCTCACAGGTGGGTCTGTGGGGAGTTTTGGAAACTCAGAGGGCAACATAACTGGGAGAAAAAAAACCCCACAGAATATGCGCCTAACTGCAACTGCCAGTGGGCAAGTAGCCCAGAGGCTCACATCCACCACCAGCAGCGGGGGCTGGACAGGGAGGTGCGGGCTGCGTAACTGGTGTTAGGGTAAGGACTGGGCTTGAATGGCCTGAGGACAATCTGAGGGAGCTAACGTGAGATAACTTCCCTGCAAAAGGCTCTAACTTGCAGCCTGACAAAGGACACAACTCACACAACAAAGGATTGAGCAAATACCAAAGGAGAGCTGGCTGGCTTCGACCTGGCCCCTCCCCGCTGCCAGAGGCAGAGATGCAGGCGAGTAACAGCCAGAGCCGGAAGGCAAGGGGCTGCTCCATTCTCAGGCCCAGAGACCAGAATCTTCCACCAAACTGTGAGCAGGCTCCTAGTTGCTAACCACGTCTTCCTGGGATCCTGGATGGTTGACATCTGCCAGGAGGGTCGCAGCCTGAGATCTGCTCCCCAGAGGAGACACACAGCACACCTGAGACCGTGATCTCACAGCACACCCTGGAAACCAGTGGGTGGGACCGGGAAGGTGATTAAGATGCACGGCCCACCTGGGGCAGTGCGCTCGCCACGCACCCAGTTGCCTGAGCTGCTCGGACCTGGGAAGGGCACAAAACACACACCCAACCGAGTGTGTGCTCCTGTGGAGTACCCGAGAACCTGAACCTGAGCAGCTCAGACCTGGGAAGTACATGAAACACAGGGCCCGCTTTGGACAGTGCCCCTGCTGAGCAACCTGGAGCTGCGGCAGACCCACTGTGGTCCACACACTGCGAGCACTCCCCACACACGCCAGTGATATTTGTTTGCTGTGTTCCTCCCTCCCCACAATACAACTGAACAAGTGAGCCTAAATAAGTGACCACCTTCACCCCCTTGTGTCAGGGTGGAAATTAGATACTGAAGAGACTTCCAGAGGAAGCCAAAAGAAACAAAGAGGGAACCACTCTGGAAGTGACAGGTGCAACAAATGAAAACCCTGTAGTTAATTAACACTGACTATGCGTTGGAGGGGAGAAGGCAATGGCACCCCACTCCAGTACTCTTGCCTGGGAAATCCCATGGACGGAGGAGCCTGGTAGGCTGCAGTCCATGGGGCCGCTAAGAGTCAGACACGACTGAGCGACTTCACTTTCACTTTTCACTTTCATGCATTGGAGCAGGAAATGGCAACCCACTCCAGTGTTCTTGCCTGGAGAATCCCAGGGACGGGGGAGCCTGGTGGGCTGCCGTCTATGGGGTCACACAGAGTCAGGCACGACTGACTTAGCAGCAGCAGCAGCAGCATGCATTGGAGGGGGCCTATAGACCTTAAGAACAAGTACAAGCTGGAACAAGGAACTATCTGAAATGGAACTGACCCCACACTGCCCACAACAGCTCCAGAGAAACTCATAGGTATACTTTTACTATTATCACTTTTTAATTTTTTTTTAAATTTAAGTCCTTTGTTACAACTTTAATTTTCATTAGTATAACCTACTATTACCTTGCAAAAAAAGACCCTATTTTTAAAGCAAATTTCATATATATTTTTTTATAATTTTTGTGATTGATTTTGTTTTGTATTTTTAATATTGTATTTTTGAGAGTCTAACCTTTACTCTAGATTTTTAATCTTTGCTTTTGGTATTTGTTATCAATTTTGTACCTAAATTTAAGAATCTAATGTTCAGTATTCATTTTCACTTAAGGGTGTGATTACTGGCTTGATTGCTCTCTCCCCTTTTGACTCCCCCTCTTCTCCTCCTGGTCACCCCTATCTCCCTCCTCCCTCTTCTCTTCTTCATGTAACTCTGTGAACCTCTCTGGGTGTCCCTCACTGTGAACTGTTTCACCATTAACCTAGATGTTTTATCATCTGTGCCATATGAATGGAGACATCTTGACGCTACTGTAAGAATAAGACTGAAAACCAGAGGCAGGAGGCTTATCTCCAAAACTTGAGAGCACCAGAGAACTGCTGATTCCAGGGAACATTAATAGACCAGAGCTCACCCAAAAGCCTCCATACCTACACTGAAACTAAGCTCCACCCAAGAGCCAACAAGTTTCAGAGCAAGACATTCCATGCAAACCTCCAGCAAAGCAGGAACACAGCCCTGAGCATTAAAAGATTGGTCAACCACCTGCAAAAGAATGAAACTAGAACACTTTCTAACACCATACACAGAAATAAACTCAAAATGGATTAAAGATCTAAATCTAAGACCTGAAACTATAAAACTCCTAGAGGAAAACACAGGCAAACACTCTCTGACATAAATCACAGCAAGATCCTCAATGACCCACCTCCCAGAGTAATGGAAATAAAAGCAAAAATAAACAAATGGGACCTAATTAAATTTAAAAGCTTTTGCACAATGAAGGAAACTATAAGCAAGGTGAAAAGACAGCCTCAGAATGGGAGAAAATAATAGCAAATGAAGCAACTGACAAAGAATTAATTTCAAAAATATACAAGCAGCTCATGCAGCTCAATACCAGAAAAATAAATGACCCAATCAAAAACTGGGCCAAAGAACTAAACAGACATTTCTCCAAAGAAGACATACAGATGGCTAACAAACACATGAAAAGATGCTCAACACCACTCATGATCAGAGAAAGGCAAATCAAAACCACAATGAGGTACCATCTCACGCCAGTCACAATGGCTGCCATCCAAAAGTCTACAAGCAATAAATGCTGGAGAGGGTGTGGAGAAAAGGGAACCCTCTTGCACTGTTGGTAGGAATGCCAACTAGTACAGCCACTATGGAGAACAGTGTGGAGATTCCTTAAAACCTGGAAATAGAACTGCCAAACGACCCAGCAATCCCACTGCTGGGCATACACACTGAGGAAACCAGAATTGAAAGAGACACATGTACCCCAATGTTCATTGCAGCACTGTTTATAATAGCCAGGACATGGAAGGAACCTAGATGTCCATTGGCAGATGAGTGGATAAGAAAGTTGTGGTACATATACAGAAGGGAATATTACTCAGCTATTAAAAAAAGAACGCATTTGAATCAGTTCTAATGATGTGGATGAAACTGAAGCCTATTATACAGAGTGAAGTAAGTCAGAAAGAGAAACGCCAATACTGTATATTAACGCAAATATATGGAATTTAGAAAGATGGTAACGATGACCCTATATGCGAGGCAGCAAAACAGACACAGATATAAAAAACAGACTTTTGGACTCTTGGGGAGAAGGCAAGGGTGCGATGATTTGAGAGAATAGCACTGAAACATGTATATTACCATACATGAAACAGATGACCAATCCACGTTGGATGCATGAAACAGGGCACTCAAAGCCGGTGCACTGGGACAACCCAGAGGGAGGGGGTGGGGAGGGAAGTGAGAACGGGTTCAGGATGGGGAACACGTGTACACCCGCGGCTGATTCATGTCAATGTATGGCAAAAACCACAATATTGTAATCAGCCTCCAATTAAAATAAATTAATTCAAAAATTATTTCAACTAGATTAGTTTCTTCCTAATACCTCTCTGACTGGATCCACTAAAGAGCAGGGGACTTGGTACAGCTGAAGGGTGATGCTCAAGGTAGCCCTGGAATACTGCAGGCTTCCCAGGTGGCTCAGCAGAAAGAGAATCATCCTGCAACACAGGAGACAGAGACGACTACGGTTTGATCCCTGGGTCAGGAAAATCCCCTAGAGGAGGGCATGGCAACCCAATCCAATATTCTTGCCTGGAGAATCCCATGAACAGAAGAGCTTGGCAGGCTATAGTCCACAAGGTTGCAAAGAGTCGGACATGACTGCAGCAACTGAGCATGCACGCAGGCTGGCATACTACAGAGACTATGAGGGCAGTAAGAAGCGGGGGCAATAACCGGACAGAATGTCTGTAGGGCTAATGACACTTCTGGCGCAGTGCACTCGTGTTCCTCAAGGGACAAACAGCCTAACTAACCTACACTCCTCTCACTAGTGTCGTAGTTAGGCAAACAGCTTTTAAGCCAGAAAGCCTAGGGTCAGAACTTGAGCACTTTTTTCATATCCACAACCCTTCATCTGGAATCCTAAGAAAACTCAGAAGGAAATATTGTGAATATACTGAATACTGTGTACATTTCCGTCCTTTATTTTGCTCATCTTTGCATGAAATGTTCCCTTTGTATCTCTAACTTTCTTGAAGAGATCTCTGTAATCTTTCACATTCAATGGTACACAATGGGATATTGTTTACTATTTTCAGTGGGATCTAAGACAGCAGTTCATAATTAAGCACAGTCACATTTCTGTAGCAACGCCTATAAATATTTATGTCAAATGGAACCAACAAAAGTAACTCTTAAGCCTCACATCAGTTCAGGTCAGTTTTGCTGCCAAATAAATCTGTACCAAACATACAAAAAAAAAAACAAAAAAACACCTAAACTTGTGCTTTCCAAAGCTCTAGGGTATTAGAGTTGTTTATATGGGATGGTGGGGTGACTGTTTATATGCAAGCAAATCATTAAATCTCTCTAGGCATCAATCCCCTCTGCAAAAGGAAAACAGGTCACATGAATTGTGAAGATTCAATGAAATACTGAACTAGTTAAGGAACATAAATAATCACTTTTAGTACACAGCAACCACTCAGGAAATGGGGCTTCCCTAGGGACTTAGATGGTAAAGAATCTCCTGCAATGTGGGAGACCTGGGTTCGATCCCTGGGTCATGAAGAGCCCCTGGAGAAGGGAATGACTACCCACTCCAGTATCTTGCCTGTAGAATCCCATGGACAGAGGAGCCTGGTGGGCTACAGTCATGGGACTGCAATGAGTTCGACATGACTGAGCAACAAATATACACAGTAAGCTTTCAGGAAATACTGGCAAATCTTTACTCAGCAATGCATTACATGCTCAGAAGCAGTCTATGTGTACCACAGCCCATGCCATAGGATCCACGCGTTCCTTCTGATCTACGGTACACTGCTCTATTGTTTTTACTATGTCTTTCTTGTCTCTTTTCTACAGAGGCCACAGAGGAGGCTAAGGTTCATGAGATGGACCCGCGTTAAGGGTGGAGAAATAGGCTTATCAGATACAGCCCTGACAGCTGAATAATACTTGGATCATTTAAGCTACACCTGACCCTTTCTTAAGAGCATAGGAACTTTCTTCCTCACAGGCAGCCTTTCACTCATTAAAGAGTGGGCTCATCCACTCCACTCTCAAATCAGAAGTCTAGGCCACCCCATTTTGATCCTGGACCCTGCAGTAAACACCTCACCCAGTCCCCTCATGCCTCTGGCTACTGCTTTACCTATAATCCATTTACCATGCAGGGGACACAGCAATCTTTTAAAATATAAATCAGATCACTTCACGCCCCTGCTTAAATTCTTCCATGTGGTTCTCCATGCACTTTAAATCTGAAGGCCCCAAGCCTCTGGGGCCTGGTGTGTCTGGCCCCAGCCTGTCTCTCCACCAGCTCACACCTTCTCCCCACTGTCCTCCTCCTGCTAGTCTCCCAGCTCCTAGAACCTTACAGACCTCAATACAGCTCAGGACATCAGCAGAGCCATCTTCTGCCTACACTGCTCTCTTCTCTCCCATCCCTGGCACCCTTCAACACAGTGTCAGCCTAGAGTCACCTCCTCGGACACTTCCAACCACCTACTCCAATGGAGGTTCTGCCTGTTACTCTCAGGACCCTGCATCTTTCCTTCAGAGTATTTAAAACACTTTTAAAGTATATTATTAATTTATGCAGGGTTTGCCTGACTGCACTAACAAACAATATACTCCATGAAAGCCGAGGACTATTATCTTGTTTACTGTGGCATCTCCTGGGTCTGGCAAATAGTAGGTACCAAATTACTTACGGAATAAATGAATGAACAAATCAATGTAAAGGTGACCTCTGACCTACTATTTCTTATCAAATTACTTCTGTAATCAGAACTTTACAAATAGGACATGATCAGGAAGTTTACTTACAGGTCAGATATCTGGAATGGGTTAAATATACAAATGGTGGCTGCTGCTGCTGCTGCTAAGTTGCTTCAGTTGTGTCCGACTCTGTGCAACCCCATAGATGGCAGCCCACCAGGCTCCCCTGTCCCTGGGATTCTCCAGGCAAGAATACTGGAGTGGGTTGCCATTTCCTTCTCCAATGCATGAAAGTGAAAAGTGAAAGTGAAGTCGCTCAGTCGTGTCAGACTCTTCACAACCCCATGGACTGCAGCCTACCAGGCTCCTCCACCCATGGGATTTTCCAGGCAAGAGTACTGGAGTGGGGTGCCATTGCCTTCTCTGACCAATGGTGGCCAAGTTCCCAGATGAGTCCATTAAAAGGGGTTCTGATTACCAACTCCAATGTAGGGAAGAAGGTTGCTTCACATGTGGGAGCCAGTGTACAATAAAGCGTGTACTGTAGATTAGAATACACACACAGAACACACGGCTGTGTGTTCACAGCTCAGTGCAATTCCGACACTATGTACCGGAGACAACACAGATTCCACAGGCAAAGGGCTCAGTCTGACAATACCATCCCCACTTCAGACCAGCTACAAGCCCAGATTGTTACATGTAGCACATCTGACCCACCACCTACAGACTGCAAGTTCTCCTGAGCCCCTTCTTGTGTTCAACTAATTTGCTCAAGTGGCTCATGGAACTCAAAAAATCCGTTTACTTCCTAGAGCACCAGTTTATTCTAAAAGGTTGTAACTCGGGAACAGTCAGATGGAGGACATGCAGAGGGCAAGGCATGTGGGAAGCAGAGAGGACCCTGCACCCCCTCTCTGGGCCCCACTCTTGCAGCACCTCCACATGCTCACCAACCCAGAAGCTGTCCAAACCAAACCGCTCCTCTGTGGGGTTTCAAAGGTTTCCTCACACAGGCATAATTGAGTACATCTGCCCTTTCCAGCTGTGAAAAGAAGCGAAGCCAAAAGCAAAGGAGAAAGGAAAGATATAAGCATCTGAATGCAGAGTTCCAAAGAATAGCAAGGAGAGATAAGAAAGCCTTCCTCAGTGATCAATGAAAGAAATAGAGGAAAACAACAGAATGGGAAAGACTAAAGATCTCTTCAAGAAAATTAGAGATACCAAGGGAACATTTCATGCAAAGATGGGCTCAATAAAGGACAGAAATGGTATGGACCTAACAGAAGCAGAAGATATTAAGAAGAGGTGGCAAGAATACACAGAAGAACTGTACAAAAGAGAGCTTCACGACCCAGATAATCATGATGGTGTGATCACTTATCTAGAGCCAGACATCCTGGAATGTGAACTCAAGTGGGCCTTAGAAAGCATCACTACGAACAAAGCTAGTGCAGGTGATGGAATTCCAGTTGAGCTCTTCCAAATCCTGAAAGATGATGCTGTGAAAGTACTGCACTCAATATGCCAGCAAATTTGGGAAACTCAGCAGTGGCCACAGGACTGGAAAAGGTCAGTTTTCATTCCAATCCCAAAGAAAGGCAATGCCAAAGAATGCTCAAACTACCACACAGTTGCACTCATCTCACATGCTAGTAAAGTAATGCTCAAAATTCTCCAAGCCAGGCTTCAGCAATACACGAACCGTGAACTTCCTGATGTTCAAGCTGGTTTTAGAAAAGGCAGAGGAACCAGAGACCAAATTGCCAACATTTACTGGATCATCAAAAAAGCAAGAGAGTTCCAGAAAAACATCTATTTCTGCTTTATTGACTATGCCAAAGCCTTTGACTGTGTGGATCACAATAAACTGTTGAAAATTCTGAAAGAGATGGGAATACCAGACCACCTGACCTGCCTCTTGAGAAATTTGTATGCAGGTTAGGAAGCAACAGTTAGAACTGGACATGGAACAACAGACTGGTTCCAAATAGGAAAAGGAGTACATCAAGGCTGTATATTGTCACCCTGCTTATTTAACTTATATGCAGAGTACATCATGAGAAATGCTGGGCTGGAAGAAGCATAAGTTGGAATCAAGACTGCCGGGAGAAGTATCAATCACCTCAGATATGCAGATGACACCATCCTTATGGCAGAAAGTGAAGAGGAACTAAAAAGCCTCTTGATGAAAGTGAAAGAGGAGAGTGAAAAAGTTGGCTTAAAGCTCAACATTCAGAAAACGAAGATCATGGCATCTGGTCCAAACACTTCATGGGAACAGATCAGGAAACAGCGGAAACAGTGTCAGACTTGATTTTTTGGGGTCCAAAATCACTGCAGATGGTGACTGCAGCCATGAAATTAAAAGATACTTACTTCTTGGAAGGAAAGTTATGACCAACCTAGATAGCATTTTAAAAACCAGAGACATTATTTTGCCAACAAAGGTCCGTTAGGTCAAGGCTATGGTTTTTCCAGTAGTCATGTATGGATGTGAGAGCTGGACTGTGAAGAAAGCTGAGTGCCGAAGAATTGATGCTTTTGAACTGTGGTGTTGGAGAAGACTTGAGAGTCCCTTGGACTACAAGGAGATCCAACCAGTCTATCCTAAAGGAGATCAGTCCTGGGTGTTCATTGGAAGTACTGATGCTAAAGCTGAAACTCCAGTACTTTGGCCACCTCATGCGAAAAGTTGACTCATTGGAAAAGACTCTAATGCTGGGAGGGATTAGGAGCAGGAGGAGAAGGGGACGACAGAGGATGAGATGGCTGGATAGCATCACCGACTCGATGGACATGGGTTTGGGTGAACTCTGGGAGTTGGTGATGGACAGGGAGGCCTGGCGTGCTGCAATTCATGGGGTCGCAAAGAGTCGGACACGACTGAGCAACTGAACTGACTGACTGACTGCCCTCTCCAGAGGTCAGGAGATAGGACTGAACTATCCAGTCCTCTAATCACAAGGTTGGTTCTCCTGGCAACTAGTTCCCACTCAAGGATGCTTTCCAAGTCACTTCACTAACAGAAAAGACACCTTTATTTCTCTCATCTTTGAAGAAATTCTAAGAGTTTTAGGAGTTCTATGCTAGAAACAGGGGCTATGTTTAATGTAATATTTCTTATTATAAATCACCATATCACACCCAAGAATATCTGTTTCAATACACTGTGTAGTTGGATCATTTTTGATGGCACAACCTAAATTCTGGGGAAAGGGGGTCACTTACTTGCCAGTACCTCTTGTGTTCACAAGAGTACTTCAGACAACAGACGGCAACAGGAACTCACATGGAGAATCAACTAGTGGGGGGGACCACATAAATGGAGAAATAAAAGGAAAACAGGAATAAAAAACAAACGGAATACTTCAAAGATGACCAGCTGTTCCTGTGACTGGTCAGTGGAAGCCACCATTATTTTATCATGTCTGTTTCCATGTCTGTTTGACTGTCTGATGGTGACTTGTAAGTTTTCAGAGAGCAGGAGCCACAACATGTACATTTTCCCATGTTCTGCAAACTCTTAGCATAGTATTATGTGTCCTAATTACTCCAAAGAACTGGCCTTTGCTTGGTGTGCCTTATACCCAGGATATGCCATAATGACTAGCACTATATTAATTTGCAGTTATTTATATATTGAATATCAACATTCTAAAGTCTTTTTATGGGCATATGTATTTTCATTGTGTTCACATACTGTCTCCTTAGCCAGACACATTTACATCTTCAGAAGATAAATTTTTAAAAGAAGAAAAGGGCAGAACACCAAGAAAAGCTAAAAAATTTCATCAAGATGAGGAAGTCCAAAATGTAAAACGAGGACTTCCCTGCTTGTTCAGTGGTTACGAATCCACCTGCCAACGCAGGGGACCCAGGTTCAGTCCCTGGTCCAGGAAGATCCCACACGTCGCAGGGCAACTAAGCTCGTGCACCACAACTACTGAAGCTCACGTGCTCTGCAACAGGAGAATCCACGGCAAGGAGAAGCCCACACACCACAGCTGGAGAACAGCCCCACCCACCACTGTAGAGAAAAGCCCTCGCAGCAACGAAGACTCAGCGCAGCCCAGAATAAACAAAGAAACGAAAAGGTCCACATGCAAAGGTAAAACGAGCTGAGGTTCCTGAGAAAAGCCAACTACAGTGAAAAGGGGATTCTGTAGAGCAGAAAGGAAAAGGCCGCTGTACGTGTTCTATTATTAAGAGACAGGGAGATACAGACTCATTCAATGACAACTTTTTTTGTCCTAGAAAGGACAAATCAAAATTGTTTTGTTTTAAAATTAGAAAAAACATTTTGTTTTTTTTAAATTTTTAAATTTTGTTCTTAAATTAGAAAAAAAAAATTAGAAAAAACAAAATAAAACTCTATTCCAGAAGGATGAACAAGTCGATATAAGAGGAAACTAAAGACTGAGACATTCCAGGAAACGAGGGTATCTAGGTGCTTAGTGTCAGTTAAATTCCCCAAAGGCAGTACTGTATTTCACAGCACTGTTCTCCAACCTTCTTCATATCATGGCACACACAGAAAATACTAACATTTGTCTGGCCCACTGTAGTACCCTATGGTAAAGAATACCAGTCTTTGGAAGCTCCCTGGTTGGCCAGCTTGGGAGCTCTGGCTACAAGGGCCAAAAGAATCCATTTCTTATGTGCCTGTAAGAATTCCCATCGCCCCAGTACTTGGATACTATAAGAATTGGAAAGCTGACCTAGGATCAAAGGAGATATGGCTACATCCTAGCCTGTGTTCACACGTTCATCAAGAATATGCAAGCCTAGCTGTCTTTGCAGTGGATTGAATCATGGTCTTCAAACAGATATAACCATGCACTAATGCCAGGAATCTGTGAATGTGACCTTCTCTGGAAAAAGAATCTCTGTAGCGTTATCAAGTTAAGGATTTCATGATGAGATCCATCCCAGATTTAGGGTAGCCCTACATCCAATGATGTATTAAAAAGCAGAGACATCATTTTGCCTAACAAAGGTCTGTTTAGTCAAAGCTACGTTTTTTTCCAGCAGTCATGTATTGATGTGAGAGATGGACTGTAAAGAAGGCTGAGCACCGAAAAATTGATGCTTTCAAACTGTGGTACTGGAAAAGACTCCGGAGAGTCCCTTGGACAGCAAAGAGATCAAACCAGTCAATCTTAAAGGAAATCAACCCTGAATATTCACTGGAAGGACTGACGCTGAAGCTGAAGCTCCAATACTTGGACCACCTGATGCGAAGAGCTGATTTTTCTTGGAAAAGACTCTAATGCTCAAAAAGACTGAAGGCAAAAGAAGGACACAGCAGAGAATGAGATGTTTAGATAGCATCACCAACTCAATGGACATGACTCTGAGCCAACTCCAAGAGATAATGGATAACAGAGGAGCCTGTCATGCTGCAGTCCACTGCGTAAAGAGCTGAACATGACTTAGCGACTGAACAGTAACACATCCAATGATGGGTGTCATTCTAAAAGAAAGGCAAGAGATTTGAGACTCAGGCACCAGGAAGAAGGCCATGTACAGACAGAGTTCAGAGTTCTGTAACTGTCAGAAGATGGAAGAAGCGAGGAAGAACTCACCCTCTGAAGAAGGGAGTAGGGCCCAGCCAACACCATAATTTGGACTTTGGGCCTCCAGAACTGTGAGAGAATTAATTTCCCTACAGGAGCCCCAAGAAACTAAGATAATCCTCTTTTTCTTTTGCTGACAGACAAAAGTTTACAGGACATGCGGAAAGCAACAGAAATGTAAACATCTGGATTTCTGCAATGACCTTGACAAAAACTTGTGAAAAAGTTTGGATAAGCAACCACACCTCTCTCGTGGACTGAATTCTGGGCCAGAGTTACAAATGCAGCCTGAGACTGCTGCTCAGCAGAATCCCTCTGCTTCCCATCAGAATGGAAGTTCCTTGAGAGAAGGGCAGTTTTTGCCTGTTTTGTTCACTGCTACATCCCAGTGCCTAGAACTGTGGCAGTACAACATCAGGGTTTTCACCATATGAGCCAATTTATTACCTTTGTGTTCTCGTCTTGATCTGGCTTCTGTTTTCTTTTTTTACTTCGGCTGTGAAACTGTACCACTTCTACCAGCTCCCTGTCATTCCTTGGGGGAGAGCAGGCTGCTGCAGCTCCAGAGACTACAGGTCCTACAGGAGAACCATTGGGGGTCACAGCAGGAGCACCCTGCAGCTCTTCCTGGAGCTCCTGGAAGAAGCTGGCAGCATTCTTCCTCTGGCCTCTGACAAGAGATTCGGGTTGGGGAGCTGGCTCTGTTGCCAAGGATGCCAGGGTCCCCGTACCTCTCTTCTTCTCTCTCTTTTTTCTGACTCTTTTCTCTTCTGTTTCATCTTCTGTCTCTCCTGTTTGTTTGAACACAAAAAGGAAAAATAAATACTTTGTGCTTCAGCTGTCACCAATATCAAATCATATGAATGCACACATCCATATGTCACAGTTTACAAACACCCAGAAATACACACAAAGAAAATATTTGTTTTTCTTCGGAGGGTCGTATCCAATATCTGCACAATTCAGAGACTCCAAAGCACTTAGTCATCTTTTCCCAAGGTAATTACATTCATGTCTTTGACTCTTAGTACAATTACCTAGTCCTTACCTTGGTCCTGACTAAAAGTGTCATCATGACAACACCCCAGGAACTGGTAATCCTAGCTGGCTCACAGTCTGTACCAAAAATGTAAGTACATCCACCACTGCTTCTTTTTAACACTCTCTAGGGTTACAGGTGGGTACCATAGTCTTCCTATTTCCTTTCATGGTTATAAACTAAAATGAATCTAAGACAACTAGCTTAATTTGAAAGGCTTTGAAAGTGAAAAAGTGAAAGCCGCTCAATTGTGTCCAACTCTTTGTGACACCATGGACTCCTCTGTCCGTGGAATTTTCAGGCAAGAACACTGGAGTGGGCAGTCATTTCCTTCTGTAGGGGACCTTCCTAACCCAGGGATCGAATCCGGGTCTCTTGCATTGCAGGCAGATTCTTTGCCATCTGAGCCACCAGGGAAGCCCAAGATCAACCTAAGACAATTGGCTAAATTTGAATCCCTTTATTTGCAACTAATATACCTCCCCTTTATTTTAACTGTTTAAACTCTGACCAGTCACCTGAAGGTTCGGACAAGAACTCTAGGCCTCACTACTGACTGACAGTATGAATATCACAGGGCTCTCTAAATATTAGCTGAGTATTTATGCTTGTTTGTATTTTCTCAGATTTTTATTCAGTAAATGTGTATCAGACTTCTTTACCACTGGACGCGACCCCAGTGGTCAGTGGTAAAGAATGCACCTTGCAATGTAGGGGACACATACTTGATACCTGCTTCTGGAAGATTCCACATGCTGTGGGGCAACTAAGCCTGTGGGCCACAACGACTGAGCCCACGAACTGCGACTACTGACGCCTGTGCGTCTAGAGCCTGTGTTCTGCAACAAGAGAAGTCCCCACAAGGAGAAGCCAGAGCACCACCACTAGAGAAGAGCTCTTGCTCATGCTCACCGCAACTAGAGAAAAGCCCAGGTAGGTGCAGCATTGAAGACCCAGTGCAGCCAAAACTTAAATTTAAAATACAAACCTTTAATAAGAAAACATATGTATTTAGAGTCGATGAGAAAACCTTGGTCAAGATGTGGAGTAGAAGGATGTATGCTCATCTCCTCCTGCAAGAGTACCAAAATTGCAACTAGCTGTTGAACAATCATTGACAGGAAGATGCTGGAACTCACCAAAAAAAAAAGACACCCCATGTCCAAAGACAAAGAAGAAGCCACAGCCAGATGTAGGAGGGGTGCAAACACAATAAAATCAAAACCCATACCCGCTGGGTGGGTGACCCACAGACTGGAGAACAATAAAACCAAAGAAGTTCTCACACTGCTGTGAAGGTTCTGAACCCCACGTCAGGCTTCCCAGCCTGAGGATATAACACAAGAACTTGGAATCCCCAGGGAATCTGGCCTTGAGGGCCAGTGGGATTTGATTACAGGCCTTCCAAAGGACTGAAAGAAACAGAGACTCCAGTCTTTGGAGGTCACAAACAAAATTTTGTACATACCAAGACCCAGAGGAGAGGAGCAATGACTTCAAAGGATACTGAACCTAAAGTACCTGCTAGTGTGGGAGGGCCTCCTCGGGAGGTGCGGGTTGGCAGGGGCTCACCACAGGGACGGAGGCACTGGAAAGTCTCCCTTAGAGTAAACTCTCCTGGAGTTTGCCATTAACCCTACAGTAGAGCCCTCAGACCCCAGGGCTGGGATGCCTCAGGCCAACTACCAGGGAGGCAGTGCAACCCCACCCATCAGTAGACAATTGGATCAAAGCTTTACTGAGCAAGGCCCTGCCCATCAGAGCCAGACCTAGTCCCTCCTATCAACAAAAGCTTGAGTAAGAGACAGTTGCTCAGTTGTGTTTGACTCTTTGCAACCCCATTTTGTCATAATAAAAATGACAAATAATATACAAGGGAACTGCCATCAGGCTATAAGCTGATTTCTCAACAGAAACTCTACAAGCCAGAAGGGAATGGCATGACATATTTAAAGTGATGAAAGAGAAGAACCTACAACCAAGAATACTCTATCCAGTAAGACTCTCCTTCAGATATGATGGAGAAATTAAAAGCTTTCCAGACAAGTAAAAGTTAAGAGAATTCAGCACTATGGAACCAGCTTTACAACAAATGCTAAATGAACTTTCGGCAGGAAACACAAGAAAAGGGAAAGACCTATACAATTAAGACAATGGTAATAATATAGGAGGATATTATTATATTATATACAGTAATAAAATAATATGATCATACATATAGGTCCTTCGATGTAAATGGATTAAATGCACCAACCAAAAGACACTGGGTGGGTGAAAAATGTGCATGTATGCACTTCCACTTATCACATCACTCTACTTGATCCCCCCTAAATTCTATGTAATTATTTTATATTGTTAATCATGTTCCCATTACGACTTGCAATTGTAATTATCTTTTACTTTTTGTCTGGCTATTGACTGTGAAAACTGATAAACATCTTTTACTTTGTAATTATGTAACTACTACTCACTTAACACTATTGTATCATGATTGGTCAACAGAAAAATAATAGAACTCTGTATCACCAAAACTAGGATCTAGTAGAAAAACCTGTAATCACTTTTTAAAATCCAGATGCATATCAGAATTATCTTGAATTTTTTTGAAAAATACAAATGCTCAGGTAGTTTTTTTCTTCAGAGCTCCAGATATGTTTCTAATGAGCACTCAAGTTTAAAAACAATAAGACTATAGATGATCTTTTACTTTTCACCTAGTTTCACTTTTTCTATTTCATAGTCAGTGCTCCCGTTTCATTTAGTTTATGTTCTCCAATTTCTCCATTTCTTTCCTTCTAAAAAACTTTTGTATACATATGTATAATATATATATTTAAGAAAACTTGAGTTTTTGCCTAACTAAAAAAATTACATTTTGATTCCACTTGTTTGACTTAGTATAAACAGAATGCTAGATTTCTAATTAAAAAATAGATATGCACAAGCAACAAAGGTTTACTGTATAGCACATAGAACTATAGTCAATATCTTGTAATAACCTATGATGGAAAATAATTTCAAAAAATAATATGTGTATTTGTATAAATAACCTTGCTGTGCACCTGAAACATTGTAAGTCAACTATATTTCAATAAAATACACACATTAAATAAAGAGCCAACTAAACTTTGGCTTTAGGGATATAAAAACAAGTAGATACTGCCCATGTCTTCAGAGCTCCAAGTTCCAGCCTGTGTTAATACAAACTATATTTAGGATTCTGCAGATACAGTCTTCTCTAGGACTTCTCAAGGTCAGAGACTAAGTCTTCTCTGTCTTCCAACATTTCCAAAGGCCCAGAGATACTCTGTCCACAGTACAAGTCAATACAAGTGAGGGAGGTGGAGACAGACAGTGTGGGGCTTAGAACCCAAGCTCTTCAAGTTACTAGCTGGGTGAACTTCCAAGTTTTTTAACTTCTAGTGCTTATTTCTACAATAATGCTATTTGTCTTGTAATAATAGTATCAATGACAATATCTATTTCATAGAATTGTTGTGATAATTAAATGAGTATATACATGTAAAGTATGGAGTATATGGTAAAACCGCAATGCTTTTTTAGCTATTATTTTTATTCCAAGCTATGTAATGAGCTTAGAATTTTGAGCAACTGGCTCCAAAATAAAACAGCAACATCACACTACAAATTGAAGAAATGTGTTTGACCTATACGGCACTAATGCCTAATGATTTCTGGTGCATGAAGGAGTGTCATCTTCCCTGGGGCAAATTCTTCAGAGTGTGTAGAATTGGCTCCTTGCTGAAGTGCCAGGAGTTCCCAGCCTTTAATGGATAATTTTCCTTTTCCGCAATCAAGATGAAGGAAGGCGAGCATAAGTCAGCCAACTCAAGGCTGAAAGGTCGTGAAAAGCTTCATGTGAAACCGTTCTCTGAAGTCACTAAAAGACTGGGTCCCAAAGCGACAAGGTGCCACCAATGCCCGAGGGTCAGGCGGATCTGGGGGTGCGTGGGGGAAAGGGGCTTGCCCGAGGTCGGGAGTGAGAAAGGACGCTATTTCCAGAGCATGAGGTCCTGTGCACATCTCCTCGTTAAGTCTGAAAGCCTTAATGCTTTCGACAAGCAAGCCGGTTGGCCCCCACACTCAGGAACGAGTTGGGACATCTGATTCATAGAAAGACTCACAAACCCCGGTCGTAGGCGAGGGGAGGGTGCAGGACCCATTATCTGAACCAGGTTGTACGAGCCGAAGGGTGCTCCAGGAGCCTGAGGCCAGCCAGGTACGGGGTCCTCAAGTCGGCTCTCCACGTGGGCTCCGAGGCCCCGCACTCACCAAAGTCGTAGAGGTTCTGGAGCAAAGAGTCCAGAAGGGCCTGAGAACCGGGAGGCCCAGAGATCGCCAACCGGGTCTCCTGAGCCATCGTGAGGCCAGCGGGCCGCAGCAAGACAGGGCAGATCTTGCGGACCTCCCGCCGCTCGGCGTCCGCTTCCGGTTTCCGACGGGCTGCGCGCGCCGCAAGTCCCTGCGCGGCTTCCGTCCTGGTTAAGATGGCGGCGCCCGGGGTCCTGTGGAGCGGCCGTAGAGGGTGCTGCCGCCCTAGGCGAGGTCGGGCCGCCCCGCGCGGAAGAACCGCCCACAGCAGCACTGCTTAGCAAAGAATCGCAGGCCACGCCCGGGACAACAGCCGCAGCATGGATCATTCCAGTTCATCCAACTCTTGTTTCTCCGTTGGCTCCACCAGTCCCGGGGCTGTCGTGCTTCTCTACTCGGTATGCGCCCAGGGGAGCGAGGCCGGGGCGGGGCTGCGAGAGGACCCGCTTCTCTTGGTCCCGGGTTCCTCCGGGCTGCGACCCGAGGTCCGAAGGAGTGGGTCCGAGATCCCCAGAGGAGAGACTAGGTGATTGATTTGGTTTCCAGGGCGACGGTGTATCTCGGTGTGTGTGAACGTCAGTATGCTTTTAGAAGTTTGTCTTGGTGATGGTTCCTGCCCGCTTGTTCCTTCCCTTTCACTCCACCAGGCGTGGGGCCTTCAGGAAGCCTCTGACACAAAAACCAGGGAATAGAGTTGGGAATCTCCCTCTCTAGCGAGGGCGTGTCGAACTACCTTTTGGTTGATTTCTCGAACCGGAGAATCCTGCGGGTCTGACCCAACCTGAGGTAGCCTGTGGTTCCCCATCCCGCTCTTTTGCAGGTGTGATATTCCTGGGAGAAAAAGTATTTGGCTTGTATGTGTGCATCGAGTTTCTAAGACTTCTAATCTAAGAAGATTTGGAGCTTCTGGAAATTTTTATTGTGTTTCTGTCTCTGTCCATCATTGTACTTTTCCCACAAGTGATTTTTAAAGACAGCTAATGGCACCCGACCTCCCTACAATTGGCCTTTTCACCGCCTAAACCCCTTCTCCTGATTTTAACTTTTTTGCCAACGGAATGTTGGTAACTCACTGTTTCATGAAGAAATTTTGAGGCAGAAATTTGTAGCTCTCAATATTGCACTACCCTGGGGCAATTGACTTTAAAAAAAATTAATTTTTATTTACCATAAGAAGAAATAAAAGTGCATATTTTAAAGTCATGTTATCTATGTTCTGGCTTAAATCTAAGGTTAATTTATGTAGGAACGTGGTAACAGGGAAAACGTGAAAGAGCAAAGTAAACAAGAAACTCAGTTTCAGAAAAGAATGTACATATGATAAAGAATCAACCTGCAATGCAGGTGACCCGGGTTGGATCCCTGGGTCTGGAAGATCCCCTAGGGACAGGATTGGCAACCCTCTGCAGTGTTCTTGCCTGGGAAATCGCATGGACACAGGAGCCTGGCAGGCTAGTCTATGGGGTTGCACAGAATTGGACATGACTTAGTGACTGAACAACAACAACAACAAAACCCACCTCTACCTTCAAATTGGGAAATCAGTGGAACATGGGAAAACGTCTGTTCCCTTGCTGTGAAGAGCCTGGACTTATAATTGCTGCTAATTGTCCACTCTCCTAAGGTTTATCACTTGACCTCTCTCTTCATTGACCTCACTTCATAGTTCAGTGACATATTTCAACCTTGGAATGTAGTGAAGAGGGTTACTGTGTAGCTCTGACTCCCTATAGGTAGCTTTTTCAGCCCTAAACTGGTTTATGAATTAACAGCAATTTTCCACATGTGTATTAAAGGAAGTAATTGAATTTTTATTTCCTCCGCTCACCAAAGGTAAGACTTTGGTCCACTTTTTCACGTGAAAAACTAAAGCAATTGCATGTACACTGTTACTACTTTTGAAGCTAGACAGCAACCCTCACTACTCTTAAGACTACAGTCTTTAGTTTCTTATTAACCTGAAGTTTTTCTTACTGGTTCAGACCGCCCTTATATATTTCGTTGCCAGGCTCTTAATTGTGCAACACTCTGATCTTAAGAGATGTTTTAGAAACCACTGATTGTAGCAGATGTTGCAGTAGTAGGTACCTACAGTGTTCTAGTCAGCATTGACAGGGTCCAAGATATGGAAGTTAAAGATCCACCTCTTGCCTTTAGGGACTTCACAGGAGATCATGAAAATAAATAATCATAATTAAGTGAGATAAGGGCTTCCCAGGTGGCGTTAGTAGTAAAGAACATGCCTGCCAATGCAGGAAACATAGAGATGTGAGTTGAATCCCTGGGTTGGGAAGATACCCTGGAGGAGGGCATGGCAGCCCATTCCAGTGTTCTTGCCTGCAGAACCCCATGGACTGGTGGGTTACAGTTCATCCATGGGGTCATGGAGAGTCAGACACAACTGAATCAACTTAGTACCCAGGCAAGTGAGATAAGCACAGTGATTGAAGTATGCTGAGTATGCTGTGGGAGGGATAAGGAGGAGCACCCAACCTGTCTGGGAACTTGGAGAAGGCTTCTAAGAGAATATGACACCTGAAATGAGATTTTAGATATGAATGGTAGATGAGGAAGAGGAAGACTACCCTAGATGCCAGTGTAAGAAGACCACACCCTAGCATGTTTGGGGGAACCAAAATAGACAAAGGTAGAATAAACGGAATATGAGAAGCACCGCGGGATCATGGAAAAAGCAAGAGTTCCAGAAAAACATCTATTTCTGCTTTATTGACTATGCCAAAACCTTTGACTGTGTGGATCACAATAAACTGTGGAAAATTCTGAAAGAGATGGGAATACCAGACCACCTGACCTGCCTTTTGAGAAATCTGTATGCAGGTCAGGAAGCAACAGTTAGAACTGGACATGGAACAACAGACTGGTTCCCAATAAGAAAAGGAGTATGTCAAGGCTGTATATTGTCACCCTGCTTATTTAACTTATATGCAGAGTACATCATGAGAAACGCTGGACTGGAAGAAACACAAGCTGGAATCAAGATTGCCGGGAGAAATATCATTAACCTCAGATATGCAGATGACACCACCCTTATGGCAGAAAGTGAAGAGGAACTAAAAAAGCCTCTTGATAAAAGTGAAAAAGCAGAGTGAAAAAGTTGGCTTAAAGCTCAACATTCAGAAAACGAAGATCGTGGCATCCGGTCCCATCACTTCATGGGAAATAGATGGGGAAACAGTGGAAGCAGTGTCAGACTTTATTTTTTGGGGCTCCAAAATCACTGCAGATGGTGACTGCAGTCATGAAATTAAAAGACGCTTACTCCTTTGGAAGGAAAGTTATGACCAACCTAGACAGCATATTGAAAAGCAGAGACATAACTTTGCCAACAAAGGTCCGTCTAGTCAAGGCTATGGTTTTTCCTGTGGTCATGTATGGATGTGAGAGTTGGACTGTGAAGAAGGCTGAGCACCGAAGAATTGATGCTTTTGAACTGTGGTGTTGGAGAAGACTCTTGAGAGTCCCTTGGACTGCAGGGAGATCCAACCAGTCCATTCTGAAGGAGATCAGCCCTGGGATTTCTTTGGAAGGAATGATGCTAAAGCTGAAACTCCAGTATTTTGGCCACCTCATGCGAAGAGTTGACTCATTGGAAAAGACTCTGATGCTGGGAGGGATTGGGGGCAGGAGGAGAAGGGAACGACAGAGGATGAGATGGCTGGATGGCATCACTGACTTGATGAACGTGAGTCTGAGTGAACTCCGGGAGTTGGTGATGGACAGGGAGGCCTGGCGTGCTGCGATTCATGGGGTTGCAAAGAGTCGGACACGACTGAGCGACTGAACTGAACTGAACTGAGAAGCACTGCTAAGTGATAGGCAGAGGATATTTCCTAAAGGAAGTTTATATGTTTAAATGTCCTTAAGGATAAATCTTAAACTTTATGAGGCAACCATTTATTTATTTTTTTGGCTGCGCCATGTGGGACCTGTGCAGTTTTAACCCCCAGATCGCCAGGGAAGTCCCTACAGGGCATCATTTAAGGATGATCGGATTTGTATTTTTCAAAGTCCAAGAGAACTGCTGCTGCTGCTGCTGCTAAGTCACATCAGTCGTGTCCAACTCTGTGCGACCCCATAGACGACAGCCCAACAGGCTCCTCTGTCCCTGGGATTCTCCAGGCAAGAATACTGGAGTGGGTTGCCATTTCCTTCTCCAATGCATGAAAGTGAAAAGTGAAAGTGAAGAAGACTACTAGGTTTCTCAAATGATTGTGTGGATGATCTCTTTTACTTAAGCAAAGACTGTAGAATTAGAATCTGGTTAGGGAAGGAATCTGATCTGGAAGCATGAAGATCAGTTAGGACTCTATTGCCACAATTCAGGGAAGTGATTGATGAAAGCCTGAAGTCAGGCAGTGGCAGTGAGTCTGTGGAGAAGGGAGATGGATGAGTTTGTCTGGTGCTTGGGATAGTTACATGTGGTGGCTAAGAGGCTGAAGCTGACTCCTGATTTCTGCGATAGGGCGCCTGGACAGATGATGCCACCTTTCACTGATAAGAAAGAGGAAGAGGAACAGGTTTAGTTGGGGTTATACAATAGTAATTTCAGTTTAGGATGTGGGGAGTTGGAGATGTAAGAGGCAACATTATGATTTTTAACTTGTGAATTATCATATTATGGACCCAATACATCACAAAGTATTGGGGAAACATCCAAATACAGTTAAAATATGATATTTCTAATGATATGATCTACAAATATATTTCATATGATATTTAAATATGATACCAGAGTAAAAGAGGATGATCTGGCCTTAATACATGGATATGACAGCCATCCGCAAGTAGGTTGTATCTGAAGCCATAGGTCTGCTTGGAATCTTCCAGTGATACCACAGATGAAAAGCAGACTGGGACTGGGTAATTACTGGGTGTACCCATAACCCAAGTTAGAACTTCCTATTAGAGTCTGAATGAAAAGTCTCGTCCTTTTACAGTGTCCTACAAGACTACACAGTCGGGCAACTGCTCTGTCTCTTATTTGACTCATCTTGCTCGCTGGTATTCAGCCACACTGGCCTTCTGTTTCTCAGAAGTAAGCATGCTCCCTCCTCAGAGAACTTAAAGTCCTCTCTGTACAACATGCTGTGTTTTCCCAGAACTTTGCATTGCTGGCCTTTTATTATTATTATTATTATTATTATTATTATTATTATTATTATTGAGATCCCAGCTCAAGCATCATCTCCTCAAAGAGACCTTACCCCCACCACACACTCAGTCTAAAGTAGCTCTCCAATCACTCTTGATTAGTTACTGTTTTATTTTCTTTATATTCTGTCTTCAGTGTTATGCTACAACAGTCTTATCCTGACTTTCAAAGCTCATTAACTTGTATGAAGTTTGCAACCCTATGGTTAAAACACTGCTATTATTAAAAATTAAAGATTATTATATAAATTTCCATTAAATAAATTCTGTTAAAAATAGTTAATACAACTCAGCACTTCCTCATTAGTTTACTAAATTTCACTGTTATGCTCTTGAAGTTATTTATGTCACACTGTAAGGTGGAAATCCTAAAGTACAGTGGCTCCTTCCATCTCCTCCTAACTGTGTTTAGTAAGGTTGTGTTGGTAGCTTGAGGCTTCCCCGGTGGCGCTAGTGGTAAAGGACCCGCCTGCCAATGCAGGAGAGGTAAGAGACAGAGGTTCGATTCCTGGGTCGGGAAGACCCCCTGGAGGAGGGCATGGCAACCCGCTCCAGTACTCTTGCCTGGAGAATCCCATGGACAGAGAATCCCATGACACATAAGTCCGTAGGGCCGCACAGAGTCAGATACGATGAAGCACCTTAGCACGCATACAGGCATTGGTAGCTTGAAACTTGCCACGGTGGGAGGGTATAGACCACAGACACTGGCACATGCTATAAAGCAAGGCTCTCCCGTAGATGCACCTTTACCAGCATGCTCCTGGTGGACTTCCTAGTGAACCTGTCTTGTTTCTTTGTTGTTTATCTCCTTAAGGGCAGGCACAGTCAGCCCCCTCAGGGCACATTTCCTGTCTGCCTTGTTCAGGCTGTATTCTTAGCCTGTAGAACAGTGCCGGGTATATTTGGGGCTCTCAGTCACTGTTGAGTGAATGGGCCCACCAGAGCAGTTGTAATGGAGATACAGGTAGAGGCTTGCTGTACAAAGTAAGATAGGGAAGACAGTAGCGGAAAAACACTTCACCTCAGTCTTCTGACTTGGACTCCTCATTGTATTTTGGTCCTGTGAGTATTTATTTTAGGATGGAAAATACTTGTCCAGCAAGACGTGGGGAAGGCCAGTTAAGGAGCAGTAACACTCAACCCTGGCTGCATGTTGGAAATATTTAAAGTACTTTCAAAAATACTTCTGATACACAGGTAGCACTCACAGACCAAAGTAATCAGGAATCTTTGGGAGGGCCTGGGTATCAGAATTTTTTTTAAGTCGTGTCGTGTCGTGAAGTCTCTCAGTCGTGTCCGACTCTTTGCGACCCCATGGACTGTAGCCTACCAGGCTCCTCCCTCCATGGGATTCTCCAGGCAAGAGTACTGGAGTGGGTTGCCATTTCCTTTTTTAAGTTCCCTGAGTTAATTTTAATATGCAGCCTGTGTTAAAACCACTGTATTAGACATTGAGTTAGACCAGATTGGGAGAACTTTGAGCTTTAGACTAAATATTGGAGAGCTGTCATCAACAGGGCTCAAGAAGTGGCTTCATTTAGTAATTTGTTATCATTCTGCAAACAATGATTGGGTTCCTACTAGGGACACATGACAAGGAGCTTCCCTGGTGGCTCAGTGGTAAAGAACCTGCCTGCCAGTGCAGGAGACACAGGTTCGATCCCTGATCTGGGAAGATCGCACATGCCGTGGAACAGCTAAGCCAATGCTCCACAACTACTGGGCCTGTGCTTGAGAGCCTGGGAGCCACAACTACCAAATCCTGTGCACCCTGGAGCCCGTGCTCTACAACAGGAGAAGCCACATCTATGAGAAGCCTGGGCACTGCAACTAGAGAAAAGCCCTCACAGCAGTGAAGACCCAACACATCCAAAAAGAAAGAAAGAACAAATTTTTTTTAAAAGATACATGACAAGAAGTTCACATTCTTGTAGGGGAAACACCAAATACAAGTTTATTGAAGTTTTCTAGATGAAAATGTAATGAGGACTCCCTACAAACTCAAAGGAGAAGATGACCGTTTCAGTCCTAGGTTAAAGGAGAATCTAGAAATAGTACACAGAGGAGGTGTACAGAAACTATTGTTGAAGGCTGAGCACTGTCAAGGTGAACAGTGGGGGAGGGCCATCTGTAAGTGACCTGTCTCAACAACTGGTACCACCGTGCACCTGGTTACCAACAAAAGAAGCTGTGGCTCTCTGGGTCACACAGCTCATATCCCCGACATACACCACAATGCCAAGAATGTTAATAACAGGTGCCAAATGTTTGATAAGGAATGCTGCTCCTGGAGGTAACTTGAACAAAGCTGTAGGAGCCATGGGATGTCATAGCTTGTTTAGGTAACTAGGTCTTTATGTAGCCAGGTCAAGTGTTAAGAGGTGTGAGTTTGATCCTGCAGTTAACAGAACCATGGAAGGACCGTAGGTGAACATATCTTGGAAGTTTGCAGAGTACACATACCTGCTACTCTGCCTGGCGCATTCTTGTTCTGAGGACTCCCTTTCTCCCCACTCCCCCGTCCTCTCTCTCTGCACCCCCCAACCCTAAACACACCTCCCCAGCTCTTTCTGATCCTTTTCTCTTCCCACACTAAACGGGAAGTCTCTTAAGTCTCTTTTTGTCCCTGAAAATTATATCATTTATAATGGTAATTTGTGGCATTCTACCCAGTCTGAGCCTATATAACTTATACTGTTACTTTATTAATGAGAAATGTGAGATTTAAGGTTCTTCAGCAGGAGTCTGTGATATGTTACAATGACTGCAGTTTTACACCAGAATTCCAACAGTTACAATATTTTCCCCTCATATATTTTCTTTATATATGAACATAAAAATGCTCATGTTTGCATGTTTCACATGTTTTACATGCTACCCTTTCATACTTAAGCTCCCCATCAATGCTTTTTTGCTTCTGTTTATATTCTTGTTATGCCTAATGGTGGTCTCAGTTTAAAATTCTGGATTTTTTTTTTAATTACCTTCAGTTCAGTTCAGTTCAGTCACTCAGTCGTGTCCGACTCTTTGCGACCCCATGAATCGCAGCACACCAGGCCTCCCTGTCCATCACTAACTCCCGGAGTTCACTCAGACTCACGTCCATCGAGTCAGTGATGCCATCCAGCCATCTCATCCTCTGTCGTTCCCTTCTCCTCCTGCCCCAAATCCCTCCCAGCATCAGAGTCTTTTCCAATGAGTCAACTCTTCTCATGAGGTGGCCAAAGTACTGAAGTTTCAGCTTTAGCATCATTCCTTCCAAAGAAATCCCAGGGCTGATCTCCTTCAGAATGGACTGGTTGGATCTCCTTGCAGTCCAAGGGACTGTCAAGAATCTTCTCCAACACCACAGTTCAAAAGCATCAATTCTTCGGCGCTCAGCTTTCTTCACAGTCCAACTCTCACATCCATACATGACCACTGGAAAAACCATAGCCTTGACTAGACGGGCCTTTGTAATTCAGAACATATATATATTCCAAACACAGCTAGATGTTGGAAATACAAAGATGCAAAATACTAAGATGCCCTCAAGGTACTTGCATTTTAGTAGGGAGGCAGATGTGCAAATGATCACATGTCATGTGATACATACCATAATAGTTGTATGTAGAAAGAAGTCCTAATGAGGAAGGCAGAGTGATTCCATCAGGGGATCTTGAGAGTTCACAGAAGAGTAATACCTGAGCAAGGATAGGAACAGAAGGGCATTCCAGGCCGATGGACACGTGCAGAGGCCCAGAGGCATGTCAGCAATGGACTGTGTTGGGGAAATCGAATCACTCACTGTTAAGTGGACCATGAGTGTGGTGAGAAGGAAAAGCCAGGTCTCAGAGGTTCTTGTATGACACCAGGAGTGGCTGAGGTCTTATTCTGAAGGAGATGGGGGGGGGGGGGGGAGGGGGGAGTCATATTTTAAACCAGAATTTGGCCAGAATTGTGTTTTAAAAAGGGCGTGGAGTGGGGCCTTCCCCATTGCTCCAGTGGCTGGGACTCAGTGTTCCCAACGCAGGCAGGCCTGGGTGCAATCCCTGGCCAGGAAACTGGATCCCACATGCTGCAACTAAGACCTGGCACGGCTAAATAGAAAATAAAAAAGGCATGTAGTGGCATGGAAGACTGATTCAAAGGGGCAAAACACAGGCAGGGAGACCAGTGAGGAAGCTGTTGTGATAAAGAGCATGGGCTATACATGAATGAGAAGACAGGATTGATTCTTAAAGGCCTTGTTAACAGGATGAAATGGATTGGATGTAAAGGGTGACGGAGGAGAGATCTAGAATGATCTAAACAGAGGAGTGAAGATGGCATGGAGGTTATTGATTGATATTTCATGAAAATGATCAGGTTGTAGGATTGTTCAGAGGAGAAGTGAATTCACTTTTGGAAAGGCCAAATTGAAGAAGAGAGAGGACAGTGCAGGGGATTCAGGAACAAATATTTGAAAGCAGTTGAGTAGGTGAGAGTGCTCAACGCTGTGTGGAGTGAGGAGAAGAGGGCTGGAGAGGTTAACACATATTAAAGGAAGTGGGAGGGAAAAAGACGTATTTGTAGTTTAGGGAGAAAATTTCCCCCAGGTTGAGAATCTCTGAATTAGAGAAATGAGATGAATTTTCTACTTGACAAGAATCGAGAATTAAAAACCAAAGTAGGAGCGTTTCGAATTGTTGTAGCTAAGGACAGGAGGGCATGCTTGAGAGTGGTGTCACACTGTGCGGAGGTTTAGGAGGAGGAAGACTGGAAAGAGGCCAGGTCTAGTCGTTAGATTGGAAAGAAATATTAGTGTTTGTTACACCTTTTATAGTAGCAAGGAATGAAAAATAGTGCAAATGTCCGGCATTTAAAGTTATATGGGAGAAACTTAAATTGACATGGAAGAGTGTTTTTAACATTAAGTTTTTAAAAATCAGGTGACAAAAATATGTGTGTGATTGAGGAAGAGACCAAGTCCACAGGCATAGAGACAAGCATTCGCTGAAATAGTATCTGGCTTATTGGGTGTCGATTTTAGTTTTCTTTGTGCTTTTTTGTATCCTCTGAATTTTTATAATGAACATGTATCACTTTGGTAATTAGAACAAAATATATTAAGAAATTAAGGAATATAAAGGTGATTATGCAGCCCCTAAAATATTTTAAAACAATATTTATTAATAATGTAAGGAAGTACTCAGAATACAGTTGATAAGGTAAACCATATTTGGTTTAAACCAAGATAAACCATATTTGGTATGGTCTGTGCTTTAAATTTAAAAATATGTACTTTTTTATCTATGAATGAAAAAAATAAGGAAACTAGTAGTAAAAGTTGAGAGTAGTTTGAGTAAAAGTTAAGAGTAGTGGGCAGTTTGTCTTTGCTTGTGTGTTTCTGTGTTTCCAAATTTTCCATAATTAACATGCTGAGTAGTGTAGGATAGTGGTTAGAAACAAGGTCTGTGCCTAGATAAGGCTCGAGCTTGAGTCCTGTCTCTGCCCTTGGAGAGCTGTGGAGCCCTGGCTAAGTGACTTCACTTCTCTGTGCCTCAGGCTCCCCGCTGTGGAACGGGGTAGTGCTGCTGACTCCCTTACAGGGTTGTTGTGAGGACTGCCCCTTCTTGGAGGTAAAGTTCTTAGAACACTGCCTGACACTTAAGAAGCAGTGATGCATGTTAGCTGTACTGACTGTTACTACTATTTTATCATCAGAAAAACAAACTTTTAAGAATTAACAATTTAGAAGTCATTTAACGATTTAGAAGCCTAATAACAAGCAGTTTCGGGGTGGGTTGGCTAGAAGCTGATTTGCAGTGGTTGAAAGGAGATAAGAAACTAGTACAACAAAATATGAACTGCCCCAGAGAGCTTATATGGGAGCACTTGTGTCTTGAGTTTGCGCCCTTGTACTCTTAATTTATTTGACACAATGGTAACTTTCTAATGTATGCTTTGATTTAATTTTTAAGACTAAGTGAAGGGACTTCCCCGGTAGTCCAGTGGCTAGGACTCTGCACTCCCAATGCAGGGGGCACAGGTTGGATCCCTGGTCAGGGAACTAGATTCCACATGCCACAACTGAGTTTGCATGCTGCAAGTAAAGCCTGGCACAGCCAAATTTTAAATGAAAAATTTTTTTAAAACAACTAAAAGAGGCAGACAAAACAAGGGTGATGGATGAAACCTGTGAAATAGATCAGATTTGCTTTAGACCTTAGTGCCCCACTGTGACTGTACCTGTTAACTTTGGCATAGGGACACTGGCTGTATAAAGATAGCAATCAAAAATAAAATATTACAGTTTAATATCAATTCATTGATCCTAATAATAGCTACATTTTTTTTTTCTTACTATGTGAAAATCTAATCAGAACACCCTGTTCTTTTTTTTGCTTTTCTTTTTTAGGCAAAAATTTATTTAGACCCACTCATTTCATGTATGGAATTTTCTCAGATACATATGGTGGTGAGGGTGGTGGTGGTAACAGTTTAGTCACTAAATTGTTTCGAACTCTTTCGACTCCATGAACTGCAGCCAGGCTCCCCTGTCCATGGGATGTCCCAGGCAAGAATACTGGAGTGAGTTGCCATTTCCTTCTCCAGGGCATTCTGTTCTTACTCTATGTCAGAATAAAAATTTTGACAAAGATGAAACCTTACCAATGTAGTTCCTAACCTGTCTTAACTTATTTTACAGCATGTGCATGACTTTCTTTCCTTTGCCTTGTCTACAGAAAGAGCTCAAAAAGTGGGATGAGTTTGAAGATGTTTTAGAGGAGAGGAGGCATGTCAGTGACTTGAAGTTTGCAATGAAATGCTACACACCTCTTGTCTATAAGGGAATTACTCCTTGTAAGCCAAGTGATATTAAATGTAGTGTTCTCAATTCTGAAGAGATTCATTATGTCATTAAACAGGTAAGTGAGTCCATCTTCAGCCATAGCCAGATTCATTCATTGTGTACAAGTTTCTTTTTCTTCTTGATTCTGTGAATTTATTTTGCTATTTTTAATGTATCTTTTTGGATTTCACTATATTCAGCACATTCATCCAATATTTTTTTACCTATAATGCATGCTAGCCTCTTTGCTAGACATTGTGTCTAATAGTGAGCTAGTTGAGCAGAGTCCTTGACCTCCTGAGTGTTTAGTCTCATAGGAAATGATGACCGGTGTGCAGTCAGTTACAGTGAAATACATACACAAGACATGCCAGTGGGAGGCCAGTGTACAGGACGTTAATTAAGCGTGAGGGCAATTAATTTTGTGCAGGGAGTAAGAGAAGTTATTTTTTAAATGAAGCTCGAAAGATGTGTAGGGACTTGCCATGTGAAATGGATGAAGAAGAGTGTTCTAGCAGAACAAATAACTTCTTTCTTGCGGTTTTCAAACCTCGTGGCACATCAAAATTATTCAGGGAGCCTTGAAAAGTCCCTGTACCTACATCTCACATTTGGGTGAATGAAGTGAAGGGAAGGCAGAATCAAGGCTGATGGAGCCATTCATGAGTTAGGGGCTTAGAGGAGGGGTGAGAAGAGGGCTGGAGAGAGAGGCTGTGCTCCTGCTCTGGACACGTCACTTGAGCTGTCCAGGTCGATGTCCTAGCTGGCGCAATCGGAGCTTCACTGTGGCGGCCCTTCACGTGGTAGTGAGCTTCTACACCCTGATGTTCATGGAGAGATCCTGCTTCTTTGACATTTAAGTGGAGGTGAGTCAGGTTTATGGAAAATTCTTAATTTTTTTTTTTTTGGCTACACCACATGGCTTGCGAAATCTTAATTCTCTGACCAAGGTATTGAACCTGGGCCTATGGCAGTGAAACCACAGAGTCCTAACCACTGATCTGCCAGGGAATTCTTAGGAAAACCCTTTATTATCTTTATTTTTTGCTGTCTGTTTTCCTCTGATTTAGACTTAGGACCTATGCTGTTAATCGTATTGTTTTCATCTAGCGTGATCTGTCTTGGGGAAATTATTAATCTTCTCTCACTTCACGTAAGTGAAGTCAGGTTTCCTCATCTGTTAGAAGATAAAGACAGTTGTTCTCAATACTGACTGTTTGTGAGAATCACCTGGAGAACTTCTGCAGAAGTTAAACACAGTTTTCCACACGTATGTAAACTCTGTGAAGGCAAGAATTTTTTTGTCTCTTTCTCTTTTTTAAATTGCTATATGGTACCTAGCACATAGTGCACGTTCAATAAATACTTCTTGAGTTAATGGAAAAAAAATACTTTGATCCCATCCGTAGGGATTCTGGCCTAATTGGTCTAGGTTAGAACCCAGGCGTTCTTCTCTTTTCTTCGTCTCCTCCCTTTCTCCTAAATGGCACTTTTTAATTGCCCTATTCTCCTTGAACCTCCAAATCTATCTCCACATACTCGCGACAGATGACTTTTCTTCCTACTTCACAAAGAAAATTTAAGCCATTATGTGAGAACTCTTTGAACTTGGCTGTGATCAGGCTTCTAATTTACCTGCACCTAATATACATCATTTTCTTAAATGGAGCCCCTTCTGTTTGAGTTTAGTCCCTACCCTACTCCTTCACTCTGGATCCCTCCTCCTCCTCCTCCTCCTCCTCCTCATCCTCAGGGACTTGGCTCTCTTGCCTGTCCAGTCAGATGTCTCAGCTTCTTCCTCTTTATCAGCTCTTTACCATCAGCGTTTAATATGCTCACTGCTCTTCCAGCTTAAATAGACCCCCTTTGACCACGTTCCTTTTCTCCTTAGTACCCCTCCCTTCCTTTCCCACTTCTCTCCCCTTTGAAGAAGTTGGCTGGTTTCTATGCCTCTTGCCCTACTTTCTCACCCTTCATGGAGTGGCTTCCAACCCCTTGTAGTAGTTCTTCCCAAGGCTGTGAATGACTTCCTTCCTTGTGACTAAAATCAACCTAGTTCAAATCCTGGCTAACTTTTGGCACATGCTTTCTCTTTCTTTTCATGACACCATACTCTTCCGCTTACCCACCGCATCTGTTTTATTATTCCTCAGTTGTCTTTACAGGCTTCTTTTTTTTTTAACCTATCTCTTTAAATACTGCTGTTCCTCAAGATTTTGTTTTCTCCCCTTCTTATTCTACTCACTCACTGGACAGTTTTATTTATTGCCAGAATTTTAAGTACCTTCCTTATACTAATGTCTCCATATTATAATATTCAGTTCAGTTCAGTTTAGTTGCTCAGTCGTGTCCGACTCTTTGCGACCCCATGGACTGCAGCATGCCAGGCTTCC
The DNA here is from genome assembly GCF_029378745.1 of Bos indicus. NCBI lineage: Eukaryota > Metazoa > Chordata > Mammalia > Artiodactyla > Bovidae > Bos > Bos indicus. Next base: position 4,168,924 of record NC_091787.1, read on the forward strand.
CTGTCCATCACCAACTTCCGGAGCTTACTCAAACTCATGTCTGTTGCGTCAGTGATGCCATCCAGCCATATCATCCTCTGTCGTCCCCTTCTCCTCCTGCCTTCTATCTTTCCTAGCATCAGGGTCTTTTCCAGTGAGTCAGTTCTTCGCACCAGGTGGCCAAAGTATTGGAGCTTCAGCTTCAGCATCAATCGTTCCAATGAATATTCAGGACTGATTTCCTTTAGGACTGACTGGTTGGATCTCCTTGCAGTCCAAGGGGCAATCAAGAGTCTTCTCCAACACCACAGTTCAAAAGTATCAATTCTTCGGTACTCAGCTTTCTTTATAGTCCAACTCTCCCAGCCATACATGACTACTGGAAAAACCATAGCTTTGACTAAACAGACCTTTGTCACTGAAAGTAATGCCTCTGCTTTTTAATATGCTGTCTAAGTTGGTCATGGCTTTTCTTCCAAGAAGCAAGCGTCTTTTAATTTCATGGCTTCAGTCACCATCTGCAGTGATTTTGGAGCCCCCCAAAATAAAGTCTGTCACTGTTTCCATTGTTTCCCCATCTATTTGTCATGAAGTGATGGGACCTGATGCTATGATTTTAGTTTTCTGAATGTTGAGTTTTAAGCCTACTTTTTCACTCTCCTCTTTCACTTTCATCAAGAGCTCTTTAGTTTTTCTTTTCTTTCTGCCAAAAGGGTGGTGTCATCTGTGTATCTGAGGTTATTGATATTTTTCCCAGCAATCTTGATTATAATATTACTATATAAAAATAGTATATTATAAATAATATAGGTAATTAGTATCTATTGCTTCAGCCCAGATCTCTCTGGAGTTTCATATGTGTATTTTTGTAGTTTATTGGATATCCTCTTGGAAGTTCCAAAAGCACCTCGTATTCAAGATGTATAAATCAAAGTCTTTGATCCACCTCACCCTCATGCCATGGATATGCTCCCACCCCATCCCCCACCCCAGATTACCCTGTCTCCAAGAATGCTCCCCACCATGTGTTAGTTGCGCAAACCAAAACTCTGGATGCCATCTTCCACTTCTTTCTTTCCTCTCATACGCTGTCAGTCACTGAGAGCTGCTGATGTGCTCTCCGAACAGTGAGGTGCTCTCCTAAAAATAGCACTTGTCTCTTTTCTTTCCATCTCTGCTGCCACTTCTCCACCTCAGGCTCCCTTTATCTCACAGAGTGCGGTAGCATGAAGTGATTATGTCTGCATTTAAGAGACCATTCAGGTTTGTGAGATGTAGAATAGACTGAAGAGGGGCCACACTGGGCACAAGCAGTTGGAAGACTAGCTTCTTTTAGGTTTCCAGGAAGAGGGCTCTGTCGGGATGGCATATCTGTTGGGCAAATAAGAAGCACAGCTGCACAGAATAAGAGACCAGGTCATTCTCTGCTCCTCTGGTTTCCTCCAGTGCCTTCAAGAAGTCATTCCTCCTGAACAACAAGCCTGTTAACTTGTGTTCTTCATCTATTCACATCCTTCCTGTCTCCAGGTGTCTTGTCTTGCCTGCTCCCAGCTTTCTTTGCTGGCTCAAACTGGCATGTACATTTCCTATCTGGAGGAAGGTCCCCTCCTGGCCTTGTATTCTTTCTTTTAAATCTCCATTTCTCTTTCCCTTCTTATCCTGACTCCTTAGAAGTATAGGCTGCCCTCTTCAGTTCAGTTCAGTCGCTCAGTTGTGTCTGACTCTTTGTGACCTCATGGACTGAGGCATGCCGGGCTTCCCTGTCCATCACCAACTCCCGGAGCTTACTCAAACTCATGTCCATCGGGTTGGTAATGCCATCTAACCATCTCATCCTCTGTTGTCCCCTTCTCTTCCTGCCATCAATTTTTCTCAGCATCAGGGTCTTTTCCAATGAGTTGGTTCTTTGCTTTAGGTGGCCAAAGTATTGGAGTTTCAGCTTCAGCATCAGTCCTTCCAATGAATATTCAGGATTGATTTCCTTTAGGACTGACTGGTTGGATCTCCTTGCAGTCCTTGCAAGGTTGGATCTCCTTGCAGGGACTCACAAGAGTCTTCTCCAACACCACAGTTCAAAAGCATCAATTCTTTGGTGCTCAGCTTTCTTTATAGTCCAACTCTCATATGCATACATGACTACTGGAAAAACCATAGCTTTGACTAAACAGACCTTTGTCACTGAAAGTAATGTCTCTGCTTTTTAATATGCTGTCTAGGTTGGTCATAACTTTTCTCCCAAGGAGCAAGCGTCTTTTAATTTCATGGCTGCAGTCACCATCTGCAGTGATTTTGGAGCCCCCCAAAATAAAGTCTGTCACTGTTTCCATTGTTTCCCCATCTATTTGCCATGAAGTGATGGGACCAGATGCCCTCCTCACATCCCAGTTTCAGAAGTTCATTTGCTGAAATTCATCCAGTAAAAGTTACTGTGAGTCTCCAAGTAACCCGATCCCAGGGACCCACTTAGTCCCCACTTGGTCAGTTATTGCTGTGTCCCTGTCGTTGGACACTCTTCTTCAGGCTGTCTTACCTGGACGCCTGTGACATCATACAAATGGTTCTCTTCTTACATCTTCCTTGTTAATCTATTTTATGTGTTTTTACATCTGCCAATGTTTCTCAGAATTGAATCTTAACAACCTCTTTCTCTTCCTGTCTATAGTCTCCCTGATCGATTTTATCCATTCTCATCATTTCAGTTTTCATCTATAGTCTGATGATATCCAAACGATATCTCTACCCTTGGCTATATTATTGGCATTCAGAATTTTATCTCCGACAGCCCTATTCCCTGCTGGATATCTAAGTTCTGTGTCTCACAAATACCTCAAAATCAGTATATCTACCTTTTTAACCCCTGCAGTGTCCCCGGTCTGCATCCTCTATTCAGAGGATGGCCCTACTACCCATTCTTTTGCCTAAAACTGAGCGTCACACTGCCCTTACCCTTCTCTTCAGCACCCATTATCACCTTTGGGGCTCTTCTGTCTCTGGTCTGAACTATCTTGATAGTTTTCCAAGTGTAGTCCCTTTCCTAGGCTCATTTCCTGAAATCCATTCCCACCAAATCCTTGAGTCCTCCTTTTTCCCTTTTTCTAATTCTGCCTTTCTGTCCTCTCGTCCTCATTAGCCTTTCCTAGGATTACGTGCTTAATTATGTCACCAGTAACTTTAATTCTCATGTACCCCAGTCTGCCTTCCAGACTGCCCAGGATCTGTGTCAGTGTAGCTCTCTCATGTCACCAGGTACCGGGCTGCTCCTGGGTGGATGGGCAGAGTCGTGCACATCAGTGATCTCCAGACTTGAGATCCCTTCTTACATCAGTCCCTTCCCGTCCCCTAAATCTGCCAAACCTTAAGCTCTTATTAGACTCTACCCTTCTTGCCATTAGCAAACAATCATATTTTTACTTTGGAATAATGAAAAAGATTAGAAATTATTTTCCTCAAATTCCTGTTCCTTATCTTGAGGTGTGTCTCTATCTGCACCCTCTCCATGTGTGCTTTAGTCTGGGCTCGGTGACAAGGCCTCTGTGTTCCGGGCCAAGATGAGCACACGTTAATCTCTTCTGAGACTTCTAGCAGAAGCCTCTCCCTGTCTCTATCTTCAGCCTTTCTTTCTCTGTTGATTCTTCCCTTAATCTGACAACAGGTCCAATGCCACCAAACTTTACACTTAAAAATAGTTAAAATGGTAAATTTCATGGTATTATATTTTATCATAGTTTTTTAAATGCAATGATGATATAAAGACAAGAAACAGGGCTAAGGCTTTTCCAAGTTTGGAAACATTTTTACTGTAACTGTTGTCCTCTCTATTCTCCTCATTCAGACTTTTCAGTTATTCACTCTGTGGCCACTGTCTTCACTTTCCCACCTCCTGTTCATTCAGTCTCCGGCCTGTTTATATTCAGTGTTGGTTGTGTTCTGATCATATCACTAAACCTTTCTTGCTTCATCACTTTTCTGAGTATAAGGATATAGTGTAAGGATAAGCTCTGAGTAAAACAAGGGAGTGCCAGTTAAGAGGAAGCAATTTATCTTGGTCCCACAGTCTTGGGCCTGTTGAACTGGCTCCTCAAAAACTCAGACACAGGGACTTGCTGGTGATCCAGTGCTTAAGACTTTGCCATCCAGTGCAGGGGCTACGATCCCTGGTTGAGGACTTAAGATCCCATATGCCTCACAGCCAAAAACCAGAACATAAAACAAAAGTAATATTGTAACAAATTGATGAAGACTTTAAAAATGGTACACATTTAAAAAAAATCTTAAAATGTTAGAGAAAAGCTGAGATATGGAGCTATGCTATGCTATGCTAAGTCACTTCAGTCGTGTCCGACTCTGTGTGACCCCATAGACGGCAGCCACCAGGCTCCCCCGTCCCTGGGATTCTCCAGGCAAGAACACTGGAGTGGGTTGCCATTTCCCTCTCCAGTGCATGAAAGTGAAAAGTGAAAGCGAAGTCGCTCAGTCATGTCCGACTCCCAGCGACCCCATGGACTGCAGCCTACCAGGCTCCTCCATCCATGGGATTTTCCAGGCAAAAGTACTGGAGTGGGATGCCATTGCCTTCTCCGAAGTAGAGGATAATTATACACTTGTGAAAGTACTAAATGCCACTGACTTATTTCCTTTGATATGGCAATTTGTGTGTTAAATTCACCTCAGTTTTTTCAAAAAGTGAAACTCCTTCATTGCATGTAACTGGGGAGATTGGGGCTCTAACATCCCATCCTTGTCTTTAAGAGCATTCTCTTTTAGTAAGAACAAATATAATTTATTACATAGATTTCAGTCTTTTTCAAAGTGCTTTTTTAGGGAGAAGTTAAAGGAACAGATTAGGCTTCTTTGAGGATAGAAGCTGTGACTTGTTCGTCTCCAGGCACTTGACAGTCCCAGCACACAGCCAGCATTTTGTTCTCTGTACAGAAAGATGTGGCATGCCATATGAATGAAGAGCATTCCATTGTGAGGTCATGAATTTCACTAGTTATCCTTTGATAGTTCAGAGATTTTTGTACCAGTGTCCTGCATATCTGATACAGTGAGTGGTTATTTCAATAGAATCTTATATTTTCACCTTGTATGTTGTTACCTTGTAATAGCACTAAGCAATTAGATGAAGAGATACAATAATCTACTGAAAGTAACTCTCAAAGTATATGCTCTCAGACACTAGATTTTGAGCAGCAACTTAGAGAATTTGGATATAAGCTTAAATCATATCCATTTAAATTAGGAAGAAAACATGCCATTTGTGAGTTATATAACATTAGTCCGTTTGGAACTGGTCCTGCTGATTTGAGCAAAAAGAATTTGGACTTTTTTTTTTCCTCCCCAGAAATTTATCCCTGCTTTCCCTTTTAGCTTTCCAAGGAATCCCTTCAACCTGTCGAGGTCCTCCGAGAGGAAGCCTGTGAGATCCTGGATGAAATGAGCCACAAGCTGCGTCTAGGAGCCATTCGGTTTTTTGCCTTTGCCCTGAGTAAAATATTTAAACAGATTTTCTCAAAAGTGCGTGTAAATGAAGAAGGGATTCAGAAAGTGAGTATTGCTTGTTAAAAAACAATCTCTTCTTCAACCCCTCACAGTTTCTTCAACTCAGAGGTGTCCCACTTTGCACTGGATGAGCAGCTCCTGGTTATCAAGCGGCATCCAGCCTGAGCAGAAAGCAGCTCTGCCTCTCTGATGGGTGTTTCTCCCTCTTCCCTTCAGACCTGCAGGCTTCAGACAAACCGACTTACTCACAGACTTGACAGACTAGGCTAACGTCAGATGTTCACTGAGTAGTAAGAGAGTTTCTGTGTATGTTTCTCCGAGATTCTACAACATTTTCTTGTTACTCACACACCTTTCTGGCGTGTTTTTCCTGTAAACAAAGACATTCTCTTGTGGTATAATTATCAAAATAAGCAAATTAACATGGACACAACGCTGGTAATACAGATCTTTTTCATGTTTCACCAGCTGTCCCAGCTCTGTCACATACAGGCAAGGAAAGCCCTATGTCATATGTCACAGTCAGCTTCCATATCTCTTTGGAATTTTAATCTAGACCAATTCCTTAGTCTTTGTTTGTGTTTCATGAAACTACTTTTGAAGAAACAGACCAGGTGTTTCCCGCTGCCCCTTGATCTGGATTGGAGCTGCTTTCTCACGCAGGCTAAGGCCGCGTCCTCCGTGTGTCAGCCTGCGAGCACGTGGCCTCTGTGTGCTTGTTCCTGGTAATGTTCACGCTCATCAGTTGGTCACCTCGCTCTGCCATGTTTCTCCACTCAGTTACTCTCTGTCCCCTTGTAATGAATACACGTCTTGGGGAGTGCTTCAGGTTCCTGTTTTTCATCATACTTTCCTCTGTTAGTCTTTATACCCACTGATGATTTTTGCTTGAATCCAGTTATTACTCTTATGATTGCCAAATGCTGGTTTTTCTAATTGCATCACTCCTGTCATTTAATACTTTTTTTCTGGGAACAAGAGCTTTCTCTATGAAGATTATTTTATCTATTTATTTTTTAATACATTTTTTAATTTACTTGAAAGCTCTTACCTTCATTGGACTTCCTGCTCATGCCTTTTAATGCTGTGTTTTTATTCAGTCATCTACTTTGCTTCCAAGTATTTCTTCTTTTTCCTCCTGTGACTAATTTCTAAATTGCTGACTTACTATTTGGATCTCTGCTGGAGGGTGTTTGGTACAGTGCTGGGGCAGGGGATGTTGCTGGCTAGATCCTAACTGATAACAAACTACCTTACCTCAGTTGATTGTGTACTTAGATTTCAGAAGAACAGACTGTATGTTGACACACTGGGTATTTTTGAGGTTGCTAGCCTGAGAAATGTATTGGGAAGTTCATTTGCATTTGTCCCTGCTGCTGCTGCTGCTAAGTCACTTCAGTCGTGTCTGACTCTGTGCGACCCCATAGATGGCAGCCCATCAGGCTCCGCCGTCCCTGGGATTCTCCAGGCAAGAAGTGGGTTGCCATTTCCTCCTCCAGTGCGTGAAAGTGAAAAGTGAAAGTGAAGTCGCTCAGTCGTGTCTGACTCTTGGCGACCCCATGGACTGCAGCCTACCAGGCTCCTCCATCCATGGGATTTTCCAGGCAAGAGTACTGGAGTGGGGTGCCCTACTACCGGGCATCCACTCTCCCCTGAGTCCAGTGTATAAATAGAAAAGTACCATTCCTTTTCTTGGTCCTAACAATGTGTAATTTTTTTTTTTAAATCTCTGAGAGAGAATTTCTTGCTCTCTCTTCCTACAAACCACCAGTCAGTCTAGTACAACAACTAACTGTTGACTTCTTAACTCAATCTGACTTCAGATTTGTTCCCAGTTCCCCGTGAACATTAGTGGCATGACTATGTCACAACCAAGGAAGCTGAATAAGGCTTAGGCCTTATTTACAAATTTATGTGTGTAATATCAAACAATGCATGTAAAATGCTTAATTGCTGCTCAACTAATGTATGTTAGTGATCATCACCATTACTATTATTATGATCTGTAAATTTTAAATTTTTAATATTCTTGCATTATGTGAGATTATTTAGCTAGAACTCAGAAATAAGTTTTGTGTATGTGGTCAGAGAGGCAGAAAAACATTGTTAGTGTTCCCCCAGTAGCACATTCTTCCACTTTCTGATATAAGGTACAGTTTTAATAAGCGTGAAAGCTGAAAGTGTTCCAAGTGTAACCTTTGTCTTAAAGCTCCAGCGAGCCATCCAGGAGCATCCAGTTGTCCTGCTGCCCAGTCATCGGAGCTACATCGACTTTCTGATGTTGTCTTTCCTTTTGTACAACTATGACTTACCTGTGCCGGTCATAGCAGCAGGAATGGGTATGCTTCGGTCTTCTACTTTCTTTTTTTTTGTTCTTATAAAAATTAAAGTGTTCACTGGAACAATTTTAACAATTCCAAGGAAGTTGAAGAAAATGATGAAAATATAATAGCCTGTCCCTCCTTCCTTCTGGTTCCAGGTGTAATGGTTGGACTGAGTCCTCCGTGTTGTGCTCTACTGGCCTGGGCAGACATAAGCAAGCGTATGTGCACGTAGGGCTTTTGGTTTAGGTTGAAAAAGGAGAGTATACTACCCTACTGGTGGTTTTTTTTTTTTCCCCCCCGATGGTGCATCGGTGACTATCTCTATAGGTCAATAAATAGATCTAAACTTTTTTTAAAAAGTAAAAAAATTTTTAAAAATCTGAAGGGACTTCCATGGCGATCTGTTGATTAAGACTTCACATTTCTAATGCAGGGATGCGGGTTCAGTCCCTGGTCAGGGAACTAAGATCCCACATGCTGTGCAGTACAGCCGTAAAATAAATATTTTAAATCTAAAAAAAAAAATAGGTCTAAACTCTTTTTACTATTTTTCAATTGTGTTAAAATGCATAAAGCATAAAATTTGCCATCTTCATCATTTTTCAGTGCACACTTCAGTGACATAAAGTTCACACTGTGGTACTACAGTCTATCCACTGAAGTCTTCTCATCTTGCAAAAATGAAATTCTGTCTTCATTTAACACTTAACCTCTCATTCTATTCTCCCTGCATCCCCTGGCAGCCACTATTCTGTTAATGCTTCCTATCTCTACAAATTTGACTATGCACTACCTTCTGCAAGTGGAATTACACAGGATTTGTCCTTCTCTTGCCAGCCTGTTTCACACAGCGTAGTGTTCTCGAGGTTCATCCGTATTGTAGTATCCGTCAGAATTTTCTTTTTTTTTTAAGGCTAAATAATACCCAGTGTATTGTTATGCGGTTGCTAAGTCATGTCCGCCTCTTCGCAGCCCCAGGGCCTGCGGCATGCCAGGCTTCCCCGCCCTTCACTGTTTGTATAGACTGGATTTGGTTTACTCATTCATCTATCCCTGGAGACTCGGGATGACTTTGTGGCTGTTGTGAATGGTGCTGCAGTGAGTGTAGATGGATAAATACCTGTCTGAGGCTCTGCTTTCAGTTCTTCCAGATATGTACCCAGAAGTAGAATTGCTGGGTTAGATGGTAATTTTATTTTTAATTTTTTGAGGAACTGCCATTTTGTTTTCTGTAGTGGCTGCACCCCAGCAGTGCATGCAGGTTCACTTTCTCCACATCCAACCAACACTGATTATTTTCTGGTTTTTTAGATTTTTTTCTTTTGTTGTTAATAATAGTCTTCATAATGGGTTTGAAGTGATATCTCGTCATGAGTATTTGTATTTCCCTGGTGATTAGTTATGTTAAGCATCTTTTCATATGCTTGTTGGCCAGTTCTATATCCTCTTCAGAGGAGTATTTTAAGTCTTTTGGATTGTTTCTTTTCTTTGTTGATGAGTTGTAGGAATTTTTTATATATTCTGTATCAGATATGTGATTGTAAATATTTTATCCCTTTTCACTCTGTTGATTGTATCCTTTGATGAATGGAAGTTTTTCATTTTGATTTACAGTCAGTGGTCTGTATCCACAAGTTCTGTATCCATGGATTTAACCAGCCATAGATCAAAAATATTTGGAATAAAAACTCCAGAAAGTTCCAAAAAGCAATAATTGAACTTGCCATCCACAGGGAACTATTTGCATAGCATTTACAGTATACTTGCAACTATTTACAAGCAGTTGTATTAAGAATTATAAGTAATCTGGAGCTGATTTAAAGTGTACTAAGGTGTGCTAGGTTGTATGCAAATACTCTGCCCTTTTATATAAGGGATTTGAACATCCAAGTGTTTTGGTACCCACAAAGAGTCCCAGAACCAGTCCCCCACGGACTTCTCCCAACACAAGGACAACTGTAGTCCAGTTTGTCTGTTGTTTCTTTTATTTTCCGTGCTTTTGGTCTCATATCCAAGAAATCATTGTCAAATCCAATGTTATAAAGCTTTCTCCCTATATTTTCTTCTAAAAGTTCTATAGACTTAGGTTTTGTATTTAGGTCCTTGATGTGTTTTGGTTTAATCTTTGTATGTGGTGTGACTTCTCTGGTAAGATTCTAACTTCATGTCTAAGATTTTTATTGCTACATAAGATTCAGCAGTGTGTATGTATCATAATGTAGTAGTTTTGCTGTAACAAACAACTCTTCAGTTTATTTTCATATTAGTGCTTTTATTTCTGTAGAATTGATTCCAAGAAGTAGGATTACCAAGGTGAAGAAATTGTTTTTTATCTTCCTTATAGGTAGCCAGGAAAGCTGGGATTCAACCATGTATGCGCGTGCTCAGTCATGTCTGACCCTTTGTGACCCCATGGACTGTAGCCCACCAGGCTTCTCTGTCTCTAGGATTCTCCAGACAAATACTGGAGGGGTGATTTGCCATTTCCTTCTCCAGGGGATCTTCCCAACCCAGGGATCAAACCTGGGTCTCCTGCATTGCAGGCAGATTCTTTACCATCTGAGCCACCTGGATTTAATCAACACCTTTGTTAATAAACCCAGGTGGCACAGTGGTCAATAATCTGCCTGCCAAAGTAGGGGACTAAAGATTGAGTTTGATCCCTGGGCCGGGATGATCCCCTGGAAGAGGAAATGGCAACCCGCTCCAGTATTCTTGCCTGGAAAATTCCGTAGACAGAGGAGCCTGGTGAGCTACAGTCCATGAGGTCACAAAGAGTCAGACACAACTGAGCACTAACAGTAAAATTAAAACTGCCAGGAACCTAAGCACTTTAAAAGCATTTCCATCTATATAGACATGTGAAAAAGTTATTTGAAAATTAGGATAAAATGAAAAGAACTTTTTAAAAACTGATAGTGAACTCTTTCTTTTCATTGTTGAATTTTCTTTTCTAATCTGTGCTTCTAAAAGAATATCAATATTTTTACCTGATGGGTAAAAAGGAAAGGAGAGAGTGAGTGAGTTTGGCCTGCCTGTCCAGAGCATGAAGGATGTGTTGATCTGTCGTCAGGGCCAGGCTTCCCAGGTGGCTCAGTGGGTAAAGAATCTGCCTGCCAATGCAGGAGATGCCGGTTTGATCCCCTGGAGGAGGGCATGGCATCCCACTCCAATATTCTTTCCTGGAGAATCCCATGGATAGAGGAACCTGGCCAGCTACAGTCCATAGGGTCTTAAAGAGTTGGACACAAACAACTGAGCACTCACGTTCTGAGGTCAGCAGCAGTACTGACTAAAAAGGTTGGCATGGTGCCACAGTTGAGGCTGCTGCCCCTGTCTCTTGCTGGTCTGGTTGTAGAAGCAGAGGTGCATGGGAAGGAGGGTGCACAAGGTAACCCCCTTACCAGCACCTGCCCACCGAGGCCGTTCTTTCCCATAATCCCATTAGATGTTTCTTCTTAAGATGAGGAGTGTCTTACATACATAAAACCTGTCTTAATAGAATTTGACTTGAGGTATTTATAGGAAGTTGCACTCTGTGGATAAATATTAACCAGCCTGTCTTTGGTAGACTTCCTGGGAATGAAGATGGTTGGTGAGCTGCTGCGGATGTCGGGGGCTTTCTTCATGCGGCGCACCTTTGGTGGCAATAAGCTCTACTGGGCCGTGTTCTCCGAATATGTGAAAACCATGTTACGGGTAAATGCAAATAACTACCCAGTACTTTCAAGCTGTGCTTTCTTTTCACTGACGTTTGCTGTAAGGTCTTATTTAAATCTTAACTTCCGAGTGGACCACTTAGCTGTTTCTTTCCCCTTGAGGAATGTGTGTAACCTCAGCAATCTGTTTACTCTGCGTGGCTCCCTTGTTTAAGTTTCACTGTGAGCAGTGTTTGCTCAGAGGGCTGGGGAGGGAACTTGGGAAAAGGAATCAAAAGAAGCATTTATCACTTTGAGAGTAGGCAACGGGTTTTGTGTTTTGTTTTGTTTGTTTGTGTTTTCTCTTTAAAGAATGGTTATGCTCCTGTTGAATTTTTCCTCGAAGGGACAAGAAGCCGCTCTGCCAAGACATTGACTCCAAAATTTGGTAGGTTCCTTACAGATTGAAGGAAAAATGCAAACCCAAAGACTTCAGGTGTGGTGTTATCCTAGCTGCTTAATAGAACATGACACTTTCTTTTTTTTTTTTCAAGATATTCTTTACCTTATAAGTACAAGTGTTTCTTTAAAAGTGCAACTGTCTATATTGTATTTATGGGCTTGGTATATAATGTATACTCTTAGTATCTTTCCATGCCCTTGTTTGCTCTCCTTTTCAATATGTATGAAAAGCTCTTTCTCCCTGTGTTTACAGGTCTTCTAAATATTGTGATGGAACCATTTTTTAAAAGAGAAGTTTTTGATACCTACCTTGTTCCAATCAGCATCAGTTACGATAGGATATTGGAAGAAACTCTGTATGCATATGAGCTTCTAGGGGTTCCTAAGCCAAAAGAATCTACAACTGTACGTAAAGCTTGATAGCCAAGCTTGACTTTACTGGAATTTATAGAAAATGCTAGTTTATATGTCAACTAATTTCTGTATTTATTCCTATTTTTCCCCCCTGTTGTGACATTCATAGGGATTGTTGAAAGCCAGGAGAATCCTCTCTGAGAAGTTTGGAAACATTCATGTGTACTTTGGAGACCCTGTGTCGCTTCGATCTCTGGCCGCTGGGAGGATGGGGCGGAGCCCGTATAACTTGGTTCCCAGGTGCAAGGCCTGTGTTTTCCTAACTGACATAGAAACAAGGACAAAAATCTAAAAGTGTAAATTGTAATTCTCGAGTTGACCACTTGCAGAACTGAAACTCGCTTTTCTGAGATGATAAGAAGAGAAAGCTTCAATTAATGTGTTTTCCAGACAGCTGCATTGTGCATATTAAACGTGCCAAGCCAGACAGTGCTAAAACAAACACAAGACGCCATTGCCTGCTCTCAAAGTGACAGATGTTTCTTCTGATTCCCTCTCCCCAGGCTCCCTCCCCAGTAACCTACAAACTTAAAAGCACAAACGAGAAAAGTGTGTTAACAAGCACGTGTGTGGCAATTGTTGAGCACTTTTGGTAGGCCAGCCAGAGTATTTATTTTTGATCCTGGAAAGGACTGTTTAGTAATAGTGAATGCGAGTGAGTCCCTGTTCCCAAGAAGGTTATAGTTTTATGGGCAAGGAAACATGTTAGGTTCTCTCAGGATGCAGCTGCAAATGCACATTTGGGGGTTTTCTTAATGCAGAGAAGTACACCTGCGGGAGTAAAGGATACAGACCACCTGCTCAGCCAGGCCTCACGTGACTGCAGCATCGTTCATAATTTATCTGCAGTGCCAGTGGTCCCACAGCAGCTCCAGCTTCATTAGCTATCAGAAGCAGATAGTTAGATTTTTGTGGCCACAAGCTTCACTCTTTCAGTCTCAAATTGGCCAATTGTATCCATTACCAGGGAGTTCTCATTGGCTACAGCTTTCACATTATTTTGTGGGTTATTATGTGACTGCTGTCAGGTCATATGCATATCCACGGTCCAACCAGCTGAGTGGGTTCCTGATATTATGCAGTGCAGTGTTTAGTGATCCAGGCATGAGGAGTGTAAGGTGAGGACCCTGGCAACACCGGGCAGGTGCCCTGAAACTTCTCAGAAGGACAGTGTGGCAGTCAGGCCCACTGTACAGCCTAGCAATGCAGACATGAGCAGTTGTCAACAGAACATATACCTGTCATAACCTGATTGGTGTGTTCTACAAGAGACACGTTCAAAAGACTATGGATTTGAACGAGGCATAGTAGTTCAGTCCAGTGGAGGAGGCATCAGTTTTCACAAAAGAAGTGATCTGTCCCACTTACAGAGCAGCAGAAGTGTTGTTTTGCCTGAAATCAGGGATAATAGAACCCTGTTAACTTGAGTAATTTTAATCACCTGTCAAGAGCATGCTCTCAAGGTGAACAGACAGATCACACTTTAGTAAAGTGCAGGTATATTTTTTCAATGTGACCTGAGAGAATTCAGTTGGCATAAAGCATGAGAATCCTCTAAAGGGTCTGTCTTCTCCCGTTCCCTTCTCCTCTCACGTTGTCTCAGTAGCAGAACTGTGATTGCTTGTTCTGTATTCTTCCTTTTAGATATATTCCTCAGAAACAGTCAGAGGAGATGCACACCTTTGTGACTGAAGTTGCCTATAAAATGCAGCTTCTCCAAATTCAAAACCTGGTCCTGAGCCCGTGGCCGCTAATAGTTGCTGTCCTGCTTCAGAACCGGCCATCCATGGACTTTGATGCCCTGTTGGAAAAAACTTTATGGCTGAAAGGCTTAACCCAGGCCTTCGGGGGGTTTCTTACTTGGCCTGGTACGTATGTGGGACATATGTGGTGAGAATGCTTGCTTTTTTTATTTATTAAATTTGGAAAGCTAAACATGAAAAAAACCCATATCGGACTTTGAGCAAAGCATTGCTCAGAGAAAGAAAGCTTAGTCTGTTTTTATACTATAGGACATTGACCATAGCTTGTTGATTACTTGAGAATAATTGTCTATATGTCATGTCTCACTGTGAGACTCCAAGTAGATAGAGGACTAGAACACCCTCCTTTGTATCCAGTGGAGTGGGGAATAAATGATGACTCTTCGTACTCCACATATTCTTCCCGCTACACCGACCTCTTTTTACCACATATTTGCAACCCTTTGCCTTACTGGATTGTAAGGATTAAAGGGCTAGTCTTGCAGAACTGTATACAATTCTCTGATAATAACAGCTTTGAAAACCTCATTGGAGTTGTGAGTACTATGCTCAGAGTTTGGAATATATATGACAGTAGTTAGCTTAAGTTACTTTCAATCTCTTTGATTTAAAATTGTAGAGACTGCAATTGAAAATGCAATCTTTTGAGGGGGGCACACCCATAACATACAGGATCTTAGTTCCCCAACCGAGGATCAAACCTGCGCCCCTACATTGGAAACGTAGAGTTTTAACCACTGGACCTCTAGGGAAGTCCCAGAATGCAGTCTTTTTAAGACCATACAATTATATATAGTCAGATACTTACTGACTGTTCACTCATTAAACCTGGGGAGTACCAGGGGTACAAAGATGAACAAGATGTAAACCCTGTTCTGGATAGAAGGCAGGATGGTTGGTGACGTGTAAACTAGTCATTCGTTGAAATAAAGACAGAGAGCTATGGACAGACTGCTGAGGTTACTGAGAATAGTGCATGGGAAAGGGCCCACACTCAGCAAGGTGTGACTTGTAAACCAGCCTTGAAGGGCACTAGGAGCCCTTCAGGAAGACAGCTGGGGAGGAGCATGGCTAATGCAGGGAGTAGGAACACGCAGTGAGGGGGCGACAGCACTGGGCGTCTCTTGACCCGCTGGTGACGGGTGACGTTAGAGCACTGGCTTTGGGGAAGGAGTGATGGAGATGGACATGTGGACAAAGGCTGGATCCCAGAGGCCTGCTGTCTTGGAGTCTGGACTAGAGTTGGAGGTCACAGAATGCAGCTGTGGATTTAGGCAGGGAAGTATGGCGGATTGGCCTTAGGAAGTAGCCAGATTTCAGTTTAAAGATGGACCACGGTGGGGAGGGACTGGAGTCAGGGAGACAAGCAGGAAGACTGCCATTCAGAGATGAGCACTCAGGCAGCAGAGCCAGGCAGCCGCAGAGGGCAGCGTGGCTGACAGGCCTGGAGGCATTACTTACAGGAGTGCTGGTCAGCCGAGTGTTGATCACCAGTAGGGAAGTAAGGATGAATCATACATCTCTTCCCAGTATTGTAATGGTCTGATAGGAGGCACAGGACATGTTGATTGTAATATAAGGCATAAAGTTGTGAAAGAGGAATACCCAGAAACATATGAAAATGGAGGCACCTGTCTTTCTGAGGTGTTTTGCTTTTTCCAGAGGGGATAAATATGTGGCTAATCCATAGCTAAAAGTACCTGTGCAGCCACCATGACAGCTGTAGTTGTCATTAATACAAAGTGAGAGTCGGTTGGTAAGTTCCAGAAGTCAGGTACCAGAAATGATCAAACACAGTTTCTAATTTAGAACGTGGTGTGTATATTTGGTTCCTTTTTTGCTTTTTTACCCAGATTATTTCATATTCTTAAGCATTCTCATGTCTAGGCTGTGATATGCATATTATTATATTATATATGTAAAATAAATCGTATTGTATTGTATATATAGTGTCACGCACTGTATCATTACCATGAACAACCTGAGACAAGGCAGATTAGTCCAGAGTGAATGTGATTGAATCTGGAAGGAAAAACTTCGCCTCCCACTTGTCCCTTCCATGAAGCATTCAGAACCTGTTGTCCCGCTTGAGCAGCGTGCCTCCTTTACACACCTGTCAGCCAGCTCTTCGGAGAAGGCAGTGGCACCCCACTCCAGTACTCTTGCCTGGAAACTCCCATGGACGGAGGAGCCTGGTGGGCTGCAGTCCATGGGGTCGCTAAGAGTCAGACATGACTGAGCAACTTCACTTTCACTTTTCACTTTCATGCATTGGAGAAGGAAATGGCAACCCACTCCAGTGTTCTTGCCTGGAGAATCCCAGGGACTGGGGAGCCTGGTGGGCTGCCGTCTATGGGGTGGCACAGAGTCGGACACGACTGAAGCGACTTAGCAGCAGCAGCAGCCAGCTCTTTGTCTCAGGGTAAGAATAAAATGAGTTCCCTTATCAAGAATATTGTTAAATACTCCCATCTCTTTTATCATGCTTATAATTCTAACTCCTCAACTATCTCTTGGCCGGTGGAGTGTCGGGTGCTGACGTACCAGAAATTGTTATGAACCTACTTCTTCAGTTACCTTTGATACAGGAAAACCAGAAAAGTCTCCTTGGTGTCCCTTTGTACTCAGGGAGACGTGAAGCTTGGAGGGCGCCTGTTCGGGTTGCCCTTTGGTTTACCTCCAAAGTTGTAAAGTGATATTCTTGCCATCTTGGAATTTAGGTGTGTCGCATATCTTCTTTAAAAAAAAAAAATTTTAATTTATTTATTTTTGGCTGCATTGGGTCTTAGTTGAGGCTGCAGGCTTAACTGACGTGTAGTATGTGGAATTTTAGTTCCCTGACCAGGGTTGAACCCACGTTAGAAGGGTAGAACCACCCATTAGAAGGCATGTTCTTAATCACTGGACCCCCCTCCCCTCCCCAGGGAAGTCCCTAGCATGTATTCTTGTCTTAGTATTCTTAGATTCACATATGTGATTTTCTTGTCATGTAACTTGATATTACAAAAATGTGATTCCTGAGAAAGTGTTGGCTTTCAAAATGGGAGTTGATGTGCATTTCAGAATGGCTAACAGATTTGGGGTAGATGAAAAAGTATGTTATATGTCCTTAAAAAGAGTTGATTTATGATATACTGCTTTTAAAATATCCTTCCCATGTAGTATCATTACCTCATTTGGTGGGGCTAAAACCAGTACCTGTACTTAACAGTAAATGTGTCATTTCACTAGCGTTAATTCATACTAGGGGTAAGACCCCCAGCAGTGACCCAGCCCATTTCTTTGCCATTTCCCTGAATGAATTGTCCTTGCCTATTTAGATAATGAAGCTGCTGAAGCAGTTATCCAGTCCAGCATTCTTCTGCATTCCAACATCGTCAGCCTCGTCAAAGACCGGGTGATTCTGAAAATGGAGTGCGGAGACTCGGAACTGGTGGATGGACTCATTTTCCAGCATATCACCCTCCTCATGTGCTTGGCATACAGGAACCAGCTGCTCAACGTTTTTGTCCGTCCGTCCTTAGTCGCTATGGCATTGCAGATGACACCTGGGTTCAGGAAAGGTAACTTTTGGTACCATGGTCTTGAATTCTGGAAGAGACCTGGCCATTCAGTCCCATGTAGGGAGCAACATTTGAAGCTTTAAATGCCGTGCCACGTGTGTGCAGCCCACACCCCAGCAAGGGAAGGGCCTGTACTAAGAATTAGTCAGGTTTTTCCTCCTAAATACATGACTAACTGCCTAAAACTCGGGAATTGCAAAGGACCTAAAAAAATGATCTAATCTAAACATCTCCTTTTATAAATGAGGAACACTAGGCTTAGAAATTTCTGACTACTTGAGGGTATGAGACGAGAGCACAGCTCTCCATTGCCTGGTCTGATGCGCTTTCTCTGATGTCACTTCCCTCAGCCGACAGAAGCAGACGGGGTGGGTGAACAGTCCCAGCGATGTGTGAGTGCTCATATACAGGAGCGTGCTGGTCGCACCGAGGAGTATAACAACAAGTGGAGCCGTGTTTTTCACAGAAACCTGTAGTCAGGGCTGCACTGTAGAATTTTTGGAGGCTGAGTTCCTTCCCCGAAAGCCTCTGATTCAGTTGGTTGTTTTTGTGTTTGTCATCCAGAGCTCTGTAGATCATTTTAAGGAAAAGCCAGAGTGGAGGTACACTGGGCTCAGCTGCAGACCTTTAGCCTTGGAAGGAAATGTCATTTTGTGAATGAGGAAACTGGGGCCCAGAGGGGTCAGACAGCTTAGCTCAGGACAAAGGAAACTCAGACCTTGATCCTAGTTCTCCCTGAGGCTTCTCACGTTGGGATTCATCCACAGCTGAGGGGCACATACGTAGTCTTCTGGAGTATTTCAGTGTGAACACTCTGAAATTGGAGGCGACCGTTTGTGTCCGCATGGAGGTATATTTTTATGATGAGAAAAGTCATGCCAGAAAGATGAATGTCTGTATCTGATGGGGCAGGAAGACCCACACATCTGAGGGGTAAGACAGTAGTTTCTAGTGTTGTGTGCCAGTGTGTTCTAGTGCCAAAGATGGGGTAGAGACATCGGCAGATGTTAATGTGGAAGGAAGGGAGGAAGCCATTCCTTTCCTTCTCTGCTAGGAAACCATGCACAGGTGAAGTGAAGTGCCCTGGCTTTAAGGCCACTTGCTCATTTCCACACTGACTGATTAGAAGCCTGATTGTAATTCAGCTTCAACCATTGAAATCATACTAGACTGTAGTTTACTTGTGGGTAAAATTTAGATTGTTTATAGCTTCCTTCCCTGGTAGCTCAGCTGGTAAAGAATCCGCCTGCAATGCAGGAGACCCCGTTCTATTCCTGGGTCGGGAAAGTCCCCTGGAAAAGGGATAGGCTACCCACTCCGATATTCATGGGCTTCCCTGGTGACTCAGATGATAAAGAATCCGCCTGCAATGTGGGAGACCTGGGTTCAATCCCTGGGTGGGAAGATCCCCTAGAGGGAGAGCATGGCAACCCACTCCAGTGTTCTTGCCTGTAGAATCCCCATGGGCAGAGGAGCCTGGCAGGCTACAGTCCTTGGGGTCACAAAGAGTTAGACACAACTGAGCAACTAAGCACACAGCATAGCTTCCTTGCCCCTGGAATATGAATAATATGCCTTTAAAATACTACATTTTGAGCTTCAAGAGGAACAGGACATATGTATACCTATGGCTGACTCATGGCAGAAACCAAAGCTATTGTAAAGCAATTATTCTTCAATTAAAAATAAATAAATTTAAAAAAATAAAATACTACATTTTGGAGTATCATGAACTGCTTGGTACTCCCTGCCTGTTTAAAAAGCTGAGTTGTAATTTTGTGTAATGAATTTATTTCCAGAGGATGTCTACAGTTGCTTTCGCTTCCTATGCAGTGTTTTTTCAGATGAGTTCATCTTTCTTCCAGGAAATGCACTAAAGGTAAATCCTTAACTGCAGAAAAGCTGTGTGTTTATGGTGTGAGTTCTGAAAATATTAGGCTTGGATTCACAGGTGTGTCTTCCCTTCCTTCAAGGCTACATGCAGCAGAGAAAGAGACGTGCAAAAGAGAAACATGGACACTTATAGTTCAACAAACTCCGTTTTAATTCTTCACATTTAATCAATAATTTGGGGATTATTTGGTGAGAGGAACCAAATTGTTGAACTGTTAGTGCAGCCACTGTAAAAATAACTAATAGCCAACTATTCTGTTAGAAAATTTACCAATCAGGACGCGTTTTCCAGCACAACTTACTGGAATGATTAGGGTCTTTTGCTTAGAGACAGTGGAGAACAGTGGTCCTGCCTGGTGGTGAGGACAGCTGGTGAAGGATCGGGCCCCTAGGGCTGGACCGCTGGCTTGCAGGCGTGGAAGCAGCACTGGCAAGTGGGTCTGGAGTCTGTCCGTTACGCTGAGGGACACAGGTTTTGTTCAGTAGGAAGTGAGGGCAGCCATTTTGAGCATAACATGATTCTCAGTGTTTTTCGGACTTGCCGCATGCACTTTTGTTTAAATGTGAGGAGAGTATGGCTGTATACAAAGTGAAAGAAGATCTGTTGCCCAGGTAATGGTTTCTGAGGCTTATCAGGTTTTCAGTGTTTACTGTATTTGAGGATCAATATTCTGAGCGTCGAAACAGTGCTGCTCTGGCTCCTAACAACCACAACCGTGGGTCTGGGAAGGGTTGCAGAATTAGCTAGTGTTTCTCTTGTTTCAAGGGTGCATGGCTGCATACACTGAGCCCAGCAGTGGATCATTGACCTAAATTATAAATTTGTGGATGAATTCTGTCTTTTCCCCTCCCCTTCCAGGACTTTGAAGAAGGCTGTTACTTGCTTTGTAAAAGTGAGGCCATACAAGTGATGACGAGGGACATCCTAGTTACAGAAAAAGGAAATTCTGTGTTAGAGTTTTTAATAGGACTTTTTAAACCTTTTGTGGAATCTTATCAGGTGTGTAAATCTTTGCAAGTTCTCCTTCATCCTCCCATAACAAATATAACTGAGACTGTCCTACCCTGTACTTATTTCCGGTCTGAAGAGCAAGTGTCTTCCCCAAGGGAATGGTAGAACTTTTTTTTTGCAAGGGGAGGGGTCTTTATTCTGCCATAGAGGGGCAGAATACAATTAAGAGGGTAAGTGTAAAATTTTTACTGTTCTATTGTAGTTGGCTTCCCTTTTTCACTTTCTGTTCCTCTTATCCCCCCTCTTAAAAATCAGATAATTTGCAAATACCTCTTGAACGAAGAAGAAGACTACTTCACTGAGAAACAGTACTTCATAAGAGTTAGAAAATTCACAAGTCAGCTTCTCGATCAAGGTGAGTCACAACCCTGAAGGCGGTGCTTTCTGTCAGCTGAGAACAAACAGGAGGTCACTCACTCCCTCATCCCTGTGTTTTAGGGGCCTCACAGTGTTACGATGTATTATCCTCCGACGTACAGAAAAATGCCTTAGCAGCTTTTGTGAGGCTCGGTGTGGTGGAGAAGAAGAAGGTGTAAGTAACAGAGCATGATGCCCAGGGTGGGCTCGGGGCGGCGACAGCTCAAAGCAGTCGAACACCGAGTCCATAGAGAGAACTGTGGAGATGCATGTGGTCTAGGAAACATCACGTCATGCTTCACTTCTGCACGTTCTGAGTAGTGAAGTCACTCTGCGTTCCCATGCAGATTTTATGTGGCTATGAATAAAAATTACACTGAAGCAAAGAAAAAATTTGCTTTAGGCCAGCATTTTGGCTTAGACCTAATTATTGAAATTTATAGGTTAATTCTGGAGTAGGAAATGGCAACCCACTCCTTTATTGCCTGAAATATTCCCTGGACAGAGGAGCCTGGTGGGCGCAGTCCATTGGGAGCAAAGAATTGGACATGACCGAGGGATTGAGTACACGTGCACACATATTGGTTAATTATAAGAAAATCCGAGTGGGGGGCATGTCGTGTGTGTGTGTATCCTTACATATATATTCATATACACACAACTTTCAGCTATTTAAAACTACCCTTGAGGAAGACTATTTAAACATTCTTACTATATAAAAAATGAATGTTGTCTTTTTGTCCTAATTTATGCAGTAAGAAAGCTTATTATTTTTTCTCCTAGAAATAATGATTATATATTTAACGTGAACGAACCTGCCACAACAAAGTTAGAGGAAATGCTTGGTAAGTACCATTTAATAAAATGTGATGGGTTTTCACATTGCATTTAGCAACATATAGTAAAACAGCAAAGTACGGTACTAAATAATTTATCAAAATGAACAGCAGTCAAGCTTTAATACACGCAAAGAACTATTTTTGTTTTGTTTTTTTTTTTATATTCATGGATAAGCTTTATTCCAATGTCTACATAAAAATGAGTTGATGTTAATTAGGAAAAAGTTTTTCCAAAGGGGTTAAAATTTATCAAACAACAGAATTTTGTCCTTCCCTTTAGGCAAAGAACTATTTCTATCATCTAGAGTTTTCTTAAGGAACTAAGAAGAAAACTAACAGAAAACACACCAGGCATAAAATAGACAGTCTTATACAGCATAAAAATGATCCGCTCCTAACATACTAACCAGGGTGCATGATCTAGTCCTGGTGACATCAAGAAGATGCCTCTCCTTCTAGTTTGGATTCATTAGCTCCCATTTCATTGCCAAGGACCTTAGTTTCTTGAATGGGGCCTGAAGCCAGGCCCTTAGCAATGAAAGCATGGAGTCCTAACCACTGGACTGCCTGCTTAGGACTAAAATAGTCTTCTATTTATAGTATGTCTGAAATTTCAGAATACATAACCTTGAAATTCGATTTTGAATTTTGTGGTGGTGGTGTTCAGTTCCTAAGTCGTGTCTGACTCTGCGACCCGTGGACTGCAGCATGCCAGGCTTCCCTGTCTTTCACCATCTCCCAGAGTTTGCTCAAACTCATGTCCATTAAGTTGGTGATGCCATCCAACCATCTCATCCTCTGTCGTCCCCTTCTCTTTCTGCCTTCAGTCTTTCTCAGCATCAGGGTCTTTTCCAGTGAGTCAACTTTACACATCAGGTGGCCAGAGTATTGGAGCTTTAGCTTCAGCATCAGTCCTTTCAATGAATATTTAGGGTTGATTTCCTTAGGATTCACTGGTTTGATCTCCTTACTGTCCAAGGGACTCTCAACAGTCTTTTCCAATACCACAATTCAAAAGCATCAGTTCTGCGGCGCTCAGCCTTCTTTATGGTCCAACTCTCACATCCATGGCTACTGGAAAAACTATAGCTTTGACTACGTGGATCTTTGTTAGCAAAGTGACATCTCTGCTTTTTAATATGTTGTCTAGATTTTTCATAGGTTTTCTTCCAAGAAGCAAGTGTCTTTTAAAATTTCATAGCTGCAGTCACCATCCACAGAGACCACTAAAATTAAGTGTGTCACTGTTTCCATTGTTTCCCCAGCTATTTGCTGTGAAGTGATGGGACCAGGTGCCATAATCTTAGCTTTCTGAATGTTGAGTTTTAAGCCAACTTTTTCACTCTCCTCTTTCACCTTCATCAAGAGGCTCTTTAGTTCCTCTTTGCTTTCTGCCATTAGGGTGGTATCGTCTGCATATTTGAGGTTGTTGATATTTCTCCTGGCAATCTTGATTCCAGTGGTGCTTCAACTAGCCCAGCATTTCGCATGACCTACACTGTATATAAGTTAAATAAACAGGGTGACAATATACAGCCTTGACGTACTCCTTTTCCAGTTTTGAGCCTGTATGTTTATTCCATATCTGGTTCTGTTTCTTCTTGACCTGCATACAGGTTTCTCAGGAGGCAGGTAAGTTGGTCCAGTATTCCCATCTCTTTAAGAATTTTCCACAGTTGGTTATGATCCACAAAGTCAAAGGCTTTAGCATAGTCAGTGAAGCAGAAGTAGATGGTTCATGGAATTCTCTTGCTTTTTCTCTGAGACAGTGGATGTTGGCAATTTGATCTCTGGTTCCTCTGCCTTTTCTAAATCCAGTGTCTACATCTGGAAGTTCTCAGTTCACATACTGTTGAAGCCTAGCTTGAAGGATTTTGAGCATTACCTTGCCAACATGCGAAATGAACGCAATTGTATGGTAGTTTGAGCATTCTTTGGCATTGCCTTCCTTTGGGATTGGAATGAAAACTGACCTTTTCCAGTCCTGTGGCCACTGATGAGATTCCCAAATTTGCTGGCATATTGAGTGCAGCACTTTAACAGCATTATCTTTTAGGATTTGAAATACCTCAACTGGAATTCTGTCACCTCTACTAGCTTTGTTCATAGTAATGCTTCCTAAGGCCCACTTGACTTCACACCGTAGGATGTCTGACTCTAGGTGAGTGACCACACCATTGTGGTTATCTGGGTCATTAAGACCTTTTTTCATTCCAATCCCAAAGAAAGGCAATGCCAAAGAATGCTCAAACCACCACACAATTGCACTCATCTCACATGCTAGTAAAGTAATGCTCAAAATTCTCCAAGCCAGACTTCAGCAATATGTGAATCGTGAACTTCCAGATATTCAAGCTGGTTTTAGAAAAGGCAGAGGAACCAGAGATCAAATTGCCAACATCCACTCGATCATCGAAAAAGCAAGAGAAAACATCTATTTCTGCTTTGTTGACTATGCCAAAGCCTTTGACTGTGTGGATCACAATAAACTGTGGAAAATTCTTCAAGAGATGGGAATACCAGACCACCTGACCTGCCTCTTGAGAAACCTATATGCAGGTCAGGAAGCAACAGTTAGAACTGGACATGGAACAAAAGACTGGTTCCAAATAGGAAAAGGAGTATGTCAAGGCTGTATATTGTCACCCTGCTTATTTAACTTATATGCAGAGTACATCAAGAGAAACGCTGGGCTGGATGAAGCATAAGCTGGAATCAAGATTGCTGGGAGAAATATCAATAACATCAGATATGCAGATGATACCACCCTTATTGGCAGAAAGTGAAGAGAAACTAAAAAGCCTCTTGATGAAAGTGAAAGAGGATAGTGAAAAATTTGGCTTAAAGCTCAACATTTAGAAAACGAAGATCATGGCATCTGGCCCCATCACTTCATGGGAAATAGATGGGGAAACAGTGGAAACAGTGTCAGACTTTATTTTTTGGGGCTCCAAAATCACTGCAGATGGTGATTGCAGCCATGAAATTAAAAGACGCTTACTCCTTGGAAGGAAAGTTATGACCAACCTAGATAGCATATTCAGAAGCAGAGACATTACTTTGCCAACAAAGGTCCATCTAGTCAAGGCTGTGGTTTTTCCAGTGGTCATGTATGATGTGAGAGTTGGACTGTGAAGAAAGCTGAGCACCTAAGAATTGATGCTTTTTATTTATTTATTTATTTTATTTTTTAACTTTACAATATTGTATTGGTTTTGCCATATATCAACATGAATCCACCACAGGTATACACATGTTCCCCATCCTGAACCCTCCTCCCTCCTCCCTCCCCGTACCATCCCTCTGGGTCGTCCCAGTGCACCAGCCCCAAGCATCCAGTATCGTGCATCGAACCTGGACTGGCGACTCGTTTCATCTATGATATTATACATGTTTCAGTGGACTCTGTGGGAGAGGGAGAGGGTGGGATGAATTGATGCTTTTGAACTGTGGTGTTGGAGAAGACTCTTCAGAGTCCCTTGGACTGTAAGGAGGTCCAACCAGTCCATCCTAACTGAGATCAGTCCTGGGTGTTCTTTGGAAGGACTGATGCTAAAGCTGAAACTCCAGTACTTTGGCCACCTCACGCGAAAAGTTGACTCATTGGAAAAGACTCTGATGCTGGGAGGGATTGGGGGCAGGAGGAGAAGGGGATGACAGAGGATGAGATGGCTGGATGGCGTCACCGACTTGATGGATGTGAGTTTGAGTGAACTCCGGGAGTTGGTGATGGACAGGGAGGCCTGGTGTGCTGCAATTCATGGGGTCGCAAAGAGTCGGACACGACTGAGCAACTGAACTGAACTGAAGACCTTTTTTGTACAGTTCTTCTGTGTGCTCTTGCCACCTCTTACTGTCTTCTGCTCTGTTAGGTCCACACCACTCCTGTCCTTTGTTGTGTCTGTCTTTTGCATGATACATTCCCTTGGAGTCTCTAATTTTCTTGAGGAGATCTCTAGTCTTTCCCATTCGTTTGTTTTCTGCTATTTCTTTGCATTGTTCATTTAAGATGTGTTTTTTTAATCTCCCTGCTATTCTTCGGAATTTGGTGAGAGAGGCATAAAGCTAAAATAGACACCAAAACCTTTATTCTGAGGATGATGGAGTTGATTTCTTAATCTCAGAAGTCAATGGTGTGAGAGTGAACATACTGGAACATGCTCGCCTTGAAGTTCAGGAAACCTGGCTGCGGGCACCATGGCCATGCCCATCGCCTCTTTGAGACACTGCTGCTTCTATTAACGGTGCTGCTGTCTCCACTGATTGTTTTTCAGTCTGTAAAACTCTGCACAGATGTCGTGTGTTTTTCTTTCGCCAGTGCCCAAGTGTTGTATGATTTCATGAGCCATCTCTCTGTTTTTACCTTAGGTTGTAAAACACCAGTAGGAAAACCAGCAACTGCGAAGCTTTAATGATTGCCAAATGGTTACGGAAAAATTGGTCGTGTAATTTCTGTCATTCATGGACTCGTATTACAACAAAGAGGGAAGTAAAGGAAGCGACCCATCTTCTCATCCTTTATAAGGCTTCGAGAACAGTGGACTCAGTACAGAGGGAGAGCTATCAAGTTAAGCAGTCAGTGAAATTTGCTCCACAATGGTTAAAAAGACGTTTGTGTCCAACCCTGTGTGTGTTTTAAAATAAAACAGGCTTTTGGAAACATGTTTGGAAATACAAAGCCTAGCTCCTATTTCACTAACACGTTCAACTTACTACATGTATTTAACTGTTATGTTGACTTCTGAATTAAAATGCAGCATCAACTTTATAAAGGCTCTGGCTATCAAAAGAGAACTACTAGAAAGGGCATGTCTTACACTTCTCGTGACTTTCTTTAATTCAGGTTGCCTCAAACAAGTACACATTTGACAAAGATATATAATAAAGTAGCTAGCTTCCATTAAACTTTGCCACCCAAGGGCCTTAATCAGTAAAACTGAATTAGAGAAAGTACATGTGACAGAGAGAAGTTATGCGATGTATCATAAATAGGCTTAACATTTCAAAGGAAGAAAAGTTTGAAATAAGATGGGCAAATAGCAAACCTCTCACCGCTTCTGGAAGGGCATTTAAGCTGAGAATTTGGATGAGATCAGCCAGTCCTCGAAATGTGGGGCTCAGGTGACAGAGGAGGGGGCAAGGGGTGAGTGTGCAGAGAGAACTGTAATCAGAATGTCCTGGGGTTGGTTCTGAAGGACCTGGAAGACCAATGTAACTGAAACAAGAGCCATGGAAAATGAAATTAAAAAGAAACGCAGGTATATTCATCTGCTTGGGCTGCCATAATGAAATACCACAGAGTGGGCAGCTTAAACAGCAGAAATTTGTTTTTTTACAGCTCTGGAGGCTCAAAGTCCAAGACCAAGGTGCCAGCAAGGTAGGTTTCATTCTGAAGCCTCTTTCCTGGGCTTGTAGGAGGCCACCATCTTGCAATGTGCTCACCTTACTTCTCTATGCGTCTGAAGACAACAGTCTCTGGTATCTCTTCTTAGAAGGGCGTTACCCCATCAGACTAGGGCCCCACCCCATTTGCCCAATCTAGCCCTGATTACTGCCAACGGCTCCAGACATGTCACATTGGGAATTAGGGCATCAATATCTGAATTTCGAACTGTGGTGCTGGAGAAGATTGTTGAGAGTCCCTTGGACAGCAGGGAAATCAAACCAGTCAATCCTAAAGGAAATCAATCCTGAACATTCACTGGAGGGACTGATGCTAAAGCTCCAATACTTTGGCCACCTGGTATGAAGAGCCGACTTATTGGAAAAGATCCTGATACTAGGAAAGATTGAGGGCAAGAGGAGAAGGGGGCAACAGAGGACGAGATGGTTGGAAGGCATCACCAACTCAATGGACATGAGTTTAAGCAAGCTCTGGGAGACGGGAGAAGGGCAGAGAAGCCTGGTGTGCTGTAGTCCGTGGGGTCGCAAAGAGTCAGACACAACTGAGCGACTGAACAACAATAACAGTCTGAATTTGGGGACCAGCATTCAGTCCATAGCAACAAGGCTCAATTTCTGCAGTGCCTTAGAGACTTCTTGTAAAACGTTTGAATAGGAATATAAGTCCCATGGGAAATGCTGAAACGTGGTTTCAGCATTTGCTTGTAGGACTGTCTGTATCCAAATCCCTGGAATGTGTGTTCGTTCCCCAGAGGCCCAGCTGTTTGTGCTGCACATCCGGATTGGAGAGTCACTCCCCTGGTCCGTGCACTGGGGGCAGAGGGGCCCTCTGTGGCTCTGCTTGTTGGGAAGCCAGAGAAGACTCACTAAGAGCTGAGGAGTCAGTTGAACAGTTCTTGGCTTGTATGGATCGTATGGCTTGCCAGCTAAATGGCACTGAGCTGCTGCCCTCCAGGTAGTCCAGAGCAGTGGGGAAGCTGGGGCCCTGGCCAGTCCTTGCTGAGTGGGTGTGCACCCAATCTGGTTACTTGTTTTCTCCTGCTATGTATGTGTTGAAGACTGAGTAAGATGACTTTTATTTACTTTTTGATGTGTTTGTAATGCATTTCCAGTTTGGGGACAAAGCTACTTGGGTGCAAATGGCTATAGACTTCTCTCCCGGCCAGTTCCGGCATCAGAGCCAGGCAGGTAAGCCCATAGTGGAGAGGCAGGAAATGGGCTGCAGCCCAAACAGTTGAGGTCTTGGTGTAGGGGCAGCTGTGGGGGGTGAGTGGGTAGGTGGGGCTTTTTCTCTCTCGGTCTTCTCGGACCCTCCCAAGTCAACCTGAAGTCTTAGTCAAAGGACAGCGTGCTTCCTATGCTGATGGGGCTTCAAGTGGGTATCCTGTACCCTGCCCCACACAAGCTCTTGCACACACCTGCAGTTACAAGCCACACTGCTGTCCCTAAACTGCCCCTGCCCCCCATCCCATCTATAAACTGTGGAGCTGCCCTTGCTTTGAAGTTAGTAAAAGAAGGACCCATAGCATCTGGTTTTCCAGGACAGTCTCCCATCCTAACACCACACAGTGTAGCAGCCAAGAATGCAGAGTCTGAAGCCCAACTGGCTGTGAAGTCCAGCAACCATACGTGAGCCCTGTGTCATTTGCTTAACATCTTAAAGCCTCAACTTCCTTATCCATAAAATGGGGATGATGAGAGTACCTCTTGAGTTGTAAGAAATAGTGTCAGTAAAATGTTAGATCCAGTCCTTGGCAGTGAGTATAACCTGTTGTTACTGTGACTAATGACTGGGACCCACCCTGCTTGGCTTCCAGAGTAAATGAGATCGGACGCTTCCAGAGTGCTCAGTATGGCCATAGGCGCTTGCATCCCTGACTGACAACCTTAGGAGCCAGCCTCAGTTGAGCTGTTTAGCCCAAGAGCGTTACATGTGCCTCACTGGGCTGTCTCTCGCAGACACCTGCCATCCTCCAAGGTCAGCTGGGCCATGGTGGAAGTCACAGCTTTCCAGATATCCCTTCTTCCTCTCACCAGTGGGATCAAATCCTTCAGTGTGGGGTAGAAAACAGATTTTGATGTGTTACTTGACTCCGTTCATATCTTTACTTTTTTGTTTTTCCTGATTAAAGTTATCAACTCTGACAGAAGTATGACTCCCCCTTCAGTAAGTTCAAACACATTTTTCTAGAGCCCACCCTGGACTGGTTGCTTTCTAGGCCTGCATGTAGCTGTCAACCAGGGGTTTCCCATCACTGGGAAACTGTTACCTTAACATTTCCCTTCACTTTTCTGCATTGGATTCCCCTCTCTCTTGGATCCCATATCTTTCCTTTTATCTGTTTAATTTTAGTGAAGTACATGTTCCAGGGGTATGAGGGGTTAATATTTTAGGTTTCACCTGCTTAAAAATCTTTCCACAGTCACAGTTGTCTGATGGCTTAGCTGGGTATAGAGTTCTAAGTTAGAGATAATTTTCCTTCAGAATTTTGAAAAGCGTTTCTCCTTTATCTTCTGTTTTCTAAAGTTGATTAGAACATTCTGATTCCTGAATATGAACATTTGCTTTGTCAGAAAATCTTTAGGATCTCCCTTCTGAAATTTCAAGTGATGTGCTTTGTTCTCAGTGAGTTTCTGTTTGTGGCTCAAGCAAATTTATTATCTTACTGTTTAGGTCAGAAGTCTGAAAGGGAATCTCAGTGGGCAGCCTTCCTTCTGAGGCTGTCATGGGTGTATGACATGGGTGTATTTCCTCGCCTTTTCCAGCTTCCAAAGACCACCATGTGCCTCAGCTCCTGGGTCCCCTCAAAGCCACGGTGTCCAGCTGAGTCTTCACACTGCCTCTTCCTGCTTCTCTCTTCTCTCTCTTTTCCACTTTTTTAAAAAAATGGTATAATTGAAATAGCATTATATTAGTTTCAGGTATAAATGTCGTAATTCAGTGTTTGTATACATTGCAAAATGATCCCCACAATAAGTCCAGTCATTATTTGTCACCAAATATGGTTACAGAATTCTTTTTTCCTGTCATGGAAACTTTTAAGACCTATTCTCAACAACTGTCAAGTATGCAATATTGTATTATTGTATTATTATTGTATATTGTATTATAATAATAATCAAGTACTATTAATTAGAGTCACCATCCTGTACGTCACATCCCCAGGACTTAACACATTCTGTAACTGGAAGCTTGTTCCTTTCGACCCGCCCCACCCCCGGACCTATTTCATCCACGTCCAGACCTGCTGCCTCAGGCAACCACCAATCTGTTCTCTACATCCAGGAACTCAATTTTTTTTTTTCCCTTTAGATTCCACGTGTAAGTGAGATTGTATGGTATTTATCTTTTCTTGTGTGACTTACTTCCCTTAACATAATGCCCTCAGGGTCCATCCAGACTGTCATAAATGGCAAGATTTCCTTCCTTTTTTATGACTGAGAAGTATTCTGCTGTATATAAATACCATAATTTCTCTATCCATTCATTTATTGATGGACATTTAGGTTGCTTTTATGTCTCAGCTATTAAGACTAGGGCTTCCCAGGTGGCGCTAGTGGTAAAGAACTTGCTGCCAATGCAGGAGACATGAGACCCTGGTTTGATCCCTGGGTTAGGAAGATCCCCTGGAGGGATATGATAACCCACTCCAGCATTCTTGCCTGGAGAATTCCATAGACAGAGGAGCCTGGCGGGCTATAGTCCATAGGGTGGCAAAGAGTCAAACACTGAAGCGACTTAGCCCACAGGAAGCATCCAGTAAAGATCAGATCATCGCTGGCTCTTACCTGTCCTCACACATGGGCATGCAGAGGCTGGGCCCCCTAGTCCCCAGCTTGTCCTGTGGGTAGTGGCCCTTGCGGCCACAGATCACTTCCCAGGGGTGGGTGTCAGTCACCCTGGTGGTGGGATGCTCATGGGATCTCCACTGGCTCAGTCTGTCCTTAGCTTGAGAGGAGGAAATTACACTCTTTACATGTAAAATTCATGAGTTGAAATCGAAGGTTACCACTCTGCCTGAAAAACTGAAGCTTCCCATTGTGCAAGTTGTCAGGTGTGGCAGCCTCTGAACTAAAGAGCTTAAGGTTGGGGATGCAGGCAAGGCCTCAGTGGGCCGTCTCCCAGGGTGCACCCAAGGCCAGACGGGGCCAGCTCTGTGCCACGCGCCCTCAGAAGAGCCCTAATAGCTCATTTGATCCTCAGGACAACTGTGAGGTTGTTACCTTTAGGTTAATCCTTTTATCCACAAGAAATCGAGCTGCATGGACGTTCTATGACATGATTTAAATTATTTCCATTTACTGTTTCCATTTCATGAATGCTTTTGGTGAAACAACCACTGCCAACAGGACTATATAATGTTCAATCACAGGCCAGAGGCCAAAGGGATGGAGTTGCAGGAGCCCAGGCCATGGCCCAGAGCTGCTCAGGGCAGGACCTGGGGAAGCAAAAGTGCCGGTCCAAGGGGTGGGGGTGGTCACTTGAGCTGCCCCGGAACTCAGCTGAGGACAGAATCTTCCTGGAGTGGAGACAGGCTCCCACCTTGAGGCCACTACGTCTTCCTGCTGGGGTATCAGCTTTGCTGTCATCACTGAGCCCCACCACCTCCTTCCTCTCTCTCTGTCTCTAATTCTTTATTTAAAATCACCATTCAAATATGTGGATGAATATTTCTTTCTTGATGTTTCCACTTTTCTCTTTGTTTTTTCTTTTCCTTTTTCACAGTTCAATTAAGCTTCCTTTTCTTTGTCTTAGGGGAAATTATTAATAGCAGTGGGATGGAAGGCAAAAAGAATTGCCAGCAAAATGTTTCCCTCTTAGGCTTTTAGACTTGTTTTCAAGAAACTGCTGCTGCTGCTGCTGCTAAGTCTCTTCAGTCGTGTCTGACTCTGTGCGACCCCATAGACAGCAGCCCACCAGGCTCCCCATCCCTGGGATTCTCTAGGCAAGAGCACTGGAGTGGGTTGCCATTTCCTTCTCCAGTGCACGAAAGTGAAAAGTGAAAGTGAAGTCACTCAGTCGTGTCCGACTCGCAGCGACCCCATGGACTTCAGCCCACCAGGCTCCTCCGTCCATGGGATTTTCCAGGCAAGAGTACTGGAGTGGGGTGCCATTGCCTTCTCCTTTTCAAGAAACTAGGGATAAAACTACCATATGATTCAGCAATTCCACTACTGGGCATTTATCCTGAGAAAATCGTAATTCAAGATGACACATGTCCATTGGAGCACGATTTACAATAGCCAGGATATGGAAGCAACCTAAATGGCCATTGACAGATGAATGGATAAAGATGTGGTACATATATACAATGGAACATTACTCAGCCATAAAAAGGAACAAAATTGTGTCATTTGTTGTTGTCGATCAGTTACTAAGTCGTGTCCAGCTGTTTGTGACTCCATGGATTGCAGCACACCAGGCTTCCCTGGCCTTCGCTATCTCCTGGAGTTTGCTCAAACCCATGTCCACTGAGTCGGTAATCCCATCCAACCATCTCATCCTCTGTCGTCCCCTTCTCCTCCTGCCCTCAGCCTTTCCCAGCATCAGGTCATTTGTAGTGAGGTGGATGAACCTAGAGTCTGTTTCACACAGAGTGAAGTCAAGTCATAAAGAGAAAAACAAATATCATATATAAGGAATATGTATATAGGAATACACATATATAAGGAATCTAGAAAAATGAAACTGATGAAGCTAGTGTAGGGAAGGCATAGAAACCAGATGTAGAGGATGGACTTGTGGATACAGCACGGAAGGAAAGGTTGGGATGAATTGAGAGAGTAGCCTGACATATATAAACTACCGTGTGTAAAATAGCTAGCTAGCGGGAAGCTGTTGTATAACACAGGAGGCTCAGCTTGGTATTGTGTGCCAACCTAGGGGAGTGGGGTGCGGGGTGGGGTGGGAGGGCATTTCAAGAGGGAGGGGACATATACATAAGTATATTATATATATATATAATATACTTATAGCTGATTCACATTGTTGTACAGCAGAAACTAACACAACATTATAAAGCAATTATCCTCCAATTTAAAAACAAATCCTATGATAAAACTCTAATGGAAAAGAATATTTTAAAAAGAATACATGTATATACATACATAAAAAAGACTGAGAAAAGGTTGCTGCTTGCAAAAAAAAATTTATTACTGTAAGACATTTTCTGCCGTTTGTATTTTTCCATTTTCTCTTCCACATTACCTGTGTAGCCTTGTAAACACATCATAATCCAAAACAGCTGAGATTTATAAATAAAACACAAATCAACATTAAAAAAAATTAAATAAACCTGAGGCAGAAGATAGGCTTTGCGGGAAGAAGCAAGGCTCCAAGAAAGAAGTGAGAAGGAAAGACACCTCCCCCTGACCACCACCTCTTGTCTCCTCCACCTGGTCCCGGAGTTCTTCAGAAAGAAAGATGGCCTTGGGGCTGGTGGGGTGGGGAGGGGTTTGTTCTACAGGATTCAATCTACTGTTGAATCCAGAAATCAACAGTGGGGTGCTGGGTTATGGGGAGGGCAGCAAGCAGGGCAGGGTGAGGAGTGTTGGCACAGAGAACCCAGACCCTCGGGTTCACTGTAACAATAAAACCTGATATCCTTAATGTCCTCTGTGAGGTAAAAGATGATCTTCCCAACCCAGGGATTGAACCCAGGTCTTCCACATTGCAAGCAGATTCTTTACCATCTGAGCCATCAGGGAAATCCATATAAAGGGACAGTCAGACAAAAAGCAAGCTCAGGAAAAATAAACATGAAAACAGATTGGAAATCAAAAACTCAGCAGAAGTTTGGAAGATGAGACATTTCTCATAAATTAGGGCAAAAAGAAATACAAAGATGAAAATTGGAAAGTAATCTTTCCCTCTGAGGTTCTAATTATCCATATTCTAAATGTTGTTGATGCCCCCTTGTAAAAGTTCCTTAGTGCTGAATACCTTGTGTCTGAATTGAAGTGAAGTCGCTAAGTCGTGTCCGACTCTTTGCAACCCCGTGGACTGTAGCCTACCAGGCTTCTCCATCCATAGGATTTTCCAGGCAAGAGTACTCGAGTGGGTTGCCATTTCCTTCTCCAGGGGATCTTCCTGACCCAGGGATTGAACCCAGGTCTCCCACATTGTGGGTAGACGCTTTACTGTCTGAGCCACAATAACTTCTTCTAATCTGTCTTCCCTGGTGGCTCAGAGGGTAAAGCATCTGCCTTGAAGTGTAGGAGACCTGGGTTTGATCCCTGGGTCAGGAAGATCCCCTGGAGAAGGGAATGGAAACCCATTCCAGTATTCTTGCCTGGAGAATCCCATGGACAGAGGGGCCTGGTAGGCTTCAGTCCACAGGGTCGCAGAGTCGGACACGACTGAGCAACTTCACTTTCTTTCACTTTAACCTATCTTCCAGTTCAATAATGCTGCATCTGATTTTCTCTTAACTCAATCTATTGGTTATCAATTTCAGGTTTTGAGTTTTACAGCTCTAGGCTCTCCATTTCATTATTTTGTGTGTTGGCTTTTTCATTTCCGGTTCTGAGAAACTGAATTTTGTCACTTATTTCTGAGAACATATTAAAGTTGTGCCTGATAACTCTTTTATCTGGATCCTCTGTTAAGTCTGTTTCTATTGTCTATTGTTTCTCTTTCATTTTAATCAAACAATCTCTTTCATAGATCTCACTATTTTTATTTGAGGACTAAACACTGTATATAAAAAAGTTACAGACTATTTGAGAATTTTATATCCTCAGTGAAAGACTTGGCATTTGCTTCTGGATGTTCACTGGAGGAACTAGCAACCACAAATCCCCTTCATCTATGGTTTATGATGAGTCCATCCTCAGCTTCTGTCCCTTGACAGCCTCTCTTATTTCTGGTTTTTCTTTGACTTTCAGGGTTCCAATCCTAAAAGCCTACCTGTGATTGGTTCATGTTGATGTATGGCAGAAAACAACACAACAATTTAAGGCAATTATCCTTCAATTAAAAATTTTAAAAAGTTCATAAATCACATACATTTGTTTAATGGGTAAATCTGCTTCAGAAAGTAGGCAAAGAAGTGTATTATTGCTAGGTTAAAGGGCTTGTGCATGCGTACTCAGTTGCTCAGTCGTGTCCGACTCTTTGTGACCCTAGGACTGTAGCCCACCAGGCCTCTCTGTCCGTGAGATTCTCCAGGCAAGAATACTGGAGTGGGTTTGCCCTCCTCTGGGGGATCTTCCCAATATAGGGATTGAACCCGTGTCTCCTGTGTTGCAGGCAAATTCCTCACCCACTGAGACACCTGGGAAGCCCTGGAATAATTCTGTAATTTCAAATTATCCAGTGAATCAGTTTATGGTAATTATTAATTCTGGCTTGGCTTATGTAACTTTGCTTCCTATGTTTAGCTGGTATAATAGTCTGAAATCAACTTATCAGGCAAAACTAATGAAGTGTGACATGAGAAACACAGCTCTTTTCCTGCAACTTTCCTACTTGGAGGTTTAGTCCCTAAGTCGTGTCCAGCTCTTTGAGACCCCATTGACTGTAGCCCTCCAGGCTCCTCTGTCCATGGGATTCTCCAGCCAAGAATACTAGAGTGGGTTGCCATTTCCTTCTCCAAGGGATTTTCCTGCCCAGGAATTGAACCCAGGTCTCCTGTATTGAGAAGAAGGTATTGTGGCTCAGACGGTAAAGGATCTACCAGCAATGCAGGAGACCTGGGTTCAATCCCTGGGTCAGGAAGATCCCCTGGAGAAGGAAATGGCAACCCACTCCAATACTCTTGCCTGGAAAATCCTATGGATGGAGGAGCCTGGTAGGCTACAGTCCATGGGGTCGCAAAGAGTCACACACGACTGAGCGACTTCACTTCTTCTTCTCCTATATTGCAGGCAGCTTCTTTACCAACTGAGCTACAAGGGAAGCTCTTTCCTACTTAAATGACACCTACCCAGTGGCTTAGGAGCTTCCCTCACCTCTGCAGGGAGCAGTCACAAGCATTTTAATCCTCAAGGCAGTTTCTGTGTGTCTGAGACTGTTTAATATCCCTCTAACTCAGAACTTGAGAGCTTGTTTGGAGGTTCTAGCAGGGGAGCACAGCTACTCGTATACCCTTAACTGAAGACCAGTCCTCCTCTAGGGATGACTGCCCCTACAACCTTTTTGGACTTCCTTGGTGGCTCAGATGGTAAAGCGTCTGCTTATAGTGCAGGAGACCTGGGTTCGATCCCTGGGTTGGGAAGATCCCCTGGAGAAGGGAATGGCAACCCACTCCAGTACTCTTGCCTGGAAAATCCCAAGGACGGAGGAGCCTTGTAGGCTACAGTCCATGGGGTCCCAAAGAGTTGGACACGACTGAGCGACTTCACTTTCTTTCACTCAGAACTTAACAATGTACATCTTGTGATTAGTGGAAATAGTCTTATTGTAACTATCTCATTAACTCAAACCTGCCAACTTAATTCTTTGAAGGAAGTTAAAAAAATATCCTCTGACATAACGGAGTACCTATAATTTTAACAGAGTACCCAAAATGTGTACAGATAAGCCTTTGGAAAAAGGGCAACCTATCCTGGTGAGATGTCAACATCAGACAGAATCCAATCACACAGCTCAATGACTTAGCGCAGGGGTCCCCAACCCCTGGGCCACAGAGCAGTACTGGTCCGGCCTCTTAGGAACTGGGCTGCATAGTAGGGGATGAGTGGCAGGTGAGCAACTGAAGCTTCTTCACCTGTCACTGTCGCTCCCCGTTACTCACATTACTGCCTGCATCCTGCCTCCTGTCAGATTCGCGGTGGCATTAGATTCTAATAGGAGCTCGGACCCTACTGTAAACTGCACATGAGAGGGATCTAGGTTGCATGTGTCTTACGAGAATCTAATGTCTGACGATCGGAGGTAGAGCTGAGGCAGTGATGCACTGATTCCGCATGATAGTGAGTTGTGTAATTATTTCGTTATATATCACAATGTAATAAATAAACTGCTTCATAAATGTAATGAGCTTGAATCATTCCCAAACCATCTCCGCTACCCCACTCCCCTACTCTAGTCCATGGAATTGTCTTCCATGAAGACAGTCCCTGGTGCCAAAAAAGTCAGGGCCCTCTGACTTAGAGCTTAGAGGAATGTCCTCCGAGTTCAAGTCCCACTTAGTTAGGGAATCCCTTGTAGAGTGGATTACTTGCCAATTATTTAACTTCAAAAAATTGAAATTCCTTCATAGACTGATGTGAAGAATAAATCATCTGTTAAGGGGGCTTACCACACAGCCTGGAACATAGTAATTGTTGATCAATGGTCCTCCGAAGGCAGGTTCACACATTGCTTATCATACTTGAATTTTTTTCACACAAATATTGTCATTCTTATTGATTCAGACACATGCCTCAAATAATTTTGTCTTCGAAAGTTTACTTAGAAATACAAATTTGAAATGATTCTGTTATAAGTAATGGTCTGGTTCATGACAGAATGAAAAAACTGGGCCCGGGACCTGGTCTTGAGCATGGCCCGCCACTCAGTGGCGGTATAATGATACCTATTTTCCAGGTTATTGTCAGGATCAAATGAGATCAAGCATGTAACAAAAGGTGGTGCAAACTAGAAACCTCATAAATTATAACTGTCATTAGTTATTAAAGAAATGCACTCAATAGCATTTATTTACTAAGCTTTTATCATTAATGTTATGCCCAACACTGCTCTAGGCAAGTTGATGGCAAAAAAATGAAATGCAAATATTCTGTGCTAAATGAAACATATCTGTTTCTCAATATATAATGTTTTTAACATGCATATATTTACATATCCTGTATACTGCTGACACAGTTGGAAATGGGGATGAGATTCAATGGGATCCTTTACTCCTTTTAAGAGCTCTGACCGTCCCAGCAGCTTAGGGAGGCTCATACTTGAAGTGACACACTTCACATGTCACTTCACTGTGTCACACTGTATGATTTTTCATTCTTATTGTTCAGGAATCAAAAGGAATGGGGATGTGTCTCATTATGTCACCATCATTATTATCATGCTGCACTCACCTCATGAATGACGTGAGCATTGGATATCAATGCAAAAATGCTAATGATATATTCACTAGAATCAGGCAGTATATTAAAAGAATTATGTGTTACAACAGGATAGAATTAATTCATAGAGTGAAGTATGATTCAGTGCTAGGAAATCTTTCCTAAAAACTTACCAAATTAATATGAAAAAGGAGAAAAAAACTCTAAATAGATGCTGAGATTCATTTGATAATTCAACATGCATTCTTGACATTAAAAAATTAAAATCCGCAACTCTTAGTTCACTGAAATACATGATCACTTCCTTAACATAATGACCAAATGCCAACATCATGCTTTGAGAACAACAGGAAAAAAAAACTTTCAGTAGATACGTATCTACTATAATTCCTAATTCCTTTATATTAACATCAAGCAAAAACTATGATTTAATATAGTTTTAGGTGTTCAATTTAATACAGGATATTAAGAGAACTACATAAGATGTATAAAAATTTAAGAGGCAAAATTATCTTTAGAATCACATCTTGGGTGATATGATTACACACTGGAAAACTCTAAAAAAGAAACCCCAGGAAACTAAAATCAGTACATTTCTTACAATCAGAAAACATAATGGATTCATTCACAAAAGTATTAACAGATGAAGTACCAAGGAATAAATTCACCAACAAATGTACAAGATCTACTTGAAGAAAATTTGAAAATGCTACTGAGATATAAAAGTACCCTTGCATAAATAAAATAGGAATAAAATAAATAAATAAAAAATAGAAAGATTCAAAATTATAAAGATGTCAGACTTCCCTAAATTACATTTGAGATTATTTCAATGAAAATGCCAACTGTTTGGCAGGATGATAAGGAATGTTATTAAATTACTTAAAATTGGATAATAAATATGTGAGAATACTTAGAAAAAAACTGAAACAGCAAAAGAATGAGACCAGTTAAATTCTTTTTTGTCAAATTATAAATCTACAAGATTGTTAATAGCACAGAAATCAGTGCTATTAACTGACTTATTAAGTGAATTTACTGTATCAGTAAAACAGAATATAGAGCCTAAAAGTATACTCAGATCCACATCTAATAAATGTAATATGTTATTAAAATAGCATTTCAGGTAAGTGGGGGGAAAAGAAGGATGATTCAAAATTACTGCAACAATTTGCTAATTATTTGTGAGGAAATGGGATTCTTACATCATTCTTCACTCTAAAACATATGATAGATGGAGCAAAATTTCAAGTATTAAAATATAATTACTAAAAGAAAAGCATGAATGTTTTTGGAATCTGAAAGTGGGTAAGGCCTTTCAAAACCTAATAGAAACCTTACAAATCACACAGAAAAAAACTCAGATAAATGTGGCTTCATAAGAAATTAACATTTACTATACTCTGAAAATAAATACATGAATGAATACATAGATGAATAAATGACAAACTAGGGGGAAATCTGTAACACAGTATACATGAAAATTAATTTCTTCACTATACTATAAACTACAAAATCGTAATACAAAGATCATCAAAGAAAAGAATGGCAAAAGACATTTACAGAGCTTAAGAAAGAAAGATATACAAGGTTGCTGAAACTCACTCATAA
Source organism: Bos indicus (assembly GCF_029378745.1). Taxonomy (NCBI): domain Eukaryota; kingdom Metazoa; phylum Chordata; class Mammalia; order Artiodactyla; family Bovidae; genus Bos; species Bos indicus. The sequence continues at coordinate 4,208,697 of NC_091787.1, forward strand.
AAATTACAAAGAAAACACAGTAAGATTTTTCACAGATTAGTAAAGAATAAATGTTATTACTAATCAGAATCATCTTATTAAACAGTGAACGACGAAAAGTAGTGAGTAAATAGTGACATTTGGGGAAGCAGGTGTTCTCCCACACTGCTGAGAAGGTACAATGGTGCGAGCTGCCTGACCAGCAATCTGACAAGTTTTACCTAAATTTAAAATGTATGGTTTGGCTGAGCAATTTCGATAAATCTTTCCTAAGACATAATCACACAAGTAAGCAAAGATACATGCCCAGGGAGCTTTTTCCAGGATTTCTGGTAATTCTGAAAATACCCTGAAGACAGCACAGTACTCAGAAAACGCACAAGCCTGACAGACCCACTCATGTGACAGAGTGCTGTTCAGTCGCAGAAAAGCCCAACCTGGAGAGCTGCACTGAGATCTGAGAAGCACTGAACTGGTAACACTCACGTGAGAGCAAGATAAACAGTAGGTGCCGCATGCTCCAATTTCTGGGGAAAACATTAGGAGAAACTCTTACCCGGTGGCACCTCTGCTGAGGAGGGTCACTAGGGGTCCGGGGGTGATGATGTGGACTTCTTACTCCATACCTTCTGCAGGGATGTTAGTAGGGGTGAATTACAGACACAGCTTTCCTCACCTTGAATCTAGCCCGTCTGCAATGGCGGTGGCACATTACTTCACAGGACTGTCCGCTGCGTGTCTCTGTTCATGCTTGCATGCCCATCTTCCTTGCACACCTAAACCTTGTCCCTTCCAGGACCGACTCTAAAGCCAACGACTCCACGAGGCCTTTCCAGACTCCTCAGAATAACACTGCACTCTTCCTTCTTAGCACTCCCATGGCACTTAAACTACAACAGACAGGTTTTTCAGTCTTTTTTTTAACAGTTTGCAATTATTCAAATTAATTTTGCTTAATTTAGCTTGCAACAATTTTGCCTTTAATTTACTAATTTATTGTTTCAATGTTTTTATTCTCTATTTTCTTCAGTTTTTAAACACATTAAGAGAAAACACACTTAACTTTATCCTGTCCTCCCCACCCCATATTTTAGTCAATGTGAGGCACAGTATTTGATAAATACTTAATACTTAATAAATACTTGTTACTTGATAAATACTGTTAAGTGATAGTGATAGTTATGTGACTGTTATGTGATAGTTCCTGCAGTATCCACGTATTATTTTTTTTAAAAAGGAGATTTTTGTCATTTGTGACCCAAGTTCTTAGGTCATATAGCCCACATTATATTTTCTTCATTTAAAGATGTGCAGAAGCTACAAAACCCACTTTGAGTAAATTCATATTATGTATATCTGACTCCCATTCAGGGGAATCCTAAAAATGTGCGATTTGACAATTCACAGTTCTGATAGTAGCAGACCACTTACTTAAATTAGCTAATGGTTTTGTACCTATTATCTCCATATAGAAAAACAAAACATAAAAACCTAGGCATTTAAAACATTTTAGTAACATGAACATAAGAATATTAAATCATTAAAGAAAAGAAATGAATATATAACAATGTAACATCAATCAATTTTACCCAGTGTAAGAAAAAAATGTAAGCTTTATTTTGGTAAGACATTTCAGATTCCCTCAGATCACAGCATACCAATAAGCAAAACATACACATACTGATTTTATACTACATGTCAAGTCCTGAATTCCCAATCCCAGGAAAGCAAGCTGCAGAATACTAGTGCTGATAACAACTACAGGTAGTATTTGAAACAAAAATAAATGAGTTTTCAGCACTTAAGTGAAATGAGGCTTTAATCAAAAAGAGACTTAATTCCACAGGGCGTCTTTTTTCAACAGTAATTAATTCATTCAAGTCTGATTTCAAGCTCAAGTGACAGTGTTATGTTTGAAGCAATTGAGAAAAGGCAATCAACATGTAAGTGGTATAATACAGTATGTACTAGATTTGGGGGCAATCTCTAACTGCATTCAATTTTTAGACCTTGTTTTGGAGTCTAATTAAACAAGAACTAGAGCTCTGACCCCACTTGGAGGAATGCAGTGAAATTGCCTTGTCTTGGCACAAGGCACGTTACAACATCGACGCTCTTTAATCAATCAGCTAACTGATTCTCCAACAGCATACTTCCTCCAGCTACAACTTTGAGGAACACACAACTTTTACCAGAAGAACATTCTGTACTTCCAGTTTTAAAAAGCAGACAATTCTATGGAGGCAACCATTTGAATATCTGAGTATACACACTGAGGTTTCTGCAACTTCATGCCGTAAGAGAAGTTTTGATTTCAGAAGTATCATTTCATGAACCCAGCATCAAATATTTACACAATACATGTTTCATACAATATTATTTTAGAAACTTCAAGTGGCATAAAATTTTTATCAAATTCAAGTTTCCAGTGATTTTAAAAAAAACAAAAGGCAGGTTACAACTGTTTTTGATCAACTGAAATATCCAGTCATAGTTATTATCTAGAAAATGCTAATGTTATGTGAAAAAATTTAGTCAAAGAAATGATTTTCAACCTTTTAAATATGCACAGCTAAACAGAAAATAAGAGGTTTGTCTGGCATATGCGTAATTAACGTCAAGGAGCTTTACAACCCTCAGCTGCTATTAGAAACTATTTCAGGTTTTACATAATTTCCACAGTCTTAATACCACTATTTTCATTCAGATAAAAGAAATGACCTTTTGAAGTCACTGACATCAGAAATGACACTTATGGACAAGAATGATAACTAGAAGCTGAGGGAAAACAGGTCTTAGCAGTTTCTCTCCAAGTATGAGGAAGGCCATATAATAAATATACAATAGATACAATAGTTTAATGGGCACTTTTCTGTTTCCCTCTTAGCCACAAAAAAACAAATCTCTGCTCAAAGCAGTCACACTTGAGAATGCTATGGGGTCTGCATATGATTTTCCCTAATTTCCTAACCACTCAGACCCTGAAATCCAAGTAAGTATTTCAATGAAAACTTTTCTCTCATTTGCATGAAGTCTGAGTCACTTTATGTAACCCACACTAAAAGTGGGTTATCTTAACAATGTGTCTTGTTATCTTTATTATTCTTAACATGACAAGGAAAAAAGCTCCAGCTGAACTTCAGACAACTCAGAAATATGTACAAAAAAATTTTTAACACAGTTCTTTAGATTTTCAAGTAAATGCACCCAAATCAAGTGTTATCAAGCTGCTAACTAGCAGCTACAACTAATGAACCATTTAAATCAGGTTGTAAATGCTTGCTAAACTGTGTTTACAAAAGCTTCTTCTTGAGAACTATAAGGACTGGAGTATTAGACTCCACACACTAGCTACGTTCATGAAGGAATTCTGTTGACCAAAGTTTAACCTAAAGCCAATTTTCTCAACTCCTTCCTCTCCCCCAAATTGTTCAAACACATTTTATGGTCCAGAAGAATATGAAGCAGGGTGTTTTATATGGCACTGTATCCTTTCAGAAACCTAACATTTCAGTGAACTGGGAGACTTTCGCCACATACTCTGTGTATTTACAGGTACTGTTCTATCTGCGCGGCATAATCTATACTGTGAGCAAGTGTGTTGAGTCAAAGGATAAGCTGAAACGCTATACTGTGACAATATATTCACTAGAGGGTTAGCATAACTTAAAAGGAAGGCATATTAGTTATTTTAGTAATTCCACTGTTTTTGTTGTATGGGCTTAACATTTTTTTTTCTTTTCTTTTGATTTTGCATTTCTATCTGAGAGAGCATCTTTTATTTTTAAGATGTGTTTGAGAGTATAAAGAATATGCTAATACAACTTAATATAAATATAAATAATATATAAGCAATCTATACGGCTACACATAAACAGGTCCAGGTGTCAGACCACTGACGTTGTACTTTCGGGATTCACTCGAATCAGTCTGGAGGCATTTCTCAGGTCCTGGAGTTGCTTGGCAGGTTTCCCCACACCCTCCTCAAACCTTTTTTCCACCACGGGGAGGACTGTTTCATACAGAAAAGATGCATTCTGTCTGATAAAAGCCTTCTTCTCTGGATCTTGCTCACACCGAAGGCTGTAATCCACATGCTGAACAGCAACCAGAATGATCTCCACCAGGCTCTCCAAAAGCACCATGTGCAGCTCTGGGAAATACAGCTTCAGTGCCTCTTCTAAGAAGCCCATGGTCTGCTTGGTGAACGCAACCACCGTGTAACTCAGGTTCACCCAGCAGTCATCCCCCGTGTATTGCTCAAAGTTACTCACCCCGCAGCTCTTCATTTCCTCTTTGAGTTTCCCCAGGGCCTCCGGAGTCATCAAATTCATCCTCCTCCACATCTCCTCTGAGTTGCGATGCTTAGTGGCTTCGATGATGATTTCTTTGTAACTATGCAAGGCTCCTTGGATGTCTTTCACCAGAAGGGCGTGGACGATGAAGGTGAGGTCGAGTCCGATGTCGCCCAGCTGTTGACAATGCTCCTTCGCCACTCTGACGCACTCGGCTGCTGTGGAGAGGCTCTCCTTACTGTCGAACACCTGCTTGCTGAAAGCATCCACGAACATGCCCATGGCTGACCTCGCCCAGACGACAAAGGCAGAGTAGCAGCCACTGTCGGTGCCTGCAAAGTCGGTCTCAAATTCCCTGGCCGTCTCCAGAAGGCTGGTAAAGAAGACGTGGCACAGCTTATGAATGTAGAGTAAGGTGGCCCCTTCAATGCGAAGCTGGCGTATTGCAGTGTGTACAGCTGCCGCCCTGTTTCTCAAAAACAGCTCACAAGCCTTCGTGCACTGGCCAAGCCGGATTAGTTGAGAAACTGCCCTGCGGGTCGCCTTGGGACCACCTCTCAGGGACCGATCCGGGGAGAGTTCAAAAACTAGTACCTCGGTGAGCTGGCGGACACGCTCATCCACTCTCGCCCTTAGTTCTTTCACAGGAGGTGGGCTGGGCTTGTCTTCTAGGTAATGGTTCAATTTATCCAGGAGGTCAACGGCACCTTCAAAGTCCCTCTGGGCAATACAGACATCCAGGTCTTCAGGCAATTCTTGGATCCATTCCATTGAGAGGTCCACCTTCTCTTCTTCTATCTCGGGAACAGTTGGTTCGTCATCGTCTTCGTCCTCAAACGGGTTACTGGCCTTGGGGGTCACTTGGGGTGGCCCTCGGGGGGCCGCTGCCTCCTCCTGTTCCCTGCGTCTTTTTTCACTGAGGGCCCTCTTGGTTTCCTCCAGCACTTCCAGCCACTCCCGTTTGATTTTTGCATTTTCTGCCTGAAAAATACGGCTCTCGGGAAACATTAACAGCTTGAACATGTCCTTCATGGGTGGGTTGTCCTTGACATTGACCACAGCCAAACCATCCAGGGGATAAAGGGCGTTGTAGCGATACATTCCCCGCCGCTGTGGCAGCCAGGTGGCCACCAGCAAACAATCGTTCATGAGAAAGCCGTGCACCCGCTGCAGCTGGGCCATGTGGTCCGCCTCGTATTCCACCAGGTCACCATTGTACACTAGGTACTGTCCCGGCGTCTCCAGCAGGTGCCTGCAGCCTTCCACCTTCTCAAGCAGGGTGGTGAGGGTTCGCTGCTTTCCTTCCTCGCCTGGCCCAGAACCGTCCCGGGAGGCGCCCCCGGGGCTGGGGAAAAAGCCGGTCTGGCCCCGGAGCTGGTCACGGCCCCCCGCGCCACCTCCTCCTTCCTCCCCTCCAGAGGCGGCGGCGGCGCCCGCGGCAGCGGCAGCAGGCAGCAGGGTAAGCGGGATGCTCTCCAGGCTGCTCTTCTGCTCGGTCAGCAGGTGGCTGAGCTGATACATCTCGCTCTCCAGGTAGGAGATCTCACGGGCCGTCTCTATGAACTGCCGGTAGTTCTGGTAGACGTTGCGCTTCAGGTTCTGCGCCGTCTCCTCCGCCAGCGCCTGGATGCGCTGTCGGTGCTCCTGCAAGTCCCGGTCCCCGTCCGACTGCTGTGAGAGCTGCTTCACGTACAGCCGCGCCTCGAAGCCGCCCGACTCGAGCTGCCGCCTCAGACGGCTCGCCCCACTGTCTGACATAGCCATCGCCATTGCCGCCCGGACTCACGCAGCCCGTGTCACTACCGCCGTGGCCGGTGCCGCCGCTGTGGAGGCCCACCCAAGCCGGGACAAACTCCAGGGCTAAGGAAGCAGGATGGAAGAGAGACGAATACGCCTGCGCCCGGTCTGAACTTCAGTCACTGCGCCTGCGCAAGGGGCCGAGTGCCGGCGATGCGCCTGCGCAGGAACTTCAGAGGCCTAGGACTCCTACGCTGGAGAAGCTACAGCGGAAGTGAGTGGAGCGCGGGGCAGAGCGATGTACGTACTACGAGGTGCTACGCATGGGCCGAGTGTGTCGTTGGTGTTTGACGTTATTCGTGAACCGTGAGGACGGTAACCAGGTATCTGAAACCTTCAACCCTAGTTTTGAGCCTACTAGGTGGTGTCATGCTGAGTTCTTTTTTTTTTAAGGCCCAGAATCTTGACTTCGGCGTTTGGAACAAGCTAAGCTCTCGTTCTCGAGCCCGTTTTCCCTGAGTCTCGCGAGATCGGCGAACTGACCAGACAGCCGGTATCTCCTAGGCGCGCGACTGGGCCCTCAGACCCCCCAGGACGTGGAGTTACCCCCTCTGTACCTCGGCAGCCATGGATGAGGACCTGGTTTTGGCACTACAGCTTCAGGAGGAGTGGAACTTGCAGGTCTCGGAGCGCGAACCGGCCCAGGAGCCCCTGTCTCTGGTGGACGCGTCTTGGGAGTTGGTGGACCCTACCCCTGACTTACAGGGCCTGTTTGTTCTGTTCAACGACCGTTTCTTCTGGGGCCAACTGGAGGCGGTCGAGGTGAAGTGGAGCGTGCGGATGACGCTGTGAGTCCCGAGCCCTGCTGGGGACGGGGCCGCCGGCGGCCCTTCTGTCTCCCCTCGCGGGCGGCGGCGTTAGCTCCGGCTCTGGATTTGGGGCAGGCGGCCCCACAGGGATTATCTTCCTTCCAGCCCCTTCCCTTCTCACCTTAAACGACTTTAAGAAAGCCCGTGGCCCATCCCGCGACAGTTTGACTTGTAAGGGGCGCAGTGAGAGAAAAGTGTGTTTCTTTGAATCTCACTTCACTAGAAAGGGCTTCCCTGGTGGCTCAGACGTTAAAGAATCCGCCTGAGACCTGGGAGACCTGTGTTTGATCCCTAGGTCGGGAAGATCCCGTGGAGGAGGGCATGGCAACCCATTCCAGTATTCTTGCCTGGAGAATCCCATGGACAGAGGAGCCTGGAGGGCTACATACAGTCCGTGGGGTCTCAGAGTCGGACACAGCTGAGCGACTAAGCACACAGCACAGTCCAAAGGCCCTTAACGGTTACTAAAAAGCGAGTTAACGCTTATCTGATTTGTCTTATGGGTGTGCTTTAGGACCCAGGTAAGAGAAACAGCCAGAATCTGCCCCAAGAGAGAGTGCCAGGGACACACTGTGTGGTGTACTTAGCAGTGAGCTCGGGAGTCAGAGTGGGGAAGGGGCTCATGTTCTCATATTTCTGGATCCAGGGGATCTAAAGGGATGCCTTTAAAAGGATCCCTTTCTGACACTCCAGGTTTGAGAAATTCTGATTTGAGATAATGTACCCGGTATATGAACGGAGTTAACAAGTAAGTCTAAGAAGTCGTTGTGTACCACTACTTGTTTTTGAATTGATATCAAAGCATCTAAAATAAGAGAGAAGATCTGATACAAAGTTGTGTGTTTAAAGTATCGATCTCTTTCATATAGGATTCCATTATAATTTTGGACATATGCTAATGGAGATCTGGCCTGCTATTACCACTATAACTGATTGAGCATAGCTTGTAGGGAGGAGACAGGGAGCAGCAAAATAGGATTATCTTCTTCAAGCTGTTATAGCCTGGTAAGGGTAAGGGAAGCCACTACTCGGATGAAATACAAGTATCTCCCAACAGAGTGGGTATACTCTCAAGAAAGCTATCCTTCATAGAGTTCTCTCAGTCTGAACTGTCCAAGAACAGTGAATAAGGATTTTGCGCTTTCGTTTCTATTTTCCTTTTGTGTATATTTGGTGATTAACAATTTTTGTGGTGGTTGTTTTCCAGGTGTGCTGGGATATGCAGCTATGAAGGGAGGGGTGGAATGTGTTCCATCCGTCTCAGTGAACCCCTTTTAAAGCTGAGACCAAGAAAAGATCTTGTGGAGGTATTCTTTGCATAAACCTGATTCTTAGCTCAGTAATTTAGAAACAGTTATTATTAGACTGCTGTAAATTAACCTGTACATGTGGGGGGAAAATCAGTTTTCCCTCACTGCAAACTTTTATTGTGGGGCAAATAATGATTACCTTATATTCTTACAGTGTTTCAAAGTTGGAGGCTTTCAGGTATGTTAGCTACTTTGATTTTTACAACAATCCTGTTTATGTTCAGTATGTGTTATCCTTATTTTTATAAATAAGGTTCAGATAGACAAAGTAGTTGGTTTAGAAGCAACCAGAAAGTTAAGATGCAGATCTTTTTATTGAGACACACAAATTTTGATTCTCTTCTGTTCAGCCACCATGGTGTCCTCCCATGACATATAGCTGAGCTGGCAGAACAAACCACTGTGAGGGCACACTTCATATCTAGAGATGGTGATCACTTCTAATAGCTGAATGAAGCAGTAGGAGCCCTCAGCTGTGTTTAGTTGAGTCCAGTAGTTGCCTGGAAATCCTCAAGATATATCTGGTGTGAGTTATCTTGCCTCAGTTGTATCACTTGAAATGTATGCACAAGAGAGCATAGGTGGTAGAGGTTGGATGGGAAATAAGTTAAAATATGCCTGGAAATATGTTGTGTAAGGATAACAAAAAGTAGTGGGTTTCACAACAATGTGAATGTACTTAGCACCACTGAACTGTACACTTAAAATAGTTAAGATGGTACATTTTTTGTTACTTTTTTGTAATCACAATTTTTTTTTAAATACTACTAAATGTTAAAGTTGTACAACAGAAATACTCAATAAAAAAAGAAACTAATAAAGGGTCAAAACCCAGATGAAATAGAAAGGTGGACATAAAAACAATATCAGCTATTATATTAAATGTAAATGGACTAAACATTCCAGTTAAAGACATGGAATGGCATATGACATTAACCAAGATGTGATTAAAACAAAGACACATATATGTTAAATATAAAAGGATGAGAAAAAGCATATCTTCCAAATATTAGACAACAGAAAATTGTTAACGGCTATCTAGTATTAATATAAAGATTTTAAGGGAAGAAGTTTTACTAGAAAAAAGGGAGACATTTTAAAATGATAAAATAACCTATTAAATACAGACACATAATGACCGTAAAAGTAATAGCATAGGTTTAAGCTTTAAACATGAAGCATCAATCAGCAGAAATGAATAAGAGAAATAAGCAATCTACAGTCATAGTTGTAGATAAAAACACAACTGAGTTAGTAATTCAGTGAAGAAGCAGGAAAAAAACAGTAAAGCATTTAAAAAAATTAAACAATATGATTAACCAAATCAACCTTACAAGGAGCGCTAATTGGAACAGCCCTGATTGAAAACTGAATTTGTTGCATAAACAATGTTGGCTTAAATAACACATGAATGATTTTTTTCTTAAGGTAATAGGCAAGAAGAAAATGGGAACTATGTGGTAATGCTTCAAGTGAGCATTTGCTGTTGGCAGAAAGTTATAATGTAAAGTCAGGAGTAAGATGGGTGGAGGAAGAATAGAGGGACTGGCCTGTATTTGAAGTAGCTTCCTAAATTATAATGAATAGAATTCAGAAAAGGAAAAAACTTTAACTGGTTAAGGAGGTAAAGAAAAGTTTTACAGATCTGGATTTCATTACTACTAACATCAGCACGCCTACCACTCACTGTGTTGAGTACCTACTGTGTGCCAGACTAATCTAGTTATTCTAGAATTTGCTTTTGATGTTTGTTGTTGTTCAGTTGCTAAGTCATGTCCAACTCTTTGTGACTGCAGCCCTCCAGGCTCCTCTGTCCATGGGATTTCCCAGGCAAGAACACGAGTGGGTTGTCATTTCCTTCTCCAGGAGGCGAGCCTAACAGGACAGAATTGAATTCTGACATGTAGACATGGTAGAGGAGACTACTTTTGGCAGAAGGAATGGGTATGCTGTGGACAAAAGTGAGGCCACTAGGCTTATGGCATATTTAGGTCTAGAAGTAGTTGTTTTTGACCATTTATATTACAGTGGTGGGAAATTGAGGTGTTTGGGGACAATGATGTATAGATAGAGCCTAAATGTGGGAAATGGTAGATAAATAAAAATGGAAATGTTCAGTAAAATGCCATGTACCATTTTCAAGACATGTTTGAATTGAACCAAAAATTAGGAACCTAAGTTGTTTCTCTTTAATGAGAATAGTTATTATTTTAGAATGTTGAAAAACATCTGAAATGTAGAATGACCTTTAAATTTGAGTCTCAATAGAGTGGCATTGTCTTGAAAAGATGAGAATTGGTAAATGTTTGATTCTTGCATTTCTTTATTCATATAATTCTATACAACTAAAATTCATTAATGCCAATCTAGTGTTTCTGATGAAAATTTAAAAAAAAATTATGGAGGATTATGAAAAAAGCTATGCTTTTGAGGACCTTTATGATTTTCACTTTTTTTAGAATAGATTATGAAATATCAGCTATAAATGCTTTTGTAAACTTTATACCTAAATTATTCCATCCTTGGTATGGAATGAGCAGTAAGTTTTATTGTTTGTTTTAAAATTTTACATGATTTAAAGTCCTCAAACTACAGAAGACTATACACAGAGAAATCTTGGTCTCCCCCATGCCTCTATTCTGACCTTTTCACCTATAAAGGATACTGTTGTTAGTTTTTTTCCTATCATTCTCTTTGGCCAGTATTTATATCCACTCTTATCTACTCCCCACCACATAGCATACTTCTTATATAAAATGCTGAGTACACTCTTCTGTACCTTGCCTTTTTCTGTTAAAACAATACATTCTATAGCCTCCTCCATATCATTTCATAGAGATACTTTTCATTCTTTTTTATGGCTACATAGAATTCCATTATGTGGCTGTACCATAGTTCTTTCAATGAGGCCCCTATTACTAAACATTGTTTTCACTCTTTCACTATTGTAAGCAGTGCCACAATGAAATACCTCATACACGTGGCCTTTCATTTTAGTCTAGGTGTTGCTGAGTCTAACAATAAATGTGTTTGTAAATATGTTAGATGTTACCAAATTTTCCACAAGGGTTGTACTATTTTGCATTCCTACCAGTGATCCCTGGTGGCTACTGAGCCAGATTCTGGCTAAATCTGGCTAAATCTACCAGATTCTGGTAAAGAATCTGCTTGTCAATGCAAAAAACTGGGGTTCAACTGGGGTTGGGAAGATCCCCTGGAGGAGGAAATGGCAAGCCACTCTAGTATTCTTGCCTGGGAAATCCTACAGACAGTGGAGCGTGGCGGGCTGTGGTCCATGGGGTTGCAAAGAGTGAGACATGACTTCCTGACTAAACAACAGCAACAACAATCAGTGATATATGGGAATGCTTATTTTCCCTTAGCTTTACTAATAGAGTCAAACTTTAGTTTTACCAGTCTCAATAAGCAAGAAGTTATATACTTATGTAATAACTCACATATCTGTTTTTACAAATGAAGTTGAGCATTTTTTCATATGTTTATAGATCATTTATATTTCATCTTCTGTGATCTGTCCATGACATTTGCCTATTTTAAAATCAGATTGTTGATCATTTTCCTGTTGATTTTTAGGAGTGCTTTATAATTTAGGAGTTAATAGCCTGTGAGATAGTTGCACATATATTTTCCTGAGTTTGATTTTTTCACTTTACTGATAACATTTTTTTCCCCATACAGAATTTTAAAATTTTCATGTAGCTGAATTTATCAGTCTTTTCTACTGGATTTTGGTTAACAATTAAAAAGGCTTCCTTTGAACAGGAAATTAACCTGGGATCTACAGGACTTTGGATATTATATGCGAAGTTTTGGGAATGTATGCTTATATAATTTTTCTAGAAAGATGGTTCATGACTTCTGTCAGTATGTGAAAGGAGCCTGTGATTCAAAGAAGGTTAAGACTCCAGGTAGAGTCAGAAAATGCATTTTTATTTTCAGAAGCACCATAACAAATTAATGTGATTGTTTTTTGTTTCAGACCCTCTTGCATGAAATGATACATGCCTATTTATTTGTCACTAATAATGATAAAGATCGGGAAGGGCATGGTCCAGAGTTTTGTAAGCATATGCATCGCATCAATCGCCTGACAGGAGCCAATATAACGGTATATAAAGCCACACACATTTATCATATTTAGTAGTTATTTATTCAGTATTTCTTGGGATTTAATTAAAAATAGAGAACTGGGTAGAAACAAATACTGTGTTTGAGGATTTCCCAGGGCAAATGAGGGGCCCAGAGAAGCAGACCGGCTTATCTGGGACCCCATAGTAGAAGACAGCAGTTCTAGTGACATCCCTGAGATCTCGAACCTCTGGGAGCAGCTTGTGCAGAGTTATTGCAGGCCTGAGTACCTCTCTTCTGGACTATTACTAACATCTCCTAATTACATTTCCTCATTGTCTCTTCCTTCAATCTGTCCTATATTCTGCTGCTATTATATGTTACTCCCTTCATCAGAAGTCTGTGACTTGCATTTCTGCATAATGTGGGAGGTGGGAGAGCCTGGGGTCAGAAAGCAGGAAGAGCCAGGTTGCCTACTTCCCGATGCTGGCGCCACTGATGGTGGGACCTACTTAAACTCTTCCATGCTTTGGTTTACTCGCACTAAAAGGAGGATGATAACAATCCTTAGGCTACTGGATCCTTGTAAGGGCTAGAGAAAACGCAACCAAAAACATTTTAGTGCAGTTTGGGTACTAATTAAATATTAGTTGTCTTTGTTATTATACATTCATTTATCCAGTAACCTTACTGTTCCTTTTTTTTTCACTTTCCACAACTCCCCTGCCTATGTTTCTAACGGAACTTTTCATCTCTGCCTTTCCTCATATAGTCTCTCCCTAAAATGTGCCTCTTCTATTTTCTGTCAAAATGATCTTCATCTTTACAGTGGGATATAACTTCTCCCTCCTTTTAACCTCCTCAGCAGATATGTAGCCTTTTACAATGTTACATTCTGCTTTCATACCCCAATAGGGTGGCTCTTACCTATCTATACACACCTGCGTGTCTTTATACACACCTGCACAAGATGTGTGACATAGTGCCTCTACAAGCACTTCAGTTCAGTTCAGTTGCTCAGTTGTGTCCGACTCTTTGCTACCCCGTGAATCACAGAACGCCAAGCCTCTTTGCTGCTGCTGCTGCTGGCCGCTGCCGCCAAGTCACTTCAGTCGTGTCCGACTCTGTGCGACCCCATAGACGGCAGCCCACCAGGCTCCCCCGTCCCTGGGATTCTCCAGGCAAGAACACTGGAGTGGGTTGCCATTTCCTTCTCCAATGCATGAAAGTGAAAAGTGAAAGGGAAGTCTCTCAGTCGTGTCCGACTCTTAGCGACCCCATGGTCTGCAGCCCACCAGGCTCCTCCATCCATGGGATTTTCCAGGCAAGAGTACTGGAGTGGCCCCGCCTCCCTGTCCATCACCAACTCCCGGGAGTTCACCCAAACTCATGTCCATTGAGTCGGTGATGCCATCCAGCCCTCTCATCCTCTGTTGTCCCCTTCTCCTCCTGGCCCGAATCCCTCCCAGCATCAGTCTTTTCCAATGAGTCAACTCTTTGCATGAGGTGGCCAAAGTATTGGAGT